>NW_026889766.1:472500-1672500 GCF_033153115.1 Saccostrea echinata
TTCCAAACGTCACTAACTGAGATCATGCTAACTTATATGATCAAATGGATTGTTGATAGATTGTATGTTGTTTTACGCGCCATTTGAGAATTTTTCACTCATATAGAGACGTCACCAAAATCTGGTGAAGTGCTTCAAATTTTGACCTTTACTTCGCTCTCAGGGCCATTGAGCAGTGAGAAATCCTTATCGTGCCAACGCCTGCCGTGACACGGGGCCTCGGTTTTTAAGGTCTCATCCGTAGGACCTGCAACGTTCACTTCACAGTTTAGAGAGCATGGCGATGGAACAGTTGCTACCCGTTTTTTATCGACTTAGGTCAGTCGCGGCCGAGATTCAAACTCACGACCTCCTTATCACGGAGCGAGCGCTCTACCGACTGAGCTACCGTAAACGGTGTGATCAAGTGGACTTTTTTACATTAATTGTTGAAGCTTAAATGGCTAATCCACTGGGTACACTTCTTCTCAGCTACTTCATCTCTTCTATGGAGTTCTTCCGATAGTTAGCAAGCTACCATTATCTCCACCATTCCCTATTTTCACTCTCCGTCAATTCCATCCGTGAAATATGTAATAAGCGTGATGACCCAGGACTTATCTGTCAATAGTCCACAAACCCACAGGTTTCATACAGCAAAGCTAGAACAACTGTTACAGTGTAATGTCACTTCTCCGCAGCTAGGTTAAGGACTCTCATATCTACGTCAACCTATGCAGATGTTCGGGAAAGCTATTATGACGTCACGATAAAACAATTCAAATGAATCTCGATGAATAAATACTATATGTTCTTTTTAAAACGCACTAAAATACTTCCGTTTCTCATAAATATTATAAAGATAAATGAATGTGCAACTTATCTTGCCAAAATAGCACTTTGAGTATGTAGAATGAAATCCAGCTTGATCTCGCTGTACTAACTGAGATGACGTTTTTTCTTAGTTTGATACGCAGTTTCTCTGTACTTGAGGCGTGGATCAAGCTATTATCGTAGCTTGTAAAAATATAAATAAATACGAAACAAGCTAAACTGGACTAAAAAATGCATATTCTGAAATATGTTAATCCACATTTGGCTGTCAAACTAAATTGATAATGTGTAGACCTTATATATAGCCGTAGGGAGCACATTTGTACAGTAATGTGCTAGAATGAGGGGTCCAGCCCCTAGAAAATATCAAAAGGTCAACGATATCCGCTTCACTATAAATTCTTAATTTTTAAACATGTGTAGCTATTATTCCAACTATTATGAAAAGTGCTGGGAGCTGGTTGTGCATTGTTCATTTATTTCTTAATGTAACATAATTCCAAGGCGTATTACATCTATGTCTGAAGTTTATAGAAAGACGGCTAAATTTTACACAATTCCCGAGCATGAGGAAGTTGCTCCCAGCACTTTTCATGTTAAGAAATTTGTCTTAAACAAAACAGAATAAATTCTATAGTGGAAAGATATCCGTATATCGTTGAACTTTTACGATCTTTGTAATAATACATATATATTCTAATTTTAAACCTGTCACGTGACAGCTGATGCAAGCGATGTCGCTTTGGCCAAACTCAGCAGGGACCCGATATATACAAGTGCAAACACCACACCGCTCATTAATCAAAACTAATGCTGTTAAAAAATAAAATTGTATTCATTTTCTCTGAATATATAAGGCGTATATTTCATGGGCGTCCTTAACCTAGCTGCGTCGTTAAGCAGAAATTTCGCCACGAACACTGCCAACTCATTTTCAAATGCTCAACACTGGACATACACTGAATGAATGTCGTTACTTAAAATAAGTTCACTGCAAAAGCCTCAAAAGATTTCCATAGTGACTGAACAACATCAATGTCAAGGCAAATGACGATAACATATTCTAACACCATTTGACAACAAGATTGGACTTTTGTTGATGACTGGAAATTTCTCACTCTCGTGGATGAAGAATTTCATAAAGATGGCGAAGGTTATGGATCTGCACCTCTCCCTTTTAAAGATTCTAAGCCATCGATGCTTAACTATTATTCACAGGCTTGCTAACGTGTTCTGATCTTCAACACAAGTCTACAGTGAAAACTTCATAACAGAGATTTTTCAAAACATTTTTTGCATTCATGTTGAAAGTCTTATCAAGTGGGGCAGCCGAAGTTTCACCGTGCAATATACTTTTGTGATGCCTGGTATTTACCTCTCTTTTTTGAGTGTACAATTTTAAAAACCAAATCAAATTCGAAGAGTTTTTCGATTCATCTGCTGTGTACGAGAATATTTCGTTGAACATTGTGTAAATGTCTTGACCAGACTTATCAAACAACTTTGTTGGAATCCTCATGCGTTTTCGTGAGATTGGAATAGTGATTAGTGGTAACATTCAGCAGATATCTTATGCACTCCGTGTTCATGAAAAACAACATGATTATTTCAGGTTCTGCTAGTATAAAGGTAATGACTTTCAGAAGAATTGATACATATTGTATGAAATCTCACGATATTGGAAACACACCATCTCCAGCTATGACAACTTATGAACTTTATAAAGCATCAGTTCTCATTGAAAGTGATGTTCGTAAATTTGTTTACAACTATTAATACGTTGATGATGGTATTACCTCCCTTCCCAATGAAGCTGAAACAGTGATGGTTATGAAGAAGGAAGTATTCATCTTCATAAAATCTTTTCAAACAAAGTGTAAATGTGATGAAACCATTCGCTGTAGATGACCTAGGAAGTGACATAAAAAACTGAAACACTGTGCAAACATGTGCAACTTACCTGTTCAACACAAATTTAGGAATGCAGTGGGACAAACAGTGATATGTTTTCGCGTAAAATCTCTCATGCGGAGAAACTGTGTATCCAAAGAGGTCTTTTATCTACACTGAACAGTGTGTTTGGTCCAGTTGCGTCGTGGACTTCTACATCTTGGATGTGACTTCGAGAGGAACACGTTAAAGAATGGCAAATTTGGCTTTGTTCTGTACTCTCTGTCAACAACTATAGAGCTCCTAGAATGATCGTATCTTCCTCAAATGTCAGGCACAATGCTTGGATGTACGTCCAAGTGTTCTCTGATGCATCAGAACATCAACCTTCTGCCCTTGCATATCTCCAAGTCATTGACTAATCAAGGGAAGTTTCTAATGGTCTGAAATTCCTTATGGGAAATACAAAACTGGCACACCTTAAAGATTACACCATACCAAGATTAAATCATGTTCTTACCCTAACAAAAAATACAATAGTTAACTATAGTTTTCTATAGTTAACTATAGTAAATCAAAGTGTCAAAGTGATCACTATAGTAAATCAAAGTTTTCAAAGTGATCATTATAGTGTCATAGTGATCACTGTAGTAAATCAAAGTTTTCAAAGTGATCACTATAGTGCCATAGTTATCACTATAGTAAATCAAAGTTCTCACCATAGTAAATCAAATTTTTCATAGTGATCACTATAGTAAATCACAGTTTTCATAGTTATCACTTTAGTAAATCAAAGTGTCAAAGTTATCGCTATAGTAAATCAAAGTTTTCATAGTGTCAAAGTTATCACTATAGTTAACTATAGTAAACTATAGTTAACTATAGCATTTTTTTGTTAGGGTAACGCACTGGCCACATAAGTAGGAGAAGTAGCTTGTGATTGTTTGAACATTCCAAAAGATCATTTTCATTAATACACTGATAGCAGAATTGTCTTTGGATGTATTTGCAATATCAACCGCAGATTTCTTGTGTATGTTTCAAACCGTGTTGAAAAAAATTCACAAAGTCTCATATCCATCTTAGTTGTCGTATGATACAACAGATAAAAAAGCAGATATAGCGACAAGATATTCACATAAGGCATTGCCTACATCTCTATGAAACTGAATAGCTGGAACTATCAGTTGAGAATATTCTAGAGAAAACTGAGACTGTTTTTACTTTCATGGAGCCGGAAAGTGACAATAAAAATTATCAGGAAATTGTGTCTTGCTAAACTCGAATGTCATCAAATATGAACTTAGATTTCAAACATAAAATATATGTTTGTCAGATTGACATCATTTTTGGTCTAGTGTTATTCATGATAATGTTTGGATTACCTTCCATGACTGTGCTTACAGGCATGGATCCTTAAATCGGACGGAAGACCAATTCGATGCTTTGCAAGGAGCTTTGCTCTAGTTATTGTTTTTTTTTTTTTACCGAATTTGTACACGCCATTTTTGAAAACAGCTTATATTATTAAAATTTCAGAACTGATGTTCCATCACTTGAAACTAATGCGTTTATTTCTGTTTTGATGATGTTACTTTCGGTCCGGAGATATCGTCGATCTTATGATTTTAATTTTAAAAAGTTGTTTTGTCAGCCAATTTTCTCATTAAAGTCTCTTCATAGAAACATTAAATTGTCAGAAATTGTAGAGTTATGTGTGTGAATGTGCAAAAGGTATTTTATTTTACAGGAAATGTCGCATATCGGAGCTTGCTATGGTCCGAAAATAGGTATATCAAAAATTTAAATTTTATTAACACTTTCTCAAGAATATCTCTTTACAGTTAATAAATTTCTAAGATATATTAAACAATAAATTTGCGCAATTACAAGATCGTTCATCTGATATCAACGAAAAGGGACTGGTCCCTAAAATAAGGGATTTAGAGGGGCTGTTAGTTTTTCTTAATGTTTTAATTACTATTAATTTTTTCATACATTATTGAAGCAATGTTAATTAGAAAAACAAGTATCATCTTGTAAGATCATCAAAAGTAGACAATTGCCGTCATACTGGCAAACTGAATATAGTCATATGGTCAGAAATTGCATATTTTGCAGTTATCCACACGTTCTGCGGTGAATTAAGTCACTGAAAGCGTCAACCTTATTTTTCGTTGATTGACGTCACTTGCTGTCAAACTAGAAGAAGTCAGATATCGGAGCTTTACTCTAGTTATTATTATTATTTCCATTTGATGCGGTTAGTTTTCATGGAATTTCTTTGATTGGACGCAGAAGCAGAAATATATATTGAAAATATTTATGGGTCTTGTTATGTTAACTTTTACATTGCAATTTTTCAAACGATGTTTTAGACTTTAAAAAAGTGATGAAGATTCATTCTACAGGTACCCGTCGCGATAATTGTTATTTTACCGAGTAAAGGCATGAAATGATAAGTCCGCCACCAAAAATCAGCGCAATTAACATATACCAAAGAAGATATATAGAACATGTTACAAATTTATTGGGATTTGATCATAAGAAACGTTTTAGAAAAGTACGAATACCTTTTTAAAATTGTAATTGTTTTCAAAGCCATAAATTTGCCAGTATTTTTTTAAAAAAAAATGCTCAAATCATCCGCTGAGTTTTTTTTTAAAGTAGTCATGAATTCTTTTTTTTCAATTATTAATAATTTCCGATTTCTTTAACAACGAACTGCCTTACTTCTGTACCAAGACTACAGGGACATGACTGAAAATTGCTGACTTGGCGTTAAGCATTGATAAATCAATCAAAAAATCTTTACCATAACGTGCAGGTAATTTTAAAAATTATCACTTTTTTTTGCTAACTATTCATTTTACTTACATAAAGGATTCATCCAAATGTCCTCACTTTTTTCTGATTCAAGAGTTTCTTTTGCCTGACAGCTATATCGGTTGTATTTAATATCTTTGGTGACATTAAAGCTGTAGGTCTCTCTATTTTCTCTTTCTAGCTTGGTGTTGTTGACAAACCATGAATATGATAACTGTGGAAATTTCTTGTAATAGTATGGAGCAGACGTAGATTTACTTTCACAATTCAAGAAGGCGTTGTCTCCCGCCTTGACATTAAGTTTTCCTTTTATAATTGGTTTCATTGGCTTTCCTGAATATATTCTTTTAAAGTTTATGATTTTTTGTAAGTGTATTATGTACTATATTAATTATAACGTTCATTGCAAGAAAATCGCGTATTTCAAGTCATTTATGTTTTTAACCAAAATCTTAAACCGTTGTGCATAGTATTTGAAATTAGAATCACACACTACTTTATAAACAGATAAAAAAAAAACTTGCCCAGGGTTAACATTACTAATTACAAATCGAAGAAAGATAACATAACTTATATACCATGATTTCTAATTCTTAAAAAAAGAATTATAAACAGGTTTACCAGAAACAATGAGAACGACTCCACCTTCTCCTGACAAAGCTTCTGCCTTTATTTGACCCCCTACGTAATATCCAGCATCTTCCACTGTTATATTTTTCACCTCAATCAGTATGTTTGTAGAATTCAAAGGTCGGGTGTGGTATACATGCCTGTCAGTTGCTAAGATTTTATAATAAGTTATCCGTATAATTATTGACACTGAACCGTTATATTCATGAAATATAAAGTAAACTCCAGTTCGCGGAAAATGTTCAATTGCCCACGACATGTTTCTTGATTCTCCCAACTTTGATTCAACTTTACTGACTGAAACAAAAAAATGAAAGAGAAAGAGTTTAGATAAAGCACAGTGTTATAGATTAACTTTGCAATGCATGTCATAAGTACAATGAAATATCTTCATGAAAGTACACATTTTATTGAACCCTATATAGTTTACTATAATAATGAAGGAAATATTCCGCTTTCACATTTTCAAAAAATATCTTTCAAAAAACTAATTATATCAAAAACACATCTTTACTTCTTTATACATTTCAACATGGGTTATTTGTATGTATTTTGAAGAGATTGTCACATATATGTTTCAAAAGGAGCAGCAGTTATAATGCCAAAGTTTCAATGATTACCATGGCAACCGATAAAGATTTAAATAGTCTAGAAGACGTTGTATTTTAATGAAAGATTTCTTTTATTTGAATAATTTATCATTTTTTAAAAAAAAAAAAACCTATTTGATTAAAAGAACAATTGAGACAAGTTTGAAAAGTTTGAAATTCTGCGGATATTCGGAAAAAATATCTTGGTTGTAGAGTCCATACAAGTTTGAAAAGTTTGAAATTCTGCGGATATTCGGAAAAAATATCTTGGTTGTAGAGTCCATATGATTGTTTTCATTATCACATTAATGTATATATCAAATTTGAACTCTTTTCGACACTGTGCTCCTTGCAGACTATTATTGCGTGTCCTGTTTATCTACAGTGCTGGGGCTAACACATGGTTTACGCTTTGATGAGGATGCGTACACTATCGATGGAGAAATGATTCGATCAGACATATTCAAATCACACATCACACAGTTATAAATACCCAGCTAGCACAAAAACATTTTCAAAATGTTAGGAAAACATTTTCAAAAATTTTTAATCACGTGATTTTGTATGTTTTTTAAAACGTTTTTAAAACATTTTAACAAAATATTTCAGCAAATGTTATCAGAACATTTTCTTAAAAGCTTACAAAAACATTTTTCGAATATGTTTTAATCACGTGATTTTTATGGTTTTTTTAAAACTTTTTAAAAACATTTTGTAAAATGTTTCAGCAAATGTTATCAGATCATTTTCTTAAAATGAAACATTATATTTTCAAAAATGTTTTATTTTGGTTTTTTGTATGGTTTTTAAAACGTTTTAAAAACATTTAAGCCAAACATTGCAATTTTTTTTCCCCTGAAATGTTACTTGGGTTTTCGATGGTATAATTTTTTAACTTGAAGTGCTTTTAACATGTTTAATATGTTTCATAATTAATTAATTATAACTTTCAAAGAATGAAACAAAAAAATTCAAATAAATGAATTTATTTTTCTATTCTAATACAAACCCATATTCAATATGTAAATCACATTTAAGTTCAATTCCCGGTACAAGTTTGACTTATTTTGTTTTAACCCACGAGGTTTTTTTTGAAAGGAAGAAAACATTATCCAATCCATACACCGAATTTTAAAAGAACAGAATCACGGAAATCCTTTCTTCTGAAAGAATAAACAGGCCTTCATTTAGGTCACTGTTTATTAACAATTTTGCAAAAAGCATGTATTTACATCTGTTCACTATAGGTTCAACAGAGCGGCGGATCCATTATTGAGAATCACACACACTGAAAAAGCTCAGAAGTAGCTTGTCTTCGGAAAGAAGCTCTTGCATGTTATGTAAAGCGCAGCCTGTACATATAGAGAAAATGGTTTTTAATCATCGGTCTACATGATATATATATCTTTAGAAGATGAAAATATACCAGAATTATACATTTTAAATAAAAAAAGCACAAGTACTTTCCCCATTTGCATTAATGAAAAGAATTAGATTAATCACCATAACAATAATATTGTTGAAGAGTAATATTACGTAGGTACACAAATTTGCCTTCATCAAAGGCGGGTCTTTTGAATGTGGCAATTTGAATGAAATTCAAATATGTTGAACATGTTGATGGAACAGACATCTAGCTGCAAAGCAATTTCATTTTTTGATAATCATTTTATATGATGATTAACATAACACATAAATTTGTTGTGTATATATAGTAAGTATCCAATTCAAATACCAATACGCTTTGTCTTTGCTACACATATGCATACAAAAATACAATCATGTACTGCTAGTAGAAAAAGTCATTTTAAAACATGATCTTTTTAAGTCTATGATAAAGGAATTATACTCACCAATCAGAGTTAATAATTCAGCGCTTTTTTGTAGCTTATATGATGCAAAGTCTTTTCTTTCGAATCGGCAACAAGAAAACGCGCATATCCTGTTTTCCAGAATTCAAATTTTGGCCTAGATAAGCTACAAACCACTATACTATGCAACGCGCTGCCCAGCAGGAAAATTGCATAACAAGGTTACCATGGCACTGAAACTGACCAGTGAGCCAATCCTAATCTAAATGCTTTAGAGTTAAATTATGGGTGTGGATCACAAATATGATGAAAAGATTTTTAAAAAGGCTATGTTATTGTAAACAGTTTATTTATTTATTTGTTTGTTTATTTATTTATTTGTTTATTCATTTATGTAATGTATTTATGCTTTTATTTATTTGTTTTTTTCCATTCATATATTTTTTTAAAGTATCTTTTGTTTCTTCTGTGAACTTTACACCTGCCTGTTAATTCAATAAGAATTAAGAGGAAATGTTGAAGAAAAAAAAATTACCTGGATAATGCTTTTGATTTTTTTTTTTTTTTTTTTTTTTTTTTTTTTTTTTTTGAAATACAATTCCTAATTTCCTCACTATCTTTTCTGGATATTCTAAATATTTTCCACATCGAGGTCATAAATGATTTGAATGTTTGCACGGGATTTCATCTAGTTTTATTATCTCTAACTACATTGACGCTTGAGTATTAATGACGTCGCCCATATGACGTTGACAGGCCGAGAGCAAATAATTTGTAGCATATATATGACAATCTCTTCAAGATGCATACAAAATTTTGACCGGAAGTTATATTACAAGTTTAAAAAAAAGAATCTTAGATCCTTAGGCCTACTCATTATTTGCGTACGGCAAAAGTGCTTGTTATAGATTTTGGATAAGGTAAATGCTTATAGTATTATACAAGAAAACATTGTTGAAAGTGACTAGGCCTAGCATAACCTATGGCTATGAGAACTATTTGTTGGGGAGAGGAGGCAACAGTCTCGTAGAAGCTAATACAATACATTGATAAAATTTCATATTTCATTGAGAATAATTTTTTTCAAGCCCACTTCTGCGCCTCGGGTGAAAGGAAAGGCAATTTAGTAGGATATTTGGCATATATCCTGTAACACCACTTAATGATACAAGTAATATTACATGCATTGCGGAAAAGCAAGGAAGGACAATTCCAGAGGGATGGTTTTAAAGAAGGTGCAGGAAGAAGGGCTAATAAATTAAGCAAATTAAAACCTGCTACATATGACAGAACAAAGTCAACCTCATGGTTAGACTACAGGTCCCATTTTAATGCCTGTGCTTCGTCTATGAAGTGATCAGAATAGGAGAAGGGAATGTATTTGTCGGTACTCCTACGAGGTCAATCCCAATGTGTGCTTGGACATCTACCAGATAGGTTACAGATGAACTTCCAAGAATTGTCAAAATCTTTGGAGGAGCCTTTCTCTCCTGTAAATCAAACGAAATTTTACAGAGCTCAACTTAAAGAAAGGCATACCAAAAAAAAAGCAACAGAAACTGCACCCCATATGATGCACATGATGCTTCTGATCTGGATCTAGGTGGTGGATAACTGTCAATTGAAACCAACTCGTATACTCTGGAAGAAGTAATGCAATCCATGAAACATATGCTTCTGAGTCTTCAAAAAAGATGTTGACAAAATAAAACATGGACAGCTTTAGAAAGTTCAACCAAAATGGGCTAGCTTGCTTTGTATTCGTCATGAAAGTTAAATCGGAATTCAACTGATACAACTACTAAGAAATGCTTCAACTGTGGAAAACCGTGGCACTTCTAAAGAAATTTTAGGCTGCAGAATTCCTAGAAAAAGAAAGTCTTGGAAAGGAGTGTTCTGGACCACCTAGAGGACCAATGGAAAAGGTTACAAAAAGAAGTTACCGCAAAAAAAATAACCTTCGCGAAACAAGAGACCAGTTAAGAAAGAATGTGTTGGAATCCAGAGAAAAGTTATAGAGCCAGGCATGTATGTCTTAGGAGCTCTTAAGGGGGTGTCGATTTCAGCATTAGGACATACAGATTCAACTGCTCCTCTTCTATCACAAAGAAATATTTGATGTGATAAACCACAATTGGGAGATAGTGTTGTCTGAAACGGATTTAAATATTTTGTCAAGTACAGGCAGTACTTTAAAATTTTTTTGGCACTTATAAAATCTAAATTTGGGAAGAAAATCATTTATAAACATCTTTGGTCGCAGACATTAACGTAGATGCGATTTAAGGGCTCGGCTGCTTGCAGTATAACAAAGGTGTAATCATCTACACGAAAAGACACATGCTGGGAGATGAAACTCATTATTTGAAATTCGAAGGTAGGATAGAGTGTTCCTTTAGAAACACTGTCCCCTTGAAGAGCAAAATAATCACCACTTGGGATGTTTTGGTCCAGAAAACGAAGAATTGGGGACAGAGTTTGATGTAGTAGAACCCACTTGTTCGTATTTAAATTCTGATAAGGGATTAATAGGATAAGAACTCTAGTGAAAGGAAACTCTATTAGTTTCTTTTCTATGTAGACGTTATACATGTATGTACATAATTAATTCTTTACGTCATATCAACAAAATTGCCTAGGGTCGTTAAGTTCAGTTAGCAATACTTGCATTTTTTTTTTACTTATAAAACAACTTTTCTCAAAATGCTATTAATGTATGATTCATATAATATTTGCTTGTTTACTTACAAAGGAATTCTGGGTATGTTACAACGCACTTTAAAAATTACGCACTTTGAAAAAAAAATTATAATGAGTTAAATTTTGGACCAAATAAACGCACTTAAAATATGTATTTCTTTTCATAGTGCTTTAAAATCGACCACATGAACGACTTTTGAAAAAAAAAATGAACAAGGCTTGGTCAAAATTTTTGCAAATTTAAGGTATGATAAATAATTATTTGAAACTGCTTTGATAATTTTTGGTGATGAAGTCACTTCCGGACCTGAGATATAGTGGTTAGACAATTTTTAGGGATTCTTGTTCCCAAAGGTTCTCGTAAATGTTATAGAAGGGAAATAGGTCTTTAAAAAATAATGAAAGGACAAATGTGTGTATTATGTTTAAAGAGAGATTATCAGATTTGGTAACAGATAGACATCTGACGACAGTTTAGCAAAAGCGTCATAAATTATTTGATTTTTATGAAAATGAACATTACTGGACTTTATTTTTAAAAGAACTAAAATTCATTGTACTCAGGACTTCCCTATACTTTTTACTGTATTTATTCCTTTTTTTTCAAATATGACCTTTAGATGTACGAGAAATGCGACAAAATCGGTCCAAGTTTGTATGCTCATTAAAAATTAAATATTGATGGTCTTTTAACTGTTATTTGATTGCATTAAGAGGTACGAAAATATCCTTAATGCATTTTATACAAGGGTTTTCTTTGTATTTATTTGATTTTGTAAAGCTACTTTGACCAAAGTATAGTCAGTCGACTACTGTTGCTTAGATCAGCTCCTGAGCCTTTCTTCTTCAAGAGAATAGGGTACTTTATTTTTTTTTCAGGAAAGCTTATCTCATTTTTTTCATATCTCATTAACTCAAATTTATTGAAAGTATGTCAATGTCATAGCAGTTATGTTTATACATATATACATATATTTGAGAAGGAAAGATAAAAAAAATCGGGCTGAGAAACTTCCGAATTGTCCTTTCCTCGTTCTCTAAGAGGTAGTTTTACCACTTGTTCGAAAGAAATATAACAAAATAATTCTGTCTATAACTAAAATCTAGATCTTAAATTTTATTTTTTTTTTCAAAGTGCGTTAAGTGTCTCCATGGTAAAAAAAAAATGATGTACACTCTTGACGCACTTTGAAAAAAATATTCTCAAAGTGCGTTGATTTCGTCCCAATTTTTTTTTCGAAGTGCCTTAATTTTGTTCCAATTTTAACGCACTTTAAAATTTTTTTCAAAGTGCGTAATTTTTTCAATATGCCTAAAAAAAACTATAAATCCGTGTTTAGTAGTGAATAACTGTTCAACACACTTTTTCTTCATTACGATTTGATATATAAAACCTTTATATCATTTATTTTAGTCAATTTATAGTAAAGTTCATATCACCACAAATGTGACCTCGACCCTTTACCCTTACATCGATATTTTGTATATGAATAAACATTGTTTTGTGGTATTTTCTGAATATAAATAATATTCTTTACTGACATACATGTTGACAAGACAGAAATATTTACAATTTTGGCAACATATTTAACAAATATGAAAAATCAAAATACAAAGAAAGTTCATGCCCTTGATCTGTGCAAGCTTTGCAAACTCTTTACTTTAAAATTTATCAGCGTATAGTATTTTTCTTTTGTAAAATGTAAAGGAGCTTTTTGCTTTACAGAAACTGGAGTAATGTAGTAAAAGGAGTGAACATTCGTACGATTTAATGAAGGGCTTTCCCCATTCTATTGTTAGATCTTCCCGCCATCTCGTGCAGAACTGCAGAACTTCAGAACCTAGTTTATTATTGTAATTACTAATTGTATATAATAGAAATAGATATTGAAGTAAGTAATAAGTGTATTTTGTCTATATTGGCGTCTCCAGTTACTGAACTAAACGCTCGTTGACTGATAATAACTTGAAAGTTAGTTCAAAATTAGTGCGCACATGTAGTCATTGTAGAATTTTGAGCAGGTTTCAAGATCTAATTTTGTGAAAATTGATTGTTATCTCAAGGGTTCTACAACAATTTTAAACGAAATAAAAAATAAATTCATTTTGCATTGTCTTCAAGACCGGACTGCTTTTTCCACACAGCAAAGTGGCACTTGAAGAATTATAGTCGACAATATGGCATTGTTATTTATGACAGTAACATATTGTTGATTAATTGAAAAGGATTTTTTAAAATTAGAATGTGGAATTTGTGTATTCAAAATGGCTACTGGCAATGGAGAAAAATAGAAAAGGTTAAAATCAATTTTGCAAATGTTAAAGAATTGAAAACATAGCCATCAGTGGGTGAAGCATCAGCTCAATACATCAAAGTTGTTAATGGTAACATCACACCTGAAAATTTGGTCACAATAATTTTTTTCAAAACAAGAACAAAGAATTGTATTGTCAGAAATAATAGAATTTGAACCAATTTCAAATTTGGTATATAAAAAAAGTGATGATGGTTATGTTGAAAATGAAACAAATGAAATTAAATCAACACCAGCTAAACACACATAACAAACAAAACAACTTATTTGTAACAAATACTAAACATGACATTGCAAAGGAAAAGTTGGGTGTTAAGAAAGAGATTAAGCCTGTATCAGGGGTAAAGTTAGAAATACGAGACCTTGAAGAAGCCAAGCTCATTGGCTTTCAATTTGATCAATCAAAAGGGGCTATCCAGAAGAACAAAGGTAAGCCTGTCTCAAATAAACCAACTGGTCACCTTGTAACAATCCACCCTAGTGTATTTGTTAATTTATCATGTGGTAAGAATTTTTACGGGTAATTGTATGGTGAGTTGATACTAGGTTAACTTTCATCAGGTCAGTCTGTACCAGCTCAACGTTTGCAAGATTTGTCTATGACATAGCTGCCTATGCAAGGTCATTCAATATATAGTCAAACCATGTCAGGTCAACCAATGTCAATATACAGTCAAACTATGTCAGGTCAACCAATGTCAACTCATATGACCCAAGGTCAATCTATATTTGCTCAACCAATGTCTACTCACTTAACGCAAGATCAACCTATGTTAGGTCAACCTTTGTTAGGTTTTGTTTGTTTGTATATTGTTTAACGTCACTCTCGAGAATTTTTCACTCATATGGAGACGCCACCACTTGCCGGTGGAGAGCTGCAAATTTTGTCCTATACTCGGCACTTACGGCCATTGAGCAGTGAGGGATCTTTTTCGTGTCAGCACCTACTGAGACACGGGACCTCGGTTTATACAGTCCAAACCGAAGGACCAGTCTCCACGTCCCACAGTGGGATTCGAACCCGCGACGTAAGGATCAACTCCTTACTCCGCGACTCTAGAGCAGACGCTCTAACCACTGCGCCACCGGGCGACCCTTTGTTAGGTCAACCGATGCAGAGTCAATATATAGACAAGAACATTCAAAGTCACATGTATATGCAGGGTCATCCTATTATAGGTCACCCTATTCACAGATCTTTATTCCCGGGTCAATCAGCATTAACTCATTCCGGTCAAGGTGGGATTATGCCATATCAGTATACTCTACCCAGTGCGACTCCACAAAGTCCTCAGCAAGGTATGTTCCAACAGTACCTTATACCATATCAGGCAGTGAAGCAGCAGTAATCTCCATTTATGTCACCTCTGTCACAAGTGTATGCCAATCAATGGATGCAATTTGGTTGGATGCCGTTTGTGGAGGCCCAACCTAACATTCAGCAAATAGGTCAGTTTCCATGTTATGACTACCCATGGCAACAAAATCCAGGTAGTCAAACATAACAAAACTCTGGTATTGTAGTACAACAAAATCCAGATAATCAAGTGCATCAAAACCTTGGCAATTTAATACAACAGAATGCAGGTGATAATGAGCAGTCACCAATTGGTAATCAATTACCTCATACTCAAATAAATAACAACAAACAACCTAACAATCAAGGTCAAAAACCAGCTGTACACCAACTTGCTCCAATGGCAAACCAACCTGTGCCATTCCAAAGAAACAGAGAAGGACAGAATCATCCGCAAATAGATGATAACCCTCCCAAGGAACTGAAGTATGATGGCGAGGATAACTGGCTTTGATTTAAACACA
This sequence comes from Saccostrea echinata, assembly GCF_033153115.1. Taxonomy (NCBI): domain Eukaryota; kingdom Metazoa; phylum Mollusca; class Bivalvia; order Ostreida; family Ostreidae; genus Saccostrea; species Saccostrea echinata. Next base: position 487,897 of record NW_026889766.1, read on the forward strand.
TATTCATGAGGTATTACCAAGTAAAGCTCTTGACACCAGAAATCGCAAAGGATTATTTATGTCGGTGCATTAAAGGTAAAGCAATTTATGCTTCAATCGTTGCCAGAAATAAAGCCATTGATTTTCAGGAAATAAGTTGGAGAAAAGATTTAGAGAAGTACCACTGCCGGACACAGCACAAGTACAATTGGCAAGCTGAAGAATCTATTGAAGACTTGGCAGATAGAGTTATGCGGTTGTCTTTACGTTTATTTCCAGAGTTGCCAGAAGAGTACATGTCCCAACAAGCAGTGAAAAGAATTTGTCAGGGATGTGTTACTAAGGAAACAGATCAGTATGTCGTGAATCTAAACTTAGATTCCGAAGATCAAGTTATAAATAAAATCAAAAGCTTCCAGTTCAATCATCAGAGTATCTATGACAAGCCTAAAAAAGGTTCGTGAAATATATGCTTCTTCAGACCATGCAATTTCAAGTGAAGATGAGATATCCTCTGTCAAAGGTAGAAGATCAAAACAACCAAAGTCTTCTAACATGAGGAAAAGTAGAAAATGTTTACCCAGTGGAATGAACATTTGAAGCAGATGGGTGATATCAAAGATAGCATTTTTTTCATTACTACGGCATCAAGAGAAAATGCAACATCAGTCGACAAACATCTCGACAAAGAAACTTGTGAGTAGTAGATGCCCATCACCCAGCAATAGTAGATGTTTCCACTGCAATGATCTAGAACACTTCGCAAAAGGTTGTCCACAGAAGAATACGGTAAACAAACCTACTAAGACAGTACCATTTTCGTCACCTTTAAACGAGAAGGGAGTTCTTTTATTGAAAAGAAGGGTAACTCTATAAAAGCTGTAACTCATATAAAAATTGCTAGACGTACTGTAATTCCATTAAGTCAAATTATAACTTGCTCCTCTAGTATGTATCCTGGGTGCAGGTGTTCCTGTAATGTCAACAGAAAATTAGAATGTCGGTTAGGTTTATGAGATAGATTAGATATTTCCTATTGGAAAAATCGACCATAAAGATAATTTACAAACATCACAGGTAGAAACAACAGGAAACAGCCATCTTTCGAAACACCTAGAAGACATGTATCATAGTTCATGTTCAGAGTTGAATGAAAAGAGCAGAATGAATTAAGATGAAAGCTATAGGCATTATTATTATTTTTTATTATTTTTTGAAATATATAGGAATATATGGAGATAACGAACAGTATTCAAGCTCAAAAGTCCATTATACAATACAAAATAGGAGCAGAGCAAACACGGACCTCCAAACATCAGAGGTGGGATCAGGTGCCATGGAGGAGTGAGCATCCCCTGCCGACCGGTCACACCCGCCGTGTGCTCCTTGTCATGATCGGGAAATAACGGAAAAATCCGTCGACAATTCAGTATGTAAATAATGGCCTAACAATTAGTATGAAAAACGTCAGTCAGCATTTGACTCAATGATAAATTGTATTTGCTGACAAGGTCATTGTATCGACCATAGAACTTACGAAATGATGAATTTAAACGAGACAGCTGATATTCTTGTTTCATCAACTTATTTGTCAATAATTTACCTCGTTTTAGAAATTCTACATACGTAGAGCATGCTCTTGCGTATCGAATCAACTGAGAGATATATATGTTAATTATACATAATATATACTCCGTATGCAGGTGATGAAGGTATATTGCTGCATAAGTAAGGGAAGTTGACGATTGAAAAGTTAAAGTCATCACGTTTATCATAAAGCTTGGTTGTTAGATTAACATTAACGTCTTTTTCAAGTAAAATATCCAAATATGAAACAGATGTGTCAGACTCTGTGGTATCTTTTATCTCAAGTTCACCAGGATATATCGTATCGACATAAGAATGAAAATAGCCATTGTTAATTGACAATACGTCGTCGATATATCTAAATGTCGAGTTGAATGTCACAGCAAGTGTTTTCTTCTTTTCACGTACAAGATTTTGGACAAATTCTGCTTCATATGAATACAAAAAAATGTCTGCTAATAACGGGGCGCAATTGGTACCCATAGGAATTCCAATAGATTGTTGGAAGACCTGGTCTCCAAAAACCACATAGATATTGTCAATCAGAAACTCAAGCATCTTTTTAATGTCAACTTCAGAGTACTTGTGTGTACAATCAGAATGTTTTTGGACAAAATAATTTTGCAAATGACCAATGACAAGGTAAGTATATTTACGAGTTCCATTTTTATTGAAAAGGCAGCTGTCAATGATATCAAAAAGCCTGGACTTTAATTTATCGTGGGGAATGGTTGTGTATAAAGTTGAAAAGTCGTAAGTTTTTAAGCTGTTGATTTTGGTAAAATCTTGTGATTTCAAATATTCCAAAAGTTCCTTGGAATTTTTAAGTATCCACATCTGATTTACACCACTTCTCGAATATATTGTTGCACAGTACTCTTGAAGTTTCTCCTTCACCACTGTTAATATCTTAGTGAGGAGTAAAGATAGAGGCTTGGTTGAACATTTACTGGAACCCGCTATGTATCTTTGTTTGTTAGGATTTTGTAAGAAAAAATCGTTAAAAATCTTCTTCTCATGAACCACTGGGCCAGAAAAGCTGAAACTTAAGTGGAAGCATCCTGGAGTAGCGTAGATTCTAAATTATTCATAAAATCATGACCCGTGGGAAAGGGCGGCGCCACAATAGGTATTACAGGGGGGGGGGGGAATCGGGTGAAAAACAGCAATGCCAAAGTTACTCGGGTGAGCGTTGTGGCCCATGGGCCTCTTGTTTAAATATTGACATTTCTAAGTATGAAACAATAATAATAATGATACCATCTCTTTAATATTAAATTTTTTTATCCATTTTCCTTAACTTTTCACAAAAATCAAGGTTTAAAACATAACATCAGCTTAACAAGACATTAAAGCATATTTACACATATCCAAACGTCATTATCGGGGTACCAATAACATGCATCTCTGCAGAATTCTAAAACACCAAGCCAGTTTTTCACAAATACTTTTAAATCAGCCTTTTTAAATAATTTTGGTAAGAATATTACATTGAAATCTTAAAAACATCTAATGGGAAAAGTAAGGACTGTGCATGACAGTAGTAATTTGGGTTTGCAATACGATATCAAACGAGTATGGCTTCACCTTAAGTATTAAGTCACATGTATTCAAAAAACAACAGCTGTCTTACAAAGTTGTTTGCAAGATTACAAGGCTTTTTTAAAACGGTCCTTGGATACAGCGATTTATTTCAGTTATACTTGAAATATTGAGGTCATTCATAATTTTCAGTTGTGCATGGGCATAACCAAGTTAGATTTCAAAATTTAGTTTTAAAATATGTTAAAAAACCCATCAATATATGAGGAAAATGCTGCTATTCTTTATAGATTGTATTTTTGCTTAGTTATAATCATATTTTATGTCTACATGGTGAATTTGTTGCTGGTCAACTACAATATACATGCAAATACTTAATTCGTTTTCGAGATTTCACTAGAATCGTAGCACTTTTCAAATAGCTTAATATTTTTTCAAGTGTTTATGTGTAAAAGCTTGCAATGATCATTTGAGTCTATGCCCATGCACTAGAATAAATAATAAAGACACTTTCATTATCTTTCAAATTAAATTAGGATATGCGCAAAAAATATGAGTAAATCATTAAAAAAAACATTGTACTCAAGTTAATTGCGTCTTAAATATCTGCAAATAGTATAATTTTATTTATAGAGGGATTTTCTCTTATTATTTTATTAAAAATTAATGATATTTATACACATTCAAAAAGACAATATCACTAAGCAAATGTATCAATAAGAATAAATTTGATAGTTTTATTTTAGGAGCAAGGTCAGATGAAGGTTATAATCTTTTTTTCTTGAATGAAGAATTAAAAAAAATTACCGTTGCCAGTCATTTGATACCTTTTTCCATTTTAAAAGATTAAATGCTTTTTTTGGCATAGAAAAGATTTCACCATATAAGGTCTATCAGAAGATACTACCAAATTTAGATAAATAATTTAGCTCAAATAGATATTGGCTATTCCATATCCGAATTTTTCTATTTTTCTTACGTTTTAAGAGATATACATCTAAAATTTCAATTTGTCTTATTTTCACATATAGTGAAGCAGTCATATCAAAATAGAAATTTGAAACAAAATTTAAAAAATGAAAAAGAAAAAAACAAGATTTGGCCGTTTAGTCAGGGAGGAAAAAACACCATTTACTGATGTTTTGCTCAATTCTTTCCTTATAAGATTTAAGGCTTTTAAAGGATAATAAGTTTGTAGTTTAAGAAAACTAAATTATTTCATATATTTTAAAACGTAAGTCCATAGTTTGTATAAAATACATTTTATCAGTTTGAAAATAACACTTATTCTGCCTTTCACTGCATACAAAATACATCAAAATTTACAAAATGAGGCCATATCCGCAAGTGCATGGCGATCAGAGATTTGTTTATACCGTGCTAAATGGGATTTTACTAACGATTAAACAGCGCATTATGATAAAGTTTAATTTGGTTGAATTATTACTTAGTACAGTTTAAACCCGCATTTATTTCTTTTTAAAGTAAATAGAATTTGAAGATTTGTACGATGTCATAATTAACATTTACCCTATAAATTAGGCCCCGCTCCTTTTTGTAGACTTAACTGTACTGCGAAGATGAAATAAATGTATTTGTTGAATGTTAGCCAGTGTTATATTGGCTCACTACAAGTGATAAAAATTTGGGGAGAAAAATCAGGTGCAACTACTAAAAATTCATACATGCAGTGGTTTACATTGACAAGTATATTCAATTGGGAACTCTTATTTTGGTTTATGTGGAAACGTTGTCCTTTATGGCATTAAATCGTATCTTTATAAAACCTTTCAGATACAAAGTCTCTTTTGAAAAAAAAACAAAAACCAATATTTGATTTTTTTTAAAGTCTCCTATTAAATTATACTTACCGTTGTAAGTCTTCTTGTAGTCATTATGACCTTTGGCAGGGTTTGCGCTCTTATATTCCCGTACCCTAATCGTTACAGACTTATATTGCATAACATCCTCCACTGTATACTGGTCATCATAAACCGACATCCATAGACTGGATTGAGAATCCTTAGTAATGATTATCTCATTACGAATTGTCGAAACATTGGTCCATTTGAATATCAGCCTCCCATTTGAAAACTCTGCTGATATATAAACTTTTTGTCCTAAAATAAAACAAACTTCTTTTCATTTTAATTTTTCTTATCAAAGAAAAATTGGAATTTAATCGCCAAAACATTAAATTCGGCGTACCTGTCTGGTGAATATCGCAATGTAATCTTACTGTGTGCATTTTAAATAGTCACTCTAATTAAAAAAATTCAAGAAAGGAATTAAAATACCTGAAAGAATTTAAAAGTCGACAAAAGAAAGAGAGCTAAAAGCAGGAAAAGCACATAGATGAAGCTATATTAATTTAGGAAATGGAAGGTTTAATTTGTTCTTAAGTTTTTTATACTATGCATATCAAAATACATATTGCAGACTTTAAAAGATTTAGTGAACGTCAAACAGACTCAGTCGTACAGTTATTAATAATTTGCAAAGAGGATTTCCTATAGATTATTTAGTTAACTTTATATTTTAGCTCCCTTCTGCCCCACGAAGCTAGATTTGTCGTAATTAACTTAACTCATCACAATATAGAGTTCCTATTATTAGGCCTCTGAACTTAATCAATTTCAGACCTATTTTAGACCTATTTATTTTCTTTTGAAAATAAGATGGTGAATTATTTATATATGTGTCAGTTGAAAGACCTCTACCTCTGTTATCACCCCCAATCCCCCAAGTTATTCTTACAATAATTCTACTTAAATTACTGGGGAAAAAGTTTTAATAATTTTTCTATCACTTTTTAAAATGCGTATGTTTGCTATGTCATTCACAAATAATATTTACTCCTTTACAGAGGAATTTCTGTTACATATATCAGAATGGTTCTCATATAAAATAGAATTCCCTGATCTGAAGCTTGTGAAAAGGCAAGATTGGAGATGCCCTGTGACCGTGAGGGGATACAAATTCCCCTGATCATAGACAAAAAGAAACTGTTACCCATAAGGTTTTTTATATTATCATATTAAAGCCTTTGATTATGATTTCAATGGAACAAGTGTAAATGATATTTCTTAAACAATAATGAACTGTATTTAAAAAAGTAAATACGAGGTTTGTTCGGAAAGTTTTTGGACTATGTCAATCTTCGTTATCTTCAAAAAATTTAAACTGAACATAATATATGTAAAAATATCTATTTTGTTGATTTGTGAAGTTTCATTCCATGGAATTTGATAGAAGTCGTGCTGTTTATTTTTAAAATCAACATGTTTTGTTACCACGGAGCAAACTCAACAACATTGTAACATTGTAACGTCAAAAACATAGCGTCATCTCCTATACAATTCTTACTATGGTCCAATACCAGTGCACTAATTAAATACCTTTATTTATCACTTGAAATTCTTACACTTGCATTATTTTTTTTGTCAATATTATATTTTTTTACTGTACTTTCACAATATTAATACCTGTGAAGCGCCTAACTCTTACGATGACCTAACTAACTTTTCTTTAACGTTTTAATGAGATTTTAACAGATAATCCCTTATCTCACAGATTGTCCTCGTTTAATACAAAATATCTATCATTCAAATACCGCCTGTGCCATATAATAACTCGGGCATGACTCGCTTTTGACATATTTCGTGCTTCCTCCAGCATTTTTAGATTTTTTTCTGGGATTTTCCAGAGTACAAACCTAAATTGTATCGTTATCTGGTGCTCCGTGACGTTCTACGACGATATCTTTTTAGCCCATTTCAATGACTACTGCTTATCTTCTGAAATCGATTTCTTTCAACGAAGCAAAATATTAAGTCACAATTTGGAATATGAAACGATGTAACAATTCTTAATATGTACGTCTAGAAATTTTCTGTTTTTGCGCAATTTTACATAGGAGACAATTGCAGACATTATTTGGTTTATAAATTGTAAATAACGAACTTTTGACCTGCTCCGCGACCCGATTCTCGACTTTTAAAAATCTTTATGAGTTTTAAATAAATCACGATATTTAAAAAAAAATCAATACATGACATCTGAATATTGTTGAAACGTTGATACCAAATTTGGACATAATATAACGTTAAGTAAAAAAAAAGTTATAATAATAGTCCACGAACTTTCCGAACAACCATCGTACGTGAGATATTTTTAACCTATTCTATACAATTAAAGATGGAAAGGATCTTTCACGCGGGGTTTTGATGGGTGTGTATTGTGGCCGTTTGAGTATATTGGTAACATGCTAATTCAGAGAATTTGTGTCCCCCGCTTAGGGTCAAAAAAGGAGAGCATGCGCAGTTGGGGGAGGGGTCGGACCCCCTCCCCCCCTTGGATTTGTAGAATTATAAATGTGTACATGTATACTGAAGCAAATAAAAAATGCCAATATGGATATATAGATTTGATTGCTTATTCTTTAATATGTGTATAGAAGATTCTATTTATAAGAATATTTATCACACTGTAATAATAAATTTATGAGTTTGTACACGCCAGATGTCATAACTTTTTCATTTCACATATTGAATGCTACAATTTAGTAAATCAAAAAAAAAAATTAACAAAAGAAGGATCGACCGGGATTTAAACCCGGGACCTCTCACATGCTAAGTAAGAATCATACCCCTAAATTAATGGTGTATAATATAGCCTTTACTAACCGGTTCCAATAGATGTAATTAGAATATAAAGTCCGCCCACAACCTGTATTATACGTAATAACTCTCCACATGCTCCTGCGCTAAAAATAGTGCCAAGCGACTTTTAATAAAATAAAAATTAAAAAAAAAACGGGGCGGGACACTTTGAGAGGGGCAAGAAAGGCCATAGCGAGTTATGGTATAAATTCCATTGCAAAAGCTCAAAAGCTTTTTGATATATAGCCCGGAAACGAAAGTGATACACACAGACGGAATGTATGAATTTACGACCTTGAACTTTGACCCTTTTACCTCAAAATCAATAGGGGTCTTCTTTAGGCAACAGGGAGTTGTTATGTAAAATTTCATTACAGAAGCTTAAAGGATTCTCGAGATATCGCGCGGAAACGAAAGTGTTAAATAGACAGAATTTATGGATTTATGACCTTGACCTTTTGACCTCAAAATCAATAGGTTTCTTCTTTAGGCCATAGGGAGTTGCATGCAAAATTTCATTGCGAAAGCTCAAAGGGTTCTTAAGATATCGCTGGGAAACGAAAGTGTTACAGACAGAAATACAGACGGACGGATGGACAGACGGGCGGATGGATGGACAGACAGTCCCAAATATTAAGTGAAAGCGTGGGACAACAAAAATAATGCACCAGTTGTACATTGGTCATGCAATAAGATTTGCCAAATTGTCTGACCGGCTTTTTAATATTTATGCAATTCTTTCAAACTCCCTTAAACACAATTTCACATAGTACTTACGTAGATTGTAAATAGATACGACACATAAATAACCCATCTTACCATTTGCACAACATAACATTCCTATGAATAATAGCAGGTCCATTCGAGTGAATTCAATCATTCTTCTTTCAGATAACAAAGACACTATTAATTATTGCACATTTGACGCTGCTCAGAATTAATGTCAACAACAGTCTTTGTGATGTATTTAAAACAATTTCCTCTCCTTCTCTGTTCCTTACTTTTATAACATTAAATCGTATAAACCAGGAAGAATTAGTTAAACTGCATTGTAGTTCACTTTCATTTCTACGGAAGTGTTTTAGATTCATCTATTTCTGCTACATTTATAGTGTTGATATGACTTAATTGTATTTATTTGCATGCATTTCTTTTATGCTGCTGCTTATTTTTATGACTCTCTCTCTCTCTCTCTCTTGTGAAATTATATATTCACAGACAAAAGTGTTTTTTTAACGTAACAGTAATCTGTTGAAAATACACTTTTCAAAATGGAGTATTAGATATTTAACACCCGTTATGTTAAGTATTTTAAATAACCATGAAAATTTATCATTTCATCAGCCTTTTAACATATTTTTACCAAGTGCAAGCGAATGCATATATGAAACAATAATCCAAAAATGAGATTTAGGAAAGTAGAAGATTTTATTTTTAATTTTTACTTCTGTTGGATATTAAGAAAATGTAGCTGCATATTACCAGCTTAAAAACATTGAACAATTGTTGACTGACTTTGTTCGGTGAATTTTGAAATATGCTGTCTCTTGCTCTTGGACTCTAAACTTGTTTTCCATATATTCCATTATAAAGTTATGATTTTGGTTCTCCTCTGGTTTTGATTTTATACATACCCTTTTATTGAAATAGATAGGTTGAAAGATAGTTAAAGATATTTCCCAATTAATCTTATGTGTATAAATTTAATCCCCTGTTGAGACCAATCCTAGCTACTCCCAGAGTTTATGATTTGAACAATCTTGAATCTACACGAGGATGTTTCAAAATAAATATGACTTCATGCATGGCTTTTTTGTTCTTCGTAAGATTTTTTTTTAAATATCAATGTATTCTTACGTATAACTTTGATTCCCTTTTCTGGCACCACTCTAATCCCGGGGATAATTATTTAATAAATATTAAATACTTTCGGTTCTATTTTAATTACATTCCTGGGTGCATCCCTGGAATTGTTGTTGTTAACAATTGTGGTACTTGGTTCTTGTATCTTTGGCCTTGGTTCATTTTGCCTCCTCCTAAAAAATAATTGCGTACCCCTCTTCCAATATACGTAGTTCTTTCGCTTCTGTAAAAGTTTAGTGGACGCCTACTTCTAACATATCCTCGGTAATTTTCATTTTGTCTGTTATTGTCCTGATTCCGCCTTTTTATGCCTTTGTGGTACCTAAGAATCTGTTGATAATGTGACTACGTTACAGAAGGGACGAGTTATAATTTTAACGGGCGTGAATTTAAAGTTAATGCCAACATGTCATGTGATACGAAAGATGTCATATACGCCATCACATGTCCTGGATGCAAAGAATATTATATTGGTGAAACTGGCAACACTCTCCGTGCCCGTGTACGTGTACATTAGCAACACATCAGTACACCTGAATATAGACAAATCCAGCTAAGTGCACACCTGGAAACTTGTGGAAAAAAACGATTTAACATTTTCCCTTTTTATAAACTCAGATGTGCCAGTGATATCCAGAGACGGGAAAAAGAAAAACATTTTATTTGTATTCTAAAGCCAAAACTTAATAGTCTCTTATAAACTACCTATAATTTTCCCGAACTTTTTCATCATCATTGCAGTATTTTGTCTATGACGTCACAATATAGACATTAAACGTTCCGCTTAGTTTAACGTCATAATCATTGTTACTATGTTCCCGTTGTGTATACATTTTTGTAATGTAAAGCTTTTGAAGATTTTTAATGAAAGCGCTAAAGCTTTACGGATGATTCTTGTGTTTTCTTTTTATATTTGTTTAATATATATATATATATATATATATATATATATATATATATATATATATATATATATATATATATATATATATATATATATATATATATATATAAAATCACTGTGCACTATTTCACTATTTTATAATAAATTATAAATTATTGTATTACAATTTTTTTTTATATATTTACTGCAATTTCGGTAAAATAATTGATGGGTATGCCATCTCCTGTGGAAAGAGAGATATTTTGCCTTATTTTGACAATATATAATTTGCAAAGGGATTTTGATTTTTTTTTTTCAGAGGTGTATCTGCTTGGTTAGGAATTGCACTGACCCCCCCCCCTTGTGTCCAAAAACATAAATGAGATTTAACAAAGCATTTTTTGGTGTGGCCCCTGGGCCCTCACCCCGACCCCCAACTGGTCGTCCCTTTGAAGAATCCAGTATCCGCCACTGGATTGCAGAATATGAAATGGCAATGTGAATAGAAGAAAAGTGCCCCCCACGGGAAATAATTAGCGCCTATAATACATATAGATTGTCCCTGATCGAGTTATGTTTTAAGAACAGATTCAAACCTCTTTCTAAAAGTATGAAAATAGCCACTAAATCTATGCTAATAAGAGCGAAGTGAATAAGTTTAGCCACATGATTAAAATAATAAATTTGATATTTATAATAATAAAATAAAAATTTGAATTTTTCATTCAAAGATTCTTAAAAATGTGCTATAAAGTGATAAAATATTGGGATGATAGCAAATAGGAAACAAATGAACAATATAGAAAGTCTGCAATTTCTTTATACATCCAATTTGTTGTTGATTTGTTTTGTTTTTTGGGGGGATGGGGAGGGGAGGGGTAGCATGTGTCCTTAATTTGAAATTATTTGGGTCGTTCTTTATGCATTATAATATTGAATTTGTATCTATCATGAAATCTCCGAAAGGGGGAAATGAAGATAGAATGAAAGGCAGCACCCAGGTCATTTTTCGGCGAACTTAGACTTTTTTCGTAAATGTAACAATGAAAAAAGGGGAAAACCATAGATAAAACATTTACTATTATTATCCATTGTAAAGACGTCATTCAGTCTTAGGTGAAAAGAAGCACTCTATTTCGACGTCATCAAGAGACGTCTATAAATGGAAAAAAAATCCTAAATGAAAAGGTGAAAAGTTCAACACTACCCTGGAGATAATTCATTTCTTTTTGTGAAAATAATTATGTAAAACATCACTATGGCTTGAAGAGTGCTGCAAGAATCCTACTCTTCCGACACAGAAAAAATTATTCTAAATTTTTGCATGGAATCTTACCAAAATTTTTACTTTTTGTACATAAGATCAAGGAACTGTCATCAATTCATGTTAACCACACGATTCTAGCAGCATTTTCCAAGTACTATAGAATACAAGCTTTCGATTCAAACAAAAATTATGTTTCAAAGTATGCGGCGTAGTGTTGAACTTTTTTACCTTTGTTGTTAGAACGACAGAGGAAAGGCTGATCGGGAATTCGAAACACTGCCTGTGTTCATTTTAAGAAATCGTAATCAGAAAAAATCAGCGTACCTGATTCTTAATCTTTAATTCCTTATCAATCACACATGACATTCATGAGATATGCTTTACAGCTCCCATTTTATATATTTGTTTACAGGAATTCTTGTCATGTTTAATGTTCACTCGGCAAATATTTGATCAATAGTTATGACGTCATGGTTTTGGTATTTAACCCCTGTGATAAATACTTAGCTATTTATACCACCCCAAAACGACAAGATTTAGTTTATATTGTGTCTTTGAACGACTCCGTTCATTTCTTGGACCTGAAATTAAACTTAAAATACAGATATTAAGAAATTATTACTCTCTAAAGTTCACGTCATAGAGCTTACTATGACGTGATACTGTATAGGCAAGTAGGTTATCTAGGTGTAGCCTTAACATGCCTGCGTTATGGGAAAAAATTCAGTTTTTTTCATCTTTAACTAGATAAAATCCCGCGCAAGTGCGGGGAATTGAATTTATACCACTACCGACAGAAAATGTATTGTAGTTTCTACTGGCAGCCTACAGGCTTATATCAGGAAGAAATGCTTTGTACAAAATCCCGCATGAAGTAGATGTACGTCTCCACCCCCACCCCCTTTTTGTAAAAATTTGAAAAATAACAATTTCATTAATTGACGTTTATTGTGAAACCTGTTATACTATGTTTTGGATATTGTACTTCAGATGTTCCTTTTTCATTTCCGTCAAGGATAATAGCAGCCAATATGCACATTTTACTCATAAATTGATTTTTTTTTTGGGGGGGGGGGGGTTAAAATTTCACAGGTACTTGTGTCTTGGTTTATAAATATGTGTGTACCTTATTGATATGTAAAAGATGTACTTTACTTTTTTTTTACATATCAATGAGGTACATACATATCTATAAACCAAGACACAAGTACCTGTGTAAAAATTAGCTTTTAACGCCATATGAATAGGCCGAGTATTTGATAAAAAAGACTGTATTCAGAAAAAAACTTAAAGCACAAAATTTTACAACTTTAAATGTATTTGAACAATACCTTATTCATTAATGTTCTCTTTTCATGTAAACAAGTTTATTACGAAGTACAAATTGAACTTCGGGTCCGTTGCCACGATGCTCTCTGTAAGGAATATATATAGATTTTACCGATAAATTTAGTAGGAAAACCTACTACATATATGTAATAGTCTTTCGATATATAAATATGTTCACAACTTTTAGTGTTATCAATGATTTACCATTATTTCAATGACCATTTACACAAAAGCTGTTTTTTATGTTCATGCAGCTACAATGTATAATCGCCTCGTTTTTCATTTTAACATCGGGCTCGATGCTATATGATGTTCTAGAAGCTTCCGTCAATATTAAGATCGATGAATGACGAAAATAATTTACAAATTTCCCTTTTTAATCGGTTATCACAACTTATTTCTTTTATATCAATCAAATCAAGTTTTGATTGAATAATTCAGTGATGACGTTTTATGAAATAAATAAACAATTGCTTGTTGTCAGTTTCATTATAAATTGCCAGTAACTTAGATCCGCCAACCGGATACGCCACCGTACTCACGATTTTGCTATTTCATGGTTGTTTATAGAAAATGAAAGTAGACTTTTAATTTAATGTACGATATTTACTATGCGAGTGAAATCTAAATATAGCTTACGGACATCATTTTGTACATGTGTATTGTTAGAGGAGTAATTAAGCACTCTGGTGCACACGCTTCGGAGTTTATTGGCAAAATTTATTAATTTATAAGTATAGATAGTCACATTAAAATTTGTGACAACAAAAAGGTTTTAAATTACTTCGCATAGTCAATTATTTGACCTTTCTGTCACTTTTCTGGCATTAAGAATTTAACAAGCAATAAAGTCATTACCAAGTAATTACATTTTTCCTGAATTTAAGCAGAATGGTTAAAATTATCTTGTATATTTAGAATAAACAACAAAAGTGGGGTATATGATGTCAATTTTTAGATTTTCCTAAATTAGTGTTAATTTTAAGCTTAAATTGGGCTATTTTTTTCCCAGGATTTTCACAATATATTTGCCATATTAGTCAAGTATGATGCTTGAACTCATGACCGTTAGTTTGATATATAATTTAGGACAAGCATAAAACAGTTCACTGCACAAAAAACTTTGTGTTCAGGCTCCATTTAAAAATAGGAATCCAAACTTAACATTACTTTAACTGAATATAGTTTAATTAGCATTGTAGAATCAAAATTTATTGTAAGAACTTAAACATTATGCAGATTTTTTTTTTAGAGATCAAGACAAAAATTTGCTCAAAAGCTCAGGAACGAACCTCTTTAATACACCTGCGCGGTTATTGAAATCCTTGGTCTACCAGAACTGTATTTCTTTATTGCATCCCCCCTTACTTCTTGAACTTTGAAATTTTGGATTTTTCTTAAATCTATTTTTAATTGATTTTTGGAATCTTTCCTGGTAAACGAGCTTCACAATATCAGCCTCTTATTGACCTTATTTTTTTTTTAATATTTAAATAATAGCATCGGTTCATGTGTGCCATATGTGTTTAATATGACGTAAGATTTGATTTTTTGTTAAATATGATGGATAGGAAAATATTTAAATTTGAAAATGTAATATACATGTTTATATTATGAAACGCCTTGTACTTGCAATTACATGGATCTCTCTTAGGATAATCTCGGGTATAGATTATTGAATCTCCCAATATTTACATATCATTCACCTTTACATTAAATGAAAAAACTAAAGATGTGAAACTGTCAATTGACAGATGATGTAATGCATTTTTGAATACTTTTCTCTGTTATGTATCCAAAAAGGAAACATAATGAAAGTCTCATTCCAGATATCAAGATGCTTACTGATTCCTTGATGGATGTTTTATCTGTGTATTGTCATTATACTTAAATCAGTTTTTTTGTCCCAACGGCTTATTTCCCGAACGGCTACTCACCAAAACAAACATCTAATTATCACACTCAATTAAGAGGTCCTCTAAAGGGTACAGGTAGACTTACCTGTATGAATCAACTACCTACATTTAAAAAAGTGTATTTAAACAGAAAAAAAATCTCTTAAGTTATTTTTTCAATCATATTATATGAGTTAACGAGGCCGAGTCTAATTACTTCTACCCTAAGTATTTTGATAAAATTTCTTGAATGAATTTTTACTTTTAAACTTATTATTTTAAGATAAAATAAATCAAATGTTCACATCCCGATTTCTTAAGGGGCCATCTCAAAAGTTGTCAAATTTTACTATTTGACCCTATGGGAATTTGTTGGAAAAGCGCAAAATTATCACATTTCCCCCATTCTTTTGATATTTCTGCCCAAGGGATTTCCTTTTCAGTAAAATACATAAAAGTTATTGTAAAAAGGCACCAAATTGTGAAAACTCAAAAAAGTTTACCATCTGGTTTGGTCTCGGAATTATTACAATTTTTTTTCCAATGCCAAATACCTTTAAATTTGACATATTACGGCATACATTTTGTATATATCGGCGCAGATGAATTATTTTGGTAAAAAATAACCATGTTTAGATTGCTAATATGTTACTTTTGATTTTCTTTCAACAGTTTTTAATAAAATGTCCATGGAAGTCTTGAATGCTCAAGCGAGTCAAGCGTCATTCTTCAGCGTCATGCATTGCTTACAGAACTAGAAAACAGTGATGTCGTGATAACCATTTCAGCGTTTATTCCTAATTATTGTCTTAAAAGCACATTTTAAGACCCATAAAAGTCACAGATAATATAATGTTAATTTTGTATTAAAATTACAATACTTAGGATAGGTGTTATGTTGCACCTACGACTGCATGTAACTAAAAAGCTGCGCAAAGACATGCGCTCTCGAATTAGGCTCAGCCTCGTTAAATGTATTTTTTTTAGCTGTTAAATAATTTTTATTCTATTTAAGGGGTAGAGGTAATAAGTTATAAATTCCCAATCAATACTACTTAACAGGTTGAAAAAAAAATAATAGTACAATAATACAAAGCAATGTATAAAAAATGTTTTATTAACATTTTAATTTATTTGTTTTGATTTTATTTCATTTATTATTTTTGTTATAATTTTTTTTCTTATAATTTTTAATAAAAATGAAATTTAATATCAAAAATTGTTTATCCAGGTAAACACAGGTAAATCTACCTGTACCCCTAAAAGGGTCTCTTAATTGAGTGTGATAATTACTTGCTGTTTTTGGCAAGTAGCCGTTCTGGGAACACACCGATCCCACTATATATATGTGTGTGTTAAAATGTGACAATCATTCACACGAAACAAATTCCTTTACCTTTACAATGAGCGCCTGCTAATTTATTTTATTACAAATTTTAGAATCCTCTGCCCAGATACAGTTTTATAGATTCATTTTCAATTTCATTTTCTAATTGGAATTATTTTTTCTAGATTTAAGTCATTCAGAGCATGGCTCAGTTTGTCACAGGAATGACAACGGAAACAAATAATATTTCTACAAGGAAGAAATCCTTCCTAAAATATCTGTCGAGTTTCAGGACACAGCTATGCACTGCCAAATTTATATTTTGAGTATGATATGATTGAGAATGAGCGTAAGTTTTTGTGAATAACCATTCTTAGATCATAAGTGCCATTTCAAAAATTTGATGTTTATGATCCTTATAGTCATGCATATTGGATACATAAACGACCAAATCAAAGGACCATTTAATTTAATTTAAACAATATTTTATTCACAGATCTAAGAGTGAATAAGATTGGGCAGCAGGCTCAGCCTATTTTAGCCCTCTCCCTACATCAAGGTCAAGGCAAATACATAGTAAATTAATTATTAAAGCAAAAGTAAGAATGTACAAAAGAAGAAAGCAAAAACAAAAATGAACAAAGTTACAGAAAGCAAAAGAAGCAAAATTGCAAAAGGAAAGAAAAAAGAAAATCGCAGGTATGTTAAGGCAGTACCCAGATCATATTTCGGCGAATTTAGACTTTTTTCGTAAAATGTAACATTGATAAATCGGAAAAACCATAGATAAAACATTTACTATTATTATTCATTGTATAGACGTCATTGAGTCTTAGGCTAAAAGAAGCACTCCACTACGACGTCATCACGTGACGTCTATAAATAGAAAAATTGCCTTAATGAAAAAGTGAAAAGTTCAACACTACCCCGGAGATAATTCATTTCTTTTAGTGAAAATAATTATGTAAAAACATCACTGGGCTATGAAAAGTGCTGCTAGAATCCTACTCTCCTGACACAGAAAAAAATATTCCAAAATTTCGCATGAAACCTTACCAAAATTTTTACATTTTATACATACGATCAAGGAATTTTTATCAATTCATGTTAACCACACGATTCTAGCAGCACTTTCCAAGTACTATAGAATACAAGCTTTCGATACAAACAAAAATTATATTTCAAAGTATGCGGCGTAGTGTTGAACTTTTGCATCTTTGTTGTTATAGAACGACAGAGGAACGGCTGATCGGGATTTCAAAGCACTGACTATGTTCATTATAAGAAAACATGATAAGAATATATCAGCGTACCTGATTCTTAATCTTTAATTCCTTATGATTCATGGTATATGCCTTAAAACTCCCATTTCATATATTGGTTTACATAAATTCTCATATTTGATCAATAGTTATGACGTCATGGATTTGGTATTTAACCCCCGTGCAAAATAATTAACTATTTATACCACCCAAAAACGACAAGATTTAGTTTATGTTATGTTTTGAATGATTCCATTCTTTTCTTGGATCTGAAATTAAACTTTAAAGATAGATATTAAGAAATCATCATTTCTATAGTTCACGTCATACAGCTTACTATGACGTCATTGTGAAGGCAAGTAGGATATCTCTGGGTGTAGCCTTAACATACCCGCGATTAATAAAAAATAAAAAAAAAAATAAGCAAGAGTACAAAGAAGTACCGGTTTGGAAATATTGAAAATATTACAATATACCACATATGTATATGACAGTGTTTATATAAATCGTTTTGTTGCTGCTATAAATGTATGTACAGCTTCAAATATTTGTAAATTAATATCTAGTCCGTGATTAGAACTACCATTTAACAATAAATCACATTCAGATATATGGTAACAATTCATAATATTATGTATTGATTGAAAAAGTACATTTCTTAGAATTGTAGGACCATTGCAGTGAATTAATATGTCAACGCAGAAACTAGTGTAACAAATTTGAAATTCTTATGCACAAATATGGTTATTCTTTAAAGGACGGAAAAATACCAGCCTAGCCAAGAAAATTAAGTGAGAATATCAACATCAGTGACAGATAACTATGGCTATTGTCAAAAAAGAAGAAAGAGTGGTTGGATGGAAATTAATCCTTAATCTGCTTCTTTCATCGGTCGTATATAGTGTAAAATGTCAAGGTAAATACAGTTTATATGAGGTTCATCTTGTATTCAATTGATGATATAGAACTAATGCATAAATGACATTTACTAATTCTTTAGTTGAATTTTTTGTAGAAGATGAAATCCCACCCAAGATAACAAGTATATTTGAAAATGAATATTACCTTCCTGTATCAACAACAGATAGTATTGATTGCAATGCAAAACATGGACAGATTCAGTACGTAATATATCATGATCAAATGATTATACATGTAAAATAGAATTAACGTTAAAAATTATACAGCATATCAAAAAAAAGACAATTACATTCCTGGTCCTGCATACTGTAAAGGCTTTATTTCTCTTTCACCAACACAATTGTATCACTAACCAAAGAAGACAAAAGTGTTCCTCCTACAAAAATTGAAACTTAATTTTTGTCTTAAGGAGGGATTCTTCTCATAAGAACACCTATTTCTTATATTTAAAAATCAATGAAATTTTCACTGAATCAAGAAGACAATATCACTAAGTGATGGTATAAGGTGGATTAAATTTGAACGTTTTATATTAGAGGCAAGGTCACGTCAAGGTCAGTACCTTTTCCCTGGACATTAAGAAAAAAAAATACTGTTGCCAATCATGCGATTCCTACTTCCATTTCAATAAATTAAATGTTTTTCTTTTTGCATAAAGAGATATTACCATATTGGGTCTATAATATGATATTACCAAATTGACATAAATAATTAAACTAAAATGGATATTGGCTAATCCGAATTTTCTCTACTTTTCTTAAAATTTTAAGATATTTTAGTTATTTTTATATGCTTCCTATATTTATGTTTTTCTTATTTTCACATATGGTAAAGTTGTTACATAAATATACAAAATGATATAAAAACAAAAACTTTTGATCGTTTACTAAGAGAGAAAAAACACTTTTTACCAATTTTTGGCTCAAATCTGAACTTAGATTGGAAGCTTTTCAAAGCTAACATAATTGTTGTTTGTTTGGAAAATCATATTTATTTGATATATTTTAAAACTTTCGTTCCTTATCAATAATTTAACTTACATTTAAAAATTTTCTCCAAGTCTTTGATTGTGTTAAAATTATAACTAAATTCATTGTTCTATAATTATTTTGAGAAGCAGAAAAGAAGATATTTCCATACGCTGCCATTCCGCCAAAAATATAGTCCCTGATAGATTTCAAACTCAGTTTACCATTTCCATTTAAAGTTGTACAGTTGTGATGAGGAAAGAAAAATATTATCTTTTAAATCTCTTGATTCTAAATATATACAACATATAAGCAAATATAGTTTGAACATTTCATGTAGTCAGAAACCAGACAAGAGTCCCTCCTTAACTTTTTGAGCCAATTTTTGTCTGGACCTTTGTATCCAGAATTCCGCATCATATTTTAGTTCTTACATTAAATTTCGATTCTACAATGCAAGTTTTGATATATTCAGTTAAATATAAACGATTAAATTCCATACAAAAAGCAGTAGGTTAGGAAATATATTTTTTGACGGAAGGTTTTTAAGAAGAAAATGGTTTATTTTTCTTTTTAAAAGTATCTACAGTACTGTTAAGTTTGATTTCCATTTTTTCCATGCAGGTTCCACACAGGGTTATACATGTATTTTATGCAGTAAAATATTTTATGCTGGTCTTGAAATATCATTAAATGAACTTCTTTTTTTCATCATATTATGACAAATATAGCAAAATATTTTGAAAGACCAGGAAAAAAAATAGGGCAAATTTTAACATTAAAATTAACACTTTCATCAATTCTTTTAAACTTTACTGAAAAACAACTTTAATTTACAAAAGAGAAATATCCTCGAGCTTTGTGACCTTCCCTAAGTCGCGAATATTTTTCGTTCTGAACTATTATTTTTACTTTTATATTCATGTAGAATGTTGCCTTACTCGCGAAGATTAGTAGTCGCAGATGGACCCTATCGAGGAGCAAAAGCTGAAAGGCAATTGACGATCTTTTAATCTTTCCTCCACGCTATTTATTTATGGATGAAAAACAACACTTTATAATACTTTCTTGAAAGTTCGAATAACATTAACAGAAGCAATATACCACACTCCTCACTTTCGTCACCTTTATCTTGTTTTTCCTCAATTTTGTTTTTCTTTTTTTTTGGAAGGGGAGGGGCAAAAATAATAGTTTTCCTCTATACCACGACTAGAAATTATTATGCTTCCTGTCAGTTTGTCTCTATATATTCAATACCCAACTATTATCGCATAGTGTTCTAAGGATTTATATAGCGTAAGCATACTATGTCGAGATAGTGCTTTTTCTGAATAAAATCCCACAATGCCTACGCCGGGGATCGAACTCACGACCATGAGATTGTCAGTTCGACGCGCTACCGATTACTCCACAGACGCCGTTATCTAAGACACTGTAGTATAATATATATAAACTAAGCTTAAAATATTTTACACTGAAAGAAAAAAAAATAAACAAAATTATTTTTCTGAAATAGTTTCTTGCATTTTTCCCCATTCACTCAACTAAAATTCTCTGAAACTGTTTGTACATTATACCTAATGCATGAAATTAAAGAAAAAAGATTATGACGTACATGTAGCACACGGTGACGTCATAATAGGTGTGTACTAACATAAATGTAAGAGGTGATGAAACATTGGACATGGAGAAAATATTGTCGTTTTTATGCATCAGTCAGCATAATAATAACAATAGTGTTGTACTTTGCACGCACTATGCCTAAATAGTAGTCAGGGTTTGACACAGTGTACTCGCCTCCGGCTCGTACACCATGTGTCAAACCCTGACTACTATTTAGGAATAGTGCATGCAAAGTACAACACTATTATATAAATTTGACCCCATATTGTGGCTGCATCCAAGCCACAAGGAATTGGATTTAATAAAATTTTATTCCATCAATTTGATCCAAGTTTAATCTTTAAACTTTAATCACAGTGTCAATACTTTACACAAAATCAACATTTCAAGAGGATGTGTACAGAACATATGATTTTAACAAGAGGCCCAAGGGCCTTAACGGTCACCTGAGTATAATACAACAATTTAGAGGATCCATAGAGTATAAAATGAACTGAAAGGTGAAGCGTTGTTGCCCAAAAGCACGAAAATTAGGGTAATCAGGATCAACAAAATAATTAGTCTAGAATTCATTAACAGTTCATAAATTAGGTTCTAATCTGTTCCCCATTTATAACTATCACCATACAGTATATTAAGAAACTATCAGCGCTTTTGTACTACTTTAATTCCTTGTTGAAATCTCTTACATTGGCCTCTCTTGTCTTTGATGAACATTTAATAAAACAAGTTATTTTTGTCTCATTTTTATTTATCTACTACTTACAAGTCTACCTGATCATTAAAACTATGAGAGTACTATTTGTATTATACAATAAAAATTCTTGCATAATTCTCATATTCTATTAACCTTTCAAGTACATTATTTACAATGATTAATTATCAAAAGTTAATGGCAAAGGGGAATAACTCCTCTCAGTAGATTACAAATTAATAGAGCCCTGGCCAGGTCCAAAAAACTTGACCAAATGGTCCAGATGTTCAAATATCTGGTAAAAATACCCTTCTTTATCAAAACATTTACTCTTTTTGCCTCTGATATCCCAGGTACAGAGAAGATTTTTAAAGAAATAAATAAATGCATTTTTACTACAGATTCACTATATTATCAATAGAGTCCCCCCCCCTCCCCACCGAGAAACATCAGAGCCTCTGACCCTGGGACCAGAAGTTTGCTCATCATAAGTAATCACTTTGTTTATCTGCTTAACACTAAAGAGCAGACAGGATTATTAAATAGAATAAATGCATTTTCACTATATTATCAAGAGCCCCTTCCTTACACCAGCACATCTGACCCAGGGGTCATGCAATTCACTACTCTGGAAGAAGCACACTTGCTCATCAAACTATACACATAGCTTCTTTGCTTTTTAACCAGGAGCAGAAAAGAATATTTTCAAAGAAATTTTGCTTTTCCACTATATAATCACCAGAACCCTTGACCCTGGGGCCATGAAATTCACAATTTTGGAAGAAGCATCCTTGCGTATCATAACAATTACTTTGTTTAAATAATACCTAGGGGCAGAGAATAAGATTTTCAAAGAAATACATCACCTTCACTATAGGATCTTTATAGCCCGGCCCTAGCACCAGAACCCCTGTCCCTGGGGCCATGAATTTCACAATTTTGGAAGAAGCATCTTTGCTTATCATAACAATGTACTTGGTTTTTTAAAAAATACTCAGGAGCAGAGAAGAAGATTTTTGAAGAATTAATGCATTTTCACTTTATGATCTATATAGCCCCGCCCAAGCTATGGATTTCACAACTTTGGTAGAGTCACTCTTGCTTATCATAACTATGTATTTAATTTGTTTAAATAAAACCAAGGAGTAGAGAAGATTTTCAAAGAAATAATGCACTTTCACAATATGATCTATATAGCCCCGCCCTAGCACCAGAACGCTGACCCTGGGGCCATGAATTTCACAATTTCGGTAGAGAGCTCAATGCTTTTTACAATCATGCCAACAGTTTGACTGCTTGATGTCAAGGATAAAGAAGAAGATTTTTAAAGATTGCATTAATTTTTATTGTTTTAGACCCACCCTCAGGCCCGAGGGGGGCAGGGACCATGAAATTTACAAATTTTGTTCCCCTTCACACATAGATGCCATATGCGAAAATTGGCTGAAATTGGTTCAGCGGTTTCAGAGAAGAAGCTGAAAATGTTCAAATGTTAACAAACGACGCACGACGACGGACGATGACAGATAGCAATAGGTCATCTGAGTGACTCAGGTGACCTAAAAAGCGTCCTGCGACTATAGAATATAGATTTAGATAACGAACAGTGATCAATCTTAGAATATTTATAAACAATACAAAAATCGATATATCTTTTTTGAATATTGCCTTAATATGCTCCAGTCAGTGACAGTGATGCTTTAAATACCTATATGAACTCATCTCTTGTTCAAGGGCTATTTAAACTGAGTAGTATTTGGGTATTATTATACTTTGACCCTCCCATTTTTCAAAGAAGGACCCTTTCCTAATATATTTACATAATCTTTTAGTATGCTTCCTATTTTACCTTCATTACGTGGATGTAATGACACTTACCTTTGTCTTAGCTAATCTTAAGATTTTTTAAAAATTTTCCTTATCTTTCCAATGTGAAACCACGATTACCTTTTGCAACTTCTGCCTTCCACTGGGAACCACAAATTTAGTAAATTTTAATCCAACGATGCCTGCAGTTTCAAGTTTGTTTAGACGCCAGAGAAAGTGGTTTTATTAAAAATGTTAAAAATCAATCATTTCTCAATTAAATATGCAGACTGCATTATTCAAAAAAGATTTTTTAAAGGCTTTGAAACTTGTATTTTAATGTGTAAATTTTAAATTCCAACTGAATAAAGATACTTGTATTTTGATATGATAATGAGTACGTTCACAATTCTTCTATTGGTTGATATTGGTGGTGCAATTTACCATTGGTAAAACATTGGCACCAATGTTTACCATTGGTAACTTTTATTGGTTACCAATTCTGCAGGTCAACCACATTCGCGGCAGAATTACCAACGCTGATTTTTCGTTTATTAGAGTCACCACAAAGATGTCTACCGGGACCGTTCCTGGTAGCGCAAGTGAAGTTTCCTCATAAATACCACTTATTATGAATTTGAAAACTATTTAAGGATGAATATAGTGTTATATCCACATAGTATTGCACATTTGGTACAAATGAACACTTATTTGGCAAAAGAATATCATCATAAGGCATATAAAGTTATGTCCATAAGAATAATTTTAATTTTTTAAGCCGTGCAACAGAAAGACTTCATTTTGAATTTGTTATTTCTGAAAAATGGTGAAAAAAATAAACATTTGCCGTTGGTAACCATCGATTACCACCGGTGACAGTAACCAAGTGGTACCATTAGTCACCTCTGGCAACCGTTGGTATAACCTTTGGCTGTTTTGTCCTTGGTTTACCAATATGCCGTTCACAGTTTTAAGGCAACCAGTTGTAACATTGTTTAAAATTGGTGCCAAAGACAGCCAATGGTAGAATCGATATTTGTACCAATGGAAAAATTGTGAACGCACCCATACTATGGCGTATCAGAAGAGAATTTAAGGGAAACTTTTTTTGCACAGTAAGCATACATTTTTTTCAATGGATGGTATTGTAGCTGTCTGTTCGTGCATCTCATTTATCTCATTTATCTCAAGCAGATGTGCAGCTTTTCCCATCCCGAACCCTTGGTGCAAACGTGTGAAGGTCTTTGACTCTTCACAATTTGTAGATCGTGGCCTTGCTATTCTTGAGAAATTTCTTTTATATTTTTGTTCTGTATGTTCATGTAAAACGTATTGTGAAATTAATATGTCCTCTGTTAATTATTAATTATTAGGTATTAATTTAAAAAAAATAATTTTCTTTGTATCAAGAAATTTCACATCCATAAATCTTATTTTCCTAATCTATTTGATAAAAAAAAGAATTTTTTTTTTCAATAATTAACATTTTTATTTTTTTTTTCTATTATTTTCTTTAAGACAGGGGTATAGTCTTTGTGTGTTTCTATGAACTTGAGGAATTTGGTAACACAAGAAATATATCCTATATATGACAAATGACAAGACTCATCCTTAAAAAATTATGAATGGAATTTAATCAATTTGTTACTATAACATTTTCTCATTTAATAACCAAATAAATTACACTTATATGTATGCAATGCACAATGTAACAATATTTCCTAGATATGAATGGAGAAAAGATAACGTTGCTGTTCAGTCCAGTGAGTTTGTGTGGGTGAATAATTCCACGGGAATGTTGAGCTTTAACAAAATGAGGCACTCTGATTACGGAACCTATCAATGTTTTGCCTCGAATAAAGCTGGGACCTCTATTTCTACGCCCTTAGAAATTAAAATAACTAGTAAGTAAACTATTATGATCAGCAAAAAAGAATTGATTAAAAGACCTCGACTATACAAAAAGAGGTACATTTAAGCAATAACATAAATGCAGTAAAATTATTTCTTTCAAAGGAAGTGTCATAAAAATGAAATATTATCAGCTGTTAGATATTTATCATATGTTTGATTGATGCATCATAAAAATATTCTCTTCTATATGCTTATATTAATAAACACGACAAGCAACACCCGTACTTAATGCTATTTTAAATTGTCATTTCCTTGTTTTTTAAGTGCAAACATTATATAGATATGCATACTTTGCAAGAAAAAAATTGCACAAATTTAGCTTTTGGCGTCAAAATTTGTTTTGTGTATCTCTGTTGATCGTTTGATGGATGCATGTAATATTTATATTCCCTGTATGTGTCACCGGTACTTAGATAAGGGACTTCATATCTAAGCGGCTTTAGCGCAGACAATGATAGACTAAGTCATGATTAATGGAAATAAATCATAAATGATTTCAATGCACGGCGCAGACATCTTAAGCACTAAATCACGGTTACGCCAACCACTCCCCAACAAGTTATTTCGCTACATTTGGAATACGTTATTTAATGTATGTAAAGTTTCATCTTTCAATTCATTTTCTCACTTCAATCTTCCCAAATGATACGTACAAGATTTAAGAATGAAATCTTCGTGGAAAAGGATGAACAATTAAGATTTTGAGCTTGATTTTAATATTGAATTTAATTCAGAAAGGATTACAATTTGTCACGTAATAAGAGATGGTGGAAATTGTGCTTTTTTGGAATATTTTCCTATTTCCTCAAACAACATGCATAATATCCTAATTTAAATTTATTTGAGTGACATAACCATTTTCACTAACATTGAAGTAAAATAACGGTACTTTTTATAGAGACATTGAGTTATCCCTCTATGTAGAATATTAACAGAATGCTATTAAATGAAATAGCCTTTAAGAATTGACGACACAGATGTATGTGTAATACACTGTATAAGCGTATGCATTCAACTTATCCTAACGTACATATTAATTCTATATATATATATATATATATATATATATATATATATATATATATATATATATATATATATATATATATCCCTTATGAATGAGATAATTAATAATTTAATAACGGTTTGAATAATAGGATAATTTTGCTTCCATAATTTATATTTCTTGAAGGAATCGGAATATTTTCCTCCGATGAACCTTTAGATGTGCAGTGTAGACAATTCGAGCACTGTAAAATCCCTTGTCGAGGCAAGCCAGATTGTATACCAGATTCACAATGCAGAGTAGAATGGAAAATTTGCAAAGAAATTCAACAGAACGTGAAGCTAACTAAAAGAGTTGGAATTGATAAAGATGGCAAGTTTATATAAATATATATACTTTAGGGACGCCTGTTCCTTTACGGTTACTAAGAAAAGGAATGTATTCCTATTTGGCATCATTATGAAAGTTGTATGTCTGATGGTTCAAGTTTTCATGGTTTTCACATTAGTAAAGTCCAATAAAGTCTGGATACTGGGTAACACTTATACGCTAGGTATTGCGACCGCTCAATGCACATGGCATACTCTTCGCCGTATTTTAAAATTTACAGACCTCCTCTATTAATATCAATAAAACAGAAATTAATGTACATTTTATTTCTTTTAGGACATCTGTACTTCTCTTGGACGAACAGCAGTGACTGGACTGGGTTAGACTATACATATGAAGTTTGGCAAGAACAACTCAATATTTTGGTCGTTGGTAGTCCAATCCGGCTTAAAATACTTGGTTAGAATAATAAAGTATAGACCAGAGTAGCTTTATACAGCTATAGAATCAATTAGCCAGCAACAAGAAACAGCACTTTCAGCGTGTTAGAAAAGCATAAATTACACTAGTAACATTTGTATTCGACTCAACATTATTCAAAGTCAATGATTTTTTTTTTCCTTTTCTATATCAAAATCTTAATCATTTAAGCACAAATGATGCAGTTTAATATTTACTGGTTTTTAAATTTTTACTTAAATTCAATGTTACTCCAAAATTTCTTGTAAATATAGAATTCAAATCTTTGCAAAATTACTCTACTATTAAAAGTATCCATGAAATATAAAGATAACGAACAATTATCAACCTCAAAAAGTCATTGAAACAGTAGAAATTGGGACAAGAGCAAACACAGACCTCTACAAACATCAGAGGTGGGGTCAGGTGCAATGTAGTAGTTAGTATCCGCAGTCGACCGGTCTCACTCGCCATATGCCCCTTGTCATGATCGGACAAACGGAAGAATCCGTATGCAATTCAGTCTGAAAATAATTGCCTAAACATTTAAATGAAAAACGGCAGTCAACATTCGATTTAACGACCAATTGTCTTTACTGACAAGGTCATTATATTGACCATAGAATGTGTTGACAGTTGATATCCTTGAACCATCATTTTATTTGTTATTAGCTTGCCTCGTTTTAGAAATTGTTCGTACGTTGAGCATGCACTTCTGTATCTAATCCACTTGGTGACATAAACTCCATATACAGGTGATAATGGTATATTGCTACATAAGGGTGAATTAAAAAAAAATGACCACCAAACTGAATTTTTTTGGCAAAATTCAAGTACTTATAACATATTTTTCACTTATATCATCATATTGCAAATGCATTCTAGTTTAAAATTCTGAAGTGGCAATAGAATAGACAATTGGATTAAAAAGTTTCAGAATTTTTATAAGTAAAATTTCTTTTGAAAAAAGAAAATATCATTACACCTTAAAAGACTTTCTAAAATACATAATCACAAGAAATTATAGTTTTTTATGCTTCAAAATGGTAAAAGGGGTATAAATGATTAAACCTAGACCTTGAATGAGTATCTTCTCTTGTACATGTGACAAAAAATTGGCTTTATGATTGTTATTTTACATTATTTTTTCAGTTCTGGTTTGAAAAGTTTAAATATGAAAAAAAAATGAAGCAATAAAATTCCCCAAAATTCATTTTTTGTCCGTTCAAGTCAATTCTTTAAATCTAAGCCAAAAAAGAATTGTTATATACGAGTTCTCTCACAAAAAATACTAGATTTTGAGGTGACCCTATGTTACATTATTGTGGTGCACTCCTGACATCTGATATGTATTTTATTTAACATTGTTTTAAAAATTATAACACACAATAACCCATTCTTACTTTGTAAAACAATTTGTCGTGTTGATATTTTTCATCGTTTACAGCAGGTTTTTCATATTTTGAAGACCTTAAAACATGATTAATTGCAAAGTGTAATATATATAAATTTTATTTAAAATATATGTGAAATGATGAAAACTATTCCCTGAATTGACTGTAAAATTTCTATAATTTGTTGATAGACGTAGTGTTTTGAACATCAAATAGTATCAAGAAAATTTTTTTAACTTATTTTTTAGTAAAGGTAGTTAAAAAACATCGGTAATTATGAAGCAGTTTTGTTGCACTCCTGACTGCAGTAAAGTTTAAAATTTAAACCATAGAACACAGAAATTCATAAAGTGTTGGCAACATCAAGTGGTAATGAAATTGTGCAAT
The DNA here is from genome assembly GCF_033153115.1 of Saccostrea echinata. Lineage (NCBI taxonomy): Eukaryota > Metazoa > Mollusca > Bivalvia > Ostreida > Ostreidae > Saccostrea > Saccostrea echinata. The sequence goes on from NW_026889766.1 coordinate 516,994, forward strand.
ACTTATAGTCCGATACTGCATAATTAAAACAGATGAAAGTATTTAAAATTCGCATTTTATCTGGAATTATACCCTATTTTATGCCCAAAAAACTAGCTTAAATGTACATTTAGAAGATAAAATATATTTTCAAGCATATTTTCCTTTAGAGGACAAACACAGTAACCCACCAGAAAAATTCTACTCATCATTTTTTCTTTATTTTTATTCTTATTGGATGATTTATAATTCTAACATATTTGTTGCACTCCTGACCAAAAGCATTGGGGCCTTTAAAGTAGAATTGTGAAGTGAAAATTACATAAGAACTTGTTCTGTTGTTTCAGTGAAGTTGAGGAGGAATTACTTGAATTTAATGACAATGTTTTAGTGTGTTTATTTTTAACGTTCATTAAAAAAATCACAAAAAAGATAAAAAAAAACATCTGAATTGATAAAATTGAAAAAAGAAAGAATTTTAATAATAAAACTATCAATAATTTAGCATTAAATTATCCAAAAAGATCATTATTAATTAATGAACACCTCTAAGCATGAATAGAAGTCTTTTTGACACACAACCTCGAATCTTTAAAAAAATGTGTTGCACTCCTGACCATAGAAATATGGATCTGAAGCACAGACAGATCCTGTAATTGATAAATCTATTTGGTAAAAATGTTCTTTGTGTCTTTGTTTTCCAAAATAAAAATCAGAAAATCATATAATGATAATAGTTTTTTCATGCTTGGGAGCAAAACATCAAATGTTGCACTCCTGACATTTTTGGGTATGCACGTATACTTGACTCTCATTAATGCTGCTTGTGATTTATATAATATTTTTAAGTTTTAAAATGTATATCAGTTATTATTTTACACTTCCAAAATTCTTTTTTGTCTTAATTTTCTATCAGAATTTTACAATTGATGTTTTTTTGGCAACACTACATTTTTTCTGTTGCACTCCTGACATGGTATAACATTTTTTTAAACATCAGCCATGACCACAACTTGATTAAACAAAAGTTATGACAGTCCACATTTAAAGCTCAATACTTTGAATATTATCAGGAAAGTCTTTATTTTCAACATGAAGCATTGTTTTTTATTTCACAGATCTCCAAAATATATTGAAATTTCAAAATGTCACAAAAAGGTGTTGCACTCCTGACAATTTTAGCATCATTTTTGGGCATAACTTTTTTGTTAATTGAGATATCAACGAGATATTTGGCAGGTATTTAGGAACTATCTAAAGACATATGCTGAGACATAGAAATCTATTTTCATTGCCTGTATTTTTAGTGTGGGTTGACAAATATGCGTTTGGTCATTTTTTTTAATTCACCCATAAATAAGTGAAGATGATAAGGGAAAAGTTGAGATCATCACGTTTTGTTGCTATTTTCGTAGAAATCAAACTGACGTAGTTCATTGGGCATAATATCAGATTGTTTTTCAAGAATTAACAGGCTGGCTTTTAAGTCAGCAAGCTAACAATTCAAAAAAGAAGGAATGATTCAGAACAAAAAAGTTTGTAAACTGTAATTGAAATCTGCAGTGCTTCTTTTATCTTTGTTGGAGTAGACTAAAGTCATTCTAGAAATCCTTTTTCACTCTGTGTATTTTGTACAAAGGAATATTGCCTTATAAATTCAAAAAAAAAAATTAAAATACGAGTTGCAATATGGTATAGTGAAAAATATGTTTTTACCCTTTAGATGCTAAGCAATACTTAGAACTGGAGCCCATTATTCTCATTTCATCCAATGGCACAGCCACACTAGATGGGGAAGGTGAATTGAGATGTATGTTTTCTGGATAGTAAGTTTATCTACATTAGCTTAATTCAAGGGGATTATATCAAAAATTCTGTTGTTCTCCATCGAAAAGGAAAAAGAACTCTAAGAGGTTTACTATTTTTATTTATTTATTTATTTATTTATTTATTTATTTATTTATTTATTTATTTATTTATTGGCGCAGTCCGACAGCTGATATTGAATGGATCACCCATAAAGGAGAACTGATTAATACAACCTCTTCGAAATTTATTGTGAGCGACTACAACAGGATTCTAAGGATAAAGGATGTTAATCCAGAAGATGAAGGAATTTATACTTGTAAAGGAATATGGAATAATAGGACTTTTCCAAATCCAGTATATTTAAATGTCACTTGTAAGTTGACAATCATTTTATAGGTAGACAAATCAGAAAAAACGCGCGCTAAATTGTCTTCAAAATATTGCGGGTTAAGGAAACAATTATTATGCAAGTGGAAAAGCTTAACATATTTTCAGTTGACATACATTTGATAGTTTTATGTATGGTGAGTTTTGTAAGCTTTTTCACATGTGGAATGTATTGCAGCACCACCTATTCTTGATTCAAGCTCAGATAACCCCCAGATGAACGATTCTTTGGCGTTAGTAGGACAAAATGCCAAATTTTACTGCGAAGTTATATCTTTACAAGGAGAAAAACCTCCATCTCTTCCAAAGTGGATGAAAAACGGGGAAGAGTTACAGATACGTGTATATGGAGGTAGGATATTAGCAAGAATATCAAGACCCACCAAATATATGCTAAGACTTTGTCCCAGGAAGACAAAAAAATCTCATATTGTCAGTCAATATTTTATAAAGCATTAAATGATAGGTAGTACCATAAAATAGCACGACAAAACTAGCTGTAAAACGTTAGCGCCTTCATTTTAAAACTTTTCAGACTTTTTACTTTAAAACATTTGACGTTAAAATGTTATGGTGATGACGTTGCCAAAAATACAATGACGCCAAGCAAAAGAGTAATTGTTGAAAAGCAAAATAGAGTTAAACAAGTATCAATACATTTCTACTACTATTCAAAGTTGGTTTTAAAGATTTAATAGTTTGTTTTTCCTTTCCTCTTCTTTCTACCGTGCTATCTGTAAAAGTTTGTGAAAGGGAACAACGATGAAATCCATTATCGCAACAAAAGTCCACGATTTCACTAATTTTGACTTTTCTATACTCAGGCCGCTGAATATGCTGTCTGTGGATTCGAACATGGGTACGCAACGTGGTTCCAGTCTCGCCAATGTAAAAATTGTCTTCCAACGTTATGCAACATATCACGTTATAGAATCACAAAATACTTTTGCATTTTCTTTCAAATCTTTGATTCCAATTTTTAAGAAGTTCCCTTCTCTTATTAACGGACATTTATCACAGCGACGATCAGGACATTTGCTTACTGAATATGTGTTACTTTTTGAAAGTACGACTTGCATTATGTACATCAGAGGTTCTTAAATTGGCTCTTATTACTAATAAATTGGTAATTTTGTAGAACTTCTGACATTCTCTCATCTTTTATTAGAACTCCATTGAGATGATCAACACAAGCTATGTTTCGAGGTGGGGGGGGGGGGTGGGGGGTGGGGGGGGATAGTGGTTCGTAACGAAAGGAAGTACTTCTAGCTATTTGGTTTCAAAAGACAGTGGATTAATAAGTTGGTAAGGATCGAGATTTCCTGCGTTTTAAATTCCATCTTCTATAATTTTAAAGGATATTACTGATCCAGAGGATACTCTGTCAAGAAGTTCCTTTCTTCGTAGTTTATCCTTTACTACCGTGCAGATTCTACTTGATAAATTATATGGTATTGAACGTTTATTGTGCTTGGGCTGGCATGAATCGAAATGAAGGCACTGGTGGGTGTCCGTCGTTTTTTAGTAAATGTCAGTTGCATTTCGAGTTATGAGGACGTCCAAAAATGATACAATTTCCAGACTATAGAACGTGCGTTTTAAGTTGAGAGATTGCGCTATAGTTAAATGCAAGTACACTGTCACTTAAAGTTCTGTAACTTTTTTTTAAATTAGATATTTTAATTTGTAAAATATGTCTAATTTCTCTTTAGTATTCCTTTTCTTGATCCTTAAATTTGTTCCAGAGAAATACACCTTAAATGACAACAATAAAGTTTTGACTGTGGTTAATGTACAGAGGACTGACTCTGGAGTTTACCAGTGTATGTCTGAGAAAAGTGAAGGTGTCATGCTCAAAGAAGCAATTCTCTAATAGGTAAGCGATTTTTTTTGGCATTATATTCAAACAAAATTAGTCAAATTAATACGTTATATTTAATGTGTTTTACATACGACCTTGAAGGTTTGTTTAAGATCAAATTTCTTCTTCTGCAACTTTTCTGTTGAAAAAAGCCGTACTTAATCGAAAAATTGTTTTAAGCATATTTTCTAGGCATTGAAATTATGTTTTAAAACAAATCATTATCTTGTTTATTTGCTACCCATTGACGATAGCAAAGATTCAATATAATGTATAACAAGAGCTGTATATTTTCTCAAGAACGCAAGAATGTTTTTTTGGAAATGTGATAAATGTATGACAAAATGGCTTGATATTTATCAAAATAATTTGAATAAACCTCCAAGATATAATAGTGTGATAATGAATTGTATTTCATCATTCCATCTGGTCACAATTTCCATGAAAACCCAAAGTAAGCATTATTAATAAAAGACACCACATGCCATATCTACATAATCTCGTTAAGAAAGAGGGATTAAGTCAAATACCAATAATGAAGGAAAGCCATTTTATTGATTTAGAACTTCATTAGAAAGAAAAAGTTAATTTACTTTAATTTATGACAGAAAAACCAGCAAAACCTTTTACTATTGGTGACCTGGAACCAAAGGTGAACACCTACTCCAACTTTTCCTGCTCAAGTAGACAAAGTTCTATTTATGATAATTACGCAGAAGTTTTTGCTCCATTGTACACATGGTATGTCAACGACACTATACTGAAAAACGAAACGAGTAAAACATACAGGTTTATCGTCAGAAGGGCTTTAAAGCACAACAAATACTCATGTCAAATACTCGAGTCTGATAAAAGTGACCAGGTACAGGCTAATCCTTTGTGTAAGTATCAATTCATCGTACTTTAAAATTAAAATGAGTAGTTAACTTATCCATAAAATAAATGTTGGAAAGTATATCAATTATATACCATCTATGCTAAAAGTTAATATGCTTAACAAATGTTGAATACTGAAGAAACGTATCTTGCTAATTTTTGTGGAAAACATTTAATCAGCGTAATTAATGGCCCTGTTAATGGTCAAGGAATCTCCAAAAAAAAAAAGAATTATCTTCTTATAATTTAGAGGATAGAAAATTTATTTATTTAACCATCTTTTTCATCATCAACAAAGTTAATGGCCTCCTGGTCAAAAGATGAATACAAACTACATATACATTGAACTGTGTCCTAATCTATGTTAACAGACGGTCCATGCAAAGGAGACTTAAAGATTTCCCCACCAATAACACATAAAATTTCTGTTTGTGATGGGGACACAATTGGTCCCTATACCTGTAGTTTGGACTGTAATCCTCCATGCAGTGTACAGTGGAGGTATACAAAATCGTCTGGTCAGCTGGTGAATGCAAACCACTTAGGTTATAATTCTGTGACTTTGTTGAAACGTCAGATTGACAGAAAAGAAGTGGCTTTGTTAAAATGTGTGACTAAAGGTCATGAAAACAAAGAGGAATCAGTGACTATGAACATGACAATTCAATGTATGTACACCTATCAAACATTTTGAACTTCCATTCCATATAATAAGTTAAAAATAAAAAAAAAACTTTTTAAAAATTATGAAAATGACTATTATGAACTTTATAAGTCTTTATACTGACAAGGCCATTTGTATCTTTGTTAGGATATACATAAAAAATTAGAGAAGTAAATTGATAGTTGGTATCAGAATAACGATATTTATGAATCTGTCAAAGTTACGCGGGTATGATAAGGCTTCACCCAGATATTCTACTTGGCTATACAATATGACATCATAGTAAGCCATATGACGTGAAGTTTAGAGATACCGATTTCTTAAATATCTCTATTTAAAGATTTATTTTAGAACTTAGAAATAAATGGAAACATGCAAAAATAGTATAAATTACACTTGTCATTTTTTGGATGGTATAAATAGCGAAGTATTTGTCACGGGGTTAAATGCCTAACCCATGACGATATGATTGCTAATCAAATATCTGCTGACTGAAAATGAAACATAACAATAGTTACTATTAACACATATATGAAATTGGAGTTAAAAACATATATCTAGAATATCATTTGTGATTCATGAAGAATTAAAGATAAAGAATCAGATACGTTAATTTATTTTTATCATTTTTTTTTTCTTCTAATGAAAACAGGCAATGTTTTAAGATCCCGATCAGCCTTTCCCCTGTCGATTTCAACAAGAATGTTGCAAAAGTTCAACACTACATTGCATACTTTGAAACATAATTTTTGTTTTTACATGTATCTAAAGCTTGTTTCCTACAATAAATGGAAAGTGCTGTGAGAATCGTGTGGATAACATGAAAAGATGAAAATTCTTCGATCGTATGTACAAAGTGTAAACATTTTGGTAAGGTTTCATGCGAAAGTGTGGAATAATTATTTATTTAAAATTAATTAATTAGTATTCTGGCATCTCTTTTCATGGCCCAAATATGTTTTTATATGAATATTTTTTCAAACAGAAATGAATTGTCCCTGGGTTGGTGTTGAGCTTTTCACTTTTCATTAAGACATATTTTTCTATTTAAAAACGACAGTTCATGGTAGCTCAGTCGGTGGAGCGCTCGCTCCGTTATCGGGAGGTCGTGAGTTTGAGTCTCGGCCGAGACTGACCTAAGTCGACAAAAAATGGATACCAACTGTTCCTTCGCCATGAGTTCGGCACTTTGAAATGAAAGTTGCGGGTCCTTCGGATGAGACCTTAAAAACCGAGGCCCCCTGTCTAGGCAGGTGTTGGCACGATAAAGATCCCTCACTGATCAATGGCACTGAGTGCCGAGTAAAGGTCAAAATTTGAAGCCCTTCACCGGTATATGGTGACCTCTCTATATGAGTGAAAAATTCTCGAATGGGACGTTAAACAACATACAATCAATCAATCAATCTATTTATAAACGTCACATGATGACGTCGTATTGGATTGCTTTTTAAGCCTGAGAACTATTGGCGTCTGTACAATGTTTTATTCATGGCTTCCTGATTTATTAATGTTGCATTTTACGAAAACAGTGTAAATTCGCAGATTAATCTGGTTATTGCCTAGTTTTTGGTCCCGACTGTAACAAATATTTTATTCTCAATTTGTATATTTAAAATCTCAGATTTCTGTAAGCTTTGTGACGTCTAGGTACTTTCTGGATATCTTGGTTCGAGTTTCGTTCTGAATTATAAAAGAAGTGAAAAAACCGATATAAGATAAATAATATATTTTTCAGCTTTCATATCTTATTTCCTAGATTTGTCCGAACCAAGGGTATATATAAATGGTTTCCTGAAAAACTTATCTGTTATTCAAGAGAACACACTTCTTCAGATGTCATGTCGAAGGAAATATTGTCCCTACAATCACCATCTACAGAGGCAAAGAAAGCCAAATTCTCGGGAAGCAGGATGATCATTGGTTTAATAATACTATTGAGAAGGTTCATTGTTCAGATACAAACATCTATAGATGTCAAGGAAGCTCAAATCTTTGTTCAACTAAAGAGAAAAAAATTCCAGTAAATGTTCTTTATAAGTCCACTTCTGTTTGGAAAACATATTCTTGTGAATTATAAGTTTCACTGTACCTTTATCAATACATTTCTCTTTTAAAGGTAAACCAAGATTGGATAGCCAGACTAAGTTCAAATATTTATATCAAGCTGTCAGTGTACCAGCATTTGTTTCGATAAAGGTACCTATCATTGCGAATCCCAAACCGAAGGTAGTCAAATGGTATGGAGCATATCCCAATCCCGGTATTGTCTCCACAGTCACTTAAAGAAATCAAGTCTTCCGTCATTGGGTGTCCAGTACAGTCCCGATCTTTGATAAAAGCTTTCTTGGAAATTATACCTTATATGGAGATGAATTTGAAATAACAACCATTCACATAAAAGGTTATTCTTAATTCAATATAATAAAAACAATTCAGTTAAAAGTTACTTTCTTATTCAATGAATTATTTGCTGAAGCAAATGAAGATTTAAATCAAAATAACAATATTAAATAATCCACAAAATATCTGACAGTGTTCTTTTCAATTTAATCGGTAAGTAAGTTTAGTTAGTTGCTCAGTCTTGAATCATTAGCTTTTGATTTTTTTTAAGTAAGCATGAAAAGGAGTTTGTAGAGATTACTCCGATAGATTGTAGCTCCGGTATTCTTTAAGACCCTTCAAAATGTTTTCTAGTTTATTTAGCTGTATGAAAGGTTTTAAGATGTTCTACATTTGCCTTTAGGTCTATTATCCAAAGAAACTGGAATTAACACTATAAGAAGATCCTCATACAAAAGGCGGATATTGCAAATTTATACTCACAACGAAATAATAAGTTAAAATTGTACTTCCAGTAGTAGAAAATAATGATTGATTTACTAGATATTACGAATTAAGGTTCTGTCGATGGAACTTCAGATACTCCTTCTAAAAATGGGTTTATCGTGGTTAATTGTAAAAAAAAAAGTTAAGGAACTATTATTCCCGTCATCTTTTATTCGCGATTCGTCAGTTTGAAATCAATCCGCGACAATTAATTTTCGCGACCGAAGAAACATTCTCTATAAATACAAAGCAAAATAAAGGGTACGCGAGTTAAAGTAGGTCGCGAATCTAGCGGATATATCTTGCACACGAATAAAAGTTGGTTTATAGTACATATGCACTACTTTAGGAAATCCCTTTCTCTGAAAAAGATGTAAACTTTATTCACTACTCTGACTTTTTCATAATTCGTAATTTTTATGATGTCATCTGACCTCACTATTCAATAAAGCTTCAAAAACGTTTTGACTTATTCTGCCAACTTTTCTTGAATAGAAGATTCTCTATGTCCATAAGGATATAACCACCTAATTGAACAAACCCATGATACTACATATAAGACATTTATCATCCAAACGCTGTTTAATACTAGTTTGTGACCCTCAAATTAATTACATTAATTATATGTGTTTAACTTATAAAAATAATTGTTACATAGAAGAGAGAACATTTAAATCACCTATGACTAAGAACAACGTTTGGAGTATTGTGGGACCTATTGTTGGGCTATTTGTTTTCCTGACGGCCACCATTTCTGTTTATAAGATCATTCGTCATAGAAGTAAGAAAATTTGTTTTCGTGATTTGCTTCTTGAGTGCGACGTTTTAAAGTGCTTTTCATACTTTGAAAAATAATGCTTTCTATAATTTTGATTTAACATTACATTTGAAAAAAAAAGTCTAATATACTTATTTTTATATTATATTCTACCAATACTATATCATTTTCTAACTCATCAGTTACAAAACCCTCGTTCAGTCGATCACCAGGTGTTGCTACTGTGATCAAGGAGTACCAGCATATCACCATGGAGACAAAGGAAGGACCGGAAGAGCAGTCCAATGAATACGAAGGGGTTGCTAACTCCCATACTGAAAAAACCCATGCTTTCAGCACATGTCAGACCACTGAGTTTCAAAGCCTTACATGTAGCCAGCATAAAGATAATCAATACGAGGATCTCAACATTTAACTTTGCTCCACTTTTAACCAAGCATTATTCGTGACAACTTTTATTTACGGTTCATCAGTTTGAAATTTATCCGCGAATACTATTTTTGGCAATTGAGGAAACATTCTACATAAAGACACTCCCTAATAAATAATAGTGATGATAGATATTGGCAATAAACAGATGGGTTCGAAACTCGCGCATATTTCCCGCACGCGAAAAAAGTTGAATTACAGTAATTGCGCATGGAGTTCAAAGCGTTAAATTTCCGTAAAGGTTTCTTAACGACGACGGATCTAATTCATTTCTGCAATGGGTTTTTTATTCAAAATTTTAATATGAAGTAAAGTGACATTTGGTGAGTTAAAATCAATAAATGAAATCATATGGTCATCGATGTAGGTTTTTAATGGGGAGCATTTCAAAAGTTGGCGATGGAAATCGATAAATACTATATGAAGTAATGGGGAATTGCCACTGTAGGGTATAAGAGTGATCTCTGAAAAAGGATCTGCAATAGAAATTTTATTCATATTAAAAGACAATATTTACATATGCTGTGTTTTTCTACTAAGCCAACTGTGAAATTGATTTGAAAGCCATTTTTGTGTATACTCATGCGTAGAAATATACATGGAGAACCTCGCGCTGAAGTGACGTCAAAATGAGGCTACAGAGACGTTAATAAAATATGACGATATAGGGCAGCGAGAAATTCAAACATTGAGTATATTTTGGCGCATTTAATCATGTAAAATGTAAATATAAGGAATGTTTTAAGCTTAGTGTGAATTATTGGTGTGTAAATCACACAGACTTGATCTTAGGCATATTTTTCATGAAGCGCTAGCGCGCTTCATGAAATATGCCTAAGATCAAGTCTGTGTGATTTACACACCAATAACTCACAAAAAACTTAAAAACATTCTTTAAATGTTAACAAGACAATTTACCAGCAAATTATGCCAAAAAGAAAAATGGGTCATCGGCTTAGATTTTTCGGTGGGGGTGGGGGTGGGGGAGGGCATGTCAATCTCAGGTGTAGGGCACTTTTTGGGGAAAATTTTCAATGAAAATACCTTGGCCAAACAAATCATTTATTTAAAAAATCAACAAATGAATATAAATCGAAATATTTACATTATTTTTGAGTTTGAATATCTTTAAAAGAATTTAAAATGTATATTTTTTTTATCTTTTGCAATACATAATAAAGTCAATCTGATTTATGGCATATGCACGCTTTTCTGCGCAGTGGCGCGAAATTTTGAAATAGGTCCGTCGTCCTAAAGTTTTAAAATACAATTAAAATTTTACCAGTAATTTTAAATAAGTAATCATAGTCTGATTCATGTCTTATTTGAAATATATGGAAGTATTTTATTTAGATAATTAATGTTCTTAAAACCAACAATATATGTAAATATGCTAAATCTTTTGTAGTTAAGATGATTTTTAATCAAGCGATTAAAAGTTGTGAACATCATCTTTAAGTGTAAAAGTGTTAAGAGTTTGTTTCTGTTTATATTTGAGCTTTATACCTATTTTTGGAACCTGTAACAGTTTCTACTTTCAGTAAATATACGCATATGTTTAAAGACTAACGGAAAATATTAAATATATTGTAGAGAAAAAGGTTAGTTTATGCGCATTTTGAATTTAAGATTATATTTAAATACATTTAAGAAAGGAATTCGATTGCTTGTGTTTGTTTAACGTCTCTTCGAGAACTTTTTTCTCATACTAATTCAAAAAGAACATTTGAAATTTCAGAGCTAAGTATTTATCATAGTATCCTCAGATAAATAATTTGCCAAGTATGGTTAAGTTTAGGTTTGTAACATAAATTATCATTGAATGCATTGGTCCGGAAAGATAGGCCTGGCTCCAGGATCATACAAGAAACTTAAGATTTAAGTCAAATTTTCATTACAATCGCCTGTAAAAAAAAATATATATATATATTTATTATTGAATTAATCTCTAAATTTGCAGATAACAACACTTTTGTAATGCAATATTGAAAATTATTTTAATTTTGGTCTACTTAAAGTCTACAATATTTTAGTACAACATAAAGATTTGACTTAAACTTAAGATCTTTCGTGATCCCGGGGACTGGACCGTTAGAATGAAGTATCACCTATGTTCTATTACGTGGTGGTGTGAATTAATGTTTTTAATCATTTCTATATAACTACTCTTCGCAATATTTTCATGCATGATAATTATCATATTTTGACATTCATACATGCATGTTCAATTGATTTAAATTTGTAGAATGGAGATCCCCATTGTTGCTCCTTTCAGACTGCATGTTTTCGCCGTTTTTTAATGGGTTTTTTTTTCTATTTTACGAAATATTCTAGGAATATATATGTACTTCATAAAACAACAACATAACAATAGTATATGAAATTTCTTCATTCGTTTATTTCCTTAAAAACATTTAAAATATCATCTACTTTATTGTTTGTGTTGTTATTTATTTTTCCCCGTATTTTTGTATTTCTTGTATTAGGGATTCCTCTTTGCTTATTTTCCTTATAAGAGAATATTTGAGGGAAGATATGAAGATTTACAACATTTTCAAAAAGATAGGAGAGTTTTGACTACATTGTAAGTTATCAATTTTTCTGAATATGTTTTAATGCAAAGGAATAAGAATGTTTCTTTTACTTTTAAAAATTGTTTTGTCGTTGACATTTTACATGTATTTTCGGAACTAATGTCTAATTCAGTAAATATGTGTATATATGTAAATACAGCAATACCTTATATTCTTTAAAAAAAAAATTAAATTAACAGCCGCTGTTTAAAACACTTTGTATTTTTTGTTGTTATAATTTTTTATTCATTTTTCTGAGAATAATTTGAGGAAATTTGACAGCTATTCACAGCACATTAAGTCCCCATTAGAAGAGGTGATGCTCAATAAAACAACATCAGTTACACAATTTCTACATTGTCTTCGGTGACAATGAATGGGCGACACAATTTACCATTTATATTATTGTCGGCAACGACGGATACTGCGAACACGTGTATATTCTGTCGCCAAAAGTATTATTTGAAGGAATATTTCACCGGGGGCTGGAGGAAAGAAAGAGAGAAAAAGAAAGAATCAATTGTATTCTAAATAAATTCATACATTCAATGTACAATCAAACATGTGTAGAAAGTTATTGCAGCTGCTTTGCTGGAGTTTAACATGATAACTGGTGTCAAAAATATTGTTTTATCTAGTAGTGGACCTGCAATTTCATTAAAGTTGATCATTAAATTTTCAGTTTGAGTATCGTTTTTTTGTAAACTCACACATGTCAATATACACAGAGAAACTCAGACTATTGCTTCATGAAATATATTTATGTTCTGTATAATAAACACACTAATTATATTCACAAAACTACAAACAAATCCTTTACAGCCCTTAATGTGGGACGACAATAAGTGTAGTGAGGATAGTCAAATATTGTTGCCCTCAACAATAAGTACATGTACACGAATAATTTTCAGCCCGCAACAATATATGCAGTGAGGTTAGGTGCATATTGTTGCCATTATGTGTAGGACGACAACAGGCCCGTAGGAAGCAAATTAAGTTGGGGGGGGGGGGGGGGAGGGGGCAAACATTTTCAGTTGACAATTGAGGGGGCACTACCAAAAATTTCCTGACAAGCAAAAACAAAAGGTCATCAACTGCCAAAAATTCCTTGAGAAGCAAAAAAATAAATAAATAAATAAAAGGTCATCAGACGTTTTTATTGAGGGGGCACAAGCATATATTATCTATGTTTACTAAAGTAATCTATATATCGGAAAAATTATTGGGAGGCACGCCCACCCACCCACCCCCCAATCCCCCCGTGCTCACCCCGTTTCCCACGGCCATGGACAATATGTAGTCACAGAGTTGTTAGTTGGTTTACCTGTAAATCTGACTAAGTTTTGAAAAAAATATTTTTTAGGAAGAAAGGGACACATACGCTGAAAACATAACATTTTATTAAATATTGAAAAAAAAAATCTTCATTTAAACCAGGTTCATAACTTTTAAAGTTGCTCTGAAGTTTGAAAAAAGTTCCAAAGGCGATATATCTATTTAAACCTCAGTAAATTCAGGATTCGTAATTTAAAGATGCTACAAGTTCCAATATTTTTTTTTAATAAATTATGATAGTTTATAGTAGTAGTAATAATTTTATAACATCATATACTTTGAAACTCCAAGGAACTTTTAGAAAATCTGAAATCACAAAATTTTACCAAATTAAAAGCATTAAAACATACGCTTTTTCAACACTTTATACAACTTTTTTCAACGTTTAATTAAAGTTCCGAATTTTTGACAATTAGGACAGCTGCTTTTTCAATGAAAATGAAATTCCTAGATTTACACACCTGTCATTGTTCAATGACATCTGCAAAATTATTTTGTAAAAAAAAAAATAAATAAATAAAAAAAAAATTAAAAAAAAACATTCTGATTTTACACACAAGTATTCCGAAGTTAATATTTAAAAAAATGCTTGAGTTTCTGATGCTTTTATTCAAGATCAAGTCTTCGTACAATCTGTTGGTCACCATAAACATTCTAATGTTTTTTACACCATGTATACTCCATATCCTTTATTGTTTTTATTCTAATTCATAAAATTTAACTTTCAATTTGCAAAAAAATTCAATACCATTTGTGTATTAAACTACTGATGATTCAGAAAATTATAACCGCATTACGATGTTTGACATTAAGATCAGGTATGTAAAAATAAGTGTCCTGCCCCCCCCCCCATATGTTTGCCAGTGTATTGCTGAGAGACTTTAATGAATGCATGTAGAAATTGGACAATGACCAATTTGGAACAAAAACTGAAAAAAAAATTATTTGATTTTCATGTATTCTGTTGTAAAATTGAAATTCCATTTTTAATTCATTTTAAAATTAATCAAATTCTCATTTTCACATGAGCCATGATAATTAAAGCTAAAATTATATTATATAAATATAGTTAAAACGTATAGTGAGGATGGAAATAATTTCAGTCAGGTGGTGATCGAAACACCCTGATAGTCTATCTTGTATTTTGTGTTAAAAAATAATAGGTTGATCTGAAAGAAATAAAAATCAATTGAACCATTTTTTTTTCTATTTCCTCCTCTACTATATTTAACATGATGACATAATTTTTAAATAAGTACAGAGTTAAAGTGTCTTCTTGAGTCTACTCCTAAGCATGAAAGAACGATGTAAAAAAAGGTAGGTTATAATTATAGTAAAATAAATTACACTCTTAAAAGGGTTGTTAATTGGGTTTATAGACTGACATTTGTACAATTTGGACAAGAATATTTTGAGAGAAAAGAAACACTTTTGCTTTAAACATTTGGATAAAATATAGATTTTTTTTTCGTCGATTAAAGGTAAAAAGGTTATAAAAATCAGTTTCATATTATAATAGCAGTAAATGATAGCATAATAACAGACAGAAAGTCTCTCCCATTTAAAGAAATTAATATGTATCGCCGGGGACAATACAATTCATGCAAAAGTTTCTGCGGCAATAATGAAAGAAAATGCTAACGATGGAATAGCACTTTATTGTAAACTTTGGTTGGTAGGACGAATTCTTGAAATCAAAAAACTTCCATCCAATTAATCCGAAACCTTGAACCTCCCTTTATAACAAAGATGTTTGTAACAAAGAAATAATAAATTATAACAATGGGGATTAGCACAATGAACAGATGGCTTATAAAGAATAACTAACGTTCAGTAAATTGATTGAATTGACAAAGTTTGAGTTACACAGTAATAAACATACTTATAGTCTTCCAAAGAGTTTTTAGAAAGTAATTATAGATGTATTGAATTACATTTCTAAATCAGCTAAAAATAAAAGTGTCATTAAAATTGTCTCTATCACAAATTACACAGTGATATATGTACATGTATATATTAAGTACATTATCCAAAATCAAATCTAGGATAGAATGTTTGATGCATTATATGGATCGAACTCTGCAATTCATTATACCGTCACACCTCTACGCAACCGATTGAATTTGATGACTGGCTTTTAAATAGAATTTGATGAAATTCCTTCCCAATTTTGTATATTGTGGTCTGCACTTTAGCCTTCATTAAGCGAGAGCCTGTTTCAAATAATCTTTGTTTTCTTTCTCAAAACTGTAAGTATACTTTAGTTATGTCTTCTGTAAAACTCAAAATACATAGATGAATGTACACATTTAAATGTACTTCAATCAGATTTAACTCAAATTAAAAATAACGTTGAAAAAAAAGAAACATCTGTAATATGAATTATGACTGCTGAGTCCTATCAACAACAAATAAACAACAAAAAACGAATTCTGAGTCAGTTCAGTTTTCTGCTATTCTTTGAATAAAGTTCATCGGTAATAAATATTTTATAATAATCATTATACTGATGTATATATTTACTACATTATTTTCGCTATCACCAACGTGCAATAAAAAAGATTATTTTAAAAAGTAATTTTATTTTTATGAGGTTATAAAAAGAGGCCAATCGCTCCAAAAACAAATTATATTTTACTATTTAAGCGTTGATTTAGACTACTACTGAAGTTTGTTGACCTGTTTGGTCACATCTGCTCCTTTCATTCTTTTAAATGAGTCGGGAAAGATCGTATGACATATATTTAAATACAACAAACATCGGAAGGATGACTGACTTTTATTTGGAGAACGTTATAAGGACGATGTTATTTTCCCAAGCGATTGTTGTGTGTTCTCTAATTTATCTAGCTTATGGATCGCAACTAAAGGTCAGTTATGAATACAAATACAGCTTTAAAGGCCCCCACCTGATCCAGAGCAACAATAGCATCACATTCTGGGATTATGGAGGAGGTAAGATTTACAGTATGCGTGGACTGGTTGGTTGGTACTTTATGTACACATGTTGCATGGCAGGAAATATGATTTGAAAATTTCATCTATGCTTGATTAAATTAATGAATGAATAAATAGATATATAAACAAAATCGTGGTGGCTTGAAGTCATTATTTTGGTTATGCATATAAAAATTTCAGGACGTAAAGTCGCCATTCTGAATATTATAATGTAATATTAAAACGTAATGCCGTGTTAATTCCTTCGTCTACATTGGAAATTGACAGAGTCAAAATTTTGTTAGATTTCCATTTTGATAGAAATAATGTATTTTTGTATAAAGATGATTGGTGAATTTACTCAATTGCTGCATTTTAAATGGAAAATTTATGTCTAAGGTTTTTATACAGATTTGCTTGAAGGTTTTTGCTTGAAGGCTGACACGTCCGTTGAAAATGATTTTCCTTGGGTGTCAATTTCAACTGTTACCCTCCAAAACAGGTACCATTTATTTTATTATACTGAATGTCTTATTGATTTAGGATGTCAGCAAAAAAAATGTCGATCGTCTTTACGTTCACGTTTAGAAAACTTCAAACTCCCCGCTAATATTTACTCAATAAGAAAGCTTCAAAAAAGATTTACCGATCTCTTAATTATTTGTTTGATACTCATTGAGTCCTTTATCATCTAAAATTTCGTTATTTCTGTACTCGCAGGCATGTTTCGTCTGTCGGTTTTTTTTTGTTTTTTGTTTTTTGTTTTGTTTTTGTTTTTTGTTTTCAAGTAAGCTACATCGGAAGCAAGCTTTTATTGACGGAAGTGTATTAGGCTTCTTTCAAACGCACAACAGATGTTTTGAGAATTCTACAGTGAACAGTACGCGCATAATTTGAACGCATGTAACAATTTCCTAGTGTTACTCGTTGTCAAGAATGTTGCTAAGGCTGAGGGTAATATTTCGGATTTTTAAATGCGTCTAAACCAATCAAATTTTAGAATTCAACATTAAAGTAAAATACATTAATCTGTTGAATTTCCTACCTATCGATCATTAAATTAGTATTTGCTTAAGCATTTCATTTGTTTTTGAAATGAAGCGAATTTGATAAACATAATCTGAAAAAAGTGAACATAAGGAACAGTTATCAATCTAGAATAAAAACATATCATCAAAACAAAATTGTGAACAGGGCATAAAACGCTGAGAATTCCGGAGATGTTCAAGATTAATTCGATGTCGATATCGACGATATCGACAATATCATGTTTATATCGTATCGATATCGATCCGAATCAGTACTATGAAATTGGAATTACTGTACACCATACATGTATATAAGACTGATTGCTATGTCGAAACCATCGATATCAACACTACCATGACGATATCGTGTCGATATCGATCCTGGTCTGTAAAATATATTTTCAATTTCATATATATAGCATGTCGACGATATCGACAGCAGGGCAAAATTAGTACATATGCACAAGTCTTGCAAATGGAAATACATCCACAAGAACGATGACAAAAATGACTTGATATCAACGATATCGATGAAAAATACAATCTTCGTCAATGATAAGTATTTAAACGTAGACACACATATACCACGACAAGGACAGTACTATCCAAGGATTGACGATTACGACACTTTACGGAAAACTTCATGAAGTAATAGTATTCAAGTAATTCACATGTTAAAAAGCCACAGTATTTTTGGGGTGGGGTGGGGGGCATAATCCATTGAAAAATCATGATTCGATATAGAACGATCTCGTGACAGAAAGGGAAACTTCGTGAACTGAAAGTATTGTAATACACACATAAGTATAAAGAAATAATGAGACAAACTATTGAGAAAAAAAATCTTTCGATATCGTAACTACATTGTGTCTGACATAACTCGATTCCTAAGAGGAGAAAGCATCCCCAGTCGACCAGTCACACCAACCGAAAGCCCTTTATATTGATCACGTAAACTGTATTACCTTTGGTCATAATGAGTATAAAAGCAATACTGGCCTGGCGATTACTATGAAATGTGTTGGTAAAAAATACAACCCAATGATAGGTTGTGTTTTCAAACAAAACATTATTAAGTTCATAGAATTTCTGAAGTGCTGACTTTAGATGAGCTTAATAAAATCTCATGAAATTTACATTAACTTATTTGTCAGTTTGTCTGCCTCGTTTCAAAATTGATCGAACTTTGAGCATGCTGTTGCATATCGAATAAATATGGAGATATAAGCACCATATGCAGGAAAAAGTGGAATCTCACAGACTAGAACAGATGTGATCGAAGTTGGTAATCAGAAAAACCATAGTGAAGTGATGTACAATCCTGTAGCAGTGATTATTTTTTAAATATTTTCAGATGCGATTGCTGGTGATGATTTTATCAGATTAACTCCCTATAGAAGAAGTAAGAGAGGTAACTAAAGAGGCCTTTTGAATATATTTTGATAACAATTTTAGATTTTATAAATAAAACAGTGTACCATTATAAATGAGAAAGAGAAATATATTTCTTCCGTTTTGTTTAGATGCATTTTGGAATATGTTTTCAATAATTGCGAATTCGTATCAAAGAAGAACTTTGCTTTCTTTTTGACTGACTAATTTGAAGCATAATAATATAATGTGGATAATGCATATTTGATAACTTCAGTTTTCAGAGCAATTTCCTTTTCTTTTCTTTTTTTATTTATTTAAAAGGATAGGTCTGGGCCACTCTGAAAATTAGCTTTGACTAGTGGTCTGCGGAATGTGTTTTCAAGGTCACAGGTCGAGGTCGTTCTGGCGCAGATGGACTTGCAATTTTTTTTTTTTTTTTTCGTTTTGGAATTTTTTTTATGCTTTGACATCTATATTCACACAGAATTTCTCTTATATAGTTCGCACAACTTATTCATAATAATAAATAAACGGGTCATGTGTTGAAACAATTAAACTTTTTATCCACTGATCTACTCACCCAATATAAATGAATAATTTATAATTTACAAAGATATCCATAGAGAGGGCTTAGTAAATGTTCTATACGAACAATAATACAAAAGTATTTGGTCAATACATTTGACCGATAAACACGTAAAACATGTGATAGTTGTTGCTTTTAATTACTTTGTGACTGACTATGCTGTATTGTATTTTGTTACTATGTTCTCTACATCAATTTTTAAAGGTTATGCGGTTCACTGAGGAGAAAGGTCAAGAGGGACCAGTTTTTGGGAACAAGGATATGTGGAAAGGAATGGGTGTATTCATGGACTCCTTTGATAATGATGGACAGGTTGTCTAAATTGTTACAATTATTTGTATAAGCACATGTATATCTAGCAAATTAAAATGTTATGAATCATATTTTTAAAAATGGTTTCAGAATGACGAATGACCTTTAGCAGTTAAAATCTCACGTCATTTTAGCACAACAATCCATACATTATGGCAATGGTCAACGATGGGACTCAACAGTATGACCACCAGAGGTGAGTGTTGAAATAGAGAAGGGGGTAGTGAGGGGTTAGTGAAGATGAAATAAATACAAATCAACAGTTAGAACTAGATGCTGTCATGAGACAGTAATACCCGCACTAAGGTATTTGCCTCTAAATACACACTCCTTCATATTGGGCTTACCAAGGAAAAAGTCAAAATAATTCTATAATTTACACAGTACATGTACATGTATTCGTCAATTCGAGCATAAAATGCTCAGGTGACCATGTGACCTATGAGCATCTTATTGGTATTTCATTTAAAAAAATTCATTACCAGTCTGAAATAACAGAATTTAATTAATGATGTAAATTAGGTTTAGATAAAAGGGGGATATAAATTTTTGGCATATAATTGGAACTTTTTAAATTTATTTTCTCAACAACAAATAATATTATCTTAGTAAAAAGCGTTTTTGATGAATTTATCAAAATGTTCAAACCTTTTTTTAGTATTTGATTAGGCAAAAACCTCCCTGAAAAGCCATACCCAATCAATTTTGCCCCCCCCCCCAACACACACACGCACACACACAAATTGCCTGTGTTTGGAAATAGGCCTAGATGACAAAGTTACGTTAAAACATCGTTTGTTATGATAATTTAAAATCTGTTCCTGTACTGTACATGTATGTGAACACCTTTTTTGAAAATTTCTACATCACATTGGGCTTGCGTCACCCTACTAGTACTAGTACTAGTTTTACCATTATCATTTTTACATTGCACATGGTGCAGCGTGGTGTAAACATCATTACATGTATATCAGTAGAAATTAATTCATTTTGTGTTTTAATTGGATTATATTTCATGAAGTTGACAGGACTTATGACAGTCGGTAAGTACAAGTTTAAGTATTGATTGGGGTAAAATAACCGAAATGCAAATGGTTAGGTAAAAGTTTAAAAAGGATCAAAGATCATCGAATGCCACAACAGACAAATTTCACATTCTGAAGAGTTATCTCCCGTTGTCGACATTACAATCAGTTATAGGCACAGATCCAGGAATTTTTTCCGGGAAAAAAAAAAACAAAACAAACAAAATAAACACAATGATGGTGGGGTCCATGTTTTTAAACACTACTGGCCTAAATAATTACTGATAGTGCCACTTTTTACTGATAATTTCTGATATTTACTGATAATATACTGTTGGTACTGAGAATTTCTGATATTTGCTGATATTTTTACTGTTGTTACTGATAATTGCTATTGGTTCTGATAATTGCTGATATTTACTGTCGTTTTTACGGTGGGTTCTGATATTTACTGATATTTGCTGAGAGTTACTGTTGGTACTGAGAATTGCTGATAATTACTGTGATTATTTCTCTGAACCCAGAAGATGTAAAAACAAGCCTAACACTGACTGGAAAGGGAGGGATAATGGTTGAAAGGAAGATTGAGGAAAGAAAATCTGTTTAAAATCGTTAAGAATCGTTCTTATTTTTAAAAAAAAAATGATTCCAGAAAAAAGAAAAACAATTGCTAGATAAAACTTTGTCAAAGACTATTTCAACTCTAGTTGTTTCAGTAATAGTTGTAATTTAAAAATAGTCCTTTAAAGCTTGTCCTCATTATTTTTCAATACGGTAGTTGTAACACTAAAAAAAAGTTCTGTTGCAAGCAGTTTCAGAATTTCCTGACAAGCCAAAAATATTTAAATAAAAAATGCATTACTTAGTAATAAAAAATAATACCATTAAATACAAAAAGAAAAAAAAGAGAAAACACGAAAAAGAAGACGTTTTTAGAAGACACACGCTTGACCGTAAATGATCGTTGATGGAAGTATTGCAGTAAAATTATTTGGACGTCGCTCCCTCTTTCTCGCTTCGCGGGCGTGTTAAACATTTTTTTAATTCAAATTCAAACAAGGAACAGGGGATGTTATTTATATCTAATGATTACAATTGAAAGAAATTTGCTTACAGAAGTAAATTTAGAGAAAAAGACAATATCCCGATCTATTTTTTTTTTCATTTTGAAAATATTCAAGAATACTTACAAGTCTTAGAAAAGTAATAAATACAGATGATAAGTATTTATTTTCACTAATCACACGGTGCCTGATGTAAATTGTTTTTAAAATAGAAATTTCCTTCCAATTAGTCAATTACATGCAACAGATTTGTGTTGGTCCCGGCATTATTCTTAAGCTACATGTACGTTTATATTGAGTCTATACCTTGATATTAAGTAAATATCTTAATAATAAAACATTTCTTAGATGTAATGTTAAATTATATGAATAAGTATTTTAAAACAAAAATATGTATTCCCGTCACCCTGTGATAATAAATATTCATTTTAAGAATCTGCTTATTATACCCCCCTTTTTCTGCCTTAAAATGCAGAATGCACAATAACATGTACCCAACCTCTTGGAAAATAAGAGGATTAGAACCACAGAAATATAAAGCTTTATTTTTTAAAACTTATTTTAAGCTGTAGGTATTTACAATTTGTAACTTGAGTGACAGCAGGGGAAGTATACATTTTTCTCATAAAAATTATTTTTTTAGTAATCATATATTTGAAATTAATTTCTCTTTCTGTAAGAAGACTGAACCTGCCAACCCCCCAACCCCCCCCCCCCACACACACACACACACACATTTCATTCTGTTTCTTAGTTCTAAAGTACTTATGTAAGCCAATGAAACCAAAATGTTTGCAAAGAGTTTATTTACTGAAAGTTGTGAGTCGTACAGGTGATCGTATAGTGGCTCTCTCGAAGAGCGCCGTAGATCGTATTTTATAATGTACAATACATAATACTCATTTACGTATGAAATAGACAATTCAGAGGACATATTTCTAGTTTTCAAATCATGACCTCCTAGGATAGGGTCAGGCCACAATAAGGGATCCAAGTTTTATATAGGAATAAAAGGGAAAAAAATCTTCAAAATTCTTCTTTTCAAAAACAACAAAAGCATGATTAATATGGAAACATTCCCAAGAAGTGTAGATTCAAGTTTGTACAAATCATGACTCCATGGGTTAGGGAGGGGCCATTTTTTTCCTGCTCCTATTTGCCATCCACATGGAAATGCAAATTTTAAAACCATTTACACATCCACATGACAAAATGAATCATCTTCCAAATGATCATGATTTAAGGCTAGTGTATAAAATATCAGGGAAGTTCTGGGAACCAGGGTGTTTAAACATGTTAAATATATATTTTTTTTAATTGACCCCATTTGACCCCCAGGGGGAAAATAAAAATTCCGAAACCTTACTGCACATCTACAGGACACCAACAACCATCTCCCAAAAGATGATTAGGCTACTGTGTAAAATGTAAGAGGAGTTCTGGGAACCAGGTGCTTTTTGCATAAAAAACGTCATTTTTCGACCCCTGTTTGACCCCAGTGTGAAAATGAAAATTCCGAAACCTTACTGCACATCTACATGACACCACCATCCATCTCCAGAAAGATGATTAGGCTACTGTGTAAAATGTAAGAGGAGTTCAGGGAACCAGGGGCTTTTTGCATAAAAAACGTCATTTTTCAACCCCCATTTGACCCCTAGGATGAAAATGAAAATTCCGAAACCTTACTGCACATCTACATGACACCACCAACCATCTCCCAAAAGACGATTAGGTAACTGTATAAAATGTAAGGGGAGTTCAGGGAACCAGGTGCCTTTTGCATAAAAACGTCATTTTTCGACCCCCATTTGACCCCCAGCAATGGATTCGAACCCGTCAACAATTTTAAAAAGTATTTTAAAATATCAAAAACACTCTTTTTGTACAGCTGAAAAGATATCTTAATGAAATGAAGCATAATCTTGAAATTTTTCTTATCAATTCCAAGGCATGCCTATTATTCATCTTCACAAAAAGATTAACATTGAAAATATGTTTGTATTGTGACATGTATTATCTTTATATTGAGGCTTTAAACTGTGCCTAAATCATTCTTCCTTTGATCACCTCTCTGTTTTAAAGTGATGGATCGCAACAGCAACTTGGTGGATGTGTGTGTGACTTCAGAAACAAGCCGTATCCCGTCAGAGTGAAGATAGAATACAGAAACAAAAGACTAACGGTATATGGTCATTCATTTTACTCTCCTAGCTACCATTTATTTCAAGTGGCTTTATATGGTTTTACTTTAATTTTTTTTTCTAGATTCTATGCTGGAATATATTTTTGAAGGGTTTTTTTCTTTGCATGCTAAACTGCTCAAATCATTGACATTTAAATGTTTAAATACAATTAATATTTCATTTAGCGCTATATATATTTATGGATAAATGTATATATATCCTATAGCCATTGCAGAAAAAATTATACACCCATTTCCCCCCAGAACAAACAATGTGAATATATATTTTAACATTTGATTTTAAGTTGAAAGAATCAAAGACTCTGATATGATAGGCTGTCTGAAAAATTCAGTGATTTATCAGGTTTTAGTTATATACAATGTATTATAAATTTTACATTTTTTTTTAATTGTTCACACCTGGAAACCTCACTTTTATTACCTTTCCCAGGTATTTGTGAACAATGGTCTGACCAATAATAAGGACGAATTTGAGCTTTGTCTGAAACCGGAGAATGTTAATCTTCCAGACAGTGGCTACTTTGGTGTATGTGCTGCTACTAGTAGACTAGCAGGTAAACACTGATACTGAACATTATCAATGTTATGTACATAATATTAATTAGGGATGGCAACGAATATTCGAACATTCGAATATTCATTCGATGAGTTGATATTCGAATATGAATTTAAGATTCGAATATTCGGTGTTTTTCAGATGTCATAAAAAGAAGTACTGTGATTACTAAATTTTTATTAGAACAGTGCTGGAATTATCCCTGTTTAATTTACTAGCGATCAATTTTGATAGCCTGATTTCTTCCACTACTTTCTTATCTTATAGATCTACTAAATTACATGTATTTTGTTTTGAGTAAGGTGTTAAAGGATTGTACAATAATGCTTTATGTATTAAACAAAACGTACTTTCATAGTTTTTGTTAGATACGATCGGATCTAGAATCGAGGACAAAAATGAAATCTAAGAATGTCTAAAAGGAGTGAAGAGTATAAATTAATTGATCATTGAATGAATGTCCGATAATTAGTCTGTAATTAATATTGTAAAGGGCTTAATTTCAGAATAAATGCGTAAACTACTTGATTATCTCGGGCTGTATATAATCCTGAGTTTTAAATTCATTACCGTGAAATGAGTTAATTACTTAGGAAAATTGTCTATGGAAATATTTGTTTACATTGTATCAAAGATTATAATAATATCTCTTATTAGGCAGATAATTATAATTCATTACACGTATTGCAATTTGAACAGTATACCGTTACGACTATCTTGCCTTTTGTAAAAGGATTCGTTCCTCAGTTAGAGCTACTATGAATACACATGCTTCATTTGTTAAAATTATACTTTTCTACATTTAAATCAATTATTTATTTCAAACATTGACAAATATCAAATGGAATTTCTTATTGTACAACTACAAAAGTCTTCATACAATTTTACTTCCAATATAAGTATACCTACGCTAAACCTTTCATGAGAGTAGGATGATGCATATTTGAAATAAAACAGATTTTATTTATTTTATCGAATATTCGAATGTATTCGAATACTTTCATTGAATATTCGAATATGAATTATTGACAAAATTGACATCCCTAATATTAATATCTTTCTTTTTTGGATTGTCCTAATTAAGTTATCATCATTTTATGTGTATATGTATTTCAATAAATCTAACTATGACTTATCATTGATTGGTGCTAAGAATTTTTATCATTCTTTTTTTCACCTTGCGCTTCCAGCCTCAAAATCTCTGTTCTCGTGAACAGGCCTCTGTATGTTCGTGTAGATATACGTAGTACATCTACTTATTATTTTTTAAAATAAATAAATGATAAATAAATAAATAAATAACCACCGTGATACCCAGTCAAGAAGACTGAAGCAATCATTTTTTGGTGGCCGACCATACATGGAGTACAATGTCAACTTAATATACAGAAAAAACAAAGATGAGGAATGAGATAAAATTGCAAGTAGTAACAAAAAAGGGGGGTGTTTTTCTTCAATAATTGTTGAACATAAATTATAGATTTAACATAAAATTAAATGAAAAAAAGGGGGGGGTTAAAACATTAATTAATTAAATATTTAATGCAGGTTTGGAAGGATGTGTGTGCATGTATTAATTATAGATTTAGTTTAAAATTAAACACAAAAGGGGGGCGGGCGAAATAGTATAATTTAGATTTGCTAAATTGTTTTTATTTAGGTTGCAATACCGTAAGAAATTTAAGTTAGTATACCGAGGTACTGCTTACTCGTATTAAAAAATACATGTAGATTTAATATATTGTTTTCAATTAGCAATAATACTGCATAGTTCAATAAGCATACAGAAATACTACAAACTCGGCAATAAACATAATAATAAGAACACAGCATTAGTCCATACATTGTTTGAATATTAACCGATTATTCAAATTTGTGTTTATGTAGTGTGAACAAAAATCAAAATTTTGATAAAGAAAATGACCAGGAAGGAGTTAAGCCAAATTGAATTTAGAAATTTTGGGTTTGTGCTATAGCATAGTTATCATTTTAAAAGATCCCAAAAGGCCAAAAGATATCTTCTAAAATGCCAGTAATTCTGTGATGGAACTCTCATCAGGTGCAAGTCCTAAACTCCATGCAGTTTTGTTTCGGTAATGAATTGGCCATTCATTCTAGCACGACAAACCTGTCCTCGCCATTTCCGGTAGATATGAATATTTTCTAGTGTATAAACAAAAAGGTGTTTGTGTATTATATAAGTTTAGTAATATATATATAAGGGATATTACTTAATTTCATACAAAGTCATAATTAATATACAAAGATGCCCTTTTCAATTTAGAAACGTTTATTGAAAATATGAACGGAATTACATGTAGCATCAGACTAAATTCTATAAATCCTATTCTCTTAATAACTACTTGAAGAACATTTTGAAGTTGTACACACAAACATTATATAAATTAACTTAATAATTTATTTTGGATTTCCAACGTTTTGGCATGAACATCACTGAAGAGACATAATTTGTCGAAATGCTCATCTGGTGCATCAAAATGGGTACCGTATAAGAATTACATTATGACCCTGGGCCTCTGCTGGTGGACTGTTAGTGCCCGAGAGTTTCAACAGCCCATAGCTAAGTCCTTCGGTACTAGTTTGATAATACTGATACATATTTAATTGCTGTTGTGAATTTTAGAAATTTATTTCAAAATTAAGGATTATCTCTCTCATACATAGCTTTGATCTTTCGACGTATTTGACTCCAGTCTTTGGCACCCATTTTTTCTGCTCTTCAAAGTCTTTTTAATTTTTTTTTTAATTAAGGTATTTCGGAATTCCAACGTTTTAGCATAAACATCACTTAAGAGACATAATTTGTCGAAATGCGCATCTGGTGCAAAAACATTGGTACAGTATAAGAATTACATATATAAAACAGACAGAATACTTGTTAATTTACACAAATATTTAAGAAATATAATTATGTACACAATTTGACAAATAATCACATTTTTTTGCTTTACATCACTTTATGATTTGATAAGACCACAATTGTTATGTAAATATTATAAACAATTGTATCGGTGATTGTACACCAGACATGTAAGAATTACTGGTCATTATATTGCCGGTGTTTAAAAAACTTGATTGAGAAAAGGAAACATTTGTACATTCAAATCATATCTGCATAATAAAATGAAAAAAAAATGCTTTTTAAACGTTTTAGTCTCAGAACATTTTACAAATATGCCTACTCAAAAAAAAAAAATATATATATATGTACATATTACTTAATTATAAACAATCTCCTGTTTGATAACACACCCAAATGAGAAACAAAAAAATAATTAAGATTAGGAAATACTTATAATAATGATACATGGCTGCTTTCTTGATTGAAGATGTAGAGAAAACAAGCACAAAACATAACGGATAGAAATTTCAATTTATTAAACTGTTATGCATGATCGGTATATGTTTTTCCTCTGATAATAACCGAGCCTTCGTAGAAAACTGAAAAGAATCTCTCAACTCATCAAGATTAAAAGGCTGTTATCAACCCAACATTATTGAAATTGTGTTAAAGAATTGAAATACATTTGTATTTTATTTTATCTCCCCTCTGTTGACTCTTATGAAATTCAACTTTAATATATAAGATTTTCCAAACAAATCTAATTTATAAGAAAAATGTAAATAGTTTTGGTGTTCCTTGTGATGCAAAATTTAATAAAAATCACCTTGTAACTTGCTAATATATTTTTAGAAAATGATAGTTGTTTATACCAAGAAGAGTTACCTCTCTTTTCTAAGGGTCAATTAACCTTTAGAGGCGAATAAAATCTATCTTGATCAGGCTTTAACTCTTCATATTGATTATCTTGATGTCTACTGTCATTGTGATAATCTGTCAGTGTTTGCGTTTGTTCAGTGTTCTCAGTTATATCCTCGTACGTCTGCGGTGAACTCTGATCTTTTGCTTTTACAGTGACGTCATCAACTTCGTCATATTCTTTGCTCGTGGTTTTTAGATCGTAAGTTGATTGATGGTGTTTAAAAGAGTTTGTTCCAAAAGCTATGGAATAACACAATTATATTATGTTTTGAATAGTTTTTTAATAATCTGTGAAAGGTAAACTATAATTAAAGATTTCTTTAACACACTATTTTGTCATGCTCCTGGACTTAAATTAACAGTCACATACAATTTTTTTTAATGAAAAATGTCCAATTATAATAAATTTTCAATCTAAATTTCATTGAACTTATTTCCGGGGAAATTTCTTTATATTTTGTAAGCTCAATAATGTAATAAATCTTTTTCTGATTCAGTTTCTCATTTAACACTACAAAGAATCTTAGAAGAACTAAATAATCGGGAAACATTTCATGATTTTTCTGTAGATAATAAGAAAACTATACATCTGCTTTAGGAGTCAACAGCTGCAGCTGATTTTTTTCCCACCACTTTGTAAATTGCCTGTCGAAATGGGTTCATTTGCTAATAAAATGCTGTAGTTTCTATTTTGAGAGGACAAAGATTTTCAGGAGGAATAATTTCCATAATCTAAATCTACATTGTTCTTTAATTGTAATAATTAATTTACAATACAAAAACATATTGGTATAGATTTACATCTAAGAGGTGCGGTTTGACAGCAGTTTAAGAGAGAAGTGAGGTATTAAATGTTTAATAGAGAGGTGAGAGATTTAATGTTTATAAAAAGATTTACCTCTATGGCGAGCAATTTTGTAAGCACCAAAGTTCGTCAGCAACAAAAGAGATAAACCTGCGAGAACTCCAACAGCAATATTGATGTTCTGTGTAGAGGGCGCAAAATATGTACATTTATTTCCATCTGCAATTATTTTTCATCTGAATGAAAAACTTTCAAACTTTATGAAAATGGAGTACATAGGATATCAAGTTGAATTCGCATTTTGAAAATTATTGCATTTTTTTCCTCTTTGAATATCTTGGAGATAAAAATAAAATAGCCATTTCCAGGTCGGCTATCAATTTAATGAATCAAAATCAAAAATCCATTGCAACATTTTCATTTGAAGAAAAAACTAGTTTCTGATCTTTCTTAATGTTCCGAAAATAGGTACGTTTTTTTTCTATCCATAGCACAGATTGAATGTTGTTTCCTGTATTTTTTTAAGTAGATCATAATATTATTTCCATTTCCCTATGGACAATTTCTTTGCATGAAACATACGCAGTACAGTTAAGGTACGCAATGGGATTATATTCTTTTCTTTTTTGTGATAAAAATCCATTTGTTTTCAGAATGGCAGTGCCTTTAAGTACTTTTCTAATATCGGGAAAATGTAATATTGGTACTGACTACATTTTTGTCAAGATTTTCTATTTAGAGTTGACATGTGATGTGGAAGGTATGTTATTTTAGGAAATATACTAGCAGTATTCAGGTCACCTATAAAATTTGAACAGTGCAAGGGCATAACTTATTAATTTTTTTTTTAAGTTTAGTACATAAATATTTTCAGCACCCATTGTAGTTTGATCTGGTGTAGTGTTGTGATCCTTTACAGAGTCTATTGTATTATTAAATGGAAAAGACCGCATGCTGAATTTTATGCTGTTCAACTGCATTAAATATGGAATTATTCGAATTCACCAGGTTTGCGGTTCGCAGGTTAATACTTCTAGAGTTTATGTTGAAAAGCTTATATGATCCATTAATTGTACATGTATGCCCTTTCACAATTTCAATTTATTATAACCCCTACATTACTCTCTAATGTTCCATTTTACAATTATACGGCAGTATCAGTTACATTTAACTACGAAAGTGAGTTAAGGTTGAGTATAGCCGTTTCAGTGTTTCTATGCAAATTAACTAATAAAAACTCACAAGGGATATACTTATTATACAGAAAAGGTTAAAACTTATTTTTAAATACAAACTTGGTACCCATGACATGTAATAATCAGTATAAATTATGACATTATATTATGACGTCAGTACTCTCTACTAAACAAGGCTATAAATGACATCAACAAATAACTTCGGTGCAAGGGCATCGAAATTAAAAAAAAAAAAATTAGACAATGCCGGTAAAGTTGGGAAAAACCAAAATTTCTGAACAACATTTTTTAGATAACTGTACATCATGTACATGCATTCAATAATAATTTGCAATGCATCAGAAAATACTACCCATGCCAACATTTTATCATTTTCTCAATTTCCTTCAGATACACATATTTGCACTTTACAAAACGTACTTTTTTGTGATATTATATTAAGTAGTACATCAAAAAAAAATCCAAAAAAATTATATTTCCTTTCAAATTGTTAAGTGCAGAGGATACAAACAAAAAATGTATTGGTATATATTCTTGAACCTATTTTGATTGTAAATGATGCGCATAATAGATATCTAAAATATTAAACGTTCTATGATGTTCAATATTCTTCCTTGCTGCAACCATCCTATTAATTTATGCAACGTTTAGTTATTTTAAATCCTATTTATGTGAAACTTTCAATGAAAAATGAAAATTTATGCCGTTAAGCTTATTCATTTTACTTATATAAAAATGACTTAAGTCATTTTCAACACTTTCGATAAAAGTTTGTTTTATAATCTGCCCTGAAACAGAAAAGAATATACAAATATCGGGAAAAAATTTAACAAGAAATACCTTGAAAGGTAACTTTTTCTTCTGCAGGTCTTAAGGAGCAGCCAATTACATTACAGCTCTCCAATCGATACCAGTATTCGTGTCCAGGGAATAAAGGTCCAAGGTCATAATATCCTCTGTTTCCTTCACCAGGGTCTGCCAGACTTGTAACGTTTATCCAGCTTGATCCATGTTTGAGTGATAAGGTAAACAATTGTTCTGCCCCTCCATTAAAGTTTGCTACCCAGGTAAGGTTTGTGTATCCACTCTTGAAGGAATATCCGGTAAAATTCAAAGGTGGCTGAGGTTTATCTTAAAAAGTGGAGAAAAGAAAGTTTAAAGATATATACTGTCTTTATCAAGAGAAATATCTTGAAATTGCTGATAGTCCTTAACTATCAAATTTCAAACGAATGCCTTCTAAAACAAAGCACACTTAGGTATGTAAGAATTACGTTCATACATATCACACTAAAGTAAAATGATAAATTTAGGATGCCAAATGATAAAAAACCAAGGATAATAAAATAAATTGTAAATTGAAAATTAACATCCAATTGAATCAATAAAACATAAGATAATGTATGTGTATATTCATGCTCACAAATAATTCTTTTTTCTAATTAAAACCTGCTTTGTTGATTTTTATATCAACGATGACTTTTCCATTGTAATACAATGAGTAGTTTCCAAAAGATCTCTGATCAGGAACAGGAATGGTGCTATTGATCCAGTGTTTATAGCTAACGTTATCTCTTTGTGAAACTTTAATCGATATAGACTCAGATGTAGGTCTTGACCAAGTGAACCCTGATGTAGATGGTAAGGGATTCGCAACAACAGGCAAATTCACAGCAACTGTAACATCCGGACCACTTATGGTGTAAAAGTTGGTTTTCATTATCGTGGACTCATCAAGACCAGGATCACCTAATTATCAAAATATAAAAAGACAATTAATTTACCCTCTTAGACTAATACTGTAGATTAATGTCAAAAACAATGGTAGAAAGGAAATAAAACAGATACTGAATATTTTATCAAGTCTGTACAGGATGGTATTAAATCATTTGAAAC
Source organism: Saccostrea echinata (assembly GCF_033153115.1). Taxonomy (NCBI): domain Eukaryota; kingdom Metazoa; phylum Mollusca; class Bivalvia; order Ostreida; family Ostreidae; genus Saccostrea; species Saccostrea echinata. The sequence continues at coordinate 549,283 of NW_026889766.1, forward strand.
TCATAGTCTGTTAAGTTGATGCTAAATGCTGTAACAAGCATCAGTGGTTGTTTAAGTTTTTCATAATTCTTTTTTTTTATTTATGCATAATTTTATTCACAAAAAGTGAATGGGATTTGTGCAGCAGGCAAAGCCTTTTTAGCTTTAATATACTCTAAAACTTTCAGCATATGCTCCTATTCCTTACACTACACAGTGTCAGGGACGTTAAGTATGATTTATAAATGCATCATATCAAGTTCACGTTGATTAACCAATTAAAGTTTCTTAATTTTTATAACCAATAAAGATAAAAAACATTTAACCCTGGGATATTATTTAACAAGGGATATATTGAAGATTCTTGCTTAATTGTTTGCGGAAATTTTGTATTTATAAATATTTCGCTTTTGATTTTTTGTGTGTCGTCATAAGTGTTTTTTCCGTATTCATAAACGAAAACGGAACATTTCCTCTTCTTCCAGGTTAAGAATAAGGATATTGTATTTCATGGATCGCCGTTTTAGATCAATCATTTCTTTCTCTTGTTTTGTGACTCTTCTGTCGAGTCTGATAACGACAGACTTTAACAAATCAATATCTTTATGTTGGGATGCGTTTTTCAGATTTTAGACTGTCAATATCCGTTTTATTGTCTTCCACTTGTTGAACAATAAATTGTATCTTGTCTTCAACGCACCCACCCCCCTCCAACCCCACTGTTCCCATAGATCCGCCTTAATATCTCCTACGGCTTGTGATAGACTTGCTCAAGTTTTGAATGGATTCGCTATTTGTTCAGGGCAAGTAGCAAAAAGTACACTAAATGAGTTTAAAGCTCCAAAAATAGCAGAGGGGAATGGCATTTTTTCAGCTTTCTGTGACTCTGGCTTTTTTGTGATTTCAACTCACAACTGGGTCCCTTATTTCAAACACAGTAATTATCAAAAACTCTAAAAAAAAAAAAGATAAAAAAAAAAATAAATAAAAAAATAAAAAAAGCAGTAACTTACACAAAAAGGCTCCAAAATCAATATTATTCGTAAGATGTAAACCTCTTCGGCACTTCAGTACCCATACCTCCGATTTTGATATATTTTACTTCCCACTATTGCAAAGCAAGATCGCTATGGCCAATTGTCGCGTGATCCCCCCCCCCCCCCAGTTAATATGTATTATTTAGTATCACTTTTACTTCATTTAAAAACGTTTTCGAACATCATTCATATATGAGTGTTGATAAAAATTATACATAATTCTACAAAGAATAATCGCTCCGTGAACAAAAGGTCGCCGGTCCTTCGGATGAGACTGTATAAACCGAGGTCGCGTGTCGCAGTAGGTGCTGGCACGAAAAAGATCCCTCACTGCTCAATGGCCGAAAGTGCCGAGTATAGGTCAAAATTTGTAGCTCTCCACCGGCAGGTGGTGGCGTCTCCATATCAGTGAAAAATTCTGGAGAGGGACGTTAAACAATAAACAAACAAACAAACAAACAAAAGGTCGTGGGTTAAAGTCTCGACCACGAAGGACTTAAGTCGATTAAGAAAAGGTAGAAATTGTTCATTCGCGATGCGCTCTCAACTTTGAAATGAAAGGGGTGGATCTTTCCAATTAGAATTTGAAATCCGATGCCCAATGTCAAGGTAGTCGTTGGCACGATAAAGATCGCAACGTTTAGGGTACATTTACTCTAGTCATTACTAAGTAATGGACTTTCACCGGGACGTAATACAATATACAATCAATCAATCAATCAAACTTTTTAAACAAGTGACGTATATGATTAACATGCATCTTTAAAAACATTGTTTCGGGTCCTACCAGCCCGACATTAAGAGGAAACAATTATTACTCACATAAGGGGTTCATCCAAATTTCCTCACTTCTTTCTGATTCTAGAGTTTCCTTCGCTTGACAGCTATATTTGTTGTATTTAACTTCCATAGACACAAAAAGTCTGTAAGTCTCTCTAACCTCTCCATCTAGCCTGGTGTTGTTGACAAACCATGAATACGATAATGGCGGAAACCTCTTGTAATAGTATGGAGCAGACGTAGATCGACTATCACATTTCAAGAAGGCGGTGTATCCCACCTTTACATTACGGTTTCCTGTCATCAAAGGTTTCACTGGCTTTCCTGAATAATTATTTATTTTTTATAATTAAATGGGTTAAAGTAAAATTCTGTATGCTAATCACATTAGTACATACATACACGCAGTATTGAAAAAATATAGTTATTTGAATTCATTGCAATAAAATTCAGCATACTGTAAACCAACTATTATTCATGTCATCTCTTATTCGCGAATTGTCTGCCGGGAGTCCATCCGCGACTGGGAAAAATGATGCAGAAATATGCAGTTGAATAATAGATTCCCCACAAGAAACAAAGTCACAGAACTCACGAATATTTCTCACATGCAAATAAAAGTTGGTTTGTAGCAGTTACTTTCATAAGTTTTAAAAACATACTCTTTAAAACAAAGCTATTTCCTGAAAATACATAACACTTTAAAGAATTCCATGGTTACGTTTACTTTTAACGTCCCCGAAGAAAGTAACTTCGCATGCATTTCTAGTTCAACAGAATTTTTTACAGTGTTTACCGGACACAACGAGAATAACTCCTCTTTCTGTCCAAGCCTCTGTCCATGTAGCACCTCCTGAGTAATACCCAGCATCTTCCACTGTTATATCTCTGACTTCAAACAGTATGTTAACAGAATTAAATGGTCGGGTGTAGTATACATACTTTTCAGTTGGTGACGGATTAGCATTAAATATTTGTATAATTGGTGACCAGGAACCGTTATATTCATGAAAAATGAAATATTTTCCACTTTGTGGAAAATATTCAGCTATCCATGAAATGTTTTTTGAATCTCCCTCCGTACTTTTTACTGCATTGACTAAAAAGAAAAATGAAAGAGCTTAACTTATTTTATTTATTTATTTATTTTTTTTTATCATTTTTTTTCTTGTGTTTTGTTTTTTGTTTGTTTGTTTGTTCGTTTTTTTTTTTTTTTTTGTTTTTTTTTTGTTGTTTTTTTTTTGTTTTTTTTGTTTTTTGTTTTTTGTTTTTTTTTTTTTTTGAATATTTTAGGGAAAGATAAAAAATTGTTCTAAAAAAGATTTCAATGGTTAGTTTTATTTAAACATAGGATGGCATGCTTATTTTATTTTCCCCTTTTTTATCTTACATAGTGCATTAGAAATTACCATGTCAACTGAATAAAATAAGAAGGCATTATTTTCTGTGATCTTTTGTACCTATCCTCACTTCAAACTTTATGTGTACTGAATTAAAGGGTCGGGTGTTATATACATACTTATCTGACTCGGTTGGAAAAGCATTACTTATCCGTGTTATCGGTGATACTGAACCGTTATATTCATGACAAATTAAGTAAACTACAGTTCTTGGGAAAAAAAATCAGCAGTGTATGAAATGTTTTATGAATCTCCCTCCATAGAATTTACTGCATAAATTGACAGCAAAAAGAAAATAACACAATTAAATTTCAGAAAGTCTCAAAAGAAAGAAAAATATTTTTTGTAAATACATGTAAAATAATTTGGTCGTTATAATGACCTTGTTAGCAAATGTAACCTATCAATGGGTCGTATTTGCCTGACTTGTTTCATACAAATTGTTAAACTGGTTTTTTTTTTCTGAGTTGACTACGGATAGTTCCGTCTACCAAGTCAATACCTAGGGTTCACGGCTGTTGTGACAGGTCGACAGGGGATGCTCACTCCTCCTAGGCACCTGATTCCACCTCTGGAATTTCCAGGGCTCCGTGCTTTATGCCCTTTTTACTTATTTGTATTGTTGATGGAGTTTTTGAGATCGATCACTGTTCGTTATCTTTACCTTTTACTATTCAGTGTGTAAATAATAGTCTAACAATTTGTATGAAAAACGTCAGTCATCGTTCGGTTTTATGATAAATTGTTCTTGCTGACAAGGTCATTGTATCAAACATAAAACTTGCATAATGATGACTTTAAACAAGACTGTTGAAATTCCTGTCTCATTAATTTGTTTGTTAATAGATTGCCTCGTTTTACAAATTATTTGTACGTAGAGCATGTTGTTACGTATAGAGTCAATTGAGAGACTAAACAACATATGCAAGTAATAAGGAAAAATTGCGACATAAGTAAGAGATGTTAACGATTGAAAAGTTGAAGTCATCACGTGTATCATAAATCTTTGTTGTTAGGATACCATTAATACCCTTTTCTAGAAAAATATCCAAATACGAAACAAATATGTCAGACTCTGTGGTATCTTTCATCTTAAGTTCATCAATGGGATATATCGAGTCGACATATGAATGGAAGTAACTATTATTAAATGATAAGACGTCGTTCATATATCTAAATATCGAGTGTTTTATTTTTCTTCTAAGGAATTTATCGTTGAAAATAAGTCGTCCATGTATCTAAATGTCGAGTTAAAGGCTAAAGCAAGTGTTTATTCTTCTTCTCGTATATTAGATTTTGAACACATTCTGAATACAAAAATAGGTCTGCTAATAACGGAGAGCAATTGGTGCCCTATAGTATATCCTATTGGTATACATGTATACTACACAGGGAAAAGTGGCTCGCACGAAATTCATATGAAATTCGCACGAATATCATGCAAATTCTTCGCATGAGAAGGAGACGAAAAGGACCACGCATGATATTCGCACGAAAATATCATGTGATTTTCCCATGAAATTCGCACGAATATCATGCGAAAAGAAATTCGTACGAAATTCATGTGAAAAAAGAACCCAGGTTTCATATGAATATCATGCGAAGACAAGCATGTTTTTTGTACCCTAGAAATTAATATCAAGCTATTATCTATGAGTGCCCCAAACCTCAATCCATTAATTCTATCCTTCTTCCTTGGAAACAGAATTTTTGCTTCTTGCAAATGAATTTTTCTTGAACATTTACCATGAATTTAATATCTTCTCTTTTTCTTACTTAGTCAGTTAATCCAGATACAAGTAGTGCATGATTATACAAAAAGTAACTTTGAATTTGAAAGAATCAAAACTTGTTTTCTGGACTCCCTGACTAATTAAAGTTATTTGTGACATTAATTTCTACATTGAAAACTAAAACCATTGATCTTTTTCTATATTATTTATTGAGGTTCTCATCACATAAGATTTCTTTATCTTGAGGATTCTGTTGAGAGGGTGTTGTCGTTATACCTGAAAATACAAAAGTAAACAATCTCAGTCAGGTTATTGAAATTCATAATGGACAATATTTTTTTTAATTAACTATGACTACCCTAGGCCCTTAAGTAGGATTAATACCTCTTGGTCATAATCACCTGTATGCCAAGTATGTTCTTCAGATACTACTCCAATAAAAAGTTGTATTTTCTGAGATTACCTCTATCAACTCTATGACCTTGAACTTGTCTTATGACCTCTGTTCTGGAAATGGCATATCTTATGATCATAATCAACCATTAGAGCAGTATGATCTTTGGCAGTTCCTTTTTTCAATATACAATTATATAATTATGTTATGGCCAAGAATTTAAACTTCAATTCCTGTGACTTCTACATTGCTTAAATGACCAACATGCAGGGTTGTTTCACTGCCTCTAGTCATAATTAAGCAACCTTTGTATTTAGTATATATATCCTCATAAAAGATATGGTTATTTTATATTTTAAAAACATATCTAGTTCAAATTACCCTATGTTAGACAGGGCTCTAATTGGCGACTAAATTAGTCATCATGGCGCCTAAAATTTTTGATTCGCGCCTAAAAAATTTCCATAAGTCGCCAAATTGGCGACCACTTTAATTGACTTGGCAATCATCAGATTCCGGAAATTTTAACATTTTTAACAATTTTTCTAAAAAAGCAAAAAGAAATTTTAAAGACGAGGAAATTATTTTTAGCAATGGACATGTCGTGTTTTCTTAGTCACGTCATGGGTCCCTATATTGATTACTATTAACTTTTAGAGTTGGCGCCATAAAAAAAATTGCCTAGCGACTAAAAATTAGCATTGGCGACTAAACTCTTTTGATAAGGCAACATCTGGCGCCTTAATCTTAGAGGCCACTTAGAGACCTGTTAGACTTGGGATATACCTTTGAGTCACAGGCAAATTTTATCTCAGGTATGTCTCCTGTGTTTCCATTATAGAGTTGTGATTGAAAAATAATTTAATATATTTGTACCCTTTTGACCTTGAACATATCTAAAATGTCGTTGGTACTGGGTCAAGGCTCATCTCTGGACACAAGCTACCTTCCCCTCAGTTATGACCCTCAGATTGTTTTCTTGGTAACAAAGTCATGTTCAAATAAGAATTTAAATCTCTTATTCCTCTTTTTAAAAGTTTGACAAATCAGTCTGTAAATTCCTGTTACCAGTTAGTTCAATGATATATAATTACAAGTGTGGGGAAAAACAAGATGTGTTTGTGAAACACTGGCATCTTATGGTGAAGGTTAAAGTTTGTCAAATGCAAGTCAAACTGGTCGAGAGATCACAAATGCCCAAGCACCAACCATTCAAAAGTTATGGTCAAGGTTAATGTTTTCTAAAAGTGGGTCAAACTCCAAGGTCAAGGTCAAAGGGTCCAAATTAATTGTATTCAGGGGGAAAACCTTGTCATAAGAAATACACATGCAGAATATAAAAGCCCTAGCACCAACTGTTCAAAAGTTATGGCCAAGGTTAAAGTTTTTCAAAAGTAGGACAAACTTCAAGGTCAAGGTCAAATTGTTGATATCCAAAGGAAGGTCTTATCACAAGAAATATACCTGTGAAATTTAAAAGCCCTAGTACTAACTGTTCAAAAGTTATGGCCAAGATTAAAGTTTTTTTAAAAGAGGGTCAAACTCTAAGGTCAAGGTCAAAAAGTCAAAAATATTTACACCCAAGGAAAGGTTTTGTCACAAAGAATACACATGTGAAATCTGAAAAGCCTAGCACCAACTGTTCAAAAGTTTTGGCCAAGGTTAAAGTTGGGTAAATTTTTACAAAAGAGGGTCAAACTCCAAGGTCAAGATCATATATGTTGGCACCCAAAGGAAGGTCTTGTCACAATGAGTACACGTGAAATATGGACGGACGGGACAAAAACTATATGCCCACGACTCTTCGATTACCGTGGCATTATTATAAAGTAGTTTAAAAGATAATTTCCAGACAAAACATGTCTACAGACAGACAAACAGACATGGTGATTCCAGGACACCCTTACAACTTCTTTGTAGGAGCTAGTATATAACTATATTGTAAGGGCAAAAAATTTTTAGCCTCTACCAATAATATATATGGCCCAATGATCTTGATTATTGAGATAATTCTACACCCACGTCACTGTTTTCATTATCCCTAAATGCTCTCCCATTGGAAAATGGTTAGTCTGTACATTTCTGTTAAACCTTGAATTTCCTTAATCTGAGACATAAACAAAACATGAGTTGTGCTAACTGGCCAAGTTTGCAATGGTTAAAATTGGCATTTAGGTGTGTTTCTAGAGAATATGTTATAGGAATTAAAATGCAAAAGTTTACAACAACAGCAGACAAGTTTTGACTGAAAAGGCTTACTAAGGTTTCTGGCTTAGGTGGGAATAATTAAATTATATATGCTTAGCTTAATGTCAAATTTAAATTGTCAAAAAAAATCATACATGTATTTACTTACATGTACCATTGACAAAGCTGCTTGCATGTATCTTCTGAGGATAAGGGTAGGTACTCTGGTAACAAAGCTGTGATGACATGCTAACTGTGCCTACAGTGAAACTTAAAAATGTCAGATACTGTCAATTCAATAGCATTTGGTTAATTATCTCCTTAGTACCACTACATTTTTATACATTTATTCTATAAATTAGCAGAATGTATTTAAGAAATATAAGATAAGCCGAAATAACTTGAATGCTTATATATAGTTCTGCTAGTCTGATTCATACAATTAACAGGGGGAAAAAATCCTGCTTTTCCGCGGCCTTATAATGCTTTTCCGCAATTATATTTTTGCTTTTCTGCAACTTTTTTTCCGTACCTCTTCCATAAGCCAGGTAAAAACCTAAAACACCACTGAATCCTATGATGGAAATACAGCTAAATACAGCTGGTAAATATCAGCAACCGTTTGATGTTAATTGCTAACTGTGACCATTCAATAATCGTGGAAAGGAGATATAAAGAAAGGAGATAACACATAACATATAGTAACAAGAGGCCCATGGGCCACATCGCTCATCTGAGCACATTGCCTAGAAAAAAAGCAGAAATCAGTTTAGTATTGAAAAGATCAAATATATAAGTGGTCATAAATACCCCCTCCCCCAGGGAAAGGGGGTATGATCTATTCACATTTGAATTTACACTGAGGATGCTTTATTTCTTTGACTAATCATGACTTAAGGAGCTTTTTTTTCTAGTTTGATCTTCTATTGTGACCCCACCCTACTCCCAGGGGACATGATTTGAACAAATTTGAATATACCTGTGGATGCTTCCAAATTAATATGGCTAATCATGTATTTGCAATTCTTTGGAAGAAGATTTTTAACGATTTCTCCTATGTATTCTCATTTTAAACTTTGATCACCAATTATGGCCCCTCCCTACCCCTGGGGTCATGATTTGAACAAACTTGAATGTAAACTATCGAGGACGCTTCCATATAAATATGTCTCATCAATGCTTAACTGTTCTAGAGAAGAAGATTTTTCATATGTATGCCTACGTAAAAATTTGATCACCCATTTAGGTCCTCCCAACCCCCAGGGGTAATGATTTGGACAAACTTGAATTTATACTACCTGACAATGCTTCCATATAAATATGACCAATCATGGCTTCGCTGTTCTTGAGAAGTAGATTTTTAAAGATTTTTTCTATATATTTCTATGTAAATATTTGTTCACTCATTGTGACCCCACCCTAGCCCCGGGGTCATGGTTTGAACAAACTTGAATCTACATTACCTAAGGATGCTTCTATATAAAAATCACCAATCATGGCTTTACTGTTCCTGAAAAGAAGAAATTTTGAAGATTTTTCGTATGTTTTCCTGTGTAAAACTTTGACCGCCCATTGTGGCCCCACCCTATCCCAAGGGGTCATGATTTGAACAAACCTGAATCTACATTATGTCAGAAAGCTTTCACAAAAGTTTCATCTTACTGACCCAGTGGTTCTTGAGAAAAAGATTTTTAAAAATACCCACACCCAATTTTTACTATTTCTTAGTTATCTCCCCTTGGATGAGGGTGTGGCCCTTCATTTGAACAATTTGAAACCCCTTTACCAGGATACTCTGTATTAAGTTTGGTTGAAATTGGCCCAGTGGTTCTGGAGAAGAAGATGAAAATGTGAAAAGTTTATATGACAATGACGACGGACAAATTTTGATCAGAGAAGCTCACTTGAGCCTTCGGCTCAGGTGAGCTTAAAACCAATCACGGAAAAGCAGCATGGAGTAGTCACGGAAAAGCAAACAGGTTGCAAAAATAAAATGGCGGTCAAAAAATAAAAGTATGTCAGCCACATAATCATAAATAACAACATTATTTATATATATATATATTGATGTATATATTATTTGCAATAAATATTTCATGCTAGATTTTTTTTTACCTGTTTGCATGTAACATATATATAATCTTTGAGAAGCTATCAGTGTTGTATACTGGGGGACCATCTTCTCATTTACTAGCAAATACCTGCAAGTTTAGAATACAACATTTTGAATAAAATATACAGTACAACTCATTTTTAGGGAAGTTACGTGGACTTGCTTTTTTATAACTAAGCTATCTGCATGTATTTTGGAATGCAAAAAAGTTTTTAAAAAGTGAGATTTACTTATAAGCAACTCTTTCTATGAGAACTGAATAATCGGTTGTATTTTCAATTAAAAATGTATAAATGTTTTTATATATGTTTACAGTGGCATTAGTGCTCCTAAATAAATATTTTTATCTCTAGCTCAATCAAAAAAAAAATTAATTGGCTATATTACATCACTGCTTTTATTATTGCAAACAGAGTGTCAAACTTCAAACTCAATTACCGGTATAAACATTTTTTTTATATATCCCCATTTATAATTAACCTCCTAGTGTGGCCCAATCCTACCCTCCCCGAGGGACACTAGGGCCACAATTTGAACTTGAATATGCACCATGCATTATGCAATATATAATACAGTAATATTGATTTTTCAAACAATTGTACAAAAATGAATATCAAATCTTGGACAAGAATAAATTAATGTACATGATGTAACTGGCTCTTAATTGAAAATGATTAATCCACACTTTTCAAAAGCTATATCCCTTGTCTGGCCCTTTGCTGTCATCTTTGGAAAAAACCCATAAAATTTGTTACTTTTTGGTTGTATTACTCTCATTTGACATCAGAATAATATTTGTATCTTTAATTTTGATTGCCTCAAAATTGAGTTGCCTATACCATGTATACATTCAAAGTAATTTTTTAAAACACTGTGAATTTATCACAGCTAGCACAACCCAATGCCTGCCCTGGTGGCAAAAAGATCAAAGAAAACATAATTGAAATATTCTTTTCACTCTTTAAGTCTTGACCTTTTGGTTAAGTGATTATAGTGGATTGTACCACATGGGAAGAAAAAAAAGACCCCACAAAGGGACACAACTCATTTACTATTTGCAAACTAGTGAACATGAACTACAATAGATAGTTTTCAGTAGGCCCAAATTAACAAGAGTTATTTCCCATTGGCCGCCATATTGGATGTCAACATGCTCATATTCCTTCATTATTCAACCAACTTAAACTTTTTATACTGGCAATTGTGGGGTAGGAAGCATTGTTTTTCTGAAAAATATACATTTGTTAGAGCCCTTTATTTCATAATTTTTATTCCATAAAGATTTTTCCTCAAATATTTCTGCTACACCCTCTTAAATTTGGTAAGACAAAGAGGAAAAAATACCAGGTTGACCACCAAGATGGCGCCCAAGGGAAATAACTCGAAGAGAAAATACGTCATATGAAAAACTATCTATACATGTATCTAAACAGATGTGCCATCCACTGTGCATGTCATTAGGCCATTGTAGTATATAAATATCATGGTTCTAGAGAGAGAGAGTAACCTCTTTGTGAATACATGTACATTTACAAATAAATGTTTTGTACATTTACAAATAAATTATTTGTACATTTATAAATAAATGTTTTGATTGGTGGTGATGGGGTGAATGTGGGGTGCAAAGGAGAGTTTAGAGAGGAAGAAATCGGAGTCAGACAGAGGAAGAAAAATTAGGAAATTCAAAATAGTAGAGTTGAAGAGATGGGAGCTAGGAGAAGGATAAAAGACCCACCCCACTTTTTTTCCAGGCCACCCTTCCATTATGTATCTATTTTTAAAACAAAATGATTGACTTACAGTCTGATTAAAAAAAATCTATATCAGGTATATCCTAATCTACGTGTATAACTCTACAGTGCTGTATATTGCTTGGTGCGGTTTACACTAGTATGGAAAAAGAGTGCCTGTGCCAGGTCCATCTTATTTCAACATATCTATTTATTAAGCTTTCAACATATATTGCCAATAAATTATATTACATCAATCTGGTGATAAAGGAGATGATAAAAATATGACAAACTTACAGAAAATATGCAGTTGAATTTTACTCTGCTCTTTCTTGTCTGCTTTCTCAGCCGCATGATGACGTAATATGTGACGTACGGCATTCCATAAAAAACTATTTTTGGTTTCGTAAAATAAGTGTATACACCGTAGTCATCAAAGTTCCGACTTCGACGCGGAAATAGATTTTCAAAATAAAGATTTAAAGGACAAAAAATATAGTTATTTAGATATTTCCCGATTCTGTGATGAATACGAAATTGAGTGGCCGAATTAGCCAGGTTCTACTTGCACTTCCTGTTACAGACAAAAAACCCGAGTGTACCCTCCTGTGGCTTGTCCCAGAGTTTCCTTTGGGATCTATGTGCTCTAATCCCTTGAAACGACGGTGAATATGTATGTACTGTTAACTGTTTGTCATATTTTGTGTTTAAAATGTAGATTCTTATTGATATTCATTTTGCAACGAAAATTTTCAGAGTAAAGTCGGATCTCGTTTTCGTTTCAGGTTCAACGTAACACGACCAGGTGAATAGAATGGTTCCGTTTCATCGAAGACATAATGAAGCTATGCATTTTATGCTAAGCGACATCTATTTGAAGGCTTTACTAAATTTTGAGTAAGTAATTAACATTAAAAGTGATTTTTAACTGTGTATATTGTTCTGACACATGTGCAGAGACTTGTAAACACGACTTCTACAGTGTATCACACAAAATATTTTAGGACGCAGGTCCCACAAAAGATTCAATTTTCTTGGGGACTAATCTCATGAGGGTTATGAAAAAAATTCCTTGAAATAAACGGTTGCATTTGATATATTCTTATTATTTTATGCAGATTAAAAAAAATCCATCTTTCAGCATTGTAATATCTGTAAAACTCATAAATCCAATTGAAATATCATTACTAAAATGGACTATTATATCTCATTTGGACAATTGGTTCCAATAACAACCTTATACTGTGTTTTCCCTTTATTTCAAAGTAAAGGGTTAGAGATCAATTATATCGGGCTTTGGGTTGAGGTTTATGACAAATCTCTGTGGACCTTACAACAATTAATCTTTTTTTAAATTTCAAAGCGGCATTTTTATGAATTGAAGTGATCAATTTGTCCGGTAGCTGGTTCTTAGGGAAAACCCTACTTATATAGAGAGTTGGTCAATAACATATTCTGATGTCTGATATATGCCTCTATTGTGCAGTAATCAATGTACAAACTACAGGGTCTTCTGTTTTGCTCAAAACATATAGTACCAGTGCAATTTCACATAAACAAGTTGACAAAACATGGACCTTTCAGGTGATAACATGGAATTCATTGTATGTAATGACGTCCTATTCAGTAATTCTAGGAGTTAGACCCTTTGACTGAAACAATTGGAAAATCAGTATGGGTAGTAATATAATAAATATTTTTATGATTTAATTTCTTTGTAGGAAATGCTTGTCAGGACAAAAGACTGAAAAACTGCATTTAAACACATCCATCATTTATGTTAATGGATTCATAAGGAGCATCCAAACAATATGATATTAGGATCATCAGAGACTGGCAATTTTTTACCACTCACTGTGACAGATGCATCTAAATAAACATTGAAATGTTTATTTTTTTGTTCATTGCTTCTCTTCATATGGTATGAATATTGCATAATATTCGTGTGAATATCGCACGATTTTCACACGAATAACAGACAAATTGAAATTCGCATGAATATCATGCAAAATTTTAGTCGCATGAAAATCGCATGAATTTCGCATGAAACTTGTGTGATAACATTCGCATGAAATGCGCATGTGGAACTTTTCGCATGATTTTTGTATGAATTTCGCATAAATTTCATGCGAAAAGGCAAACGCATGAAAATCATGTGAGCCACTTTTCCCTGTGTATACAATCATGTTATGATTGGCATTCTGTTCATGATTTTATATTTTTGTTTGTTTGTTTGTTTGTTTGTTTTCGTTTGTTTGTTTGTTTACAAGGCTTTTGAAAACAGTTCTTGGACACAGCGATTCAATTCGCAGTAAAGTTAAGATGGCTCATGAAAATATATGGAAATTTTTTGTATCAAAAAATTACATTATTAAATTCTTAAAAGGGATGGCGATTCTTTATAGTAATTTACCTCTATCTGACATTTGTTATTGTAGAAATTAACTTCATTTTAGGGCGATTATATTTTCTATTTAGACTTGTCACGTGATGTAGAAGTCACGTGATTTTAGCTTGATATTTGCAATATTGAGGTCACTCATAAATTTCTGTAGTGCAAGGACATAACCAAGTTAAATTTCAAAATTTAGTTTAAAAATATTTTTAAAAACTCATTGAAGTATGTGAAAAGTGCTGTAATCCTCTATAGAATGTATTATTTCATAGTTATAATCATTTTAGTATGACTGTATATAAGTAATTAATTCGTTTTCAAGATTTCACCAGGATTGCAGCACTTTTCAAATAGCTTAATATTTCTAGTGTTTATGAGTAATAGCTTACTATGATCATTTGAGCGTATGCAGTTGTACTAGAACGAATTATAAAAACCCTTACATTATCCTTCAACGTACATGCAGGCAAATGTATCCAAAAGTATCAGGTAATTAGGATATGCGCCAAAAATATATGAGCAAAATCATAAAAAAGGCATTATTCCAAATTTAATGGTCTCTTAAATATCTGCAAGTAATATTTTATTTTTTTTCGTACAGTTTAAAATTGCAAATCATTTCATCTTGATGAATTTGTAGATGTGTACGATGTCATAGTTCCCCTATAAATTAGGCCCCGCTCCTTTTAGTAGATTTAACTGTACTGCGAAGATAAAATGTATTCGTTGACCAGTGTTTTGCTCACTACAATTGATAGAAATATGAAAAAAAGGTGCATTTACAAAAAATATATTATTTACAATGATTTACACAGGCACTTTTATTTCATTGGGAACTATCTGGCATAATTATCCTGTTTGGCATTTGATCACATCTTAAAACCTCTCAGATTCTGCGTCTCTCTTGAAAAACAAATATTTCATTCTAAAAAATATCCTATTTAATTATACGTACCGTTGTATGTCTTGAAGTAGTCCACGTGACCTTTGCTTAGTTCTGAGGTTATATACTCTCGAATTTTGATCGTTACAGACTTATATTGTGTAACATCCTTCACTGTGTACTTGTCATCAAGAACTGGAATCCAACCACTTGGTTGAGAATCCTTAGTGATGATTATATCATTACGGATTGTTGAGGTATTGCTCCATGTAAATATCAGCTTACCATTCAAAAATTTTGCTGATATATGAAATGTTTGTCCTAAAATAAAAAAACAATCTTTTTTCTTTAAATTTTTCAAATAAAAAATAATCTTAGAATTAAATACGCCAAAAGTTAAAGTTGTGTACCTGTCTGGCGAATAAATCGAAAAGTAATCTTACTGTCTGAATTTTAAATCTATACATTAATTTAGAAAAAAAATCAATAAGGGAATTGCAAAATCTGAAAGGATTGATAGACAACAAAAGAAAGAGAGCTAAAAGCAGGAAAAGTGACCTAGAAGAAGCTGAATTAAATTAGGAAATAACGGGTAAATTTGTTCTTTAGTTTTTCGTACTATGCATATCAAAATACTTATTGCAGAGTGTAAGATATTTAGTGAACGTCGAACAGACTCATCCGTTCATTTATTAATAATTAGCAGAGGTTTTCCTGTAGATTCTTAAGTTAACCCCTTATTTTAGCTCCCTCATAGCACAATAATCTAGATCTTTTGCAATAAGCTTTATACATCACAATATGGAGTTCCTAGCACTATGCCTCTTGATCTTATCCATTTCAGATCTATTTCAGACCTTTTCTTTCGAAAATAAGATTGAGATTTTTTCTGTATATATCTTTTGAAAGACTTACCTGTTTGATTACTCCCAAACTCCTCCAACTATTTATACAAAATTGCTACTTACATTATTAGGAAATAAATCATTAATTTTGTTTCTTCTTTCACTTTAATTTCTTTTATTTGATCGCATATTTTTGCTATATCATTCACTAAATGATAGTAATTCTATGGCAGAGGATTTTTGACACATATATCAGAATGATACTCATATAAAATAGAATTCCCTGAACTCAAGTTGTTGGAGATGTCCTCCGTCTGTGAATGGATTCATATTCCAATGATCATGGAAAAATATTTTGTAGCCAATCGGACTTTCGGTATCATGTTACTGAAGCTTGTTTATCTTTGAGTTAGATTTCGAGGGAGCAAGTGTAAATGATTCAAACTTTTCAAAACAATACTGAAATGGGTAAAAGGAAGCAAATATGTAATAATTTTTTAACCTATTCTATATAATTAAAGATATAAAGGATCTTTAAACGCGAAGTCTTGTCGATTGTGGTCTTTTGAGTATATTTTTAACAAAAATATAGCATCTTTTGTACAATGGTCATGCAAGAAGATTTGCCAAATTGTCTGACCGGCCTTCTATATATTTATGTTATTCTTTCGCCCTTCCTTAAACACAGTTTCACAAAGTACATACGTAGATTTTTAATTACTACAAGACATTAATAGCTCTTCTTACCATTTGCACAACATAGCATTCCTATGAATAATAACAAGTCCATTCGCGTGAATTCAATCATTCTTCAGTCAGATAACAAGACACTATTAACTTTTGTAAATTTGACGCTACTTAGAATTAATGTCAGCAACGTTATTTGTGATGTATTTCAAACAATTTCCCTCCTTCTCTGTCCTTTACTTTTATAACATTTAATCGTATAAACCAGGAAGAACTAGTTACACTGCATTGTAGTTCACTTAATTTCTACAGAAGTGTTAGGTTCATCTATTTATGGTACATCTTTAGTGTCGATATGACTTAATTGTATTTATTTGCATGCATTTCTTTTGTGCTGCTGTTTACTTTAATGAATCTCTCTCTCTCTCTCTCTCTCTCTCTCTCTCTCTCTGAAATGTATAAGGTGAAGATAACAAACAAGAATAAGATTTGCCAAATTGTCTAAATGGCCTTCTATATATTTATGTTATTCTATCACACTTACTCAAACACAGTTTCACAATGTACTTACATGTACGTAAATTTTGAATTACTACAAGACATAAATAGCTCTTCTTACCATTTGTACAACATAACATTCCTATGAATAATAACAGGTCCCTTTGCGTGAATTCAATCATTCTTCAATCAGATAACAAGACACTATTAATTATTGCAAATTTGATAAAGTTCAGAATTAATATTAACAATGTTGTTTGTGATGTATTTCAAACAATTTCCCCTCCTTCTCTGTTCCTTACTTTTATAACATTTAAAATATAACATATACATTTCTACAGATACGTTTTAGGTTCATCTATTTATACATGTAGTACATGTATAGTGTCGATATGACTTAATTGTATTTATTTGCATGCATTTCTTTTGTGTTGCTGTTTACTTTAATGAACCTCTCTCTCTCTCTCTCTCTCTCTCTCTCTCTCTCTCTCTCTCTCTCTGAAATGTAAAGATAACAAACAGCGATCTGAAAGAAAAATCCGCAACAAATACAAAATATGTTAAGAAGGCAACAAACACAGACCTCTGGAAATTCCAGAGGTGGGATCAGATGATTAGGAGGAATAAACATCATCAAAATTTTTGGGTTTTTCGCTTGGCTCCTCGAATATATTTCTGAATTGTTTTACACATCAAGTCAACAAACTATAAAACCTTATTTGTTTATTCTGTAGCAGCTATCCATGAATAGAGGCAATACAGTCAGCATTTGGAATTTGTAATACGTAAAGATTAGCAATGCTTTGTTTAAAGAAGCATGTCTTAATGGGAGCATGTAAAGCGCTGTTGGATTATCAAATCTCTTTTACTGTACATACTTCCTTTCTCTAATATTAAAATTGATTCTGTTTATTCAGATTAATTTGATGCTTAAAACAAAACATTGTAAATTACATGCACAAAATTAAAGTATTAGACTATAACTACCTACGTCATTAAATTATGTTAGGTGATTCAAAATAGAAAAAAATGCTTTGAGACAAAAAGTGATTTTTTCCATTATCTGATTTCTAGTCTATCAGAACAATAAACAATGTGAAAGGCCTGTCTTTCCGGATATCAAAACCATATTTTTTTAAGTGGTTCTTCGGCAAAATTTGTAATGATTTTTACAAACACTCTGCTTTTCATCTTAGCAGAGATTATTTTTAACCCTTTCTCTACCGGCGCATTTTACGTGATTTGGAGACCTTTTGACATAGCATTATCAAATTATTTCTAACCTTTTTATCCAAGGAGAAAGCTAGGCATAACGCATACCATTTTGTAGGGAATTTCATAGAGATGATATTTCATGACTATTCAGATACCCAACGACTGACCTTATTAGTATAAATGGAGGTCAAGGGTCAAATAAGTGCAAAATTTTATCGAATTTTTCGATGCTTTTTCATCTTCAAGCTAAAAATTTACAATGATGTATGTTGAAATAGGAAATTTAGAATAAACTCACAAAAGAGCATTATACTGTACTACATGAATCACATAAACTTTTTTTTTCAATTCTGCATATAACGACTTTAAACGGGTTGCTTAGCAACGGTGTATTTTTCAATTTTCAGTCAGCAATTTTTGTTTTTTGCTCATCCTAGACACATTTATGCATTCCAGCACATTTTAAAGTCAAATATGAGGTCATAAATTTAAAAGGGATATACAGCAGATAAATTGTCTTAATGTTTGACCTCATTAGAACTATTTTTGGAGGTCAAAGGTCAAATAAGTGAAAAAATTTTATCAACTTTTTCAACACTTTTCAATGTTCTTGCTAAAATTTTACACAATGGATGCTGAAATAGAAAATTCTGAATATACTCTGAAGAAGGCATCAGAACTGCAATATCAATACACCATTTTAGTTCAAATATTTGTTTAATGACCTTTAAGTGGTTGCTAAGCAACAACATTTTCAATTTTTTGGCTGTATACATTATATGTTTGTTATCGCTCATTCTAGACTCTTTGTGTGTATTCCATGATATTGTAAGTAAGATATGGGCCAAAATAATGTAAAGAACATTATAAAATTAAGTATTGACCTTGACACTTCTGTTCTTAGTGGGGTCAAGGTCAGATCAGTACACTCAGAATTCTGCCTTAAATTGCAAGTATACATCAATTTTGAAATGCTGCAATAATTATGGATATATCATCTAATAGTTGATGTAAAAAGTTGTGAACAACAAAATCCTGAGAGAAATTTGAAAAAATGAATTTATCTTTTTTATTTTGCATATCTTGGTTGCCATTCCAAAAATACATCTAAAACATGTGAACTTAAATAAAATTCGTAAGATGCGATTGCATGTAATTCAACCCTAGTGACACACATTATTAAAATAATATGGTAAATATCATATGGTAATATGATAAGCATGAAGAAACCTCATGAGATGGACAATGGATGGAACTTGGAATCTCTTTTTCAAATAAGTGGCTTTTGCATTACAATCCTTTCATTCATCTTATTTATGTGACATGCATTTGCTCATCTTTGCAAACAAAGGATTCTAGTCTGCTACTCTTCTCACAATTTCAAGAATGGAATGTTATCTTATGAATCATTGTTTCCAAAGGTTTTTATTACTGAGACTATAGAGTCAAAAAATATCCTGAATGAAGATATCGTCATTTACCCTGAATGAAGGTATTGTCATTTACCCTGAATGAAGGTATTGTCATTTACCCTGAATGAAGGTATTGTCATTTACTATAGCACTTGCTGATTGGTCAAATGATGTCAATAAACTCCAATCACAACCTGTGAAAAAAAAATCCTAGACCAAGGGTTTGTGAGAAGAATAGCAAATCTCTTCGCTGGTGAAGACTGCATTCACTAGCCATGTTTGATGAGAAACATTTGACTTGGTCTTTTGAGGCAATAATAAATTGACAATGCAAGTAATTTAAAAAAAATGTTGTCAAAAATTTGAAGTACAATTTGCAAACAGGGTTTCTTGTGTTCTAATTAAAAAAAATCACATCCACAATATCAAGTAAATTTAAAAAAAAGTACTTTAGTACTTTCCACCAGTGCAATTTTGTTCAAATTTATGATGCATATTTACTAGCAAATTAAATTGACAGACCCACAGGCCCTATATATTTCCTGAAAGATGTGGCTAATAAAGGTGTGGCAAAAATGACAAAAAGGTGTGTAAAATTACATAACAGTAACTACAACATGTATAGTATCTTTCTGTTAAACAAAAAGAAATCCATTTTCTTGATGCCATTAAAAAGAACCTTTATTTTCATGGATTTTTTCCCCCGACTTTAAATTTAACAAGAAAAAATAAACTAATTGATTTCATTACAAGATTTTTTCTGGTAACAGTGCTTAAAGGGTACAATAAAGACTTCATCTTGGGGGGGGGGGGGGAATAATAATAAATGGCATTGGCAATATTTAACACAAAACTGTTTAGTCAAAAAGTAGAAAATTTGATGTTTTTATCCAAATATACAAATCCGGAAATTTTGCAAGCTGAATTCTAAATCAGACTGATTTAATCTTCCACAAAATGTTGAAGACCAGAGCGATTTTACTTTGTGGACACCATTCTTTCATCAACTGCCATTTCTCTGAAAGACTGGAGGAACTTCTTTGACTTGCCCAAGACATGATCATCTTCTGTCAAGTACATGTAATCAGCTTCTACCCTGTAAAAGATTTAAATATTTTGAAACAGATTATGTGAATTTACATAAATAAAATTAAGAATGCTACAATGAATACATTGATATAATTTTCCTCTTAAAATTTATAGTATATTTATTATGTGATTCATGTAGTTAAATGATTTGGTTAAGTCAATGTATCAGGACTGAAAAATAATCAAGCCAGTAGTAAACCATCATAATTGAATTATTGAACTAAAAGAAATAGCATACCTGGCTGTCAGGATTGTTAAGAAAAAGGACACAGTAATGGATTGAAAACTGTTGCTTCAGGGCAAAATTCCTGCGGCAAGGCTGTTTATGTACATTGGAGTGTTGATAAATACCCATCCGGTGAATATAGTTTGACCACCCATGTATACATTTACATGACTGAAAAATTGAGAAAATGGAAATTCTAACCACATACTTCGAATTCACGAGATTGAAAATACCACAGCAGTCTATAAAAGACAGCTTGTTCCATATCTGAGCATAAATTCAAATACATATTGTGTGTTTAAATAGTGTGTCTATATGTAGAATCATGCATCATAAATATATCATGTGTATCACACACTTTTTCAAAATATAAATCAAATTCTTATAAACTTGTGTGAATGCAATATCAAGAGAATGCAATTAAAATTTCACTTTAATTAAAATTTTTATAGATATAGAAATTTTCACCAAAACAAATATTCACCTGTTCATTGGTCATAATAAGCACCTGTGTACCCACATAATGGTCTTTCTAGTGCATGGTAGGGTTACCAAGTGGGTCTTCACAGATGAAAGTGCTGAAGCATATGGTGCCAGCACCCTAAAAATTCAATGTGATAGTGTTACATGTACACACATACTGACAACAACTCTCCATTATTATGCCAACTTGATTTTATTTTGAAAGGTACTTAAGGGTGGTCGTAAAAAGTATACACTTCAAAAGCAACACAGAATTGGCTGAACTAGTTTCAATCTAAAATACGAGATACAAATACTGAAACAGGGTAACACATGAACAGATGAAGATCTTACGTGTGTATATCTTGTTTTCACTTGAGCGTGAATTAATGCGTTTTAAAGACAGTTTTAAACTCTTCAGTCAATACTTACTCACCTCTAATACTAAAGGAAAGACCGTATTATTTGATGCATTGATGTGATGTTCTTCGTCGTAAAATAATCATGAACATTGACGTTCAGATCATCATCATGTTGTTGTTTACTGCTACAGCGGAAACACGTGGTAATCATTCGTAATAACTCTTACAGTGATGAGTCGTGTACATGCGAGTTTTCAAAGTTGTTAAATTCCGTGTCAGTAGAGATCTAATTAAATTTCATATTTTAAAGAATATATATATTAACATACAGCGAGAATATATATATTAACATACAGCAATATTAACTTCGATTTTTATTACGACGTAAAGACGTTTAGGGAACTGTACATTTTTATCAACATTATTGTACATGTAGTATAGATAAATAAATTCATTATATTAAAAAACTTTACAAAAGATAGAAAGTATATATTTGTTTTTTAAAACCAATTATTTTGTATTAAGCATTTATTTCATTGAAAAAATATATATAAATAGTACTTATAAAACAATATGTTGTTCCTAGTAAGACGCAACAAAATTAACCTTGACGTTAAATATTGATCGCCCCCGATTTTTCTACAAAAATTATGCGAAGGTCACAAATTCAAACTATCGTAATTAAATAAATACTGAGAGTAAGAAGGCCTATAAAGGCTTGTTGAACAGGAAATTTTCTCTACTTTTATCAGCTTTATTTTGTTTTCCCTATTTCAGTACAGAAATACACGCAAAGCTGAGCTTTATTTAAATATTACGAATAAAAACGAGAAAAAACACATAAGTGGAAGAAAATTCTTGTTTTTACAAAATATTTTAAAGTAATAACTATATTTTTTACATGATTTAAAAGCAGAGAAAATATGCTTTTAGAATATATCATACTTTCTTTATTAAGTTAATCAGGAAAAAAATGTCAATCATCGGGAAAATCGTCAGTTGCGTTGGAAAATTGCGCCATTTTCAAAAAGTCGTGTATGTCTTCAAAACGTAAAATCTATTCATTACCGACATTAAGATTACATAGTTTAAAAGTAGAGAAAATTTCCAAAAAGATGATGTATAGTTTATATACCTTTATGCTATCATAAAATAGATACGGAGATCTTGTTTTCGCGAAGTCGTGTTTTAACGCGCCACCGGTCAAATTGACCGGTGTGGAAGTGAAGGGGTTAAACCGTTTTCAGCTCAGCGTAGTGACAATGCTTACTTTAAAAGTGAATTTCTCTGGAAAGACTGCAAGAAAAAGCATGCGTTGTATGTTTTTCGTAAATTCCATGGTCGTTGTAATGAACTTATTAGCAAATACAAAGGTTGTTCGGAAAGTTCGTGGATTACCATCATAACTTTTTTTCCTTAACGTCATATTATATCCAAATTTGGAAGAAATATTTCAACAGTAAATTCAAATGATGTGTATTCAAAGTTTTTAAAATATCCTGGTTTATTTCAAACTTATCTAGACTTTAAAAATGCGAAAATTGGTTCACGGAGCAGGTCAAAATTTTGTAATTTAAAATCAAGACACTAAATAGTGTCTGAAGTCATATCTTCTGTAAAATGACACATAAACGGAAATATTCTACACGTTCAAGTTAAGAATTCTTTCATCGTATCTGATTTCAAATTATAACTTTATATTTTGTGTCGTTGAAAAGAAATCATTTTCAGAAGATAGGTAGTCCTCATTGAAAAGGGCGAAAAAGATGACGCCGTAGAACGTCACAGAGCAGCAGTTAACCATACAATCTTGTGTTGTACTCTGGAAAATTCCAGAACAAAACTTTGAAAATGCCGGAGGAAGTAGAAAATATGTCAAAAGCGAGCCATGCATGTGTGTGCACATGGAACTAGCCGTATTTGAATGATAGACTATTTGCTTAGACGATGGTGATCTGTAAATATCTTATTAAAAACATTGAAAAGTTAGTAACATCATACTAAGAGTCTTTAGCGGTTCACAGTTGTTGATCTTGTGAAAGTACACTCTCGCAGTGAAAAAAAAAATAACATTGACAAACAAATGATGCTTCTGGAACAATTGTTATCAAAATAGATTGTAAGTGATCGAGAAACGTTTTAAATGAGTGCACTGGTATTGGGCAATACTGTTTGAAATTTATAGGGATAGCATTTTTGATAACCTCATGTCGGTATGATTTTGATTTTGCAGTGTTGTTGAGTTTGTTTCGTGGTTACAAAACGTGTTGATTTTAAAATTAAATAACATGAATTCTATTAAATCACATTGAATGAAACTTCACATTTAAACAAAATAAATATTTTTTTTTACATATGATAATGTACCCATTTTAAAATTCTTGATAATAGTATAACGAAGATTGGCATAGTAGTCCACGAACTTTCCGAACAACCCTTGTATGACCTTACAATGGGTCGTATTTGGCTGACTGGTTTCAGACCCATTATTAGGCCCGTGTCTTTGTAAAAAATTTGACTACGGAATCTTCCGTCTACTTGATCAATACATAGGGCTTACTGCGTCATTTAACTGCTCAACATAAGATGCTTACTCCTCCGTGGCATATGCTGTTTACAGATCTGTATTGTTGGTAGGATTTGAGCACTTTTTCATGAGTACATTCACTAGAATTAAGGGAAAATGTGACAATTACGAACAGTGGTCGATCAAAAAAATTGTATATATTGAACAATACAAATCTGTGAACAATAAACTTATTTGTCAACTGCGTGCGTGTAAGAATTTCAGACATTGTGAGATATTATATTTATTAATATTATGATGTTTAGACACAATATGAAGAAGTATTTTACATGCTATCATGCTATATTTAAAGCTCTCATTAAATATAACTGACTGAAAATAATGTAGTGGAGAGGAAATCCTTTCTAAGAATTTTCAATTTATTTTTATTTTGATCGCTTATTTTTGATTTTGAACACTTAACGAGAGTCAGACCTTAAGTAAGAGTAAATTAACAGCCATTTTATTAGGACACGTGTCTATTTATTTGAACTACTTTCACTACTGGACGAAAAAAGTGCTGAGAATCCCGAATTGTACTGATACTGTTTGATAATTACTGATACTGTGCTGTTCTTGCTGATAAATACTGATATTTACTGTTATTATTACTGTCGTTACTGATAATTTTAGTTGTTTCTGATAAATACTGATAATTACTGTCGTCTTTACTGTGGAGTCTGATTAATACTGTTGATGTGCTGTCGATGCTGAGATTTACTGATAATTACTGTGGTCATTGTTCTTTAGCTGAGAAGGTGCTAAAAAAGCTTGAGTGATGATTAATTATTTTAAAGAAAGTATTTTATCAACAAAATTCATTACAATCTACTTACTAGTTAAATTCTAAATGAAAAGGTCACATGAATTATTTGTTTTCACATTTCATTCATTTATTTATTTTCATTTTATTATTATTATTTTTTTTACATCTTAATGTTAAAATTAGATCATAAATGTTTATGTTTTCCTTTATCTTTATATTCTACTTTGTTGTCAATATCTGAAAGGGGGTGGGGAGGGGGGGGGGTTCATGCAGTGGTTACTCTACCTATGCAGGTACTTTTTAAAACATTATTTTTATTCACAAAGGTTTCTTTAAAAAATCCCATCATATTTATTCCGCGTGTATTTGTACTGTCGTTAAAAATTTTAGGAAGCATCTTTAATACAGTCAATGGTTGCAAATAAATTTATATTTTCATGTAGAGAACCAGAATATTTGACAAGTAACATGGGTTCCGTCTGCTCTGTTAGTTGAGACCCCCTCCCCACCCCTTTACAAACCATTCTCCTTTTAACAAGGCAGTATTAAATATTTCTCACAAAAAATCTATTCATATAACGTATACTATGCCCTTTAATGAAGAATGTGACAGGTTCAAATAATAAGATTTAATCATGATCTTAAATTTGTTGAATTATCTCTTTTAGCTAGTGCGCTCTAGTTCTATAATTTATGTCATCCTCGCAATTATCATTTTGTGGTATCAAGCTATCTATCTTTCGTTGTTTTTTTTTTTATTTTTTAAGCCACCAGGAACTAGAAATCTTATGCAGTGTGATTTTTATTCAATGAAATATCTTTCTTCGTTAGTACAATGTATAGATAATTAATGATAACAGCTAGATCAATTAAAAAAATTAATAACCTGCTTATACGCGGTCAGTCAGTTAAAACACGAAATAAAACAAAACTTGAAATTACGCGTTTGTTCTAAAACACCGTGTAAATTATTCACCTGCCCACCACGTGTAGAAGTTTCTACTTTCGTTTTGAGAATCGGGTCAAATATTAGTACATTTTGTATTTCTTACGATATGCATTTAGTAAAATTAGAAATAACCATGAACAGAGAGTATAATACTTGTTGTCCATTTCTCGTTGTGCGAGACCAATGTACTCAAAGTACATGCGACATGAGTCAATTAGTTATTCAGGCTGTAGCAGAAAAAAAGAGGGGATGAAAGACTGTTAACTAAGCTGATAGGCGCAAGGTTGCTTCTTTAGTTTTAAGTTCCATAAGTTATACATGTAATAATTACTAAATATCTATAATATACATGAATAAATTATTTTAGAAAATCAAGGAACAGTTATACAAAATTCAGCTATAAATCATAATGACATTTATTCATGAGTGCGATCGGCATGTTACTGACATTCATAATTCATAACGGATTTTTTTTTCTCGGATTCAGCGATTTTCTGAATTGTGAACAGTTGATGCTAATATCATTACACAAAATGCTAAATCACTAGACAATCTTTTAAAAAAAAATCTCGTATAAATTTTGCATAATTATTTATTAGATAAAGTCGAACTCTTCCTTATCAATTTCTCGTCTCCGTTTTACAGCCCCTTAAACGATTCAAATGAATTTACATGTAGAACACTCGCCCCGGATATTCTTTAAACTTTATCTCAAGAAATGTGTGTAAAAACTAGCCAATGAAATTAAATACTGAGCAAAGATCTACGTGAATAAAAATAAATTTATTTTATTTTAACATGTTTAAGTTACTTCATTTAATTAATAAGTTTGTACAATGTATATAACTTCATTTCTTTTCTTTTATTATTTTGTACTGTGTCCTATTTTGCTAAAAACATTTTTCTATCAATTTAATTTGTCAACAAAATCGATAACAAATATTAAATTTTTTGTGCGTCCATAAAGATTGTTCCTGCTCCAAGTAGCAAGTACATGTACTGTGTAGGGTCATTTGTTTATTATTTACGCCGGTGGCCGCAGACGCAGAACAATAGGTAATTAGTGCCCATTGTTACGCTGACCACTACAACTTACATGGAATATACATGTTGTACCCCGTTCTGCCCCAGTGCCTAAGACATGTACACAATAAAGCCAAATCACGGGTTAATCTTCGATTTCTGATCAATTTAAAAGTGTATTCCATTCAGATCTGTGACCTTACAATATTAAAATCGATCAACTTAATAATCCATTATTTACATTTAGTAGGTCCCATTTCTTATTTTCCATTCCATAAAATTACATGTAAATTAAATGAATGAGATTTTTAAAACTTATTGAATAAAAATGTTTTACACATGTATGTTGTGACTTGTGAAATTGTAGGAGACCAACATCAAAATTACATGTACATGTGTATACCATTGCACTTACACTATAATTCTGACAAATAATTTTTTATCAGCCCCCATCTGTCGGTTGCAGATGTATATTATTAAACATGTAGCAGAGTTATATTTTGGTACGATCTACGAATGCTTGCATTACGTATTCCTAAAAAAAAAATAATAAAAAATGTGCCTCCAGACGGAACATATTCACCCCTGTTTTCATCTCTCAATTTATTTTGAAAAAGCATAAAATTTACCAGTTTCGGGCAGATTTCAGGGGGGAAAAGATCAGAAAGGCCGAACATTAAAAAAGAAATAAAAAACTATGCATATCTTTGGGAAAGAATATTAAAAAAAAATGCTATCATGTTAGACCATCTTTAAAAAGAAAATGATTGTTTGTCCTCTCTTGACCGAGTGAAAAATAGGTCCGAATCAAAATTTTTCTATTCTGCTGGAATTTTTTTTATCTCGAATTTTTCCTACCGAATTTTTCCTACCCATTAATAACTATTTCCACTTCAGTGTTTTTTAATGAAAAAATTCACCAACCTCCTTACCCAAATTATATGGCATATATGGTCTTATGTGACTATGCATGTGTTCAAATATTTACTATCGAAACAAATTTGAAAGCAACAAACGAAACTTACGTTTACACAAACTTCAAGAAAAACAGAAAAATAACACCTACTAAATTGTAGCCACTCACACATTCTTAAATATGCCAAAACAAACGTCCCAGGTTTCAAATGGTCCACACAGGTACCAAATAATGCATCCCATCTCCACACAGCATGGGAGCCGCCCAATCCAGTAAGTATGGGTCATAATTTCACTCCTTCCACACAGTTTGCCGTCCAGAACTAATCTGACAAATCTGGCAAAACCCCTGGATAAGTGTAACTATAAATACCATCAAACTTGACAAACAGGTTTACCAAGCGATGCCAGAGCTCTGTATACTACAATTCAGTTATCATTGATGCATATAACGTTTAACTCTCCACAATGTATGGAAGAGCATTTGAAGCAATATGTTATGCATTACTTGCAATCCACCATTAATTTCTGTAAACCAACCATTTTAATGGGAGACTTTAATCAGGATGCCTTACAAAACTCTACCACTTTAGAACTCTTAATGCACAGATACTCCTTTCATCACAATCACAGATTAACGTTAATTTGATTTTTATTTAGTTCGCTCTAAAACTAGTATTTGTAACTTTTCTTGGCATGGGAAAAGTGACCAGTCGAGAATTCGCTACTTTCGCCCCCTGAAGATGAATTAAAGGTTGATGATCTGTTTCTATGATAAATGATCTGCCATATAAATAAGCATGAAATTTTTGTAGAGCCAAAATGATAGCAAGGCATTTTTTCCTAGTATTGAATACGTCTTTTCTATCGAGCAGTTTCCGTTGATTTATTTTGCAGGAAATCTTTTTTTCTTTTAAAACCGATGCAATTCTTTAAAAAAAAAGAGCAAAAACTACAGTAAACGCACATTTGACAGAGTGTTTTATTTTGAGCATTTCTCAGAAGACAACTTCCGCTAAATCATGTACATCACCAAATTTCTTATGTATATATTCATATAAAACACTTACAGAAAGCGCTAAATCAAAGCTTTGCTTTTGTTCAAAAATCAATTTCGGCAAAAATTTCTTTCATGCAAAACAAAATACATTTACAATATACGTAATTTGAGTCCGAAGAAAAATTGCGATGAGAAATTTTGCACTATAGGCAGCTTCATACTTACAGTTATCATGAGAAACTTAAAACTCATTCCGCCAATTTTATCCTTCACAGTAATTAGTCGTCGTGGCAATTGTTTCAGTTTTTCTTACTAAAGTATCTACAATCCAGAATAAAAATTAGAGAAAGTAGTTTGAAACATTAAATTCAAAGGAGATTAATATTAAAACACAAGTTACCACTTCCATCACAAAATTGAAGTTAAAAATATGCATGTAAATAAATTTTACTTACTAAGAAACATACTAGAGTCTTCGAGAGAGCTCTTCTTTTATTGTGTAAAATTAACACAACGAATATCCCGTATAAAAATGATTTTTTTTTCAAGGGAGCGGAGGACTGTTTAATAATACTTTAGATAATTTTGTGTATTTTATAAAAGGGATTAATCAAATGCTTTCTGCATGAAAACATTTGATCTTGAAAATAATCAATAAGCGTTTACCTATAAGAATACAACAGTATTTGAAATGATACCTTGTCGGAAATAACATAAATATTTCATAAGAGAGGAATGGATATTGTAAAAAAAATATTGCACAAAAGTAATATTACTGCATAATGATAGAAGGCCTCATATTTGTATCCAAGTTGTTTGCATACTCAAGATAGGTATAAATTTGAAAGATTAAATACACACCAAACCCCTATCTCTCCCCAGATACTACCCTAATATGATTACATACATATAATTTTTTTTGTTTCCATCAATATTCGCAAAATTTTCTCTGTATTCAGTGGAAACATTAATAATACGATTATCAAACTTCAGGGATATGTTAAGAAACTTAAGGAAAATGAAATTACAGAAACAAAGGAATAATATAATAAGAGAATAATATAATACTATCCATTCGTATGGTGTAATTAAATTATTCTATAATTCTTTAAATGATTCAAATTTAGCAATCTTGTTGGAATAAAATGAAAACTGTAAGGTTTTTATTGCATTTAAAAGGCTGATTATGCTTGTTAATTTGATTCAATTCCTCATTTGTGTACGACAATTCTATATTTGTACATAAAAGGGAATACATTGAATCTTAAATTTACCGTTAATGTAAATGGTTATTTCCTCTTCATCTAAATATAAAATGTAATTTCCAAGAAAGCTCTTATTATAGATCGGGAAAGTACTGGACACCCAATGCTGAAAGATCTTTTTTCTCTGCGTGACTGTTGTGACAATGCCTGGATTGGGATATGCTCCATGCCACTGGACCAATACTGGTTTGGGATTCGAAATGACTGTTACTTTAATGGATATAAATACTGGTACTTGTTCTGTTTTGTATGTATATTTGAACGTAGTTTTGCTGTCAAGACGAGGTTTACCTGTTGAAAAGAAATTGACACATAACCATACATTTAATTCGAAAACAAAGCATTTATTAAACAAATGTGTACTTACACAGAACATTTATTGAAAATGTTTTCTCAGTGGACCAACACAGGTTTGAGGTTCCTTGGCATCCGAAAATATCTGTATCAAAACAATGAGCTTTCTCAAAAGTGTAATTAAGCCGTTGTGCATCACGCATCCCGAATATTCGGTTTTCTTTCCCTCTGTAGATGGTGATTGTAGGGACAGTATTTCCCTCCACAACACAGGACAGATGGAGACGTGTGTTCTCTTGAATTACAGACAAGTTTTTTGGCAAGCCATTCATGAATACCGTTGGATCAGACAAATCTGGAACATAAAATATCAATGCTGATTATTATTGTATTACTTAACTTATATTTTTTTCTTTTTCTACTGCAATATCTTAAAACAAAATCAAAAAGTCAAATCTCAATGGCTAGAAACTATTAAGACCATTTCGTACCTAAATTATATGTAGTGATTTTAGATTATTATATTTCAGAATTAAATATTTTTCACGGTTTGGCTAACTACCCTATATATTCGCCTTTAGCTATATTTCGGTCGCTTAAAAGTAGGTTGTATATTTTTTAAGATTGCTTTGGAGATTGTTTTGATCCGCTGATAAGTCAGCACGGATTTTGGCAGATTCTGTTGCCAACATCAGATTAATGTGATATTATATTAACCTGTGTTTCAACCTATGTTTTGAAGTATGACAACGATATTTGATCTTTTATCAACAATTAGATCAAATATAAGATCATTAAAAGCTGTAAGCACTTATGTTTTATACATGTGGTACCCTTAGATTTCTTATTTCTTAATTAGAAAAGATATTGCAGATTTCCATGGAAAAGAAGAATTTTCTAGGACTCGTTTATTAGTCGGACATAGAGATGTGGATCAAAATCTAAATCCCAAAAATCCGAGGTTTAGGTGTATTTATCTGTATAAAATATCGCTGTTCCAACCCTCAACTAGATCGCCCTATTTTATTTAATTAAAATGTAAAAGATACTGACCATACTAAAAAGCCGTCTTTTTTCATTAACTTTTTTTCAGTTGTTTGGTACATTACTAAATGGACACAAATTTAAATGTTTGATGTGTGTACATACATTGAATTTCCATGTTCATCGTCAGCGATTCTGATTTGTTTTCACGACCTTTGGTCACGCATTTTATCATTGTCATTTCCTCTCTGCCAACTTGACGCTTTAATAATGTCACAGAGTTATAACCTAAGGGTGTTGCATTCACTAACTGACCAGAGGATTTTATATACTTCCACTGAACACTGCATGGAGGATTGCAATCAACAGAACATGTATAGGGACCGATTGTGTCCCCATCACATAAAGACATTTTATCTCTTATTGGTGGGGAAATCATTAAATCTCCCTTTTCTGGTCCATCTGTTAAAATACAAAAAGAGCAAAGTTCAAAATATGAGTTTCTTGTTCACAATTTGAATTTGAAGACCTTTTTCTGCAATGTATCTTTCAAAATGATGATGTTTTTTTTTAGGACATTGATTTTATCAAAACTCCAATAATCACAGGTGTAGAACTGCAACGGATGTCTATGTAAAACAGAGACGTATGTTTCGTTAATGTTCAACATATTTTTGATAATTATTAACTTTTAGATGAAATATATGCAGATAACGAACAATAATTGATATTTATTAACTTTCAGAATAATGCTTACCTTTTGTTGAAACGTGTTCGCAATACAGTTTTACATGCATTTTTTATATATGATTTAATTTATACATGATGAAATACATGTATTCAAATATGAGACACAAATCTACTATACCTTTATGGCCTATATTTGATCACATCAAACACCATGAACTGGTGCTTGCACAAAGGATTAACCTGCACCTGGTCACTTCGATCAGACTCAAGTACTTGACACGAGAATCTGTTGTACTTTAAAGCCTTTGTGACGTTAAACCTGTGTGTCTCATTCTTTGCGTTTTTCAGTATTGTGTCGTTGACACAACGGAAAATATTCTGTGTAACTACCAAAGAAGGAATTTTGTCTCCTTGAGCAAGTCAAGGTGGAGTAGGTATATGTCTTTGGTTCTAGGTCACCAATAATAAAAGGTTTCGGTAGTTTTTCTGCGTTAAATTAAAAAATGAACCGGTTTATTGAATCTATATATAAACTGATCATCTTTTCATCACTCTTGGTATTTGACTAGATCCCTCTGTCTTAACAGGATGCTGCATTACCTTTCTTTTCTTTACACTGAAACTTCAGCGTGCTGATCAGGCAAAAGTTTTACAGTTGATACCCAAATATAATACATGTAAATAGCTTTTCTTGGATTTGTTAGAATTAAAAAAGAGAGAATTGATGCATTTTTAACAAGATGAAAAAATTCAATTAAAAGATAAAAAGAAATTCATTTCTTTGGTACTCAAGTGCTAAGCTTAAATTCTATTGTTTCAATAAATGTTTACTGAAGTGTTTCTTTCATCACATTTTGCTTTCCTGAACACATATTTGGTGGTTGTTAGAAAAATACTTAAACATGTGCCTCTACGTCAGTCTATTTCGAGCTAATAAACTCGATAGGGAATTGTCTTAAAGTATGACGCAAGTTTAGAAAATTTGGACATTACATGTAAGTTCGTAAGTAATTTTTAGTTTCAACAAAATGTTGTGAGAGCAAAGAAATAATATTAAACAAACCCTTAAATGTCCAAGTATTTCATATTGAATGTTTTGAAGTAAATTGAGTTTATTTAATTATAGATATAAGAGAGTCTCTCACTTATAACTTTAAGAATTGCCTCTTTGAGCATGATACCTTCACTATTCTCAGAAATACACTGGTAAACTCCAGAGTCAACCTTCTGTACATTGACCACACTCAACACTTTATTGTTTTCACTTAAGGTATATTTTTCTGGAACAAAATTGTAAGATCAAGAAAAGGATACTAGAAATTCTTTATTAACCATTGAATGGTGTTTTTATAGCTATATTTAACTAAAGTATAATCCTTCAATGGTAAACGCACCTTATGCATATTTGGTATTGCAACCAACAGGCATACTATCTTGTTAAAAATATTAATTGAACTAGACGAACAATGAGGCTCCTCCAATTACATCCCTTCGTTAATTAATTTTTCATTGCATGGGTGACTCTTGTAATAGCAATATAATTGCTGTTTCATTTACGGAAGTCGCATATATATCACATTTCCAGGGAACAAAATGTTACGAGGAATAAAATATAAGCACATGCACATGTTTGGTGATTACCTAATATTCTTATAATTGCATACCTCCATATACATGTATTTGTAACTCTTCCCCGTCTTTCATCCACATTGGAGAAGATGGAGGTTGTTCTCCTTGTAAAGATACAACTTCGCAATAAAATTTGGCATTCTGCCCAACTAATGCCAAAGTATCTTTCATCTGGAGGTTATCTGAGCCTAAATCAAGAACTGGGACTGCTACAAAACATTCAACATACCAAAAAGATTACATAACCATTAATATGCATGAAACTGTCAATTGTATGTCATCTGAGTAGCCGGGTTTTCTTTCACCATGCAGACTAGTCATTTATTTAACCGTCAATGTTTAAGGCATTTTAGAGCAATTTTTATTTGCCTTTAGATGAAAAAAAAGTACAAAGCCTAAAAAAAATTATATATGTCAACTTACAAGTGACATTTAAATATACAGGATTGGGAAAAGTCTTATTATTCCATATTCCTTTACAAGTATTAATCCCTTCATCTTCTTGAATAACATCCTTTATCCTTAGAATCCTGTTGTAGTCGGTCAGATCAAATTTTGAAGAATTTGTATTAATCAATTCCATTTTAGGAGTGATCCATTCAATTTTTGCTGTTGGACTGTCAAATATAGTAAGAGGAATTCTGTAGAACTCAAGTAAGAGAGAACATTTGTTTTCACATAATTGTGGAAAAAATGAGTGTACTCACTATCCAGAAAACATGCATCGTAGTATACCCTCCCCTCCATACTGAACTGTGTCATTGGATGTAATGAGAGGAAAAGGATCCAATTCTGAGTATTTCACAGCATCTTAAGGGGATGAAGGACACATGGTCACATGACTGTTTAACTACGTCATAGTCTCCGTTTTTATAAATTGCAAAACGTGTAAAGCATCAGTTCTTGTATAATTTTTTGACAATTTTTTTCTTTAATTACCATCTAATATTAAAAAAAAATGAAAAGTTTAACATTCTTGCAAACATTAACAAATTATGAAAAAGATTGATCCACTCCTCTGTTTCCCTAAACTGCGTGTGTCCAATTCGTCGGTGACGTCATACGCGATCTGTTAGTACAGCAAGATCATACTCGGTGAATGCAGGGGCGGTATTATTATGTAAAAACAGGTCATAATCAGTATTTGATGAAATATTTTGAGAAACAGGGAACACAAAAATTATTTTTGCATGGCTGATGACGGAAATCTTATGTAGGTATATCTTATATCGCTTATTTAGCTTACGTGTGACGTCATAGTTGGTTTTTCCCGTACTCGAGAAATGTAAACATGACACGTTTTTGTTCTGCTTATGTCCTCTTTAACGATGCCCTGTGCAATATTGAGGTCAGCTTCACCATTCGAAATTTTTACAGTTAATCAATAATTAGAAGGACTTGCATTTCAACGTAAATTTAAAAATATTGAATGATAGAATTTTTTGTAAATTACGTTTTTTGTTGTTTAAGTTGTCTTAAAAAGTTCGTAATTTTCCCTATCCAGATGCAGTGTGATAGAAGAAACTTGCTTTTTCGAATTTTAAACCCTATTCAAATTCTAAAATATTTTAAAAGATACATGTTCACTTACATATTTTTATATATGCTTTAAAAATCCCATTATGGACAGAGTAAAGAGCCCAGAAACGTGGAGAATTAAAACTCCACTTTGATACTGTAGGGCATAGTATTTGTCAATCAATATCTCTAAAATAAGGTAAGAAACCTAATGATATAACTGCTTTAAGATATGTAGGACATACTTAATTAGAAATATACAAAATATAAAAAAAATTGAATGACAAGTATTTTTTTTTAGCTAAAGGTCCTTCTTCCCCTTAAATACACATCCATATTCAAAAAGTAATAGATTCCAACAAACTTCTATTTTCATCGAAATAGAATAACGAAAAGATCTCTTGCATAAATTTTGACTTGGAAAATAATTCATAATTTCTGAATTCTTTTTTCTTAACATTAAGATAAACATATGTTGTTCGGCGTCAGAGCAGAGATGTTTAACGGCACAAAAACGGAAGAAGTTCGTTTCTTTTTACCGAAAAGGGTCTAAAATTGTATGCTGACAGGTAAAACTTACATAAACAAATTGAAATCTTTTGATTTTGAGCATCTATGAAAATTTGGCGATGTTCCAAATGTCTGCATATTCATTTTAATATAACAGACCTATGTGATTTAGAATTTCTCTTCTTTATTTAAAATAAGTGATAATAACTTCACATAGAAAAGGAAAAAAGTTATTGACATTGAGGAAAGTGCAGTTTTTTCTTACACAGATGAAGTTTATTGTAAAAAAAAAATGTCTCTGTACTGAATTTAGCTAACCAAGTATATTAAGACGATTTGGACTACCAAGGACCAACTTCTTGAGCTGTTCTTGCCAAACTCCACATCTGTAGTCTAGCCCAGTCCAGTCACTGGTGTTGATCCAAGAAAAATACAGAAAACCTAAAAATGAAGCAAAATACTATATGTGTACTTAAAAAATCGGGCTTCATATTTTAGCGGCTTTGGCGAAGACAACGATGCGCTAATTCTTGAATACCGCTAAGAAATCATTTATAAATACCATACATGGCACGAACATGTATAGCGCTAATTCATGACTTCGCCAACAACTCCATACCCAGTGATTGCGCTAAATTTTGAATACGCCAGTTTATGTACACGCACAGTAATATGCACATTGAGAATGAGTAGAATGTTACACTAATGTCTATTTTTGTTATCTGTTGTCATCTACATCTGATCGTTATTGTATTCAAAATCGACATAGATATACTCTTGCCATTGTCATCATTGCCAACTCTTTCGGATGATCTCACATTCTTTTGTGTCCCTTCGCCAATGTTCCATTCTATTTTGCATTGTGAATCTGGTGTACAATGTGGCTTGCCTCGACAAGGTATTTTACAGTGCTCGAATTGTCTACATTGGACCTCTGCAGTGTCATCGGAGGAAAAAATTCCAACATCTTCAGGAAAAAGGGGTTTAAAATTAAAAAAAAAAATAACCCTGTGTGATATTATTTATTAATTTGTATCATAAATAAATGATATTTCCATATATAATTTATTACATAATTTAAATTGATACGTGTATTCAGAAAAATTGAATGGATAAGTTTTTTTCACGTACATCTGTGTCACCAAGCCTGTTATATTTATTTATTTCATGAATATAGGGAAGATCAATAGAATAAGCATGTCTCCATTAGAGGAAGCATTCGTTTATTTTTATATCAGAGGAAATAATCGTGTCACCAAAAAAAAAGGGTAAATAAGATTTTATGTAATGTGCTGGCAGAAGAAATCGGTAAGAAGTCAAAGCTCATAAACCCCGCCATCTCGACCAAAGTAACAAATTAAACTCTCTGGTTCAAATGTAAAATTTACAATATCGAAACAAGACTCATATTCAAATTTCAATTCACTCTTATCCCTGATTACACTATTCATGCATACGTTATAAGGAAATCTCAATGTGATAAAAATGAATTGAAAAAAATGTAATTTCTTCCAAGTGGACAAAAATACACGTGCAAATAATGGGAAATCTGTGCATTAATATGAAGCTAAGATTTTTCGAACTTTTTTAAAGATGAAACTGATGCAAAGACATTTTTAAGATACGTTTTTGCAATTTTATTCTCAAAGTGAATATATATTTTTTCAAATGTAAAACAGAAAATGACAATCGCTGAAAAGTATAAAATTGTATTAAATGTCTTCATATATCTAAGAATTACCTTAGTATCTCTCACTTAAACATATATGATATTTTAAAGCAACTGATTATAATTTCCATTTATACCTCTTCATATAAATTATTTGTAATAGCTTATTTATACATGTAAGTCAAATTTTTACATCACTTCTTTTCAACTGAACAGAATGATTGCTTACCAGCTTTTTTAACCTCAAAGGTCTTGGAGATAGAGGTCCCAGCTTCATTTGAAGCAAAACATTGATAGGTTCCGTAATCAGAGTTCCTTATTTTGTTAAAGCTCAATGTCCCTGTGGAAGTATTTACCGATACAAACTCACTTGGCTGAGCAGTGACATTATCTTTTCTCCATTCATATCTACGAAATTTTGCAACATAGTAAATTGCATACGAAAAAGAGAATTAGTTTTTGGTTAGTAAGCAAATAATTACTTAAGGATGGGTCTTATCTTATGAGCTGTCCCATGCGAAAAGGGCCCTTATGTATTTTGACGTCATAATGAGAAAAACGCCGGTAAAGATAACGTCATAAAATGCAAGTTGCGTATGTTATATATTTTTCCAACATTTTTTACCTGAGCGCTATCAGCTTATTTTCATTGTTGTTTATATCATTTAGAGCCAAAAAATATCAGGGATAAAAAGAAAATATGATATTTAGAGCTAAGTTCCATATACTAGTAAATGGACATTTCCAATATTGAATATTAGATTTTGCTGATATAATTAGGTGCTAGTTTTTTTTTAAACCAATTTTTAACACATTGAAAGTGATTTTACATGCACATAATCGATATATACCTCTGCATGTACACATCCTTTTTAACACAAATACATAGTAACCGATCGAAGTGAAATAATTTACAATAAATGAGAAAAAAACTCTTGAACCGTTCTCAGTATATAGTTTTATATATGTGATTAAAAATTCTATTCAGCTCAACATGTAGCCAATGACGAAGTTTGAAAAGGTTGATTCTTTGTAAAGCATTAAATTTAATGAAGAAAACATCTAATTTTTTTTCCTAAACAAGATTTATTCTGTGTGTATAAACTCGATAAATGACGATTTGCCTTCTTAACGGTCATTTGCGGGTTAATGTGGTTGTTGTCTCATTCACGTAAAGAACCGGTTTTTACTGTTTATGGAGACAGTCTAGCTTCTGGTTGAACGAGACTAATGTGTTTGCGTGTTTGCTACGATATATATTTCTTGAAATTTGAGAATAAAATCTAATATCATTTGTTAAAAGTCTTGGACCAGGCAGAAAAAAATGAGAAAAAAGTAAATGCTGCAAACGAAAAAAAAAAGACCAGAATTTTTTTTATGCATTACATGGGAAGATTTGACTTTCCAACAAAAAATGGGGGTGGGAGATGTTAGAGGTGGGTGCAATCAGCCATTCAGTGAGCATCTTCTTTCTATATCAATCAATTACCAGTGAAACATTATGTATGCCCCCCCATCACCCAATACAACATGCCTGCATTTAATTCATAGTAAATAATGCATGCGTCATTATTTATAAAAACCTTAAAACGTAATACGGGGAAATTAAATCTGAAAGATTGAATACATATTTATTTCCCTGTAATATTGCATCTGATTATTATTTTAATTTCTTCCAAAGATGCAGTGTTTGTCTGAATTAAAGGTTACAAAAATAAATACATTTTTGTGCAGGAAGCTTTGCAATAAGTTCCGCTTAATCTTTGAATTAATAAATGGGAAGAATGACTGCTTATTTTTTCAATGAATCATATTTGGCTATTTCTCTAGGCATGTACGTAACAACTTTTTTTTCAGAAAAAAGGGGGGCTTAAAATAACAAGTTAAAAATACCCCCTCCCCCCCCCCCAAAAAAAAGCAAAAAACAATAAAACAAAACAGAGAAAGAAAAAAAAAATGTATTTTGTAGGGGGTTAATCCCTTTTCTACAAAAGAAAATTGAGCCAAAATGGCAGTGCAAGGGGTTTCACAGATACTAGTACAAAATATCAAAATTTTACGAGCTTGAAACTACAGGTTGTTAGTGTTAGCAACGAAAATTTTCTTTCATTTTAAATCTGAGATAAATACTTTTATCACCGTGCAAAATCGACTCTTGAAATAAATCTTAGTTTGAATATTATTTAAAACATGCATATATTCTTTTGATAAATTTTAATTACAAATCTGTATGTAGCGTAAATTGCCCTCAACACTTTTTAAAGCCCTATATTAAAAATGTCATTTTTTCATTCAATTCGCTTATTGTTGTTATATACCAGTATCTAAATTGTATGTGTCCGGAGGCCACTTCCTCTGTGTCCCCGCATGTATTTCTTGAAAGTTAAAATTGTTGCTTTAATAAACTCGGAAACTGATTTACTCGTTACTTTGGATTTATAATATATTATTTTGGGAAGAGTCCTAGGAATACAGCACTACTACTTCCGGCCCGCAGAGCCACTCATTTCACTGCCAACATTCCCTCTTTCCCGATCACCGACATATCTTATTAGACCCAAACTAAGCGGTCATACTTCCACAAAAGTAGAGAACCACAAAATGAATGGAAGAATATGTAGGCCTAAGCTTTTGATTTTTTTTTTTCTTCAAACGAAATTTAGCGAAAAAAGGGGGAAGTTACATGATGAATCAATGTGACATAAAAAAAAACTTCAAACTTCAAAATATATTCTGAACTTATGATGACCGTTTAAGGATATGATCGTAATATGAAAATTATATCCTCATCCTCAGTTTTTGGTGAGATTACATGTTCACTGGAAGACATACGAATATTGACCTGCTTATCAATCGGTACAGAGAAAATAGGCGGTGCAAATATTGTGATAATTTACGCCAATATTGCAGGGAATACGACCAACTTTAAAATAATGTTTGCATGCCCTCTCCCGACTCAGGACGAAAAAATTGGGTCGGTAGGTAGGTGAGAATTTTTTCCCCAGAAAATTTTAATATCAATACTGAATTTTCAAAATCTATTTTCCGAAATGCAATAAAAAATGCTTCCTAGCAGTTAAAATGAGTTATGAGTCGGGCCATTTTTAGCCGGTCGGAGAGGGCGATCAACCAATTCTGACAGATGTTCTAAAATGTACAATATCGTAAGAAACATACATTACACGTGTAAAAGGGGAAGGAATTGTCTCGGCACTTATTATTGCCTATGTCAATATTTGCCAATGAAGGACATTGAATACACATATGTTCAGTAGTGTAGGTACATATTTCCTCCCTCCCCGCAAACTTCATTTAATTTGTCAGAAAATCTCCTCAAACATCATTCTTTAACTTGTCAGAAAATTTTAACTGGATTGTGTTATGTAGATGCCCCCTCCCCCTCTTGCGGATCAATTTTCTGTATCCGCCCTTCAAGCTTTCATTCAGAAATTCTTATAGGTCATGAATAAAACAACAAAAATTATATCCTTCTGATGAAAAATTATCAAAGAATGAACTCTATAATAACAAGGAAGATGCAATGTTATCAGTCTTATCTTACATATTCTTTTTAAAATTTTTAAAAAATATTTTTCATAAACTACAAATAAATAAAATACTAGTCTGTAAAATATCTAAACACATATCTTTTATTTGTTTGTTTTTATTTAATATTTACTTTTCTCTGAACCGTGTATAAGAGCAATATTCACGTCTAACATGACGTCTCGCGCGAGAGTTTGTAAAAGAAAAAAAAGCATACCGGGTATTTACGGATATAAAACCATTATCTGTGTTTTTTTTATGAGAAAACTTACATATAGAAATTTTTTATCGGATTTTTTAAATCCTGTGTGTTACAATTGACGAAAATGGACATTTATATGACATGCAAAAATGTCGACACTCTTAAAATGCACATGTAACTTACGTCTGATACAGAGTCCAAAACACCTCCTCTTTATAAAATTAAAATAATAACAATGAAACGGTTTCAACACTTACTATATAATTTATTTTAACGAAAACAACTACATGTATATCAAATATTGCATGTAAAATAAAGGCAGGGGATTTATGCATAATTTTTTATCTATGTTTTCGTGTGATTAATTAAGGTTTTTTCAATCAGATCCATATTTCAAATATTTATGAGAGTGATATAAAAGTTTGAATGTCATTTTTCAACGTCATTTTTCAAGGTAATTTTAACATTTTCTTAACCTTTGATTCCCTATATCTCAATAATTAATCTGAATATTTCTATCAAACTTTATGTTTGGTTATTTTACACTATAATCTATCATAATCCATTGAAAAAGTCAATTTTGAAATTTTTTTACCTTAAGGGCCCTTTTTGCATGGGAC
This sequence comes from Saccostrea echinata, assembly GCF_033153115.1. NCBI lineage: Eukaryota > Metazoa > Mollusca > Bivalvia > Ostreida > Ostreidae > Saccostrea > Saccostrea echinata. The sequence continues at coordinate 590,856 of NW_026889766.1, forward strand.
GGCTCATATACCTTTAAAGATAAATGATTCTTATCTTTCCTGGAACCAAAAATCACATTCTGGTTAATCTCAACAGGCATGCATTTTATAAGTTATTGGAATTTTTCTTTCAAATATTAACAAATATCCTACATACAACACAACTACTTGCTCTGTTGGTACAAAATGTTATATATGTCCAACCTTTTGATGTATTTATTATGGTACTTCTCTCATATACTTGACGTAACATAATAAACAATAGGGTTTTCTATATTTAGGTATGAAAATTTTCCTTATTAGTATTCGTTTTCTGACTATCTTCTAAAATTTGTTTTAATATATATAAACCTTTTAATCATGTTTACAATTAAATACATCTAACCGTTTAAGGTAGGTCGCGAGGTTTTAGATCTTTTCAAAGACATACAAAGAAATTTTGTTATAAGGACCATCTGCTTTTTATGTTCTCTGAAAATGTTATTAAATTCGTTCTGTACAGTTTTCATGGAATAAAATAAAAGTACAAGAAGTACCATTGTTGTCGCACGGAAAAAATTCTATTGAAATATCAAAAATGTATTTAATATACCATTTATTAAATACTGCTGAGAACTGTGAAAAGCAATGAACACTGTAACACTTGCCACTACTAAATTTACTAAGTACAATTCTCCTATCAAAATAATTTACTTGCGTCCCAATTTGAATTGAATGGCTAGATATAAATTAAAATTTCAGAGGATCAGCCTTTAACATTGTGAGTACACAGACCTTTTCACATTTCATAGTTGGAATCGAACTACTTTTGTCCAATACACTGAGTTTTTTCACTCATTAAATGAAGATGATCATCTTAAAATGTGTTTCCTTTGTATACTCTTGTTGATTAGTGTGCTGTTTGTGTATGATAAGCTGTCCATCAACCCTTGCACAGAATAATATTTTGACTGCCCTGGTGCCTTTTGAATGATTAACAAAGATTTCTTCAAAGTCGACCTTTGCACAAAACTTTATTTTCTGTTTTTCTTATATCTTCGTTCTCTCAATCGTGATTGAAAGGTCGTTGGTTTAAACCCTGGCGGCGGAGGACGTACAACAACTGTTTCCTCGCCGAGCACTTGGCACTTTGAAGTGAAAATTGCGGATCTTTTGGATGGAACCTTAAAAGCCAAGGGCCCGCGTCACAGCAGGCATTGACACTCACTGCTCAATGACCCAGAGAGCAAAATAAAATTCCAAATTTGAAGCCCTTCACCATTATGTGTTGATGTCTCTGTATGGGTGAAAAATTCTCAAACGAGACTTAAAACAACATACAATCAATCAATCAATCAATCGTTCTCTCAATACAGTATATCATTAAAAATGCCACCAGTAAAGTAGTTTCCTTTCCTAATTTTCAGTTTCTTTTTTATGAAGAAAAAAAATCATCTTTTTCTGATGCTAGTATGTAAATACTGATTTTAAGTAAGTCAATACTAGTTCCTCTAGTTCTATACATGTACTTGCTTGCAGAGGCTGATCATGGCAATGCCATTTTTTAAGTTCTGATCATGATGCTAGGTGGATGCTGATGCTTCTTTATACCCATAATGCTAATGATCCATGTATCAATGTTAGTTCCTTACACTGATCAAGTAATTCATATAAAATCAAAAAATCATTGAAATATCTTTCACTGCCTAGAATTTTGAAAACGATGTTTGCCTTTACCTTACAATTATCTTCATTAATAATGCCCATTATATCTCTGACTTAATCTGAATTTAATTTGCAATATTTGGAAGTAGAATATGTTAAAAAAAAGATTAAATACATGGACATCCCTATTTACATTTGTGTATCAATAAAATCAACAATCGGTATACATAAAACGCTTGAATTCTTGCGAAGCTATGTTAAGGCTACCTGAAGCTTTCGGATGCGTTCAAAACATAATATTGAATTGCGAGCTTTAAATTGGTTTTGAGTTCAGTTTATTAGCAATGTACTGCATGAAAGGCAATTTATATAGAGATTTCTCACGGCTATCTAAGAGGGTTTTTAAAAAAAATCGTGGACTGGCATAGTCTTTGTTACACTATCTTCAAGGAATTTAAAAGAAGTACATTATCATTTGTAAAACTGTTTATTTTGTTTAAGTGTGAAGTTTCATTCCATGTGATTTAATAGAATTCATGTTATTTAATTTTTAAATCAACTCGTTTTGTAAAAACGGAGCAACCTCAACACTGTAACGTCAAAGACATACCGACAGGAGGTTCTCAAAAATACTATCCCTGTACATTTCACAAAGTATTTCCCAATACCAGTGCACTCATTAAAATCATTTCTCTTTCACTTAAATCTATTTATATTAACCAATTATTCCAGTAGCATAATTTGTTTGTTCAATGTTAAAATCTTTTCACTGCATAAGTGTGCATCTATGAAGCGCCAAACTCTTAGCATGACTTTACTAACTTTTTCAATGTTTTTGATAAGATTTTTAAAGAAAATTTGTTTTCTCAGAGATTACCATCGCCTAACCAGAGTAGTCTATCATTAAAATACCGCTTGTACCATGTACACATACATGCATGGCACGCTTTTGGGATATTTCCTACTTCCTCCGGCATTTTCAGAGTTTTATTTAAGTTTTCCAGAATAAGATACATAATTATATGGTTAAGTGCTGCTCCGTGACGTTCTACGACGTCATCTTTTTTGCCTTTTTCTATGAGGACTACCTGTCTTCTGAAACTGATATTTCTTTTCAACGAAGCTAAATATTAAATCATAATTTGGAATCAGAAACGATGAAACAATTGTTAATTTGAACGTGTTGAATTTTTCCATTTTTGTGTCATTTTACAGAAGATATCACTTCAGATATCATTTAGTGTCTTGATTGTAAATTACAAAATTTTGACCTGCTCCGTGATCCGATTTTCCTATTTTTTAAGTCTAAATAAGTTTGAAATAAACCACGATATTTTAATTTTTTTAAATCATTGCATCATTTGAATCTACTGTTGAAATATTTCTTCCAGATTTGGATAAAATATGACGTTATGTAAAAAAGTTATGACGATAGTCCAAGAATTTTCCGAACAACCCTCGTATTTAATATTTGTCATGATATCACATGACTTTCAGATTACATGACGGTCATTTATAATTTTTGAACTGTTCCATATAAGTTCGGTGCGGGGGATTAACACAGTAATTATTTACTTTTTTGTTATATAAATGGACTAATTGTATCCTTGTTTATACCTGAAATATCCTTTGGAAAAGTTAGATTATTACTTGTAATAATAATAATCTCAACTTACAACAGATTTGAGGGTATCCTTTACTTTGTATTGGAATCTATATGAAGACTAAACCGTCACATATTTTTCTTCGTTGACGCAGGTGAGTTAAGGCTAAGTTTAAGCATTTCTATGTAAACTAGAAATATGTCCATAGGCCATGAATGCCCCGCCGAGGGTATATTAGTAATGCAACATTTTAACACAAAGTGAGAAAAGTGAGGTCAAGGTCAAAGGAAAGGTCTAGAAACGCCTAGCCTTAACTCAAATGCGTGAGATTCATTTAAAATACGAACTCTTCTCATGGATTTCCACAAAAGACCTAAATTCTTATTAATCACATGTGCTGGTCTATTTTATACACACATAATAAATTCTACTTTTAACCACAGAAATGTAACAGAGAATATTTCAAAAGTATATTTTTCGGCATTTTGAACAGGCTGGAAATCAATCAGTGGTAATTAAACATACTTTTTTTTAAAATTCTCGGATATATAGCAGCACCCACAGATTTAAGGAGGAATGCCACACCGACATTTTATTTCATAGATCTTTTAGACATACCTGGTAAGTAAATATTATGCATTCATTCACAGCAACTTTTAAACTCTAAAGCATCTTTCTTGCAAATATAACATTTTTTTTTCATTTTTTATGAAAAATGTAAAAACAAAAAAAATCATATAAGATAACTAAGAGCTAATATCTGTCTTTATATGCTGAAACCATAGTTTAAACGTGATGTCTTGAAGATCTATTAAGCAAAATTCTGGTGTGTCATTCCTCATTAAGTATAGTTAAGTGAAATGGATCTTGCAATAGCGTTCTACATTTTATATGTAGTTTGAAATTAGGTGTTAAGTTTATGACATTCTCCATGTCATAACAGCTCAAGTTTGCTGTGACTTGACTTCATATCCCATTATAGTCATATATCGGTAGTTCAGAAAAGTGGAAGCACAGAGTTCACTATGATAATCTATGGGAAGCTATAACCTACCCGCGTGAAATCTGAATTAAAACCTAATTTGCAACATAACTGAATAATTATAAGACGGCAGAAGGTAATGTGGATCCAATCTTGGGATGTAAATGTATTTAATCTTTTTTTTTAAATATTCTCCTTGCAAACATTGCAAACTAAATTCAGATTAACTAAGCGATATAACGGTCATTATTAATGAAGCTAATTGTAACGTATAGGCATACATCGTTTTCTATATACATGTACTAGGCAGTGAAATATTTTTCAATATTTTTTTGATTTTACGTGAATTACGTGATCAATGCAAGGAACTAACAGTGACACATGGATCAGTATCATTAAAGGTTAAAAGAAGCATCAGCATCAACCCAGCACCATGATCAGAACTTTAAAAATAGCATTGCCATGATCATCCTCTGCAAGCAAGTACATGTATAGAACTAGAGGAATTAGTATTGACTTTTATCAGCATTTACATGCTAGCATCAGAAAAAGATGATTTTTTTTCTTCATGGAAAAGAAACTGAAAATTGGGAAAGGAAACGAGTTTACTGGTGGTACTCTTAATGATATACTGTATTGATTTACTTAAGGTATGTTGATTTACGTCTCGTTCGAGAATTTTTCACTCATACAGAGACGTCAACACATAACGTTGAAGGGGTTCAAATTTGGAACTTTATTTTGCTCTCTGGTTCATTGAGCAGTGAGTGTCAATGCCTCCTGGGCCTTGGCTTTTAAGGTTTCATCCGAAAGACCCGCAGTTTTCACTTCAAAGTGCCAAGTGCTCGGCGAGGAAACAGTTTTTTACCTATATATTTTTTATCACCTTAAGTTATTCGCGGCCAGGGTTTGAACCAGCGACCTTTCGATCACGATTGAGAGAACGAAGATGTAAGAAAAAACACAAAATTACTTTATTTTCGAAAGTTCTGTGCAAAGATCGGCTTTCAAGAAATTTTTTTTTAATTGTCCCAGCAATATATAAGATTCGATGGATGGCGCCAAGGTTGGGGAGCCCTGGATTCACCAAACTTACATGCATAAGTATTAACTGTTAGTTATGATGACAGTACAGTCCATAGTTCATATAGATAGTAAACTTTGAGATCACGTGATGTACATATAGTTCCAACGGACCAGGTTTTAACATCTCCATATTACATAATAATTCTGATTAAATGATTGCTCACTATATCCTTTATATGTACATGTAACACATGACACTGTAATAAATAAACTACTACATATACAAGTGTACTACTAATATAAATACTGCATATTTTACCGGGACAAATTTTCATTGGAAAAAAAAAGTATGTAAACAAATCCTTTCACACCTCATGCATCCAATATGTGTATGTATTTACCAGAAAAGTTATCAAAATAATGAATAAAACAATGATTTTAAACAAGTACAATTTTAACCAACATTAGAAAACAGTGAAGAAAAAAGACCCCATCTATTTTCAAAAATAGCCAGAGTATTATTCTGTATATACATAAATTTTCCAATTTTTTAATAATAATTGATTTCCTTTTTGCTCCGTCTATGGTTGGTAGTGACTTACAAATTCTTTTCTTATAAATATGCCTTTTTACTATACATATCAAAAGATTCAAAATAATATGATATTTACCTTCTCTACCAAATATAACATCAATTATGTTTATTTTAATATTGTGCTCCTTTTTATCATTGATCCATTCTACTAGTTTACTCCGTAATATATCAAGATATAAACATTTCCAAAACAAGTGGGTAATAGACTCAGGATGCATATCACAAAAAGTAATGAATCATCTAGATTTCTGTATAAAGATTGATAAAAGTATTTAAGGTTATCTAAAATTTCTTTCTGATTAACAATTGAATTACCTCTACTTTCAATGATTTTTGTTATATTATATTTTTATTCATATAATTTCTTTTTGCAGAGCACACAAATATTTTGTTGGTTTTTAACCGTCCTCAATCCATTTACTATGTGTTCGTATCGAGAGCCCTTCAAGCTCAAATTTTCTGATATTTTCGAACTCAACCTGAAGATCAAACAGTAAATTTCCATAAATTTGTAGATAGTGCATGTTAAACATCTCATGCATAAATTTAATTTGCTTTTGAAGAAGTTTTTTTTCTTCTTTTTTTCTCTCTCACACGATTTTTTACTGGAAAAATAAATTGCAAACTCTCTGATTTGCATTAAAATAGTTTCTATAATAAATTGTAATCAATTGTTGGTGATCTGTATTCTTGATTCCAAGAAATCTTTGTTAATCATTCAAAAGGCGCCTGAGCAGTCAAAATATTATTCTGTGCTAGGGATAATGGACAGCTTATCATACACAAAGCACACCGATCAACAAGAGTATACAAAGAAAACACATTTTAAGATGATCATCTTCATTTACTGAAAAAACTCAGTGTATTGGACAAAAGGAATTCGATTAAAACTATGAAATGTGAAAAGGGCTGTGTATTTATGATGTTAAAAGCTGATCCTCTGAAAAAAAATTTATGTCTAGCCATTCAATTCAAATTCTGACGCAAGTAAATTATTTTGATAGGAGAACTGTACTGAGTACATCTAGTAGTGGCAAGTGTTATAATGTTCATTGCTTTTCACAGTTCTCAGCAGTATTCAAGAAATGGTATATTAAATACATTTTTGATATTTCAATAGAATTTTTTCCGTGCGACAACAATGGTACTTTTTGTACTTTTATTTTATTCCATGAAAATTGTACAGAACATATTTGATAATATTTTCAGAGAACATAAAAAAGCAGATGGTCCTTATAGCAAAATTTCTTTGTATGTCATTGATCAGATCTAAAACCTCGCGTCCTAACGTAAACGGTTAGATGTATTTAATTGTAAACATGATTAAAAGGTTTATATATTTCAACAAATTTTAGAAGATAGTCAGAAAACGAATACTAATAAGGAAAAGTTTAATTCCTAAATATAGAGAACCCACTTGTTTATTATGTTACGTCAAGTATATAAGAGAAGTACCGTAATAAATACACCAGAAGGTTGGGCATAAATAACATTTCGTACCAATAGAGCATTTAGTTGTGTTGTATGTAATATATTTGTTAATATTTGAAAGAAAAATTGCTTCCAATGACTTTTAAAATGCATGCCTGTTGCGATTAACCAGAATGTGATTTTTTATTCAAGGTAAGATAAGAATCATTTATATTTAAAGGTATATCATTTTGAGCTTATACTGCAACAAATTTCTTCGCAAGCTCGGAGGTAACGCTCTGGTTTAATGTAGTAGTTTCAAAATTAACTTCAACAACCACCCATCCATTGACTCCTCGACTAATTAATGCTTCCCATATTGTCACCTTTTGTGAATACAGAGATTTTTTCTAGATTAAAGTATGACTTTTCTATTGACCAGGATCGCATATTCTGTTTCTTCATTTTACAATCCAGTAAAATTTTGTTTCATTCAAAAACCAAATCGTCTAGAAAAACTTATTTCAGTTCTGAAGTATCCATCGGATACACGTCAGTGATGAACATCTGATTCTTTGAAGTGTTGCATTATTGAGAAATTTTATTGTGTCAACTGCATTCTGTAAAGTCCTATATAAACTTGAAAATAATTTATTGGCAGCATTAATTAATTTAAAAAAAATCTTCCTAACTCTCTTCTCAAAAGTTTGCGAATCTAGGGTTTCTTATCCATGAATGTAATATTAATGGAGGAGTGAACATACCCTGCCGACCGGTCACACCCACCGTGTTTTCATTGTCATGATCGGAAAATAACCGAAGAATCCGTCGACTATTCCGTGAATTTAAGGAATAATGGTCTATCAATTAGTATGAAAAACGTCAGTCAGCATTTGACCTAATGATAAATTGTATTTGCAGACAATGTCATTATATCGACCATAGAACTTACGAAATAAGGACTTTAAACAGACCAGATGTAAGTGCACATCTTATAAAGATGCTCTTTTTTATTTGGAATGTTTTATCTATATCTGGCGATTTTTGTTAGTAAAGGAGCTATAGCTTCCTAATAGTCATTTTAAAAAATGAAGAAATTTAAAATTGTTACATCGGTGTTTATGTTACGATTAACAATAATGATTTACCGAACTTTCCCCACAGGAATGAAAATGATGTAATATATAGCCCGAGACACCTTTGCATGTTTTAGCATGTATGTCTTTCAATTTTTTTCCCGCGTAGAGATCATTATATTTGCCAATATTTGATATCATATACTTTGTGTCCTTAAACGAAACGCACATGAATTTACATTTGATTAAAAAGGAGCTAATTGAAGTTTTGGGGAATATTCAATAATCAATCTAATGAGTGTTTTTTTTTACTTAATCAGAAATTGAAGTTTCTACTTGCCCTTCCTTAATGTAAACAAATAACGAGGCACAGTTAAAGCTGCATAAAGGGGGCGGGGCCTAATTTATACGAAAATGTTTACTGTGACATCATACAAAAATTGCAATTTTTCTTAATACCAGAAAATTAAAAAAAAATGTGATTTTAAATTACATACAAGTAATGAACTACATAAAAACTTATCACTGCATTCATTTCTGTGGTTAGTTTGTTTGTATGTTGTTTAACGTCCCTCTCGAGAATTTTTCACTCATATGGAAACGCCACCACTTGCCGGTGGAGAGCTGCAAATTTTGTCCTATACTCGGCACTTACGGCCATTGAGCAGTAAGGGATCTTTTTCGTGCCAGCACCTACTGCGACACGGGACCTCGGTTAATACGGTCTCATCCGAAGGACCGGTCTCCACGTCCCACAGTGGGATTCGAACCCGCGACGTAAGGATCAACTCCTTACGTTGCGACTCTAGAGCAGACGCTCTAACCACTGCGCCACGCGGGCGACTTTTGTGGTTAGTAAACTCCCACAACAAGGTACGGATCGCAATGCACTTGTCGACATGTAGTCATCATGAAAAAAGAAATGACACATTTTATGTGCATTGAGAGGCGGATAGAGTAATTTTTCACGTAAAAAATGCGTTTTATCATTAAACAGAATATTATTTACAGATATTAGATAGACTGTTAATACCAAAAGGAAATGATTAGTGTCATTTAGTGTCTGTTTAGTGCCATTATTCAATAATTATAAGGAGATTGTACTGAATTAATTTTACCCTGTTTTGTGAACATGGTTGGCATGTTTAACATCGAGATGCCTCATTAAATCCCCTTTTCTCAAGAGCATACACATAGATCTAGACCATTTTTGAATATAAATGACGGATATGTTCCTTAACTTGAAAAGTGCTGCTGCTTTCCCAAAATCGAGAGCGTTAATAAATACAAAAAAATCGAGAGTGTTAATAAATACATAAAAACACTTTGTAAAGATCATACATGTGTCAACTTGAGCCCAATTACTTGAAATTAAACTCATAAAATGCGAATTCTTTTTAAAGCAGCAGCACATTCCAGAAACTACGAGATATGTAGAAATAATTTATCAAATAAAATTTCAATTTGAACTAGGATATGCCCTTAAATTGCGATATTGAAATTTATTGATGACGTCCATGCAGAACACATTATATGTATTTATCACGTGACTTTCAAATAAGATGACCAAATTAGATTCAATACAGAGTGTGGTATACTAATTTTTCCAATTAATATTAAAGTCCTGTAATAATGTGAAAGCTTACAAAAATAAATTCCGTTTAAGAAGGTATCTATTTGTGCATGTTTATATTCCGCTGATTTCTACATAGTAAGCCTAAACAGCCCTGCGAAATAAAGTTAATTACACTTCATTTTCTACTTGGAAATATTTTTCTACATCTATGCCATGCACGGCATAGCTCATCAGGAAAAAAATAGCGGAAACAAATGAAAAGTCAATGAGGAAGAAACATTCCTAAAACATTTGTCGTGTTCCAGAATACAATTGAATTCTTTTTATAGAAGCTTTGACAGGGAGAATGTGCTAAAGTATATGTATTAACCATTCTTGATTATAAGTGCCATTTCAGAATTAAATATATGACACCTGCATATGGGGTTTATATCTCCCAGTTGATTCGATACACAAGAGGATGCTCTACGCATGAACTATATCTAAAACGAGGCAAGCTATTGACAAACAAGTTGATGATTCAAGGATATCAACAGTCTTATTTAAAGTCATAATTTCACAAGTTCTATAGTCAATACAATGACTTTGTCGGCAAATGAAATTTATCATTAAATCGAATGCTGACTGATGTTTTTTAAACTTATTGTTAGGCCACTGTTTAGACATTGAATTGCCTACGGATTTTTCCGTTTGCCTGACTATGACAATGAGCAAAAGACGGGTGTGACCGGATGACAGTGGTTCCTTGCTCCGCAATGGTACCTGATCCTAACTGTGATGTTTTTAAGAGGTCCATGTTTGCTCTGCTCTCGATTTGTGTTGTTTCAATTGACCTTTGAGATTGAATACCGTTCGTTATCTCTATATTTCATATACCTGTGACCTTCTAGATATGCATGTAGACTACAGAATAGAGCACATAAACAATGGCCAAAAAATGAATACCCGGAACGTAGTGTATAACATCTGAGTTTCTTACACACTGATATGATAATCGACTTTTCTTTAAAGGAGGGAACAATAGCAACTTAATTAGCGGATGAAGCATAGTCAAAAGGGATATCAATACCCTTCAAGACAGAGTGACAAATAGTTATACCTATTTAAAAAAATAAATAAAAAGAGTGATGGTTTGGACATTCAGTTTAGCCTTTCTCCTGTCATCAGCCGTGTACAACATACAATGTCAAGGTAATCAGAGTTGGAATTAAGTTCTGTTTGTATTTATACAATGAAATATATACTTTGTCTGAGTAAACTACTATTAGACAGCATAGATAAGAACCATTAATACTTTTAATTTAAATTCAGTTGTAGATGATGAAATCCCACCAAAGGTAACAAGTGTATTTAAAAATGAGTATTATTTTCCTGTATCTACAGTTTTAACTAACGCTAAGATTGAATGCCAGGCAAAACATGCACGGATTCAGTAAGTAAAAGCTTACAGATGCAAACTTTATAATATTCTTTATATTTCAAATGATTTTCAAAGACAGGGTCATGTCAATTACATTTCAACATAACAAAAAAGATACATATGACAAACCTGAATTATATAATTCAAATTACGATAATTAAAACAAGGTACGGTTTCAAAACAAATCTTACCTTGTGTTTTTCTTAAAAATAAAAGTCATGCAAAAAAATTAAAAGTCATGCTTTCTGAATCATTGACATTCCATGCAGAAAGATTATACAAATCATTTATTTCAGATGAACTTCTAACTAAATGCTAATTGTGACGTCATAAACTTGTGCATTTTCCCGTATTCTCTTAAAAAGTTGCAGAAGACACCATTTTCAATGGAATTTTCTTGAAGATAATATTGTCCACAGGCATCGCCCAGAAAGATTTTGAGATACGTGATTTTTCAAAGAATTTTACACAACATATCCGAAAATTAAAGTGGGCGACGTCTGTGAACACTATTTTCTAAAGGAAAATAACCCTTTGGCAAAAACCGTACCTCTTTCTTTGATTTTAAATCAAACTGTGAAATATTTTCTATGGTTAATCGTATGGGTATTAATGTTGCAGCTTTTGCAGGAAAAGAAACCCGCGGTTTATGTAATTGTTTTTCTGTCATAGCTTCAACGTTAATTCCCGTGCAAACAAAAGAAAGAAAGAAAGACATATTATTGTTTATATTATACACGTAATCGTATTAAGGAGAATTAATTACGTTAAATATTGTATTATTGATATGTATATTGTTGTATGCTTCATTGATGGAAAAGCCACTGCTCAAGAAATGTACATGGATGGCTTACTAATCGGTATTTACTGCTCGATTAACGGCTGTAGTTTTAATAAGAAATAAAGAAGGTTATATTCAGTGCATGTAAATATTATTAAAAATATGACAAAAGTCTTTATTTTTGTAGGGCCCTAGTATAAATATGCTCTCAATGAAAAAAATTGTTTCAGTTTCAGTATAATCGGTCTACCCAACCTCCATACATTACTTTTATGAATTGAATGTAAAACAGTGAAGATAGCAATCAGTGATCGATCTAAACAAGAATCTACAAACAATGGACATTTGTGCACAGGGCATAAAACGCGTACCCCTGTAAATTCTCGAGGTGGGATCAGGTGCCTATGAGGAGTAAGCATCCCCTGTTGACCGTTCGAGCCAGCTGTGGGCCCTGTGTATTGATGAGTTAGTCAGAAGATTTCGTAGCCAAAGTAGCATAAAACAAAGGGCTGATAATAAGTATGAAATACGTCAGCCAAAACATGACACAGTGATAGGTGATATTTGCTAAGAAGGTCATAATAATGACCATAGAATCTAATAAATGCTGATTATAAACGAGCTTGTTGAAATCCCTGTAACATTGATTTATCTGTCAGTAGCCTGGCTCAGTTAAAAAATGATCGTACCAAGAGCATGCTTCTGAGTGTCGAATAAGTTGGAAGACGCTTACACCATGAAAAGTTTAATTGTTATATATAGTTTGTCCTTATCGTCTATAATCAGTAAAGCATCTAAATATAAAACAGCTGTGGTAAACTTTATAGTGCCTTTTATTTCAAATTTATTGGGATATATTAAGTCGACATATGAAAGGAAGTACCTTTTTTTAATAAATAAAACGTCGTCTATAAAACCGGATGTTGAAGGATACAGCAAGTGCTTTTCTTCTTCTTATGTAGAAGTTTCAGTATACATTCTTCTCCTTTGGAATATAAAGACAGGACTAATAAAGGAGCACAATCAGTGCCCATGGAATTCCAACAGTTTGTCGGAAAATCTGGTCTCCAAAAACTACTCAGATGTTGTAAATGAGGAACTTCAGCATCCTTTAAATATCAACTTCAGAATACTTATGTGTATAATCAGACTGAGCTTTATCAAAATAAATGTGTTGATGACTAATCACAAGATATGAAAATTTTCAAGTTCAATTTTTTTAATTGAAGAAGCAGTCAGGTATTATATCAAAAAGCCTAGATTTTAATTTATCGTTAGGAACGGTTGTATAAATTGTTGAAATGTAATATGCTTTGATGTTAGTACTTTCTGGGAAAAAAATAGTTTTAAATTTTCTAAAATTTCTCTGCAGTTTATGAGAATTTACATGAAAAGGGTGAGGATCAAGAATATTAGTTCTATTATTACTATTATTATTATTATTATTATTTTATTTAAGATTACATTTCTAGAATATGATATAACAAGTAGGTTTAGATTTTCTCCTTATTAGAAGTTAATATCTTCATGTTGAGTAAAGGTGCTGGTAGAGCACCTGTCGGACCAGGCAATGGAACATTGTTTGTAAGGATTTTTTCCGACATTTAGGAATCCAGTATAGGTTTAATGGATCCAACTCACATTCCTGGACTGGAATGTAACCAAACTTCCATCTGGTTCACATAGATAAATTTAATTATTCATGGTCCTGTGATTTACAAGAAGACGATTCCTAAAAAAAATAAGGCTTTAATCGCTTTTGTTATGAACACTCTTAGAAGGAGTATGGAATTTAATGAATACAAATGTTAATCCCCTTTAACCAGTAACAGTTTGACATAAGTAGGCCCAGTGTTCTCAGTCGAGCAAACAATGAGAATAATCATAGGGGATTAAAATTACTTTTTATTTCACATTATATTCTCAATTTGGTGACATTAGTTTTATTATAGAAATTATAAAGAAATGACAACAAATAGTTTATTTTGAAAAGAGAGCTTTTTTTAAAAAACCACTTATCTCTCTTATGACTAGAAAAAATATGGTTACCTTGACAAAAAAATCAATAATGAAAAAATTCTGATTACTTCTTTTTTCATTCATATGTTTCATACACATTTTGTATTTAGTGTTGCAATAATTTGAGGAACATAGTGTAACAGGTTTTGGGTTATTGAAGAATAACAGCCTGTTGAGGGTTCTTTTGACGAGACTTTATTGCCAGATAAATGAGAAAATCAAATGAGGAAACCCTGCAATATTAACAATATGACAAGTATAAATATAAGCATAAAAATAATACAATGATTGTCAAGGGAGATAATTCATTATACATAGAATATACATTTGTTTCTCGGCAATTAAAGAACAATCAATTCCAATCATAAAACTTTACAATAATTATCATCATAATGTATTTGAACATTATATATTATTGAATAATCATAAAATCATTATATGCATACCGTTCTATGGGAATAGGTGTGTAACTGCAAGCAATAATGCTGCATACGTACAATATGTATACAGTCTCAGAGTGATCTGTAAATTAATTAACACAATATCACACACCAGATCATAAAAATATATTACCTTAAAAAAATATATAACAATGAGATCTTTCTATTTACATCATATTTTAAAATGTCATTCTCACTGATTGATCTCATTTACTCAGGGAAGTTGCTTGGGAAATAGATTAAATATGCAAAATAACAGATTGGACATTTAATTGAAATATAAGAATCATATTAATATTAGTAATAAATTATTAACTTACCAGAAGGAGAAATATTATTTTTCTTTGCATACATGTATATATTATGTACATGTATGATATGTGTCATATATTATATTTATTTTGATTTGAAATGCACATATTGAATAATTATATTATTATAAGTGTCTATGATAAAAGTCTGTGCTGATGGTGGAAACTGTTGCAACTGTATCCAGTAATGCTGCACATGTAACATCATTGATTGCCACAGTCACTTCATTTGCCTCGCCTACTAATTCTTTTGAGTTGGACCTGAATTTGGCATGGCCAGGCCCTTGGCCCCAGGATTTGGCCTGTTGAAGTTTAAATGGGTTGATCGCTGATGATCGAGACGGACTCTACATCCAGCAGCAATATGTCCTTCTTGATGGCAACGATAGCATATCACGATAGTTTGTTGCACTCTAGGTGAGGATGTAGCCTGTACCTCATCTGTTGACACTCTTTTGGAATAAGTCATTCTTGCTGATTGTGACTTATATCCTCTAGAATCTTTTCGTCCTCTCTGAAATGGCTGTCTAAATCTAGGCTGAGGATATGGCTGCCTCATCTGTGCCATCTGTGTTGAAAGTTGGTTCAGCTGAGCCTGTAGCTGATCAAATCGTTCATCACTTGTTGCAGCCTTCATGATAGCTTGTTTTGGCTTCCCTACTGGCACATGCTCTGTCTCGATTTTCCGTATCGCAACTCGCAGCTTGTCAAAATCATGAATATTCTGGAAGAGATGTCCTGTGATATCTATGAGATCTGGCCGTAGTCCTTTATGGAACATGGTTCTCAGCATCTCATTTGCTCCAAATGGGGACACCTTTCCCTTCTCAATAGCTCTACGGATGAGATCTTCCAGTCTCACACTCCAGGAAGCACTCAGTCCTCTGTGTCCTTTTGCCCCGCACTGTAGAACTCTGCAAGTATGTCCTATGTTTCCAGCACACTTTCATAAATGCTATCAAACTTCACAATAATGTCCTCAACTTTAATAATGGTTCCTAGCCTCATCAAGACATTGGCAGGCTCTCCCTTCAATGATCGTCTGATAGCCATCAGTACGGATTCTTTAGAATGGCCTTCCTTCAACAGACATGTCACCTCATATCGCCAGAGCTCATACGATGTTTCTCTTTTTTCGCCTCCAGAAAATGGGGAAATACGCAACGGTTGCTTGAAGGTCACAGGGTACTCCATCGTCTGTTTTGATGTAGGTGTGGGGGCGGGGGGGGGTCTTCTAAACTGAAAATGTTTCAGGAAAATGTTCCTCTTTACCTACCATTTCTGACATCCATTTGAGTAGATCTTGTGGTGTGTCACACTTCGGTTTAACTCCCATGACTGAAATCATTTTCACCAGTTGATCATCTTCTTCACCTGACATTATAGGTTTTGGAGACTCTGCGGACGATGCTTTTTCCTTCTCCATGGTTGGTATAGATTGATGGTAACAAGCATGTAAAAAGATTTCAACAAATTATGTACAGGGATAATTAAAATAAATCAATCACACATGTATCAGCAAGTTTGTAGACCAAGGAGTGTAGTCAGAAAACTGACTAGATAAACATAGGGCAAAAGAAAAAAAAGTAATAAATCATTAACTTACCAGAAGGAGAAGAAAAGTTGGTCTCTATCAAAAGGTCATTGTCAATATGTCAGAAAACTGAATATACATAACTTAACTGACCAACCTCAGGACAAAGAATGTCCAGAAAAACAAGAACCTTCTGGAGGGAAAAACGTGAACCAATCCCCAAGTAAAATACAACGTAAAACACCAATGAAATTAAAAGAAACATCCAACATTAGGCCTGGATATAATTAATGACCTAAGGCCATTTCTACCTATATACAACTATTGACAGATCATGGGTGAATGCACACAAAAGGCTTTAAACTGAATAATTATATTATTCAGTATGTGCATTTCAAATCAAAATAAATATAATATATGACACATATCATACATGTACATAATATATACATGTATGCAAAGAAAAAATGATAAAATATACATCTGCCACAATAGCAATACTAAAAATAATGACATGATGATAATTTACATATGATAAGACCCATCCTTAAGTAATTATTTGCTTACTAACCAAAAACTAATACTCTTTTTCGTATGCAATTCACTATGTTGCAAAATTTCATAGATATGAATGGAGAAAAGATAATGTCCCTGTTCAGCCAAGTGAGTTTGTATCGGTAAATACTTCCACAGGGACATTGAGCTTTAACAAAATGAGGCAGTCTGATTACGGAACCTATCAATGTTTTGCTTCAAATGAAGCTGAGACCTCTATTTCCAAGACCTTTGAGGTTAGGAAAGCTGGTAAGCAATCATTCTGATCAGTTGAAAAGAAGTAATGTAAAACTTTTGACTTACATTTATAAATAAGCTATTACAAATAATTTATATAAAGAGGTAAAAATGGAAATTATAATCAGTTGCTTAAAAATATCATATATGTTTAAGTGAGAGATAATAAGGTAATTCTTAGATATATAAAGACATTTAATACAATTTTATATTTTTCAGTGATTGTCATGTCCTTTTTTACATGTGAAAAAAATATGTATTCACTTTGAGAATAAAATTGCAAAAACGCATCTTAAAAATGTCTTTGCATCAGTTTCATCTTTAAACAAGTTCGAAAAATCTTAGATTTATATTAATGCACATATTGCCCAGTATTTGCACGTGTATTTTTGTCCACTTGGAATAAATTACATTTTTTTCAATTCATTTTTATCACATTGAGATTTCCTTATAACGTATGCATGAATAGAGTAATGAGGGGTAAGAGTGAATTGAAATTTGAATATGAGTCTTGTTTCGAAATTGTAAATTTTACATTTGAACCAGAGAGTTTAATTTGTTACTTTGGTCGAGATGGCGGGGTTTATGAGCTTTGACTTCTTACCGATTTCTTCTGCCAGCACATTACATAAAATCTTATTTACCCCTTTTTTTTGGTGACACGACTATTTCCTCTGATATAAAATTAAACAAACGCTTCCTCTAATGGAGACATGCTTATTCTATTGATCTTCCCTATATTCATGAAATAAATAAATATAGCAGGTTTGGTGACAGAGATGTATGTGAAAAAAACTTATTCATTCACTTTTTCCGAATACACTTATCAATCTGAATTATGAAATAAATTATATACGGAAATATCCTTTATTTATGATACAAATTAATAAACAATCTCAGACAGGGTTAATGTTTGAAAATTTTAAATCCCTTTTTCTTGAAGGTATTGGAATTTTTACCTCCGATGACACTGCCGAGGTGCAATGTACACAATTCGAGCACTGTAAAATACCTTGTCGAGGCAAGCCATATTGTACACCAGATTCACAATGCAAAATAGAATGGAACATTGGCGAAGGGACACAAAAGAATGTGAGATTATCCGAAAGAGTTGGCAATGATGACAATGGCAAGTGTATATTTATGTCGATTTTGAATACAATAACGATCATATATAAATGACAACCAGCAAATAACAAAATAGACATTAGTGTTACATTCTACTTATTCTCAATGTGCACATTATTTTGCTTCATTTTTAGGCTTTCTGTATTTTTCTTGGACCAACACCAGTGACTGGACTGGGCTAGACTACAGATGTGGAGTTTGGCAAGAACAGATCAATAAGTTGGTCCTTGGTAGTCCAATTCGTCTTAATATACTTGGTAAGCTAAATTCAGTACAGAGGCATTTTTTTACAATAAACTTCAACAGTGTAAGAAAGAACTGCACTTTCCTCAATGTCAATAACTTTTTTTTTCTTTTTTATGTGAAGTTATTATCACTTATTTTAAATAAACAAGAGAAATTCTAAACCACATAGGTCTGTTGTATTACAATTAATATGCAGACAATTGGAACATTGCCAAATTTTCATAGATGCTCAAAAAAATGTAAGGCTTCAATTTGTTGCTACAACTTTTACCTGTAAGCATAAAATTTTCTACCCTTTTCGGTAGAATTTAAGAAACGAACTTCTGTCGTTATTGTGCCGTTAAACATCTCTGTTTTGACGTCGAACAACATAGGTTTATCTTAATGTTCTTTAAGAAAAAAGAATTCAAAAATTATAAATTATTTTCCAAGTCAAAATTTATGCAAGAGATCTTTTCGTTATTTCATTTCGATGAAAATAGAAGATTGTTAGAATCTATTACTTTTTGAATATGGATGTGTATTTAAGATGCTGAGAAATACTCAGAATTGGATCCTTTTCCTCTCATTACATCCAATGACACAGTTCAGTATGGAGGGGAGGGTATACTTCGATGCATGTTTTCTGGATAGTGAGTACACTCATTTTTTCCACAATTATGTTAAAAAAAATGTTCTCTCTTACTTGAGTTTTACAGAACTCCTCTTACTATATTTGACAGTCCAACAGCAAAAATTGAATGGATCACTCCTAAAATGGAATTGATTAATACAAATTCTTCAAAATTTGATCTGAGCGACTACAACAGGATTCTAAGGATAAAGGATGTCATTCCAGAAGATGAAGGAATTTATATTTGTAAAGGAATATGGAATAATAAGACTTTTCTTAATCCTGTATATTTAAATGTCACTTGTAAGTTAACATATATTATTTGTGGAGGCTTTTTACGTTTTTTAACATCTAAAGGCAAATAAAAAATTCCTTAAATATTGACGGTTAAATGAATGACTAGTCTGCATGGTGAAAGAAAACCCGGCTACTCAGATGACATTCAATTGACAGTTTAATGCACATTAATGGTTGATGTAATCTTTTTTGTATGTGGAATGTCTTGTAGCACTCCCAGTTCTTGATTTAGGCTCAGATAACCCCCAGATGAAAGATACTTTGGCATTAGTTGGGCAGAATGCCAAATTTTATTGCGAAGTTGTATCTTTACAAGGAGAACAACCTCCATCTTCTCCAATGTGGATGAAAGACGGGAAAGAGCTACAAATACATGTATATGGAGGTATGCAATGATAAGAATATTAGGTAATCACCAAACATGTGCATGTGCTTATATTTTATTCCTCGTAAGATTTTGTCCCCTGGAAATGTAATATATATGCGACTTCCGTAAATGAAGCAGCAATTATATTGCTATTACAACAGTTACCCATGCAATGAAAAATTAATTAACGAAGGGATGTAATTGGAGAAGCCTCATTTTTCCTCTAGTTCAATTAATACTTTTAACAAGATAGTATGCCTGTTGGTTGCAATACTATTGAAACATAAGGTGCGTTTACCATTGAAAGATTATACTTTAATTAAATGTAGTTATAAAAACACCACTCAGTGGTTAATAAAGTATTTCTAGTATCCTTTTCTTGATCTTACAATTTTGTTCCAGAAAAATATATCTTAAGTGAAAACAATAAAGTGTTGAGTGTGGTCAATGTACAGAAGGTTGACACTGGAGTTTACCAGTGTATTTCTGAGAATAGTGAAGGTATCATGCTCAAAGAGGCAATTCTTAAAGTTATAGGTGAGAGACTTTCTTATATCTATAATTAAATAAACTCATTTTAATTGAAAAGTTTCAACACGAATATGAAATACTTGGACATTTTAGGGTTTGTTTGATATCATTTCTTTGCTCTCAAAACATTTTGTTGAAACTAAAAATTACTTTCATACTTATATTAATTGTCCAAATTTTCTGAACTTGTGTCATACTTTAAGACAATTCCCTATCGAGTTTATGAGCTCGAAATAGACTGAAGTAGAGGCACATGTTAAAGTATTTTGTTTAACAACCACCAAATATTTGTTCAGGAAAACAAGATATGATGAAAGTAACACACTGTAGTCAACATTTATTGAAACAACAGAATTTAAGCTTAGCACTTGAGTAGCAATGAAATGATTTTCTTTTTATCTTTTTATTGAATTTTTTCATCTTGTTAAAAATGCGTCACTTCTCTCATTTTTAATTCTAACAAATCCAAGCAAAAGCTATTTATATGTATTAAATTTGGGTATCAACTGTAAAACTTTTGCTGGATCAGCACACTGAAGTTTCAGTGTAAAGAAAAGAGAAGTTATGCAGCATCCTATTTAGACAAAGGGATCTAGTCTTATACCAAGAGTGATGAAAAGATAATCAGTTTATTTATAGATTCAAGAAATAAACAGTTCATTTTTTAATTTAATGCAGAAAAACCATCCAAACCTTTTATTGTTGGTGACCTGGAACCAAAGACATATACCTACTCCACTTTGACTTGCTCAAATAGACAAAATTCCTTCTTTGATAGTTACACAGAAGATTTTCCTTCGCTGTACACCTGGTATGTCAACGAAACAATACTGAAAAAAGCAACGAATAAGACATACAGGTTTAACGTCACAAAGGCTTTAAAGTACAACAGATACTCATGTCAACTACTTGAGTCTGATCGAAGTGACCAGGTGCAGGTTAATCCTTTGTGTAAGTACCAGTTCAAGGTCAATCTGAATTTAAATGAATAAATCATTTACCGAAACAAATATATAGGAAATCCTATTTTCATTAAGATATTATTTGATGTGATCAAATATAGGTCATCTCCATACATTTCATCATAAACTTATAGAAGATTTGTGTCTCATATTTGGATCTTCCATCACGTATATCAAAAATGCATGTAAGACTGTATTGCGAACACGTTTCAACACAAAGTAAGCATAATTCTGAAAGTTAATAATTGTCAAACATATGCTGAACATTAATGAAACACATGTCTGTGTTTTACGTAGAAATCCGTTGCAGTTTTACACCTGTGATTATTGGAGTTTTGATAAAATCAATGTCATTTATTAATGAAGTTTTAAAAAAAAATACATTTTTTTTGAAAGATATATTGCAAAAAAAAACATATTTCATTTGAAATTCAAACAATTGAAAAAAAAAATTACAAAACCATCTTTGTTAAGGTTCAATGAAGTCCACAGCCTCGTAGTTCAATGATGAACAAGAAACTCATATTTTGAACTTTGCTCTTTTTGTATTTTAATAGATGGACCAGAAAAGGGAGACTTAATGATTTCCCCACCAATAAGAGATAAAATGTCTTTATGTGATGGGGACACAATCGGTCCCTATACTTGTGCTGTTGATTGTAATCCCCCCTGCAGTGTTCAGTGGAAGTATATAAAATCCTCTGGTCAGTTAGTGAATGCAACACCCTTAAATTATAATTCTGTGACATTATTAAAGCGTCAAGTTGGCAGAGAGGAAATGACAATGATAAAATGCGTGACCAAAGGTCGTCAAAACAAATCAGAATCGCTGACGATGAACATGGAAATTCAATGTATGTACACGTATCAAACATTTCAAATTTTGTGTCCATCTGGTAATATACCAAACATTTAAAGATCATACAATTGAAGAAAGTAAATAATAGAAAAATGCTTTAGGGTATGGTCAGTATCTTTCACATTTTAATTAAATAAAATAGGGAGATCTAGTTAAAGGTTGATATCTGGAACAGCGATATTTTATACAGATTACACCTAAAAGTCGGATTTTGGGGATTTTAATTTTGGTCCAAATCTCTATGTCCGACTTATAAAAAAGTCTTAGAAAATTAATTTTTCCCTTGGAATTCTGCAATAACTTTACTGATTAAGAAAAAAGAGATCTATGATTACCATTTGTATAAAATACAAGTGCTTACAGCTTTTAATCATCTTATATTTGATCCGTTTGTTGATAAAAGATAAAATATCGAAGTCATACTTCAAATCATAGGTTGAAACACAGGTTAATACAATACCAAATTAATCTGATGTTGACAACAGAATCTGCCAAAAGAACCATCCAGACTTATAAGCCGATCAAAATAATCTCCAAAGCAATCTTAAAAAAAAATACAACCTACTTTTAAGCAACCGAAATATAGCTACAGGCGAGTATATAAGGTAGTTAGCCAAACCGTGAAAAATATTTAATTCTGAAACCTTATATCTGAAATCACTACAATATTTTAGCTATGAAACGGTCTTAATAGTTTCTAGCCATTGAGATTTGACTTTTTGATTTTGTTTTAACTTAAGTGATACGATAATGATCAGCATTGATGTTCTGTGATCCAGATTTGTCTGATCCAAAGGTATTCATGAATGGCTTTCCAAAAAACTTGTCTGTAATTCAAGAGAACACACGTCTCCTTTTGTCCTGTCTTGTGGAGGGAAATACTGTCCCTACAATCACCATCTACACAGGCAAAGAAAACCGAACATTTGGGAAGCGGGATGGACAACAGTTTAATTACACTTTTGAGAAAGCTCATTGTTTTGATACAAATATGTACAGATGCCAAGGAACCTCATACCTGTGTTGGACTAAGGAGAAAACATTTTCAATAAATGTTCTGTGTAAGTACACATTTGCTAAGTAAATGTTTTATTTTCGAATTAAATGTATTGTTATGTCTCCATTTCTTTTCAACAGGTAAACCTCGTCTTGACAGCAAGGCTACGTTCAAATATACATACAAAACAATAGAAGTACCAGTATTTATATCGATTAAAGTACCAGTCATTTCGAATCCCAAACCAGCGTCGGTCCAGTGGCATGGAGCATATCCCAATCCAGGCATTGTTACAACAATCACGCAGAGAAATAAGATCTTTCAGCACTGGGTGTCCAGTACTTTCCCGATCTACAATAAGAGCTTTCTTGGAAATTATGTATTATATTTAGATGATGAGGAAATAACGACCATTTACATTAAAGGTAAATTTAAAATTCAATGCATTCCCTTTTATGTGCAAATATAGAATTATCGTACACAAATGAGGAATTGAATCAAATTAACAAGTGTAATAAGCCTCTTAAATGCAATAAAACCTTACAGTTTTCATCTTATCCCACAGATAATATAATTTTAACACAAATGACATATACAAGATTACTAAAATTGAAACATTTTAAGAATTACAGGATATGTTAATCATACCTTAGGAATGGATTGTATTATATTACTCTTTTATTATATTATTCTTTTGATTCTATAATTTCATTTTCCTTAAGTTTCTTAATATATCCCTAAAGTTTGAATATCGTTTTATTAATGTTTCTTTCCACTGAATACAACGAAAATGTTGCAAATATTGATGAAAAAAAATAATAATTAAAAAAGCAAAAGAAGAACATGAGGCAGGCACTCATATAATTTAATTCTTCAACTTGAAATTTAATTAATTTTACCTTTGTTTTCAGACATTTTAGAACGCTGATGTTCCTTACAAGAATAAAGAACTTGCTTTAACTAATTAATTTTAAAACCTTATTATCATTTTTGCTCACCAAAAAAGAAAAAAAGGGAGACTACTTTAGAAAAAATTAAATCGATAATATACAAGGCGCTTTAATATTTGTCCGAAAATTTGGCTTTAATATTTATTCAAAATTGAAGTTATTCTTTAAGAACCTTTCAAAATTTTTATTTTAAAAACCTGTTCATTTGTAAACAATAATATTGTTCTACCTTTGTCTTTGAGGCTATTATTCAATAAACTAGAATTCACACTATAAAAAGATGCTTGTATGGAGGACATTTATTCCCAATTAATGCTTACAACAAAACAGGTTTGACGACAAAATTTCACATGATCCTTGATGTAGTCTATGGTACATTTTTTTCTTACTGGGTAAAAGATCGACGGTAAAGCTTTCTAAGTATAATGATGTGAAATTTGATTGACTTCCCATTGCTCCTATTGCCATGATTAGAATAAAATCCAATATGCACTTCTCAGGTAAGCTTCACGCACCTTTCAACTCATTAGTTGTTTGCCTCTTGATCAGAATATTTTGGAATGACACTCCCTAAATACAACCCATGGTACTTCATATGAGAAACTCTTCATCTAAAAGTTTACTTCCAGAGTCTAATATTCAAATAATGTGACGAAAGTTGATGTGTTTAATTGAAAATAATGACTGTTTTACAGAAGAAAGAAGATCTCTGATAAAGCCGAATATTTGGATTATTGTTGGAGTTCTTAGTGGACTAGTTTTTATCCTGGTGATCACGATTTCTCTTTATAGGATTCATCATCAAAGAGGTAGAAATAAAAAATAATGTGATTTTGTTTCTTACTGACTTTTGATAGGTATGGCGTTTTAAATTGATTGTCATACTTGTGATATTTTATGCCCTCTAAAAACATGAATTGATCTT
Source organism: Saccostrea echinata (assembly GCF_033153115.1). Classification (NCBI taxonomy): domain Eukaryota; kingdom Metazoa; phylum Mollusca; class Bivalvia; order Ostreida; family Ostreidae; genus Saccostrea; species Saccostrea echinata. Next base: position 615,920 of record NW_026889766.1, read on the forward strand.
AGCAGTTAAAAATGTTAACAGATGTTTTATACTTACTTTCACTGCCTTGGCATAAATAATATTTTTAAACTTATCAGTTACAACTCTCTCGTCAAATCGTCACCCAGGTGTCTCTACTGTGAATAGTGAGTACCAAGACCCTAATGCAGAGGCGCACGCAGGACCGGAAGATCAGTCCAATGAATACGAAGATATTGATGACTCTGGACTTGAGAAAAGACAGTCTATAAGGAAGAGTGAGAAAATGGAGCTTCAAAGCCTTAGCAAAGAACAAACTAATCAATATGAAGTTCTCAACATTTAACTTGTCCCAATAAATACTGTACATATGGATTGATGATAAGAATTTTGTTTGAGATAATGAGTGTTGTTTTTTGTCTGTAATTTTCAATTGAGCTAAATCTTTGTAATTTTTGTTCCTTATAAATTCAGATCATATGGGTAGTGTAAATCTTAAATTTAAGAGTTATTTATCATATAATTTTACCTTTCTCTAAATGCAGGTCAAATACCTCATTCAACGACATTAGTTTTGATTTTTAAGTAAAAGAAGTGTACATGATAGTAACAGTTTGAATTAATGTACATGTTTAAAGTTGATCACTTTCTTATGTGTTCCACGGTAAATGAAGCACATGTGTTTACATCATGTTTACTTTTGTTTTCCCACTTCACGTGTATACAGAGTTTACTTTGTTTTGTATAGTGAATAAGGAGGCATTCCGAATGTTAGATTATCGATTTTTCTGTTACTGCGGGAAATATGAATGGCATGTTCTTTCGATGATGACTGAATATATACGTATTTGAAAACATAAGAAATGTTTATAATGTAAATATTACGGTTTGTTTTATAATTTTATAGACGAGAATCGACGGGATTTTGCTAAGAGAATTCTGTATTGAGATTTTCTTTCTATTTTCTGTTAATGTCATATGTGATAATGTGATATTACAGAAACTGTGTTTTTCTGTATTTTTCTGTTTTGCTCGTGCGATGTATAGAATTCTGTTTTTCATAGTATAAAAGCCTGGTAAATTCTGTAATTCGAAGTCTTTTGGTCCTCTCTCATTCTTGAGGCAACGTAAGTCATTTATATTTTATTTTGGTATTGTTTAGGCTACATTTTAATCTTTGAAAGGAAACTTATTGAATTTTATTTACGGAAAGTTCTTTTATTGATTTATGAGAAATAGCAAATATTTTGGTAATTTATTTGCCTAATTTTAGGGAATCGTTTGAGACTTTGATCGGTTGAGATTTGATAGCAAACTAGATTTCGTAGAATTTTACTGAGTTATTTAATTTTAACTTTATTGGAAAGTCTATAGACTATCTGATTTCTAAAATTAGGCTCTTTTTAATTATTTGTGACAGAAATTATATTTTAGAAGAGTCTTTGGTGAAAAAAACTTGATGATTGTCTCAAGTGATCAATGTATTTGATAATTAATTTAATAACTGTTGTATGAAGACTTAGATTGTTTCTCAAGAATGATTTTCCTCAGGGAACTTTTATTAGGAACTTTTAGATTCTTATGGGTGATTTTCCCCTGAGAATTCTAGTTTATTTATTTCTAATTACTGATAAGAAACTCATGAGTGATAGCCTCAGATGAGTTTAGCTTGACCTTCTTGTTTTGTCAAATTGAGTTATCCCGAGCTGTTTCCCTATAATTGTGCTAAGATATTGGTCGATCTCGTTATCGTGTCGGTTTTGAGTAACAATTTTACGCACATGAGTGAAGTCCTCAGCCGTGTTGTTTTATATTTTGCTTGTTATATTGATTTGAATGAATAAATTTGTTTACTTTATGAACTTGTGTCTCATTACAAGTCTTTAAGACTTCTGTTCAGGTGTTGGTAATGGTCAGTGTCAGGGTCAGAGTAAAAGTATTCAGAGTTAGTAGGTCAGGTCATTTTATTCATTTTTTAAGAGGTCATATTTGAGTTTCCTTGCTGATGGGAGATAATCAGCTGATGGAAGCACTACTGGGAAAAGGACTTTCCCGCTACTATATATAATGATATAATATAATATAATATAATATAATATAATATAATATAATATAATATAATATAATATAATATAATATAATATAATATAATATAATAATAATGTAATATATATAATATAATGTAATATATTTTCTTAAATCATCTTATATTTAACATCGAGGAGACTTCCTGTTTTGAGTTTGCTTTGTTGTGTATTTTCTCCTGTATTTTCTTGGCCTTTCATTAGGAACAATTTCATCCTTATTTCTGTAAATAAGAATAATTCAGGATATGTTTACAGCATTTCAAAACAAGAAACTTGATTACCGCCAAATTTATTGATAGAGAAAAATATTTTTTTTAAAAATCCAATAGTATCAAAATCTTTGAAGATTCAGCTCTCTCTTACCTTGGTCTCAAAAACATTGATATGACCATAATACATCAAAATGAGAGAGCGAGAGAGAAAGAGAGAGAGGACAAAATATAAAGTTGTGCAACCAGAACAACCAGAACAAAAACAATTCATGTATAATCACAATATACGTGTATGTTTTTTATAAATAGTTTTACTTAAAACGGTACTTAAGGTTTCTTTAACCCAGTTCTTCCTGGTATGTACTATAAGACGTTACTAACCAGGAAGCTGAGAGGGATCCATTCTCTTATCAAATAGTGAAGAACTAAGCTCAAATTAATTTCAAATAGAATTGGATTAGTATAAATTGATTGTTTTCTGTTTTAGACATGCTTAAATTCAAGCGACTGGGTCTGTTAATAGGAATGTTTTATCTTGTAGAGGGTAGGAAAACCACGCATTTTAAACATGATGTAATAATCTAAAATTAATGAATATTCTTTATTTTGTGTGAAAGTGTAATTGAAAGGGTCATTGAAAAATTGCAAGCATGGATGTTGCTAAGGCATGTATATGAATAGTCAGAGGACTAATGGCAAAATTATTTTGGCTTCATTTATATGTTTCGTAAACAATATCTTACACCATCATTAGTGACCAAAAGCACTTACGATCACGATAACACAAGATTCCTTGAGATAGATTGATTTGATGTTGTATGCTACAATTTGACATGCATTTTCTCTCAGCAAATAGTAATAAGCCCTGGCACTCTACTAGGTAATTTGTTTTTCACTAAGTAATTGATTGACCACAACTGTTGGAATGAAGAATTAGCTATGATATGTAGTTCAAAGATTTTAAAAAAAAAAAAAAAGAAATCGGATCATTTTAAATATGTAATATGAAGTGGTCAATTCTTTATATTCTTTAGTCGTTTCATGTTATGCAGTGGAAACTTCTTTATCATCATCTAAACTGGTCCTCTTAAGGAGTAAAAAACCGCGCGGAGTTCAAGATTAAAGCGGGAGTTGTTAAAACGCGGAACGGAAAATGGCAAATATGATACATGTACCTGTTAAAATCCCTTGAAAATATATAAATTATACCAAAAACGATGTACATTATATAGGCTGTTCATATTAAACGTTAATTATCAAGAACGAGTTGATTTATTTATGTTTAATTTCAAATAAAGATTCCTGTACGAAAGCAAAGCATAGGGTATACAAGAAACATAAAATTTAATGCCGCATACACATGGTATATATAGAACATTGTGGCAAAATATGAGTGAAGTTAAGTAACTTTATAAAAGACCATTTTGATCAACATAAATAGCCAGTATTCGATATTCATCTGAGTAAACACAACACAATTTTAAATGCACAGGTACCTATAAAGCGTAATTAACCATGATATCATACAACTCTGCATCCCCCACCCACCCCCACCGCCCGTATTGGCCAAATTGTAAATCTGGAAAACAACACAAACCGATTGCACAGAATAACATTAAGATTGCTATGATGGAGAAATCAGTCATTTTCCAGAAAATGCACTCACTTAATTTATATATTATTTGGTAGAGAGGGGGGGGGGGTGCATAGATGTACGTTGTCCACGCTTCAAGTGCCTGACGGTGGATAGCGCGGATCCAGGATATTTTTAGGAGGGGGGGGGGGGGGGGGGGGTTGAGACACCTTACCAGGCATTTGTGCTAGATACCAGGGGGTGGTGTTTTCTATATAATCCTATTTGAAATCACTTGAATGATCAATATCACAATTTTGTTGTATCTTTTTTCTAAGCCATTTTGAAAACAGTTTAGAAATCACAAAAATAATGTTAATATTATGAATATTTCTTAATATATATTACAAGGAGAAACAGATATTTGACGAACGTGTCGTCAGACCTTAACAACACCCATCCAGTCTCAAACACATTTGACCTTTCACACTCCCAATCCACCTAATGCGCATTCAGCCCCGTGATTATGAAAGACAATCTTTATTAATGGACACATAGTAAATTACAGATGGCAGTAATTAACTACCTCTTTTATGTGATAAAGATGATGATGATGATTGTGATTATAATAAGATGATAATTAGTAAATCAATTCACTTAACATTAAAACATATAGCATTTATTAGAATAATTATTTTTTTTCAATCTGTGACAAATATTTTTCCTGAAATCGTTAACATGACAATAAAACAGATGCATATTACACTGTCAAAAACAGATGAAAACCTTCAGAAACTTGTTTTCTTTCAGCCAGGTATAAATATATTTTACGTAACAGATTGAACAACTTGCTTTTTAAATTTTAATTTATATATGTACCATATAAAAAACAAAAAAAGGTTTTTGGTGTCTGCGCTTATTTTGGATATATTGTTTTTGGTCTTAGAATTTCTCTGGTCACTGGATAAATTGATTGTCAGCTCCGGGATCGTTGTGCGCTTTTTGCCTGTGAGAGGTTTTAAGACACAGGGGAACAATTCTTACAATCCCCTGGTCTTGAGCAGATTGACCCAAGTTAGCTGGATCAATATCAATTATCAATATTCCTTTATTTCTCAAAATGACGTTCCAGTTTGAATCTACTCTTTCTAGGATATGTTCCCTTACTGTCCATAGCGCATCACAGGTTATGGGGAGTGGCCCTAGCTGTTACCCAACCTGTATAAATGCAACCAGAAAGAGACAAAATCCAGCAGACCACCCTTTATTAAATTAACACATACATTCTAATTATTTACAATTACTAAAGATACACAATACACAACATAACAAACATTATAATAAATACGAAACATTTCTATCAGATTATAAAATATATTAACCTGTAAATACATTAAGCCATCTGAACATTTTAACCATCTTACAAAAATCGCGCAAGTCTATAAAAATCTCTTACCTGTATAAATGCAACCAGAAAGAGACAAAATCCAGCAGACCACCGGCTGGCTATGTCTCACTGCGCTACATTTATACCCCCGTACATGCCCTGCATATTTGAGTATTTCTTCAAAATTTGCACTAATGACTTTTAATTTTGCTCTGAATTTAAATTAATATTATCCGACCTTAAACCCTCTTTTTATCTTAAATTGCTCGTAAAATTCTTGTTGAACTTTTTGTATAATCTTGACTTTTTATTTCCTGTAGGTAATTTATACAGATGCATGACCTCTGAACCCTTGCATCAACCTCTTTGATTGGTTACACCCTTATTCTTGACCAAACCAGCATCTTATAAACAAGTTCTTAATCTACAAATAAATAGCAAACTTCATGGAGCTAATTATCAGCGGTGAAAAGTTCATCCTTCACTCATGCCCAGCATTTGTTTTCTTCTATTTTTATCCTGCGCGATCGGCTAAACCTTAATTCATTTGCTACTTTACCCCCGAGATTTATAAATTCCACAATTTTCTATTTTTATGCAATTTTTGTTATGATACATGTATATAATAACTAATATAACATGTATTTATTTCCATTTTCAATAGACTTAGATTCGATATTTGATAACTATTCATTTCCAGTTTCTGTAGACGTCCATAATTTGTTACATATGTATGCTGTATATATACAGAAAGGAAAGGCATAGGCTTGAAAAGTATATTTTTCATATTTATCACTATTATTCAGTTTCATGAATTGCTTGCCTACATTTTTTCTTTGTATACTCTATGTCGTTTGCTGATGTTAAAATTGATTGCTTTTGAAAAAGGAAAGCCTATTGTAGATGCGTATTATCAAAAGAATCTAAAACTAATGATATTTCTGAAACACTGAGTATTCCACTGTCCACTTTTGTTTCACGAACAAACTATTGAAAAGGGGAAAGAGGTTAAGCACTTGGAAACAGCTGGTAGGCCTAGGAAACTAACTCAATTTCTCTACACTGTCTTTTTTCTTATTGAGCAGATATCCAAGCCTTGTTTCATCTTTAAATGTTGTTTCTCTATGTCTACCGCCTCTTCATTTAATCAAATTCCTCTTCTTTTTAAATATTGTTACCATACAATACAAAGTAGATAGTGAAATACATGAACATGTATATATCAAATATAAGATAGAATGTTTGATGCATTATATGGATCAAACTATGCAATTTATTATACCGTCACACCTCTACGCCATCAACTGAATTTGATGACTGGCTTTTGAATGGAATTTAATAAGATTCCCTCAATAATTGTAACAATATAATATATTGTAGCCTGCTTTTTAGCCTTCATTGAGCCTGTCTCAAATAATCATTGTTTTCTTCCTCAAATCTGTAAGTATACTTTAGTTATGTCTTCTGTAAAATACATCGATAAATGTACACATTTAAATGTACTTCAATTAGATTTAACTCAAATTAGAAAAATGACATTTCAAAAAAGAAACATCTGTAATATGAATTATGTCTACTGAGTCCTATCAACAACAAATAAACAACAAAAAACGAATTCTGAGTTAGTTCATTTTTTTGCTATTCTTTGAACAAAGTGCATCGGTAAATTTTTTTTTATAATATTCAGTATCTGATGTATATATTAACTACATTATTGTCGCTATCACCAATGTGCAATAAAAAAGATTCTTTTTATTCTCTTTATGAGGCTATAAAAAGAGACCAAGCGTTCCAAAAACAAATTATATTTTACTATTTAAGCGTTGATTTAGACTACTACTGAAGTTTGTTGACCTGTTTGTTCACATCTGCTACACTCATTCTTTTTAATGAGTCGAGGATATCGTATGACATATTTTTAAATACAGCAAACATCGGAAGGGTGACTGACTTTTCTTTGTAGAACGTTATAAGGACGATGTTATTTTCCCAAGCCATTTTTGTGTGTTCTCTAATTTATCTAGCTTATGGATTGCAACTTAAGGTCAGTTATGAATACAAATACAGCTTTAAAGGCCCCCACCTGATCCAGAGCAACAATAGCATCCCATTCTGGGATTACGGGGGAGGTAAGACTTACACTAAACGTGTCCTGATCTGTTGGTACCATGTTTCATGGCAGGAAATTAGATTTCAGAATTTTATCTATGCTTGATTAAATTAATGAATGAATATAAAGATAGATAAACAACATAGTGGTAGCTTGAAGTCATTATTTTAGTTATGCATTTAAAAATGTATGGACGTAAAGTCGCCACTCCGAATACTACAATGTAATATTAAAACGTAACGCCGTGTTAATCTTTTCGTTCACATCGAAACATGACCGAGTCAAAATATTTGTTAGATTTCCATTAAGATAAAAGTAATGTATTTTTGCATAAAAAATGGTTGGTGAATTTACTCAATTGCTGCATTTGAAATGGAAGATCTATGTCTAAGGTTTTATACAGATTTGCTTAGAGGTTTTTAACGTCATTTATACTACTATTATACTACTATATAATTGGTTCCTGTTTTGTTGACGCGTCGGTTGACAATAGTTTTCCTTGGTTTGTCAATTTCAACTGTTAACCTCCAAAACAGGCACCATTTATTTTATTATACTGAATGTCTTATTAATTTAGGATGTCAGAAAAAAAATCGTCGATCGTATGTACGTTCACGTTTAGAAAGCTTTCAAACTCCCCTCTAATATTTTTCTCAATAAGAAAGCTTTGAAAAAGATTTACCTACCTCTTTTTTATTTGTTTGATATTCAATGAATCTTTATTATCTAAAGTTTCGTTATTTCTGTACTCGCAGGCACGAGTCGTATGTCGTTTGTAGTTTTCAAGTAAGCTACATCGGACGCAAGATTTATTGACGACAAGTTTATAAGGCTTCTGTCAAACGCAAAACAGATGTTTCGAGAATTCAACGGTGAACTGTAGGCGCCTAATTTGCACGCATGTAACAATTTCCTTGTGTTACCCGTTGTCAAGTGTGTTGCTAACGCCGAGATCAACATTTTGGATTGTTAAATGCGTCTACACCAATTAGATTTTAGTATTTTTTAGTATTTAACATGAAAGTATAATAAATTTATATGTTGAATATCCTACCTATCGATCATTAAATTAGTATTTGCTTACGCATTTCATTTGGTTTTGAAATGAAGCGAATTTGAGAAAAATGATATGAAAAATAATATAACGAACAGTGATCAATGTAAAATAGAAACATATCAGCAAAACAAAATTGTGAACAGGGCATAAAACGATGAGAATTCTGGAGATGTCCAAGATTGAATTCGATGTCGATATCGACGATATCGACAATATTATGTTGATATCGTATCGATCCGAATCAGTACTATGAAATTGGAATTACTGGATACCATATATAAGACTGATTGCTATGTCGAAACCATCGACATCGAACTACCGTGAGGATATCGTATCAATATCGACCCTGGTCTGTAAAATTTATTTTCAATTTCATATATATAGCATGTCGACGATATCGACAGCAGGGCGAACTTAGTTCATATGCACAAGTCTTGCAAATAAAAATACATTCACAAGAAGGATGACAAAAAATGACTTGTTATCGAAACAATGTCGTCGATATCAACGATATCGATGAAAAATACAATCTTCGTCAATGTTAAGTATTCAAACGTTGACACACATATACCATGACAAGGACGGTACTTACCAAGGGTTGACGATTACGACACTGTACGGATACTTCATGAAGTAATAGTATTCAAGTTATTCACATATTAAAAAGCCACAGTATTTTTTTTTTTGGGGGGGGGGGGGCATAACGAATTTAAAAATCTTGATTCGATATTGAAACGATATCTTGAGAGAGAGGAAAACTTCGTGAACTAAAAGTATTCTAATAAACGTATAAAGAAATAATGTGGCAAACTATAAAAAATAATCTTTAGATATCGTAACTGCATCGTATCTTGCACATATTTCGGTTCCTAAGAGGAGAAAGCATCCCCTGTCAACCGGTCACACCCACCGAAAGCCCTTTGTATTGATCACGTAAACTGTATAACCTTTGGTCATACTGAGTATAAAAACAATGGCCTAGCAATTACTATGAAATATGTTAGTCAAAATACAACCCAGTGATAGGTTGTATTATCAAAGAAAACATTATTAAGTTCATAGAATTTCTGAAATGCTGACTTTAGACGAGCTTGATAAAATCTCGTGAAATTTACATTAACTTATTTGTCAGTAGCCTGACTCGTTTTAAAATTGATCGAACTCTGAGCGTGCTCTTGCATATTGATTAAATATGGAGACATAAGCACCATATGAAGGAAAAAGCGGAATCTCACAGACTAGAACAAATGTGATCAAAGTTAGTAATCAGAAAAACCATGGTGAAGTGATGTACAATCCTGTAGTGGTGATTTATTTTGATATTTTTTCAGATGCTGTCGCTGGTGATGATTATATCAGATTAACTCCCTATAGAAGAAGCAAGAGAGGTAACTAGAGAGGCCTTTTAAATATATTTAGATAACAATTTTAGACTTTGTAAATAAAACAGTGTACTATTATAACGGAGATAGAGTAAAGGGGGAATATATCTTTTCCGTTTTGTTTAGTTGCATTTTGGAAGGAAAATTCATGTTTTCAATAATTGCTTATTCGTATCAATGAAGAAGCTTAATGTCTTTTTGATTGACTAATTTGAAGCACAAAAATATAATGTAGATGTTACTTATTTGATTACTTCAGTTTTGAGAGCAATTTTCTTTTTCTTTTTTTTTTCTTTTTTTCTTTTTTTTTTTTTTTTTTGATAGGATGGATCTGGACCACTCTGAAAACTAACTTTAACCAGTGGTCTGTGGAATGTGTTTTCAAGGTCTCAGGTCGAGGTCGTTCGGGCGCAGATGGACTTGTAAATTTTTTTTTTCGTTTTGGAATATGTTCATGCACATTGACATCTATCTAAACACAGAATCTATCTTCTATAGCACGCAGAGTTTATCCATTATAACAAAAAAAAATTGTCATTTGTTGAAGCAATTAAACTTTTTATCCACTTATCTACTCATCCAATAAAGATGAATAATTTATAATTTACATATCTATCCATAGAGAGGGCTTAGTAAATGTTCTATACGAACAAAAATACAAAAGCGTTTTGTTCAATACATTTGACCGATAAACACGTTTGATAAATGTTGCTTTTAACTACTTTGTGACTGAATATGGTGTATTGAATTTTGTTACTATGTTCTGCTCTTCAATTTTCAAAAGGCGATGTGGTTTACCGAGGAGAAAGGTCAGGAGGGACCAGTTTTTGGGAACCAGGATATGTGGAGGGGATTAGGTGTCTTCATGGACACCTTTGATAATGATGGACAGGTGGTCGAAATTGTTTCGAGTATTTGTATAGGCACATGCATATCTAGCAAATTAAAGTGTAATGATTCATATTTTTTAAAAAATGATTTCACAATGATTTTACAATGACGATGATTTTTGTCAATTAAAATCTTACTTTATTTTAGCAAAACAACCCATACATTATGGCAATGGTCAACGATGGAACTCAACAGTATGACCATCAGAAGTGAGTGTTGATTTACTGAAGGGGATACTGAGGGGTTAGTGAGGATGAAATAAAAACAAATCAACAGTTAGAATTAACAATTTGAGATACACAAAAACGAAAATTCATCTGATTTCATATTTATCTTTTACCTCTATGAGAAAAAAGTGTCATTATGTGACAACATATATCGTGTGACATCAAATGGTGTCATTTGACATGAGAGAATTCAACAAGTTTTGTTTGTATGTTGTTTAACGTCCCTCTCGAGAATTTTCGCTCATGTGGAGACGCCAGCATTTGTGGCGGACTGCAATGGAGGGCTGCAAATTTTAATCTATGCTCGGTACTCAGGGCCATCGAGCAGTGAGGGATCTCTTTCGTGCCAACACCTACTGCGACACGGGACCTCGGTTTATACAGTCTCATTCGAAGGACTGGTCCTCCCGCAATGGATTCGAACCCGTCTACAAGTTGAAAAAATTATTTTAAAACGTCAAAAATACTCTTTTGCACAAGTGAAAAGATATCTTAATGAAATGGAGCATAATCTTTAGAATTTTCTTATCATCTTTAAGGCATGCCTATTATTCATTTACACATAAAGATTAACATTAAAAATACTGTATGTTTGTATTATGCCATGTATTTTCTTTATATTGAGGCTTTAAACAGTTCCTAAATCATTCTTCCTTTGATCACCTCTCTGTTTTAAAGTGATGGATCACAACAGCAACTTGGTGGATGTCTGCGTGACTTTAGAAACAAGCCGTATCCCGTCAGGGTAAAGATAGAATACAAAAACAAAAGCCTAACGGTATGTGGTCATTCATTATACTCTCCTAGCTACCAGGCAATAATGCTTTTATTTATTTCAAGTGTATTTATACGGTTTTACTTTTAGTTTTTTTCTAAATTCTTTGATGAAAGTTATTATTTAATTGGCATTTTTTTTATACATGGTCACATGCCCGTATTTATTGGCATTTATATAATTTTACTTTTGATTTTTTTCTTAATTTTTTTATGGAATACATTATTAAATGGACTTTTTTTTCTTTACATGGTCACATGTCTATTTTTATTGGCATTTAAATGTTCAACTACAATTATGATTTGATACAAAGCTATATATTTTGATGGATAAATGCATATATATCATACATATCATATAGCCATAGCTGGAAAAAAAAAATCATACATCTGTTTTCTTCCAGAACAAACAATGTGAATGTATATTTTCACATTTGATTTCAAGTTACAAAGAATCAAAAACACTGAAATGATATAGTCTGTCTTAAAAATTAGATGACTTATAAGGTTTAAGGTATACTAACATTTCAAAGTCGATAAATTTATATATTGTTTATACATGGAAAACTCACTTTTATAACATTTCCCAGGTATTTGTGAACAATGGTCTGACCAATAATAAGGACGATTTTGAGCTCTGTCTGAGACAGGAGAACGTAAATCTCCCAGACAGTGGCTACTTTGGTGTAAGTGCTGCTACTGGTAGACTCGCAGGTAAACACTTAAAATGAACATTGCCAATAAATAATAAGATTATACTTGTATTTGCTGTCTACAAAATTGAAAAGATATCAGTTTGGGGATGGCAATAAAAGAAATTGTTTATTTTAAATATCTATGTGGTAGTATACCTTTAAGTGTGCATGTACGAGGGTTGTCCAAAAAGTTCGTGGACACATGCGTAATTTTCTTAATAAAGTCCGCAATAGCAAACGTGTACGATAATATCTTAATATAGACCATGATTTAGTAAATATATTAAAAAAAATTAAAAACAATGCACACTATTTTATGAACATTATAAGTGTAAATACTTTGTATATGCAAGCCGCACGGCCCAGTCTGACGTAACGCTAATTTCATGATAACGTCAAAAATAGGGATCATTTTGAATTTTTATCACATGTTCATGGACACACGCTAATTTTCTTTATTATGCCACACTGCCAAGTGTGCGCAATGATATTTATGTATAGACCATAATTGATTACTTTATTAAAATTCAAGACAATATACGATAATTTTCGAGCGTCATCAATATAAACAGTTCGTATACACGGGCTGCACAGCCCTGTCCGACGGCGTTAGATTTAGAACAAATAACAGCGGTTTTCCACTTCTTGTAGTGTCTCCGAAATTTACACACCGTTGAAAAATCGTATACATCAATTACAAATCAATGAACTAAATATATTCCAATAATTTCAAGTTGTTTGAATAAATATTTTGAGTCTGATGTCGTTTCAACCATATTAAACCATAATTTATGATTGGACGCTGTTCCGTTCTGATTGCCGACGTCGCTTTTTCTGTCAATTTTTGAAACGTACTTCTTGCGGTTTTTGCTTAATATTCTCACTGTCTATTTAGTAAGCGATACTAAAGATATCGGAAAATGACGATAGCCGCTTTATTTGCGACACATTTAATTGTATTAAGCTTTGACTCGTTTTATAAAGAAAATAATCATTTTAATCAGAAAACTTTTTTAAAAAGTTTAAGGCATTTTAACCCTGGTCCGTGCGCACTATCGGCGACCTTTAATGACCGCGATTTGTACAAAAATATTTAGTTCAAACAATAAAAACCAAACCATTCTGACTTGGATTTTCATAACTAATATTTTGGTATACAATAAGTATATCTTGAACCATTCATTTTGACAGAAACGCCCTTGTCCACGAACTTTTTGGACAACCCTGGTATATGTATCAAATCATATCAAGAAAGGGATCTAGAGGCCGTGGGACGAGGTTTAACGGATTTATATTAAATAAGACATTTGAGGGTCTTTTTTGGGGTGGGTGGGGGGGGGGGGTTCCTATTTTTTTCTTTCTGGATTATATTGCTGTTTTTGATTATTCCCAGGCTAGGTCTCACCTTATGAATAAAATATGTATTGTTTGAATATCAAGTTATATTACTGAAACTTGGACTGTAAATTCCATATGCTATCTCTTTAAGGCAAACCTAGTTTCGGAGTTTAAACTTAAATATCCCGAGAAAAAAATACCTTTTTTACAAAATCTACTGGTTAATTCAGATAGAAAATAATATTGATTTTAAAATCATACTGATTTTATATATGTAAAAATTAAACAGTAGTCTTTGCAAATGTCTTAGCATTGTAAAATCTTTTCATTCAAGAAATAATTCAAACTGACATAGGAAATCTGTACTTTTTGTTTTAGATGAACATAGAGTCTTGGCCTTCCTCACCCATTCACTGCTTTAATTCACAGGACGAACAGACTACAAGATGATTTTTCTCTCCTACTCTGTGAAAGAGCGCAATATTTAGCTCTCCAGAGACAGAGACATTAATTATGTAAACAAACAGTCTCTCTTCGTTATTTGATCATACCCGGCATCACCTGCCTAAAGATTAAACAAAATGATATTTTGATTCTTCCTTTATATTAAACCTTTCAAATTTGTGTCTAGATTGATATCTCTGCCATCAGATTATGTACATGTATGTCTTCCATATGTTTGACGTATATATATTTTTTAATTACTTAATCATTAGGTATTTAATAAAAAAAATAATTTCAATATTATCTATTGACAAATTTCATACGTTAAAAAAATATTAATACAATATGAAATCTGATAAAGGTCTAATGCAAATATAATCAGTGAGCATGAAATCCACTAAAGAGATTAGAAAGGAAATATTACTTTATTTTGTTTCTTAAAGATATTCCATCCTACGTGGGAAGGTAAATTTATTTGACCGTAAACCTCCCTAGAACTAGAAACTATGATATACCTTATGTAATATTGATCATAATTTATTACTGCAACCTACCTGTCGAATTAAATGAACGAATTTATTGTACGAAAAAGGTGAAATCAGCGAACAGTAATCGATCTCGAAAAACCTACAAACAATAAAAATCTGTGAACAGGTTTTAAAACAAATATATCAAACATTTAACTCATTAAAATGTCTGTTTTATGAAACATCAGTCTTTTACTCAGCACCACCATTATTTGTTTATAAGATCTTTTGTAAGGAAGGTAAAAAAGGTTTCAGTTTGTGATTTTCTTGCTCAATTACTGTTGTCTTCTTTTTTCCGTGCAATGAAAAATTCCCATTGTTATGCTGAGTTTTACAAAGCATCTAAAAAAATAAATCTCATAAACTTATGATTATAGAATTGTGTAGCATTCTATTGTGAAAACAGTTTGTCATAGACTTAAGAGATTCTTCACCATAAAAATCCACACAGAAGTGCTCTTCATATAAACAACATTTATTTTACACTATTCATTTATTTATTTCCTTATCTAAAAGGTTTTACCGCGGACACAACCTAGAAACAAGTGCGAATTTTATAAGTGTCTGCTTGATTCCGCTAGTATAAGTGAGAAAGAATTATGTCAAATTATTCTTCAAGTTAGGCTATAATACAAACAGAAAAGTGTACTCATAACTGGATTATTATTTTTAAAGATTTAAAGACAAATCCGATATTTGAGCAGAAATATTTTGGGAAACCAATACACTTTTGTTGAAAGCAAACCATATTAAATATTTGCAGAAATGACATTCGTTTTTTCACTTTTTTATGTAGAAAGCTTTACATGATGTGATAGCAGGCTGATATGATATTCTTATTGTCTCTTTATTGTCAAAAAATTCAAAATTATTCCAAAAAAGAAGTTAAAAATATGCCAAATTTAAAAGTGTTTATTAAAAGTACACTTACCAAGATTTCATTTCAAGAAACATAATGTTTGGGATATTGATATATAAATAAAATATATTTTCTTTATACACTTAAAACTGTTCAGGGGTTTAAAAGAAGAAACCGACTTTCTTGCATATGGGGCCTGATAAGATTTTCTCCTTCTTTTTCCCTATATATCAGCACTGAGTGGCAACCTGTCTCAAACCAATAACTACCACAGTTTTTATTCTTCTTGTGCTAGTATAGAGGTATTGAGTTTTTCATTCAATTTTACTGTCCATAATTTATATTCATATATATGCTTTTAACATGTAGTTTAAGATTTATTTCTTTTTTTCTGCTATATTGACATGGGAAAACATCGAATTAAGGATTAATTCATTCATATGTATTATCTCCCACTGGATGGGGGCCGTCGAAAAACTCCGAGATATCCGAGTATTCGCCATACATGTAGAAAATGTGATATGGCCATTTGACTGACTTTGATATGTCCAAGTATTTGCGAAATGAAGTTTTGAGATTCCAATTTTCCAGTGTACCGTATATGCATGTTTCTACCTGTCTCATAGAATTATTTCCGAATTTCCGTCCACTGTTTTGATTAATTTATTACACATTGCACATTAAATTCGATCTTTATAATTTTTCTTTGAGAAGATTGGTGCAGGTGTTTTCTGATAATTTAATTTTTTTAAAAAATAGGTAATTTTTGGTTTAGAAACTATAGCCATGCCTTCACATTATTTATTAGGTTTGCAATTTACTAGAAGAACTAAAGGAAGAGTCGTATTTTTGACAGGATTTTTGACTATCTTTCTGTGAGCATACAAACACCGTTCATTGCAACTAAAGACTGATAAAGGAGATCAACGCAACTTGCAATTGATCTTGCTTACACATGTACATTTTCTTTGACGAATCACAGAATGAATTAAGGAGCTAGTGAAGGATTTTATACTGATCCGACTATCATTATGTAAAGCGACTATGTATAGCGACTAACGAGTTTGTAAATGTCATATATCAATGCTCAAAATTCTTCATACCCCGTGTCTTTTAATACTAATATCACATTTAATTTTCCTGAAAAGTACAATTTTTAATTTTGTTGCAAACAGAAAAGCAAACATACGCTGAGAGAGGGAGAGAGAGAAAGAGAGAGTACTTCCTTTTAATCAAGGAAGATATTCTTATTCCACATAGTGTTCTGTTATTTTCTAGATAAAGTAATATCAACCTTCCTTTATTTATAACTTAAATCTGTATTTTGGAAGTATGAGGTTATTAAGTATCAACTTATAAATAGCAAATCAACACACTAATCACCGGTTCACTTCAAGCGGAGTAAGGTTTTTCTTCTTTCCTGTATGTACTTACAAAATCTGGATTGGGAAAGAAAATTGTTTATCACAAGATTTCTTTTATTTAGTTTTATACAATCGGGGAGAGATCTGACAGTAAAATTAATTGCAAAAAGGATTATTGTTAATGGTAATAATTCTCAAGTGTCTGATGATTAAACTCAGGTGGCTGTACCTGGTCCTAGCCAGGACATTATTTTTTGTACACGGTAAGAACGAAATGTTTTTGAAAAAGAAGTTTTATGTTAAAGAGTAATTGAATGCGTAAAGCAGTCAATATTTATGTGATTTTTTAAGCTCCTTCTCAAACATAAAATGGTATGTTTATATCCATAATGCCTCTATCTATATGCTGCTTTCCTTTAAATAATGCTATTTACTCAATGTTAAAACTTTGCAACAGTCTCAAATACATGTACGCAGAAAATAATAATTTTATGCCTTGTATGTATTTAAAAGATTGCATTAGTTTTCATATTTCTTGATAATGAACATGCATGTGGAACAATTTCTTTGTCGGGAAACTTAGAATTCATTTCGACTGTGTCGACAAAATATAGACAAATAACTGATCACCTTCTGTCGTCATTACATTAGAGTTGTACTTTGACTATAGTAAATTAAATTTCAAAATAGTAATAGTTTGACACTTACACACTCTCACAAAATCTAATTACATTTTATCATGCTATAGAAAAACAATCATATTCTTTATCTCTTCAATAGAAGCTTAGTAAAACGATATTTTTTTCGATTCTTTGCTTCTGAAATGACTTTTGTAGAAAAAATTCAAACAAATGCAGTGAAGAAAAAACTAATATAAAGTTTCTCCTTTCAAGGACAAAAGTTTGAAATATGGACAGAGTTTTTGAATGGTGACGTGACCTTTAAATGGACCAACGTTTCCTCTCTGCGCAATGATATCCTAATCTCTAACTCTCAGTCAGCTGACTGGGTGAAGACGAATGAGGACCAGTACACAGTGGAAGACGTCCTTAAGTATAAATCAGTAACTATAGAAGTGCGGGAGTACAACTCTAAATACTTCAAAAAAGGTCACGTGGATTACAAAAAGACATATAATGGTACATTTTTAATGTTTCATATTAATATTTCATAATGTTTCAAAGTATAATTTTAATTCGATAAAGTGATACTGTACGTGTACTTAAATTGGCGTATTCAAAAATTACCGCAATCACTGAGTATTGACTTGTTAAATTGGCGAAATCATAAATTAGCGCTATACATGTCCGTGCCGTATATTCTATTTATAAATGATTTCTTAGCGGTATTCATGAATTAGCGCATCGTTATCTGCTTCAAAGCCGCTAAAATATGAAGCCCGCTTTTTTAAAAATACATACAGTATTCATTTCAAATGCACGCTACTGCGGAATGTTTTTGTTAATTCTAAAAAGTATATATTACTTTTTGCGCTGATTTTTTCCCATTCTTCCGAACTCGGTCTTATATGAAATTCACAGTTTTCTTTGTTTTTAGGTTTTACAATTTTCTATAATGAAATATAAAGATATCGAACAGTAATCAAGCTTAAAAATCCATTGGAACAATACAAAGTGGGAGCAGAGCAAACACGGACATCTAAAAAAAAAAAGCAGAGGTGGGATCAGGTGCCATGGAGGAATAAACATTCCCTGTCGAATGGTCACATCCGCCGTGTGATGTAATCTATTATCTAGAAGTAAGAGGAACAAAATACGGATATCCATGTAATCTTCCTTGTGAAAAGTTTTCATTTAAGTTTTTCTTATTAATGCCCGTCCTCGAGCCATTTAATTTTTTTCCCGTTTTCAGGGTCTGTATAACAGCTTCTTCAGGTACTTTTCAAATTTAGAACTACAACTTGTAATAGAAATAAATCCAAAAGAACTTCAACAAAGGCATTTTAACTTAATTAATTATAATTTTTTGAATCCTAGTTGTCCCTTTTGATATTTTACTAAAAATTATACAAATTCCTCAATTTAAAGTATCAACATAGAAAGAAAATAAAAAGCATTTAAAGAGAGGCATGCTAGCTAGGTGCACGATGTCATCCTACAATTTCTTTGAAGTTAACAATCTGAACCTAAAATATGGAAGATAGGAGGAATCGGTTTTTCTGATCCCACCTCTGATGTTTTGAAGGTCCGTGTTTGCTCTGCTCCTATTTTGTAATGTTTATTGGACTTTTGAGCTTGAATACTGTTCGTTATCCCTATATATTTCATTTCTTCTCCCGAACCGAATAAGTATTACTACTACTATTACTATTTTCAATGATGATATAGTTATTTGAAAACTTTAATATTGATTGATTTGTTGTTGCAGTGTTAATCAGTGAATGTTTAAATAAAGTTTTAAGATGAGAAATGTATCTAATATGGAACTAAATGTAATGTAAATTTAAATTTACCTATGTAAAGACATTTTGGGTCAGTGAGTGTCGCAAAATGTTTAATGTCCACAAATTGTGCAAATTTGGCTTTTTTATGCTATTCCCACCAGTGCCACAAACGTACGTTCAGTTGTTGCTCAAAGTTTTTCCTAAAAAATTACTTTTAAAAATGTTACTCTTTTTTTTGAGAAAGCATATAATACCGTAACAGATATCAAAATGCAAGCATCCACACAGTAACACGTTAAAGCCTTGAACCCAAGAGAGTCACAAGTTCTAAACTTCTTATTTTTTGTATTTTTTTTTTCTGAAACCGGTGGTTCTGAAACAGTTTTATGCAAATGTGGGTTTTACCATTTTTAAACGCTAATGGGGTTTCAGAGTTATCTACTGTAGGCCTTAAATAAATGAATAATTTGTATTTTAGACAAATTATCTCCAAGTGTTAAAACCAAAGCAATAACTTGATTATTCTAATAAATGAGAACTCTGAATTCCATTACCTCAGTAGGCGCCTTAAGAGCTTTTCTACATTTGTTTTTTAGTGATCATAGCGGAAGCTAAAGAAGGAGAATCAAAAAATATTTGCTGGACAGCTGATTACTTTCCAGAAAATGATTTTTACCGTATATTTCATTATACTCATAATGGTTCACGTACAAGAATTTTGAAAATAACAAAGGATGCAGCAAAATCTGTTGAAAAATATGTATACCACACCCGACCGTTAAAGTCTGTTAACATACTGTTTGAGGTTAAAAAAATAACGGTGGAAGACGCTGGATATTACGTAGGAGGTGTCAAAAGAAATGACGATGATGGAGGAGTGATACTGGTGGTCCATGGTAAAACACTATAATTCCGCAACTGATTTATTTAATATTGCTTAATTATAATATGCACTATTTTACTAATAGCATCTCCGTGTAGATTGTTGGGTGTTTACTAATTGCTTAGACTAAAAATGTTCAGTCCTAAGAGATAACCATTAAATGAATTTATATCTAAGAGAGAGAGAGAGAGAGAGAGAGAGATCTGATTGAATCAGAATTTAACATTTCAAATTTTTCATTATTAGAAAGGATTTTTTGAAATCTTAAAAATCAAATATATAGGAAAGCCGATTAGACCTACCATAAAAGGACAGCTGACGATAAGGGTTGGGAACAAAGCATTTCTGGAATGTATCAGTAGGTCTACCTCCACTCCTTGTTATTACAAGATGTTCCCACCATTATCGTATTCATGGTACATCAACAATACGTGGATTGATGGAGAAAACCGGGAAACCTATTATTTCAGCGTCAGCAAAGATGTTAAATACAACAATTACAGTTGTCGAGTGAAAGAAACTGTGGAGTCAGAGAGAAGTGATGAAGTACGAATAGACCCTTTATGTAAGTAACTATCTTTGTGTGTTTGCAAACGATTTTTTTCAAAAGTTTTATTGTAACTGTACATAGAATACATGCTCTTTAAGGACATTGGCAAGGTTCCTGGTTATTGTATAGAATTTTTCAAGAACTTTTGAGTAGGTTAAAATGTACTAAACAGGTTATATTCTGGATCGTTTTACCTACCAATCCAACATTCTTTTTTAGATTTTGTCAAGTTAGTGTTTTTACAATTCTTAATGCATTTTCTATGTAAAATGTTGATAAAAGGGACCTACATAATTTTTCACCATAATATTTCTTCAAAACCCATTTATTTCATAGAGTTTTTGTATTATATACATTATTGTATCTTCATTTCCTATGACCAATATATATTTTGGCTGAAAATGTATATATAGAAACAAGACATGGATATACCGGTACCGATCATCATTTCTGAGTTGCGTCCCTTAACAGCTAAAATTGGTCAAGGGACTGGTTGATTGTTTTTATCATTTAATTGACTGAATTGATTGAAACACATTGTCATAAAAATATTGGCATGGATTTATTTTTAACTTTTATTCGTAGTTACTTAATGCTGATTCCTTCACACATCCTAAGAACTGTTCTCAATCGGCATGGTCGACCTACCTTTCACCATATGTCAAATCTTCCCAGCATACTGAGCATAACTATGGTAAATGACGGCCTGTTGGCTCTTTGTCCCTCAATACAATGTACAATTAATGTACAACAAAGCCATTACTACTTTTCTTTTTTGATGTATAGATGATTCTACCCGTTGAAGGAAGTACACGTGTTTTTGTTTACCTCTGTAACATACGCTTTATTGGTTTTCACCGCTTAGAGAATTCTACACGGGAGATCACTCTCAATCACTATTTCATAAGTGAAAAAACCCATGTATTAAACCTTTTTTCTCCGGAAAACCCTGACTTGCCACTGTCCTTAAGCACAATAACAGAATAAATAAGTGTTGGATAGATAAATATGAAAGGTGTTTCTTAATTGTGAGGATTTCTATGTTAGTAGTACTTTATTTTGTTGACATTCTGTTATAAGCCAATCTACTTTCCGATTTTTATGACATTCTTAGTATATGTCTTTGCTATCTGAAATACATGTATGTTATACAATATATAGTTCAACTATAGTCCACACTGCGCTTATCCAATTAAGTCGCTGCTCTGCATACGTAAGTGTCTATTGTCTGTTCATTAAATTCTGATATGGAACAAAGTCACAAGAATTGTAATTAGCTTTTAGATTCAGCATTATTAAGCAGACTTTAGGGTTCCTGATAAATCAAATATTCAAGTTACAATATCATATCAAGATACTATTAAAAACTTTCTTAAGAAATGACTACACATTCGTCAACACAATACAATTGTAAGTGAATTTTTACGGGTATTTTTCTGTCTCTTCTTTCCAGATGGTCCAGAAAAAGTTATCATATCTCCACAGCCACCAATGAATATACTAAAAATTCGTGAAGGCGATAAATTTGGCCCATACAACTGCTCCGCGGACTGCAATCCACCTTGTACCTTTCAATGGTTCAATAAGATACCCAGTGGTAAATATGAGGCTACATACCAAAGTGATTCATCACATGTTCTACCAGAGCAAACATCTAACAGATCAAGGACGCTTTTTTATTGCGTGGCCTACTGGAGTGAAGATTCCAGGAATACCTACAGTAACTTAACGATAGACATTCAATGTAAGTACATGTTCATAATGAAATGTTGTCTAAATGTCATATCTTGGGATTGCTAAATGGAATACTTTTAATAGTAGATTTCTCTCTTAAAAGAAATTTCCTAATGCAGTGCTAGAAGAATTCTTATTAAAATTCATAAAAAAAAATATGAGACTTAAAAAATGTACTTTAAAAAAAAGCCTATTCTAAAAAGCATTGAGTTTAATGTATATAAAATATAAAGAGAGACTCTGTGTCGATTAAATTAAAAAACGCTTCTCTAGTAGTTTAAGGTCATACATTTGTAATGGATTTTTTAATGTATCTAATACAAAATTTTTGACATTGAAAGACGCTTATCATTTTATAATTTTATTGATTCTTTTCCAGAAAAAATAAAAATGTTGTATGCAACATAAATTTTCGTGTTAATTGATGAATGATTTGAATATGTTATAAAACATAATAAAAAACGTCATCAGTGCTTTTAATTTATTTGATAAATTGTTTATACAATGGAAAAAAATATAAGTTTATATCCTTTTACTTTTCGGATAAAAATCCACAATAATGCATGATAATGCTTCCGGCTGAATTAATGAATTCTTTATCATAGCGATACCTTTAAAAAAAATAAATAATAACATATATATATATATATATATATATATATATATATATATATATATATATATATACGAGGGGTTATCAAAAAGTTCGTGGACTAGCGCCATAAAATTAAAACCGCTTTAGGTACATCAATGAATTTTAATACATTTAGTTAGCATCATCTTTTCTATCGATAGAATAAACCATAAATCATAAGTTTTATTTTTTTAATAAATTGTTATTGTTTTTGTAAGCAATGGTATGTCCAAGCGGCGCAACATCAAATATGACGTTTTTTCTGAGTGTAACTGAGAAAAACTCTTTTGATATGAGCATTTGTCGTCAAAAAAATCCGGTTAATCTAGGCATGTGGTACAACACAATTGTTCCGTAAAATTTGCAATTTTTACCCCATTCTGTAAATTCTATGAAATTTTATCGTAAATTTATGTGGAGTGTGCAAACAATTAAGGGCTCAAAAATGACGTCAAAATGGGGAGGGGTTTCTGTTTCCAGCATTCTTTAAAGTTTCGCACCTGGAAAAACTGGTATAGACCTAGGGAATGTTTAAATGGGCTACAGAAAAATAAAACACATCCAGAGTACTCGTTTTAAATAGTCAAAAAGATTCAGAGAAATAAAAGATGCACAGATAAAGTCAATTTGTAGTGAGGGTGTCAAAAATCAGTCACTTAGAAAAGTGACATTGATCATGTGTGCTAGAAATTGAACCCCATCAAGCTAAGTATTCTGGTATAATCAATTGAGGATCTTTCCTTATGTATAGATCCATTTATAATATTATATGCATTGAAAGCAGCTGTTCATGACATTGTAAAGTCACATAAACAAGACGGACTTAAGTCCTTACTTAACACCAGGTAATCACATCAGGACAAGTGTATAAGGTAGACGGAGTGGACATTGAGAAACAATGACGTTGTCGGACGTCATGAAACTAAACGGCGGCAGCGCCGGGTGATCATATAATGTCTTTTTAATTTTAGAATAATTTGGCAAATTATCAACGTATCAAGTTAAAATTTTCAACATTCCTTAAACTTTTGTTGATTTATGTTTTTCATATATATATATATATATATATATATATATATATATATATATATATATATATATATATATATATATATATATATATATATATATATATATATATATATAAATTTGCGATAGGCCTACTTGATGCTCGATCTTGCCATGAAGTTAAAATTTAAAAAATATTGCAAAATCAATTTGTTTCCCATATTCTTTTGGGATGCTTACTCCTCCAAGGCACCTGATCCCACCTCTGATGTTTTTTGGAGGTCTATGTTTGCTCTGCTCCAAAATTGCATTGTTTCAATGGACTATTGAGATTGATTACTGTTCGTTATCTTCATATTTCATCGTAAAACATGAAAACAGAGACACCTTGTAGCCTGATAAAACTATAATATATTTTCACTTTTATAGAATGTAAATTTAATTTTGATTACTGCTTGCTGGAATTTTAATTTTTTCAATATCTGTTGATTGCATTTAATTTTTATTTCTCTTTAACACATTGGTTTTTTTGTTGTTTTTTTTTGTTCTGTTTTGTTTTGTTTTGTTTTGTTTTTGTTTTTTTTTTTTTTTTTTTTTTTTTTTTTTTTTTTTTGGGGGGGGGGGGTTGTTTTTTCTTTTGTTTTTGTTTTTGTTTTTTTTTTTTTTTTGTTTTGTTTTTTTTTTTTGTTTTGTTTTTTTTTTTTTTTATGTAATTTCTGTTTAGATTTTTTCCAAAAAACACTACAAACAAGAGTTTTTTTGTTAGTGTTTGTCAATTTAAAAAATTAAAAAGCCTTAATAGCATGATTTATAGATGTTTATACTGCATTATCAATCTCTTATTTATAACCAAGACTACTTTTCCATTTTCTTATCTCAAGAGATAACTATAAATATATCCATTAAATATAATTTTGCTGTGTTGATCCTCCATAAATAACTACGGGTTTATACTTTATAGCGATGTCTCACTTGTAGCATACTACGATTCTTCTTCATAAATACATGGAGCAAGAAAATTTTGGATTTCCAGCACGATGCATGTGCATTTGTCGATTAATCAGAATTATATCCCAAGAATTTCACTGAGTAGTTTATTTAATTAGACAGAAAGTATTGCTTAAAATTTAATCTTTTCTTAAATCATTTGGGTTTTTTTATGTATTTTACATGTGTATCTTCTACATGAAACTATAAAGATAAAGAACATATTCCTTATGAACCAAATATAATTTATGATCTTAATAATAATCAAATCTTTCATGATTTGCAGATTTATCTGAACCAATCGTATATATCAATGGTGTGACAGAAAAATATTCAAATATCCCACAGAACGTGTCCCTTACTTTATCGTGTTTCACAGATGGAAACCCTGTTCCTACAGTAACCATCAGTAGGGGGACAAGAAACCAGATTCTTGGAAAAGTCCTCAATAATTGGTTAAACTACACCTTTCCTAGGAAAGCTCAATGTACAGATTCCAATATATACAGATGCGAGGGACGTTCAAAACAATATCCAACGAAAGTTGCTACATTTTCTATCAACATTCCTTGTAAGATTTTTTTCTTTAAGCGTATAGTCATTTCAATGTAGGGATTGTATATATATAAATTGATTAACATTTTTTTCTATAGGTAAGCCCCGCCTTGACAATAGGGTGGAGTTTAAATCTACTGTTTATATAAGAGATCTTCCCAATTCCGTATCTGTAAATGTGCCAATTATTTCAAATCCAAAACCGAGGCTGATCACGTGGAATGGACCACTTCCTAACCTCGCTATTCGCACAACAATATCGCAAAGAAATGAAGTTTACCAGCACTGGGTGTCCAGCACGATCCCCATTCATAATGAGAGTTTTCTCGGTAACTATACTGTGTTTGGAGAAGGGATTGAATTAGCAACCATCGAGATTACAGGTTAGATTTGAATTTACTTCAAATTTATTACCAAATGGAAGAATTCTCCTAAAAGTATGCAAATTAGGAGTAAAGATGCAAATTAGGAGTCAGGATATTTTCATAAAAGCATGTAGATTAGGAGTGAAGATGCAAATTAGGTTTCATGACATTCTCTAAAAAGTATGTAGATTAGGAGTGAAAGATTCAGGATTATCCCCCTTATGCATAACTCTGATCCTTCGACGTATTTGGCTCCAGTCTTTGGCATCTTTTTTCAGCTCTTCCAAGTCTTTTTTATTTAGGATTTCCAACGTTTCGGCTTGGGCATCAATGAAGAGATATAATTTGTCGAAATGCGCATTTGGTTTATCAAAATTGGTACCGTATATATATACAAAATGCAAATTAGGAGTCAGGATATTCTCTTAAAAGCAGGCAAATTAGGAGTCCGTTGCAAAGATCATTTATAGGAGAAAATGCTAAAACATGTTTAACGACAATATAAAAGGTTTAGTTTCAAATAGTAACTATTATCTTAATTTTACTTCCTTCTGATTTTGGATTGAATATGTTTGATAAAAAAGGGTTTCAATTTCATGTTCATAGAAATTCTAAACATTAAAAAAAAATCAATTTTTCATGCCAGAAACCTTTGAGAGAAAGCGTATGGGTTGTAATAGTGAGATATACTTTCTTGTTGTGAAAAGCCACAAAGAGTGCGCATTTCTATTTCCTAAATATTTCCTAAATACAGCTCTGTCTTTTCTTCCTGTTTTACCCATTTCTCTATAACACCTGCTGCTATCTCTCGTGTTCCCAGGGGTCCATGTTTACCCTGCTCTCTATTTGTATTGTTTCATGGAATATGAAGATAACGAACAATATTCAGTCTCGAAAGTCAATGAAACGACAGGGGTCAAAGCTTAGCCTGCTCTCAGTTTGTATTGTTTTAGAAATGAATAATTCAATAGCTACCAATTTATACTTCATATAACATGTACTGGGGCAGTATAAACTTTCTAAACTGCGAAGTGGTTTATAAAAAGGTTTAAACTGTTCGAACACAGGTTATACATGTTTAATTGGCTGCCTATTCAATTTATTCCTTACAATTTATTTTTTTTTTTATCATTAAGTGTTAAATTCCTTCAAAAAAGCTTACAAATTCTACATGTTTGAAAAGTATATCGTCAGGCGAGTCGATGCGTTTTTGACGCATGGTATTGTGACGTACGCAACACAGGTTATACGATATAAACTTAATCTTCTAGCCAATCAAATCGCACATTCAACCAAAATTAGATTATTTAATTTTAAGTTTGATCTCTGTTATCTTAGCATTGCCACTTACCAGTAAGATGAAAAGATTTTTAAAAATATTTATCTGAAAGTACAGTTGAACTTCGATACATTGAATGCCTTGAATATCATGGATATGTCGAGATGATGAGATGGAAGACTCAAGTTCTTTTTCTTTGTATATTTTAACCTCCATATCCCAAATCCTCAGATAACTCAAAGTTTTTCTTGGCCCTTTGAGTTTAAGACAAAGAGGTTTTTGACCGATAATACCATGGAATAGTTATACTGCTAATCTTTATTTCATATAATAATGTATTTTACAGAGATAGAGCCAGACCTGGGATCGACTCCGTCACAGTGGATACTATGGATTATTGTAGAAGTTTTCGCTGGTCTATTTGTTTTGTTAACAATAATCAGCATCATTTGTAAAGCAACTTGTAAATTTGGTTCAGGTAAAACGCATGTGAAAATGAAAAAAAAAAACGGTATTATAAACTTGATTATTTCATGTTAGCAGTTCCTGTCACCACTTTATTTCAACATTTCACATCCACAATTCATAATAACTCTTCATATGAACAGTTCGTATCAATAATTTACATTATAACATCTACGATTAAGTACATGTGTTACTATTAAAAATGCATATCAACAATTCGTACTTCAGCAGTTCATATATCAATACCTAAACTCAACTTTTCATATGAACAGTTCATATCGGTAGTTTAATATTTCAAGCATTTTGGAAGAAGTATCTTTATTTTCAGCACTGGTAAAAATTCAACAATATGTATATTTCTATTTTGTTTTCTAGGGACGTCAGTTACAAGCAAAGGGTGCCATGACGTTTATGATGTTACCCTAGGAACACAGGAAGGACGTGGAGATTTACAAAATGAATACCAATACCTTACAGTGACAGAGCTGGGACAATTTAACACCGGCCGGAAGTCTGTTGACAATAAAAACAACAAGTCGGATCCCAGTAATCATTACGAGAATTCCGGGAAGATGACGAGTGGCAGTACACGTCCCTTTGTACCAACAGTTTGACTTAAAACTACATAATGTTAAAGTGTTCTATATATATATATATATATATATATATATATATATATATATATATATATATATATATATATATATATATATAAAATATGTATATATATATATATATATATATATATATATATATATATATATATATATATATATATATATATATATATATATATATATATATATAAGTTGCTCTAAATCTGGAGACGTGTGATTTTTTTCTCGGAGAAAATGTTGATATCCGTTTGACATCAAATAATGTGACATGAAATAAAAATTCAAAAATTACTCGTTCTTTATATACAATGTTATAATATAAAATGTATGATGTTAAAAAGTTACTAACCTTTTATTATAAATAATCTAATATCAACGTTGATTTTGTGAATAGCAAAGTTTAAATGTAATATCTTCGTTTACAATTGTACCTATCAACTTTTTGTGTAGAGTGTAAAGTTGATAAAATCACAGAACAAAAAATTAGAAATTTCGACATATATATATATATCCAGATAATACCAAAACTTTTACTTTTCGTGAATCTTCGTCATAAGTTTAGATTTTATAAATATTTTATATTGTAAAATTTTAATAACCTTTTCTAATGCAATGAAAATGTCAGAATAATTAAAGCTATGCCATTCAGTTAACTGAAAGGTGACTAAATTGCAGGACTCGAGAACTCGGTCATTCAATCACATTTCCAGATCCAGGATCTTTCAGTCCTGCGAATCAGAACTTTTTATAGTTACCAATTAATAATCATGTAAATAATTTTTTTTTTTAGTGGAAGATATTGTTTTGGTTTTGGTCAAAGTACATTTCCGCATTTTGTGCGATCAAGAAACTGATATAATTAAGGTCTTTCGACTTCCTTCGGAAGTCCTTACTTT
The DNA here is from genome assembly GCF_033153115.1 of Saccostrea echinata. Classification (NCBI taxonomy): domain Eukaryota; kingdom Metazoa; phylum Mollusca; class Bivalvia; order Ostreida; family Ostreidae; genus Saccostrea; species Saccostrea echinata. Next base: position 645,182 of record NW_026889766.1, read on the forward strand.
TTTTCTTCTGTTTCCTATTATTATTATTCTCTTTTCATAAAACACATAATTTCTCGAAAACTACTAGACCGATTTCAAAGATTTTTTTCAGGAATTATGCATTGTTTTCAAATATCCAGACCGTTTTTTTTTTTTTTTTTTTTTTTTTTTTTTTTTTTTTGAAAAATCACTTCAGGTCGCTTTTTTGTCCAATTTCATTTTCCATATTGTCATTTCGTCTACGCTTTATCTTGTAAACGAGTCAAGAGGGAATCATGATATTTTCAGGGATGATTGAACATCTCTTTGAGTTATGCATAACGCCTTTTGATTTTGCATTCGTCACTTCCGGTCGTCCCCGGAAGTGATATTTAATCTCAAGATTTTTCGAAAAATTTAACAGTTTTGAATAAAAGCGACTTATGTTCACATGAATAATTGACAACAAAAAGCATTCATCGAAAGTACTTCCGGGTGTAAGGTTGAATTTGTTACATGTAACCGTAAATAGTCGAAAAATAAAGCTTTTTCTCCGAAATCATAAGAAATAGTATAAAATGATTATTAATTGAGTTTTTAAAGTTTTTTCCTGGCCTTGTGACTTTGGACGGCAACCGGAAGTGACGACTGCACAGTGGGAAAAGTCGGAATCGAAAATGGAAATGATTTTGTGTGTGTGTGTGTGTGTGTGTGTGTGCATTTTGAAGAAATTTGCCTTAATTTTATCATTATTATTTGGACAAAAACTCTTAATACATAACTCTTGACGTCCGTCGGAAGACCTACTCGTTTCTTTTTATTAATCCCTTTTCATAGTACAGGTAATTTCTCGGAAACTACTGGACCGATTTTAAGGACTTTTTCAGAAATGATGCATTGTTTTAAATATCTCCAGACCGTTTTTTTTTTTAATTTCTTGAAAACTCACTTCCGGTCGTATGTTTTGTACAGTTTTCATTTTTCAAATTGGCATTTTGACCATGCATTTTCTTATAAACGACGTAGGACGGAAACATGATATATTCAGGGAAGATAGAACATCTCTTTGAGTTATGCATAACGCCTTTTGTTTTTGCATCCGTCACTTCCGGTCGACACCGGACGTGATATTTAATTTCGTAATTTTAGAAATTTTTAACTGTTTTGAATAAAGGCATATAGAACTAATGCTTAAATGGACAATTGATAACAAAAACCATCCATTGGATGAACCGGAAGTAGTCGAAGAATAAAGCTTTTTCTATTAAATCATTAGAAATATTATAAAATGATTTGTAATTGAATTTCAAGGTTATATCTAGCTTTGTAAATTGTTACGTCAACCGTTTGTTTTTATAAGGAGTTTAACTATACATCAATCTCTTTGTCTCTGGTTCATGTACAAGCACGGCCTTAGCAGGTTTGATCTTATTTTTAATTTGATTTTTTTTTTTTAGTTCTTTATTCTTTTCTAGTATGCTATTGTGTTTCGTTTATATTTTTGTACATTTTAGTATATACTAACGTTCATGATTTAGATATAATTTTTTCTGGTATCTTTTACTTACTAAACTGAAATGTTTATGATTCACAGTCCTTGCTGGAAAACAAGTCTTGTAATTGTAAAAAGTTAAAAGTCAAATGAAAATCAATATCATATAAATACAGAAATCAAAGTACTGAAAGAGTTCTGAAAGACGGGATGGAAGTAATATATAAAGATCATGATTTTACATGTTTTCAAAATTAATTGTTGTAGATTTTAATGAAATTAAAAATAAAAATTGTTATAAAATATTAGAGTTACTCTGTATTAGCTGGTACCTCATAGTCTTGACCAAATTTAACGAGGTCCGAATTAAACTGACATTTCAAGAAGTACCTAAGGTTAAACAAGTGGTAACGCAGTCTTATATCACGCATCCGAATAGTTGTTTACGTATAATTTGTAGGTATTCCAATGTCTACCGATTTCTTATGCAAATTATGAGTCTATTTATATGTGTGGGGGGAGAGAGAGAGAGAGAGAGAGAGAGTTGTATGTATATACATGTACTCTACTAAAATAATATATTTGAATAGCGTATATAGTCGTCACTTGTAACCGCTTATCAGTGATCTGGTAATACATATAATTATACTAGTTATAACTAAACACATGAGGGATGTATTTTGATACAGGAGTGAAATATTTTTACATTTTTTTTATATTCCCGACAACCCGACGGATGCCAGATTTTAATATGTGTGAATGCATTGCTAACTAGATATGCACTATATATGCACTTGGTGAAAATATCTTTGTTGTGAGTGTAAACTGTACGAGTCCGTCTAGTATGTGTAAATATCCCCCATTCATCTCATATTTATGTATTTCCTGTAAACATGCACATGCTCGAAATTATCCAATACGCTAGTAGCTGTTATTTAAATTGTGCTTTTAAGCTAATACACACACTTCATATGTGGTGCTATAAATTTAAAATTAAAATGACATTAATAATGAAGTATGCAGTGAGTCTGACTCAGCCACGGTCGTTTTAACGATAATGATTTGTCAATATTGCAGTCCATTACTCACCTGGTAGCCTTTTCCTGTCTTGACTAGTAGTCAGAGTGGGTTTAAATTTGGTACCTAAACATCCATTTTGGCAAATCACTAAATGACATCCATTTTTAAAAAGCAGCGTTAACCTTTATATATCATAATTCGGTATTTATTCCTGCGGATCAACCAAGGTCCATTGTCGCAGTAGGTGCTGGCATCATAAAGATCCCTCACTGCTCAAAGACCGTAAGTGCAGAGTGTAGGTCTGCACATATAGTTCAGTATTTTGAAAACATTTATATAACATCTTCTGAAGATATTTAAGAATCGCACACTGCATGTACATTTTAATATTTTGTTTTCCAAAAATTAATTGTGTATAAAGCTTCTGATGTAATTTTCTTTCTGAATATTTTAAAACTTTTAGAATGTTATAACTTTGAGAGTACATTTTGAGAGCAGCATTTTAAAAACGGGGGGGGGGGGTTAACCTGAGATGTTTTGAAAATCCTCAATGCACTTGCAATGAATATTTAGAATATATTTGTTGTTAGACATACTTGTGTTTCAATTCTGGTTTTTATTTCTGTCTTGTATGTTTTACCGATATGTGTACGATAAATGAATACTTGATGAACGGTATGATGCATATTTTTAATTTATTTAATTATTTTTTGAATTATTAGTTGTTTTTTTCCCAAAACTTCCTGGACTGGAAGAATAGATTTTTAAAAGTCAAAATTCATCCAACAACCTCCATTTAGATCCGCCCCGAGGATAAAGCTGTTACATACATGTAAGTTGTCTCCCTTATCATGCGATAGACGGCGCACTGCACTTTATTTCCGTTACAGTTTTAGCGAACGTCAAGCGCGATGCTGTCGACAGTGGTTGTTGCGTGTTCTTTAATTTTTCTAGCTTATGGAGCGCAACTGAAGCCTAGATTTGAATACAAATACAGCTTTAAAGGACCTCACTTGACTCAGAGCAACAAAAGCATTCCATTCTGGGACTACGGAGGAGGTAAGAATTTTTTTCCGTAAGTTACACTAAACGTGTTCTGGTTGGCTGGTGTTTTATGTACACGTGTTGCATGTCAACAATAACATATGCCGGCACAAATTTCAAAGTTTTATGCAAGCAGTCATTTGATCCTAATTTAATCAATGTAATTTTAGGTTTTGGGATATTTTTAGGGTACTAGATGCCTTTGTTGCTAAAATAAATCACTTCACTTGAGCATATGGCAGACGTTGACCATTCTCTTGTACTTGAATCGACCTCATTAAGTCGGAATAAATCCCCTTGATATTTAAGCACCTGCTTTTGTTTTAGATAACAAAAACTACAATAAATATATTAATTTGTATATTGATATTTAAGCACCTGCTTTTGTTCTAGATAACAAAAACTACAATAAATATATTGGGTTTTTTTTATAATCATTTTAATGAAATCAATTCTAAACAGAGATGCATGTCAATAATCCTCACCCTTCCCTAGAAAAAGTGTCTTACATTTGTAGATTTTAAGATCATAATGATAGCTTGAGAATAATTCTCATAATACATAATGATGGCACCATGCTGTATTTTGAATTCTCAACCCATGTTTACATATTAAACATTTTTTTAAACCTCAAAAGGTTATTTTTAATATTCTGTTTATCATTAAATTCATATTGGATTGAGCTTATATATATGTAATAATAATGCAGTGAAAGAGCAAGACCCTTATGCAATGCATTTTCCATCATGATTAGAATAAATGAGATGAAAGTTTGTAATCAAAAGAAACCTATGAACAGTGTTTTAATATCCTCCATTTAAAACTTGTTTTTATTCTTCAGATGCCATTGCTGGAGATGATAACATTAGATTAGCCCCCTCTATAAGAAGCAAGAGAGGTAAGTTGATGCTGTTTTTCATGTTTTTACAAAACGCTTTAAAATTTCATAAATGAAGAGCATGCACAATAGTAATTGAAATGGTACAGTTGTCTTAATTTTGGGAAGGTGTGTAAGTGTATTCAACCGTTTACAATACTTACATCACTGGAGAAGACTGATATCTTTGTGTTCGACTATTTTAAAGTACTGAAAGTATTTCAGAGTATATTTGTTGATTTTCAATTTTTGAGTAAACCTTTGTTAATTTACAGGTTGGGTCTGGACAAATCTGAAAACTACCTTTAACCAATGGTCTGTAGAATGTGTTTTCAAGGTCACTGGGCGAGGTCGTGTTGGTGCAGATGGACTGGTATAAATTTGAATTCCCTCCCTAATTATGAATCTTTTTCCTCTTTGCCTTAAAATACACTGAAGATCTCTTATAAAAAAAAAAAAAGAAAGCAGAGTTTATTCATGATATTGAATAAATAGGTTGTGTTTTGATACAATCAAGAGAACTTCCTCCTTGAATCTTTAGGAAGAGATTTCATTAATAATTTACATCAACTTGAAGATAGGATATTAATTTTACCAATCAGATACAACAGTTTTTTCTCATGTGCTTTTGGTAAAAATAAAGCTAATCCATCATGATGGTCTACAATTACCAACTTTGCATAATTCAGTTTCAGTGATTATATTTAACAGTTTTCTTAAGATAAAAAAAAAATTACATGGTTCATTTAATTCATTTTGTGTCACGAGTTTGAAAATTAAGAAATAAATTATTAGTTTCTGTGAAAAAAATCATGACCTTGAGCAAGATTTGCCCTTAAGCCTTTGTTGCACGATGAATGACAGTAAAATTTACAAGACTGTCCACTTCCTACAATCAGTAAGTACATTGATATTGAATAATGAAGATAACTCTTAAGGCCTAAGGGTATAATTACACAACATTAATCGGAGAATTTATATACTCATAGCAATAAATAAAGATTTATCCAGTATGGTATAGCATTTCTTTAGTGTTAAGGCAATGAATTTCAAATTAAAAAAAAATTTATCATGTGTATCTTCATAATTTTCAAGATTCATGAGATTCAAATAAATGTACATTGATCAAAAATGAAATTTTTGTCCGAAACAATAGAGAATATTGAGTGTTCATGTAAGCATAGTCATTAGAGGAGGCTTAGGTCACAGTGACTATTAACATTATCATAAATTATCTTCTCTCACATAATAAAGCACAAGTTTGAATCAGTTTTTATAAACAAGTAAGCCTTATAGAAGGACAACAATGGAGTAAAATTTTAATCTGGGCCAGTGGCATCTTTTATTGTCAGTTAATGGCAATATATACTTTTCTTCATCAGTGTTCTTATTTTCCATTATTCATGTCTATTTTTGACACAGAGCAATACATAAAAGTATCATGAGTATATCCATCAGTTGTATTAATCTATTTGAATATGTAAATGAGCAATTTTAATACATTCATACAGAATCATAAAAGGCATTGTCAACATTCATACTGCTGCATGAACTACTACACAGAAGTTGGGTCTTTTATCTCTTTGGCCAATAACTTAGTAAAATAAAAACCTTTTAGATAAACATTTTTTTCACACATAGAGTATATTTTATTATAAATGTATTTATCCTATTTTTGACAGGCTGTGTGGTTTACAGAGGACAAAGGTCAGGAGGGACCAGTTTTTGGAAACCAGGATATGTGGAGGGGACTAGGTGTGTTCATGGACTCCTTTGATAATGATGGACAGGTAATACATACATACATGTTGTAATTGTAAATTCACTTGTTTGTATACATGTACACTAAGTGTGCCTGGATGAAAAGAATCAGGTCATACCTTCATGAAGTTTCCAGACAGAAGTACAGGTAAACTTGCTTATAACAAAGTGCCAGGAATGGACAATTTTGCTTCGTTATAAACATAATTTATTATATCCGTTAAGTTAACAGTATTATATTTTAAAGCTACAGGGATTGAAAATCAATTCCCTGTAAGTATCAATACATTTTAGGCTTGTTTGCTTTAAGCATGTTTTACTGTACATTGTACATTTATAAAATATATTTTACTTTTCCTTTGTTCTGGTTTTTATATACATGTAAATTTTGTTACGATTTCTGAAGTAATGTTAATGATATGACAGGGAATTTCTAGCTGAAATAAGAAATATTTTTGGATATCGATATTCCGGAATATTTGCATGAATAATTTGCAAGCTACAGTATGGATTCCTTGGTTCCTTTCAATGAGAAACAGGTGTCCTGTGTCACAGTAGATTCTGGAACAAATAAGTTCCCTCACTGCTTAAAGGCCATTAGTGCCAATTATAGGTCAAAATTTGGAAAATGGAGCAAATGGAGGTGTTCTAACAAGATTAAAAAATTCTCAAAGGAACATAAAACAAACAACCAATCAACAACACTATTGTTAATTTTTTATCAAATCTCATTAACTGAGCTTGAAACAAAAATTGTCTACAAATGTAACGAATATCTTGACAGTACAGAATGACCTTAGTAAATTAAAAATCTCACTTTATTTTAGCACAACAATCCATACATTATGGCAATGGTAAACGATGGAACTCAACAGTATGACCACCAGAGGTGAGTGTTGAAATGATTTAGGTAGTGATTAGGGTTAACAATCAAATACAGCAGGAAAATCTATCAGAAATATTGAAACATGGACAATTACTTTCACAAATATTCTTATGAAGTGCAGATTTATGTTTGTAAATAAAAAATTTTGATTAAAGGGGTGCCATGCTTTTGATCATGTGACATTTAATATCATGTGACTTGAGAAATCAACCAGTCTGTAAACTATGAAAAAGATTAATACATGAGGTTTTAGTGACTGAATCATAATGGCTTTGTTTACGTCTCTCTGTTTTTCAGTGATGGCTCCCAGCAGCAGGTTGGTGGATGTCTGCGTGACTTCAGAAACAAGCCATACCCAATCAGAGTGAAGATAGAGTACTACAATAAAATCCTTACAGTACGTATTAACAAACTCCTTCAGCCACCAGGCAATAATAATCCAAATATTGCTAAGTTGGATGTAGTAATATGATTTGGCTTTTGGGATTTTTTTTCAATTTATTTCACTGAATAGATATTTCACTGAATAGAAATAAAACTTGAATGCTTTATCCATGTTAAAAGGGCATATTTGTTGGAATTTACAAGTGAATACAAATAAGACTTGTCAAATGTATAGATTTTGATAAACATGTACAGCTCCAAACACATAGCTTTATATGCATCTTTACTATCAATTTCTAGTTTGCAAAGAAAATTTATATTGTGTCTGCAAATAAACTGATGTGAGTACAGTTAAATTTCGTTATCTCAAAGTTGAAAGGACTGTTAATGAACTTCGAGATATCTGGGGGTTCAACATATCAAATGGACTTCAAATAAATTTAGCGTAGTGAACACATACTTAATAGAAATAAAACCTCAAATTCCTCCTTGTTTGAAATTCTGTATGCGATTTCTTTGATAGACATGTACATTTATTTAGCAATAAAAAGATTTTTATCTCCTCTTTATAATTCACAAATTAAAACTTTGTATAGTACGCACAGAAGTATAATTCTTCTTCCAACGGCTCTCATCGTTTCCCATGTATACATAGCCGGATATCATCTATGCATTGTAAATTTAAAATTGGTCGCTTTCAGAGTAACGAAAACGAAATATACATTTTTTTTTAATTGGAAAAACAATCAGTTAAACCAAAAATACCTTATCATAATAAAACGAATGCAAAAGAAGAAACACGCACTTTTGTCTAACTACAGAACAACACTAAATCGCACTATAGCAAACGTTTACACAGTTTTCACTGCGACACACTCTCACATGATGGTGTGTTCTGAAGATTGTAAATTCTGCACACTCATGTAGGATTAATTGCATTAAACTACAGAATTTTGTTTCACTTTGACGTTTATAGTTTTCATTTTGATACATGTACATGAATGCATAAACTATGCAAGTGCGCATATTACACCTAGCATTAAATAGCACTTAACAAGATTAACGTACCCCAGCCACAAAACCATTAACGTGTCATCCAGGCGTATGCATTAGACTAATAAACACAACCCTCGGCTTGCATAATTAAAATCAAGGTAAGCCATACATACACCTCGTGTAATTATCGCTCTATTATCTGTTGATCACAGGAACACGGGTAACCCGTGTGTGACAAAAGGGGTGGGTGTTATCAATAAAGCATTCAGTTTACCTAAAGGACTTGATCATCAGAACGATTTCAATGAATGGGTACACAATTTTACTTTGAGATAACCGGGGTATTCGACATTACCATGTTCGACATAAAGGGTTTTATTTTAATCATTTATAGAGAAAATATTTCATCTGGACCGCGGCCTTACTTCGACATATCCGGGGTATTAGAGATATCCGTGTTCGAGATTTCGAAGTTTAGCTGTGTATATACTAAGCTCCTTGATATTTTCCTATGGATACCTCATTGTAATGCCTTTTTCCTATAGTCTTGTAATGCCCTGTTCCTATGGACACCTCATTGTAATGCCCTGTTCCTATGGACACCTCATTGTAATGTCTTTTTTCCAGGTATTTGTAAACAATGGTCTGACCAATAACAAGGACGATTTTGAGCTTTGTCTGAGACAGGAGAACGTTAACCTCCCAGACAGTGGCTACTTTGGTATCACTGCCGCTACTGGTGGACTAGCAGGTAAGCATTTGTTAACATTGCCTTTGACTTGTCAGTCTTAACTATGTCAGTGACTTTGAAATTGTCCTTATTTATTTACTATTATATCAGATGTAGCAAATATTAAAATGAGATTGTTTGGCAAGAAAAATAAAGGGCAGAGTGGGAAAAAGCAATATAACAAAGATTTTATAGTACATGTATACATGTATGTGAAGTAGGCATATTAGTACATACATATGTATCAAGTTTATGCCATGTAGGGCAAAACTTACTCTAACAAAGATTTGAAAAAGGGGGATATCTAGCCTGGGGAAAAACACTGAAACTGAATGTATTGTAACAAGATTGATGGTTTGATTCAGAAACAAAAATTGATTGATTGGTCAAATGTATAGATTTAATGTAAAGTGAGGGAAAGAAGTGATGAAAATGTAACTGCATTATCAGCAGCTGTTTCTTTATTTTGTAACCTATTTCTTAAGGAAGTAATTCAAACTGGCATACAAGATATGACTTTTGTGTTGTAGATGACCATGATGTACTGGCCTTCCTTACCCATTCTCTACATTCCCAAGACGAACAGGTGGGTACAACTATTTAGGTTTATGACTCGAACTGAAAAATTGAAGTTTACTTCATGTATTATTAAACTACAATCGATTTGAAACTTTCTCTGCAAAGCAAAAATATATGTGTAAATTTACTAAAATACATGTAGATGATCTTGAAAATGTATAAAGCCACATATTTATATGAATTGATGTAAACCCATTTTCCTTTTTGGGATTTATTGAAGAAATTTATGTGACTGTGAACAGAAAATTGGCCTATTTTTACCATTTTCTTGTCATCTTTTTCACAGCCAGCCAATCAGGTGCCGGAGCAGGAGAGACAGAAATATGAGAAAGAGTTTGACGATTATTACAAAGAACTGGAGCAAGCTAAAGAAAAGTGAGTAATCCCCCTTAATATTTGTATTCTCTTTCCAAATTAGGGTAAAATCATGCATGGCTTTATTAATTTTAATGTACACTGACCTATTTGTTTAATGTATCACATCATCAATGTACAAAAATTAGCAAATGAAATGCCAGAAATTTAAATTATTATATTGAATAATATGATCAGCTTTTCCACTCTTAGAAGACATTAACATACAGAAATATTTTCATTTAACAGCTACCAAAAACAGCACCCAGGAAAACATCCAGGGGAATTTGAGTCAATGGTAAGACTAAGAGGGAATCAATGGTCTTGTAGAATTGATTTAAAACAGTTGAAAGACTAATGGTAAAAGAAAGGAAAGATTATGTGGTGGCCATTCAGTTAAACCAAGAATCAGATGTGAATCCAAAAACAAATGAACTAAGGTGGATATTGGATTAATGAAAATAAGGAACTAGTTGTAAAAATAACAAATGACATGAATGAATAATGATGGAAAAAGGTATGGCATTCAAGGTGTTAATCAGAAGTTATCTTTCTTGACAGTTTGAAGCACAAGAAGACCGAGAGTTGAGGATGATTTTTGACGGACAGAATGAAATGCACAACACGCTGAAGGAACTGAACAGGAAGTTAGACGAGCTGATGGGAAGACAGGAAATGGTTCTGTCTCGAGTCAGTCAGCTGACCGGTGGAAACGTCCAGGTGTCACCGGTAAGTCATATAATTATTTCTTATATGTATATGTATATATATGTATGTGCTCATCTTATATAGGATTCTAAAATTGGTCTGCTTTTGTTTATGTTTTCTTGTTTTTATTAATCGGCTAAAAGTGCAGAAATTACCTTCTGAATTGTGAATTTGTTGCTGATCGTCTTCAGAAATGCTCATGTCAGAATCTCTAACTGATATGGTCAATCACAAGCAGAAATATTTATATCTCAGACCAAAATATAGTCTATCACAAGCAGAAATATTTATATCTCAGGCCAATATACCGTATATATTCGCCTATAAGTCGGTTGTATTTTTTAAGCTTAAATTAGAGGGATTGACCCACTAAAATACCAGTCTTTTTATAACTCATGTATAAGTCGGATAAAGAGTTTTGGACCAAAGTTTAACTCCCAAAAAACGGACTATATGGTAGTCTATCACAAGCAGAAATATTTTTAACTCAGGCCAATATAGTCTATTACAAGCAGGCTCCACTTTATCAACATGATATATTTCTGAGGACAGCTAATGCAAAGATGTAAACAAGTGTTCGTCATTATGCAAACTAAGGGCAAAAACCTAAAACATGGGCATTATTTCTGATACTAAATATAGATTTGTAGTACAGTGTGATCTTATCTTTACGTAGGGTGGAGGAGCCCCTCCCATTATTCCAGAATCAATCAAACGTCATGAGGTGGATCAAGTGCTGAACAACCAGGCTCAGATCATGAACGACGCCAGAGATATCAAGTAAGTTCACATCATCAATAAAGTCAGAGATATCAATAAGATATCAAGTAAGTTAATATCATCAATAAAGCCAGAGATATCAATAAGATATCAAGTAAGTTTACATCATCAGTAATGCCAGAGATATCAAGTAAGTTTACATCATTGGTAGAGACAAAAAAATTGTTAACCATTGTGAAACATTATTTATTTACCTGTACATATTTACCGGTACTTATTTTTAGCCCATATGTACTTATGTGTACTTATTTATTTACCTATATATGTATTTACCTGTACTTTTCTTCAGACAAGTGATGTATGATGTACAACAGAGAGCTGGTACGATCCAAGGCAGTCTGGGTGGTGGAGGTGGTGGATCTCAGGGGGGCGGGGGAATCCCTCAAGATATACAAAGCATTATATATAAACTACACGAGAATATGAACTATGTTAGGTCAGACCTGTCCAATGTTGCCAATAGACCACAGGTAAGGCAATTTCATTTCTCATAGAGAATCAGGGGCCTGTTTTACAAAAGAACTTATGACTAAGACCAAAATTTAATTCTGCTAATAACTTTCTTATTTACATTAAAAAGAAAATGGTTTAAATCTCTTTGAAAGGTATGTAGAAAGACACTTTTACACTTGCAATTTTAAACAAAATAATTAATTTTGCATTATTTTACAATCAACTGGAGTTTTTGATCTTAGTTGTAAGTTCTTTTGTAAAACAGGCCCCAGAGTAACGTACATATTTTTTTTTTTTGAAAAAGTTTGCAATTACAAAAGAAAAATATATCATCTTGAAAATTATGTAATGTATTCTATTTATATTGTAAAGTTGGTGTATATCATTGAGTCATGTTAAATGCAAAAGTATTCAAATTTTTTTGTTTTCTGGTATTTAAATATATTCCGGTAAACTGTGAATTAGTCTAAGAAGATTTTATTTCCATCAATAACTCGATACATAATGTTTGGTGTGTTTTGTAGGGACAGATGAATTGCCCAGAGGTCCAGGCTAACTGCGTGTCTCCCATGTTATTTTTCCTGGCTATAGGTTTACAACTTCTATTCATAGTTGGATACATGGTTTATAGGTAAGAAATCCAATATTTTTGGGGTTAGGATTTTTATAATGGATTCATGATTTCCTTTCATGAAATAATTATGTGTGGCGTATAATGAGTTCACTTCAAGTGGTCAGCTGCAGATATTCCAGATTCTGAGCATCAAAAAATGGAGAGAAAAAAAATTACAAAATCAAAAAAAACAAGATGTGTTTGTGAAACACTATGCCCCCGTATGGCAGCTTATGTCGAAGGTTAAAGTTTCTCAAATGCAAGTCAAAATCCAGGCCAAAAGATAAAAAATGTTGATACCCAAAGAAAGATCTTGTCTCGAGGAAAACACCTGTGGAATTTGAAAGACCTAGATACAACTGTTCAAAAGTTATGGTGAAGGTTAAAGTTTTTTTAATAAAAGTCAAACGTCAAGGTCAAGGTCAAAGTGGTTGGTATCCAAAGGAAGATCTCATCACAAGGATTACATATGTGAAGTATGAAAGCCCTAGCACCAACCATTCAAAAGTTATGGCCAAGGTTAAAGTTTTTCAAAAGGAGGTCAAACTCCTAAGTCAAGGTCAAAGAGTCGAAGTGGTTGGTATCCAAAGGAAGGTCTTGTCACAAGGATTACATATGTGAAGTATGAAAGCCCTAGCATCAACCATTCAAAAGTTATGGCCAAGGTTAAAGTTTTTCAAAAGTAGGTCAAACTCCTAGGTCAGGGTCAAAAGGTCAAAGTCATTGGTATTCAAAGGAAGGTCTTGTCACAAGGATTACTTATGTGAAGTATGAAAGCCCTAGCTCCAACCATTCAAAAGTTATGGCCAAGGTTAAAGTTTTTCAAAAGTAGATCAAACTCCTAGGTCAAGGTCAAAAGGGTCAAAGTGGTTGATATCCAGAGGAAGGTCTTGTCACAAGGAATACACATGTGAAGTTTGAAACCCTAAGCACCAACTGTTCAAAAGTTATGGCCAAGGTAAAAGTTTTTCAAAAGTATGTCAAACTCCTAGGTCAAGGTCAAAAGGGTCAAAGTGGTTGATATCCAGAGGAAGGTCTTGTCACAAGGAATACACATGTGAAGTTTGAAACCCTAAGCACCAACTGTTCAAAAGTTATGGCCAAGGTTAAAGTTTTTCAAAAGTAGGTCAAAGTCCAAGGTCAAGGTCAAACAGTCAAAGTGTTTGGTATCCAAAAGAAGGTCTTGTCACAAAGAATACACATGTGAAGTTTGAAACCCCAAGCTCCAACTGTTCAAAAGTTATGGCCAAGGTTAAAGTCTCATAAAATTTTGCAAAAGTGGGTCAAACTCCAAGGTCAAGGTCAAAAGGTCAAATATGATGGTACCCAAAGAAAGGTCTTGTCACAAGGAATACACATGTGAAATATGAAAGTCATAGCTCCAACCAATCAAAAGTTATGGGCAAGGTTAAAGTTGACAACAGACAGACAGACAAACGGACAAACAGACAAACAAACAGACAAACAGACAGACAGGACAAAAACAATATACCCCCGGGATCTTTCGATCCGGGGGCATAAAAATGCTCAGCCCTCCTCACCGTCCAACCCCCTCCCTTATGTTTCATTTTTTCCCTTTAACCTGCATAGACAAATTTAAAACCAAGCTACATGTAATTACATAAAAGACACACATTTCTTTAATAGTCATTCAAAATAAAGCACTCTTGCAATTACAAAAAATTCTTTGTCAAAATTGATATCTCCTTATTTTATTTTATTTATTTCAGATCTAACAAGGAAGCTCAAGCCAAGAAATTTTACTAGGTTCTATTTTACTAGGTTCTATTTTTTTTTTTTTAATTAAAGTTATAAGTTTTGAAAAGATAAGGTGCATTTACAGTATGGAGAGATTGTGAAGTCCAACAAGAACAATAACTGAGTATGCAAGAGTTATCTTTCTTATTATTAACACCCACCTGAACTTTGATTAGAGTGAAGCTTGGTGGATTGTTCTTGTAAATCTGAAGCTAACTATATCCATTAATTTGTACATTTAATAAAAACGTATTTATTCGCAGATTGTTGTCATGCAGTCCAAATTGGCCAAATGTAAAATTTACAGTGAGAGTAAATTTTTCAGAACTGTGGTTATTGTTTGTCATAAAGAAGATGAATGTCTCGTTTTTAATTTTTAATTGTTACTAGCTAAGAAATTTTGTTGGCTGTACTTATCAAGTCATTGTATTGATATCAAGAGCCTTTAAAAAATATATATATTTAAAAAAGTGCAATTTCCAAACAGATTTAAAGCAATTATGGATGTTGTGAAAATTATATGATGTATATACTAAATACTTATGTTAAATGTTGATCTTTTTTTAGGTCGTATTTTATATTTGTTGCATTTTTGGAGCTGTGCCATTATTTAAAATCAATGTGCCCGGCGGCTAGATATGATCTGGTATTTATAGGTATCTCTGTAATGGAAGATGATTCAGAATAAACCCAACTTGACATAGATTTTTTTTAAAAAATTATCCTGATATTAAATTCAAAATATCTCATCTTCTTATCTATAAATTAATCATGGATTCAATACCAAACTTTACTTGTTATAAATTTGCTGTACAAATTGAATTTTTTTCTATAAGTTGTAATTTTTTTTTTTATTTGAGAACTTGCACAACAAATTTTTAAAATTGTGAAAATGTATGTATGTAATTGTGTGTGTATATAGGAAGTGATTTTTAAGACCTATATTTTTAACATTCCATGTTAGAACTTAAATACCATCAATGTCTCTTGTTTTCAAAGCCAATGAGAAAATCTATAATTATTTTTGTTGCATCAGGTATGAATTGTGTGGAAAAAAGTTGTTGTCAGTTTTCATATTGCTTGAATAGTAATGTTTGATGCATGTGATAGAAAAGTGTGCTGTCATGTGGCTATATGTATAAATTTTCAGAGTAGCATTTACATTTCATGTTTTTATGAAACCACCAGCTTAGTAATAGTGAAATAACCCAAGTATGAACTGATATTTATATATAATCCATAACTATACAAACTTTGTGGAGTCATTGTGTACCATTGTAATTTCTCATATTTGTTCAGCATTAAAGAAAACATTATAAAAAAGCGACATTTTTTAAAAATCATTTTATAGAAAAATTAAATTATTCTAAGAGTACATGTAGAACAAAATGTACATGTTTATGAAAAGAGCTTATGGAATTTCAACATTTTATCTAGGATAGTCAGTAGATTTGGTGCTAATTAGCTGTGCTTCCCACCAGTTTTTCGATATTTTTTCATCAGTAAAATTTATATGAAGACCCTAGCAATATCATTTTTGCTCCGAGGTTCTTCAAGAGGTACCTAAGACTCTGTGGTACCAAAATTTCCCAAGAAGATGCACATGTCCTTTAGTTTCTCTGCTAAGGTTACCCTCACAGGTATACTATCTGATAAAAATACAGGAAGTTCTCATTTATAATACATGTATGTATACATTTCCACCCTCCCTCATTATATACTGTATGTAGGAACCATTAAAATCAAAGCCCTGGTTTTTGTATTGAAAATATTATACAGATCTTTAGTTCATGTTCTATGTTTTTTTGTCCTGTACAGCCTTCCATACTTTGATACCTCTTTAACTCCCCCCCCCCCCCCCCCCCCATTGTTGCCCTCTAGTCATGGTGTTCATTAGTCAGTGAATCTGGAGAGTGTCTGTGCTATTTTTACCTGTGTGTGTGTGACACGTCTGTCTGTTATATTGTATATGTCTTCATCCATGTCTGGTAAATGGTTTATATTTATTAATAAAGAAATGTAAAATGTCATATTTTTTTGTTTTCATTTACCATCATTTATATGATTGACAGTTTGAATTTTTATATAAATTTATTTTCTTTGACATAAGTTCAAGGAAAAACACTGACGACAGTGTTTAAAAAATGTCTAGTGTTTGTACATGAGTATGTGAGTTAGATTTATTGTTTGGTGGTAATTTCTACTCTGATTAAGGGTATTTATACCTTCAATAACTACAAAAAAATATTTGTAAAATCGTAACTCACAAGTACCATGACACAGTATATTTGTTAATACTTTATTGAAAAATCAACAAGGACAAGTAACGGAGAGTTATAATAGATTCACATTCAACAGCAAAAGCAAGATGACTAGAAAACAAAAGCAATCTCGGTCTTATTAAATGACTACTAAAGAGTATATTTTATTCCGCGGCAGATACATCTATCCCATCCGGGGTTTTATCTTCAACACTAACACTGACGTCATTTGCATCTACATTGTCATGGCAACAAGAAAGCGTTGGGCTGTAACTATGGTGTACATTATTTGGATTAAAAGTTATCTCCCTTCGCTTTATTGAAACACATGACGTCATGTCATTCGGAACTAATGTATATTTTCGTTCTTTTTCGTTCCATATGTGCAAAGGTCCACGGAAGCCGTATTTATCCGGGCGACAGCTAAAACCAAAAGGCGTGAAACACCCGAAATACTGATATGATCTAGAGCGCATGTCTATGATTCGAATGCCGGGTTGTTTGAGAATATCGTACAGCCGCCATTTCTGACTAACCTGCATTCCAAAGTTGTCTTTCTTCACAATTCTAGTTTTGAGTTCTCTGTCAAAATACTTGATGGAATATCTAGGAGTCTCCTCTATCACTGCTTGAAGTAGATTGGACGGATTAAACACGGCGTCGTCTGACTTCAGATACTTGAACATACATCGTACAGCGTGATCCGCCACCGAGTTTATCTCTGTTTCATCCGCAAGCATTGCGAGTTGATATTCATACGCAATAGAAAGTTCTGTAGACACGCCATTTAGCACGCTCTCGTAGTCTTCTTTTGGAATGCTGTCCACTGGTTTCAGTCGCCTCATTGCTTTCTTTCTTTGAAATGCATTGTAAATGCCTTTGAGTAGCCTCCGGAAACTGTAATGCTCGCCAAATCGGAAAGAGTTTCTAATACACCGACCTTTGGAATATTTGTCGCTGACAACTATTTCCATTTCATCTTCACAATCGTCGTCCTCGTTTTCGTCGCCATGCGCCTGCACGTTTACCCCTAACTCCAGTAAGATCCTCTGATATTTCGCCTTTTTGCGATTAAAAGTGAAAACAAGTCTCTCTCGGAACACCTCGATTACTTTTGCGACTTCTGCTTCACTTGGATAACATCGTATTCTTTTTGAAGACATTGATTTTGAAAGAGTTTCCGGTTGGTTTTCGATTTTTGAGATTTCTTCAGAAGGGTGATTATCAGTCTTCTCGATCTGTATTTCGGTGTCATCGATTCGTGTTAGTTCAATGGCTTCCTTTTCAGTAGAAACCAATTCCGACATGGCGTTTCCGCAGTGATCGTTGTCCATATTTTTTCTCTCTTAGGCATTCAGTCACATCTCATCTGAAATTTAACAAGAATGATACATTTTAAAGGATTAAAGTTCCGGAAGTAGTTTATAACACATCAGAGTAAAAACTTCACATTTTAAAAGTACCAAATGTACAGTACTTTCAGTACTTTGATTAAATATGTAGATATTATTTTTTAAAATTATTTTATGAAAAAATTGAAAAAACACAATGTTAGTCTACAGGCTCAACAATTAATCCTGGTACTTTCAGTTGAGAACCTACATGTAGGACACAGAATTACATGCAGGATATCAATGTACACTGATTTATTTTTACGTCAAATAAAAACTTGACAACCTTAATTTAAAATAAAACAATAATGTGATTCAATTGTAATGTTAGACTTTCTGACGTGTACATGTATAATTAAAGTATATAAAAATTGAAATTCAGTAGCCTTGGTACTTACAATTTTTACACGGACAGGAACACATGTACATATGTAACAAGTATACCCTATATGATCATGATGATGCGGTGATTTGTTTGTGACTATGAAGACAATTCGGCTCTGTTTTATACATATTTACACTGCACCTTACACGCCCTAGCTCTACCCTGTACTTGACCCTACGTTACATAGAAGGGGCAGTGTCATCCTTAATACTGGATTCTATTTCCTATCTAATCGTGCTGTACTGGGTAGTGTTACAGACACGCCCCGACCTTTTGAACCTAAGGGGTGTTCTGTAAATACATGTATACCTTAGTGTCCACTAAGAAACTTAATTACAATTTGTTCAAAATTAAATTTGTCATCTACAACACTTTAATTGATGTACTTTCTTTATGATGTAGTGATTCATATGGATAATTTTAATACTCACTCACACATTCTTTCACATTTTAAAATCTAAACAGCCGTAACTTTTTTTTTTATTATTTTCAGGAGGGGATGCTTTTATAAAGTGTTTAAAAATTGGAAGATTATTCTTGGCATCTTTTTATATATATATATTTCAGGAACCTCTTCATATAAAATTCTGCACACAGGATGTCAAAAAAATCCTTTTTCTTTAATTGGGATAAAAGTGTGTACATAGAGAAAAATTGAAGAATCCATCAAAATAATTTTTTAATTAATATCAAAACTCAGAAATGTATTCGTACACTGACGGATTTAGAGGGGGGCAGGGACCCGAGTCCCCCTCCCTTTTGTGTCCAAAGTACATACAATATTTAATAAATCTTTTTTTTTTTGGTGTGGTTGTGGGCCCCCACTTCGACCCCAAACTGCCCCCCTTTCAAAATTCCTGGATCCGCCACTGTCCTAACACATTGAGAACCTAATGGAAAAGAAGTCGATTTATTTCAAGCCAAAGAAAAAAAATGAATGCATGATGAGAAAAATTAACGTTGTCCTACCTTGAGCTACATATTGTACATGTCGCTTTATTATTCCTGCTCGCTGTTTGTGAAAATCTCTAGATTATTAGATTCTAAAAAAAATCTGGCTTTTCAAGTTTTCAAAAAGTAGGGAAAATATTGACAGAAACTTTTCAAATGAAATTGTTTTCAAACAGCAGGCGTAAAATTAACACTTCCCGGTTTAACAACAACATGTATTTAAAATTAGATGTTCCGACAACAGACATCGCGCCTACGCACTATACATGTGTTCAGAGATTTAAAACGATTATGTGTGGATGATTCATATAAACTTAAACTTGAAATAAACATATGGACGAAGATTATCTGGTATTAAAAAAAATGACTTCGAAAAAAAAAAATTAATGATTAATATATGAGTAACCAAATCAATTATAAATGTAGGTAAAGGTGTGCAGGAGTAAATAAAAATTTCGAAAAATTTTTATTTCCCAGCTTAATTATTTCTTCCGTCTTCAATTCCTACCCGTTTATTTTTTCCTTTTCTCTGTAACACAATCATACACATTTCCTTCCAATATAAATTACAAGTTTTGTATTTTTATTTTCGTCCTATTGGAGAGGAGAATCTTAGTTAGAATAATTTGTGTCGAATCCGATGGAGTATGTACAAAAAATGTAATTTTTTAAATCAAAATTTAAATCAATGTTCACCAGTGTATATAGATCTTTGAAACATTGGATCCGCCACAGACTGCCGAGAATCCATAATTATCTATCAGATCTGGAAGCTTTGTATATCCGCTTTCGGGACTTCCAGATTTATTTACGAAAATGAAAGTAATGTCTTACAATACGGAACTAAAAATTACAAATAACTTCCTATAAAATGTCCATTGATAATCATGATAATAGCACATCTCAGAGAGAGAAAGAGAGAGAGAGAGAGAGAGTCGGGAATCAGTATACTTACTGTTTACATCGTTAATCACTACTGATAGAAACTGTAGGAATTCCCCACTTATATTGGGAGTAGTTTGAGTGGAACGATCGATAAGCCTATGATAAAGCAGTATTATCTAATTGTATAAACAGAGAGTCAAAAAATAAACAATGCAGTTCTATGGATAGTACGCCGACAATATTCACTGTTCCAGCGACTAATCCGGAAGTTCACAGACCGGAAAATTATCTCGGTCAGTTGTTCCGTTTGTTGTTAAAGCTGACATCCGATTGTTCCCCGTATAGTGAATCACTACTTGTGTTGTGGTCAAACGGTCAAAGATCTCGGTATAAAATGAATATCACAGCGTTGTATTTATCCCATCTGTCTATCTCATCAGTGCGTCTTTCTTTCTATCTTTTTTGTACAGCGTATTGGTATTTATAACTTTGATTTGTCCAAGCCTGTATGTTAGATCATCACCGACTCTGTGTGTTAGACCTTATGTCGATATACACATATGTTTTAATCTATATTTCCCGTACAGTGACCGCGGAGAGCTGATTGTTTCTTTTTTCTCGGTCGGTCGCCCTTTGTTCCACTTATGCAGTGTTTTATCGACCAATGTGCCCGCCAATGCATGCGTATAAAATATTCCGACTTACGTAATTCAATGTACCTGGTATATTGTTAATAGGGAGACTCCATTCATCAGGTGATGATATTTTATGAATGTAATGATGTATTATCTCAGGCTTGTACATTATCTTATCAACTAAGGAATAAATACTCCGTACGACATATCATAATGTGAAACAAGAGCACCTGTTGTTACACCATGTAGATGGTTATGCATGCAAAACACTAAATTTAAAAAAAAATAAAATATATTTAAATCCTTTAATTTTCTTTTTCGGTAAAATTTTGTCTGTCATGAAGTTTATACGTATGCGATAATTGATTTATGTAGTACATGAAAATCTTCAATGATTGTGCATTGTTAACTGTATTAAAACGAATGAACGTGTTTCCGACTGAAAACATACAATGAATTTTATACAGTCATAATAAATTTGCCAAATATAAAGATAGAATGGGGTGTGCCTCTCGCTCTCTCTCATATATGATATAGGAAACTCCTAATAATTTATATTATATGAGCGTGGTACATGTAATTTAAGGCGTACCCTATCGTAAGAACAGGCGCGGGTCCAGGATTTTTTTTTTTTTCGAGGGGGGGGGGGGGGATACGTGTCAACCCCAGTCAAAAAAAAATTCCAACTTAGAAATTTCTTTTCCCAAACGTATCAACACACAGAAAATTTCTTGACAAGCAAACGAAAAAAAATCCTTTACAAAAACGTGAGAAAAACCTATTTCGTGGTGCTGGGTCCACGTACCGAAGGGGGGGGGGGGTCCAAATCATTTTTTATTTTCCTCGGTATATATTTTCAATAACTCTGCAAATTCCAAGGGGGGGGGGGGGTCGAACCCCCCTTCTCGATCCCCGCATGAAGAACATAGAACAATTTTCTTCGAATTGAACGTATTTCCTCAATATTTAATCAGCATGTATCAACATATTTGAGTGATAAATAAAGACGCTATATAAAATTCTTGTTAGTACGAAAATTACTTTAATATTATGGCCTTAATGAAGTATTCATCTGTCTTGCATAAATTAAAATTCTCTGACTTAAATTCACTTTTCCCAAGTTGTACGCTGCGGGTACTCAAAAAATGCTACACTATTTTTACATTTATAACATATATTTATCTGACCACTTCTTTTACCAGATTGCTTTTGCAATTAAAAAAGCTTTACAACTGATATATATATGCATGTTTCGGTTGTAAACTACAAGTATACAAATAGATGTAACATCGTCTTGAATTTGTAGAAGAAAACATGGCAAGATTAGAGTATAACGACTAAATTATTCTAGATCTGCATGGCCACAATCTATTTTAAAATGGCAAAAGCTTGGAGGGAGGAAAAGAATGCAGCACCTCAACAACAACAAATCATGCTTTGTAAGTTGCATTTCTTACTTTTTTCTCTTGACAACCCCCATCCCCACCCAAAAAAAAAAAACAAAAGAAAAGGAAAGCAAAACCAAACAATGATTGATATTCATCCACTTAATTAATTACCAGAGTGGTCCAAATAGTCAGTTTGACAAAAGAATAAAAAATTGGGGTTTTCTTCTTGACGTATCGTTTATTTCTTATTAATGTTTCAATATGTATATTTAAGTAAATTATATAACATCCTAATTGTGAAGCTTCTGCTAGCCAACCAGATGTAAATTTAATCACGTGACAACTCACGTGATTATTTGAACGTTAATGGATACATGCACACACAGGTCTGATAAATGAGCTTGATATTTTCAAATTATCATGATTATGCTAGTTTTATTTCGTATAACAAAATCAAATGGACAGTGAATTCGTTTTTATTACTGTTCTCAACCTATTCTGGTATCATGACTGAGATATTATATAAACGCAGTGCATGCGAGGTCTGTAATATACTTTATTGACCTCGTTAAACTGACAAAACATTGACAAATGTGGACACAAATGTAGAAGATCTACTTTTATTTTCCAGTGAATGTTATTTAACACAATATACAAACGCTTAGAAATGACATAAAGTATATTTTAGTATATAAAAAAAACAATCAGAAACATATTATATAATGCTTCTAGATGTCACACATTGACTCCGTTTTCTCTATCTTTATAATATGCTTCTATATGTCACACATTGGCACAATTTTCTCTATCCATTTGCATACACTATCTCTACGTTGCTATAGAGGTCTCGTGATGTCTCGCCTGTTTCAGAGACTGTCTCACCGTCAGGTTCATTCGGAAAGTCCTCTAGAGTTGACGCCACGATCTTGTGACATGCTATGTATTCTTCCTATAAGCAGAATATACATTTTATTGTTACTTTCTTTAAATAAACACCTGTAATGCAGAAAATAACGGTCAAAATAACACAAAATCATTCATTAGCCCAAACTTTATCAAATATGAGTTTCAAAAGTAATGAAATCTTAATACTATATATTGATCAATATTTGTAATTTCTTTATCTAAATCTTAAAGAGAGTTCAATAACATTTTGCTGTTATTTCAAGGGAGGAAAGAGAAACAATATTATTATAATATTATTCTTTATTGTATGATTTTGATCCATTATTGGTGTCCACCATTATGTTTTTGTTGTACTGATGATATCATTTCCTAGCTATATGTATCTGCAATTATACAGGACTACACTTAACGTAGACGAAACCATTTCCGGTCTTCGTATCTGTAACTACCCGTTATTGCGACCATTTCCGGTCTACAATCTCTTAGCTGCCGGACTACATTAACTGAAGCTGTCGGACTATACTAACCTTAGATGAGATCATTTCCGGTCTACGAATCTGTAACTGCCTGACTATACTAACCTTCGATGAGATCATTTCCGGTCTACGAATCTGTAACTGCCGGACTATACTAAACATGTCTACTTCATCATCCTGCTGTAGTTGTTGGAGGGTATTATACACTGCACAGACCATACCACAACCTGTGGCGCCATCTCTATGCAAAATAATTTTTTGTTAAATGATTTAATTTAATTAAAATTCTGAAAAGGTTACATTATTCGTAATTCGTTTGCTTTAAGATACAGTAAATGTTCGGGCAATACATTCCGCTAAATATTATAGAATTTGGTGTAAAATTCAGTGTGTGTATCTTAAAACTTTTAATCGGGATAGAAGAATGGAGAAATATTTTAATATATGCAAAGAAAATATGTTGATCCTCCAAGAAATAAGTAATAACTAAATAAGAAGAAATGTAAAAGATGCCATTTAAGAATTCTTATAAATGTGTCAGCGAAGTTTCAAAGAAACATACAGAAAAAAGAGACAAACTGACTGATAGATGCATATAAAACTTTGAACACAAATTCTAAATTGAGATTATCCTTCCAATGATCCGTAAAAAAAAAATCTTACTTTGAGACAATGGTTACTGGATTCACAGTCTCTGATGATTTATTTCTTTTCATCACATGATCAATGACATCTGCAACCATTTGAAGATCACGTGGGATGACGTCATTCATCTTCCATGTTGTTAGTTCGTAAATACTAACTTCCTGTGTCTCAGACTGGAAAAGCACATCGTTTAAATATTTTACACAGATAACAAAATATGCCATTCAAGAACTACACAAATTTTTACCAGTTTATTTTGAAACATCTGAAGATCTTTCATCAATATTTCGATCCACATATGTTAAACTGGTGGTAAATTTTCTTGAAAAAAAACTCTGACAATAAATACAGATTGTAACCAGCTGCTTATCAAAATTTATCTTTATCACTAAAATTTGTAACAATTTCACACAAAAACGGATAATTATATAAAGGAAGTTTATAAGATCTGCTTTACCTCATCATTCTTTATTATTATATCAGTTTTTCGGACAGAAGGCGTTATGTTCGAAGAAGACAGCTTGGAAATACTGTATGATTCAATAGCGATTGGGTTCTCCCTTGGAAGCCATTCCCTTGCCTACAGTGATAAAGGAGAAGATAACGAACAGTGATTGGTCTAAAATAAAAACATACAACAATACAAACATACAACAAAAACATACAATAAAAACATACAACAAAACAAATCTGTGAACAGGACATAAAACACAGACCCTAAAAATTCCAGAGGTGGGATCATGTGCCTAGGAGGATTAAGCATTCCTTGTCTACCGGTCACACCCGCTGTGAACTCTATGTACCGTATATACTCGCCTATAAGTCGGTTGTATTTTTTAAGCTTAAATTAGAGGGATTGACCCACTAAAATACCATTCTTTTAATAACTCGCGTATAAGTCGGATAAAGAGTTTTAGACCAAGTTTAACTCCCAAAAAGCCGACTTATAAGCGAGTATATACGGTATACTGATCAGGTAGACGGAATATTTTACAGTCAAAGTTAGTAAAAAACAAAGGCCTAACAGTTCGGTATGAAACATGTCCGTCAAAATACAACCCAATGATAGGTTATATTTACTAACAAGGTTATAATGTCCATAGAATTTACATATGCTGATTTTAAAAGAGGTTGTTGAAATCCCTATAACATTAATTTAATCTGTCAGTAGCCTGCATCGGGTTGAAAATTGATTGTACTCAATGCATGATCTTGAGTATCGAATACCTTAATGGTATATACATAAACACCACATGCAGGTATTGGGGAATATTACTACATAGCTAAGGAAAGTTGACAATGGGAAAGCTGAAGTCATTTCGTTCGTCATGACATACAATGTAGTTGTTAGTTGACCCTTATCGTCTATAGTCGATAAAACATCCAAATATGAAACAAATGTGTCTTTCATTTCAAGTTCACTGGGATATATCGAGTCGACATATGAATGGAAGCAACTATTATATACTGATATATCTGAATTTCGAGTTGAAGGCCACAGCTAGTGGGGTTTTTCTTCTTCGAATTAGTTTTTGAATAAATTCAGGTTCGTTTGTTGGAAGACCTTGATTCCAAAGACTACAATGATGTTGTCAATGAGGAACTCCAACATCCTTTTTAGATTAACTGCAGAGTTTTTTTTTATATTCATAAATGTTACTCTTTTTTCCTTATTCCATTTCTTTTGTCATATGATACATTGAATTGCATTAAATGAATACACAGCAAAAATCAAGGCATGCACATGGTTGTCTTTTGCATGTAGAATTTGCGAAAGAAATATATAACTCTAATCTATTTTTCGTCAAAATCGGGAACATAACCTCGATACGAGAAACCATGGAAAAAAAATAATATACCGATGGTATATCCTTAAGAGGATTGATAGATACAAGAGTGTTCGATTCGTGATCCACTAGGAGTCTCAGGAAATCTACAGCCTGTCCCTCCACTGGATACTGGGCAGCTATCAGGGCGTTGTTCTCACAGAAAGACTGAAATGAAAGAATATTCCTTCCTACATCTTGGTAATCATAACTTTTTAATTTCTCAATTATATATAGCTTTCCCCTGGAATTTGTGCATGAAGGACTGCTGCTTTAACAAGTTCCCTGACAAAAATTAAAGAACATTGATGACCAGGTGTTTTTGAAAGATTTCGGAGGATGACATTTCTTATATACCGGTACTCTACTAAAAATCAATGAATCGCTGATAATAAAATTTTTTGAATATATTTTTTTGATACGATTTGAAATCAATTAAGAAGTCTCAAAATAACAGTATTTTTGTATACATATACTACGAGGAGATACAAAAACAGATATTCGAGGAACGTGTCTTCATAACAGAATCTTTTTCAATAAATCGTTGTGAATTGGTTTATTTTATCATAGTATACTTATACATAGTAAGCAAAAACTTTGTTTAAAAAATGTGATTTAGTTGTAC
This sequence comes from Saccostrea echinata, assembly GCF_033153115.1. Lineage (NCBI taxonomy): Eukaryota > Metazoa > Mollusca > Bivalvia > Ostreida > Ostreidae > Saccostrea > Saccostrea echinata. Next base: position 671,949 of record NW_026889766.1, read on the forward strand.
TTACCGAAACGAAGACTGCATTGTAGTAATAAGTTCGTCCTTCAACATACGAAGACAGGGCCACCTTGAACCTGTCGACTAAACAACAAATATCAAAATATTTTATTAAGCTATGGTAAGTTATTGGCTTTACCAAGAAAAGTAACTCAATTATGTAAATTAATACTCATATAAAGTTAAGATAAATATGCAGTAAAATCACGATATGGATATCGATTCTACAAAAGTCAAAATTAGTTACAAGAGATTGATTTGATTTGAACATATTTTATTGTAATAATACATACAAAAGGATTGGATACAAGTTCTTTCAACTTGATAAATCCTCTCCAGCTTATTATACAAACAATGAATACAATATGATTGTCATAATAAATAAATTGAGATAATTTACGAAAATTTATGTTGTACATGTAATATATATGAAAATTATAAAGACACATAGATTACTCTGAGTAATCTACCAGAGCTCTAATGTTACATATACAGTGATTGCAATGTTTTTGAACAAGAATCTTTCATATTTGCTAAAACATTTAAAATTTTTCATTCTGCATATACATATTGAAATCTAAGACACTGTTTTGAATTAGAATCTATCTGATTCTCGAAAAAATTTCTGGACACTACAGAAATTTTGAATATTTACATCGGTAGAAAAAGATTCGTTTCCACACAATAAAAAATGAGTATCTATTATATTTTGCTGGTTAAGTTGAAGAATAGTGTTTATTAAGTCATTTCTTGGACGTTCATATTTCTTGCAAACAAAGAAAAAATAATAAATGTCTTCAGTTTGACCGCAAGTACATTTGGGGGAAGAAATTATATAACAAGAGATTCGGACTTGATAGTAGACATGATAAATAACATAACAGTAGAAATGATAAATAACATGATAGTTGAGATGATAAATAGCATGATAGTAGAAATGATAAATAACATGATAGTTGAGATGATAAATAGCATGATAGTAGAAATGATAAATAACATGATAGTTGAGATGATAAATAGCATGATAGTAGAAATGATAAATAACATGATAGTTGAGATGATAAATAACATGAGAGTAGAAATGATAAATAACAAGATAGTAGAAATGATAAATAACATGATAAATAACATGATAGTTGAGATGATAAATAACATGAGAGTAGAAATGACAAATAACATGACAGTAGAAATGACAAATAACATGATAGTTGAGATGAAAAAATAACATGACAGTAGAAATTATGAAAATTAACATGATAGTAGATGATAAATAAAATGATAGTAGAAATGATAAATAACAGTAGAGATAATAAATAACATGATAGTTGAAAGGATTAATAACATGACAGTAGAAATTAAATAATATGATAGTAGAAATGATAAATAATATAACGGAAATGATAATAACCTGGTAAAACATCCTTTGTGTAGTTTAGTTCTTGGTGCGATATTCCCGCCTCTTTATCTGCGTCTATATATTGTTTTTTGATGGAAATTAGCTCCTTTGGGGAGAAAAAATTACGCAATCAAGTTTCACTACTCACACTTCAAATGACATTTTGTTTTGACTTTAAAATCTAAAATATAAATATAATAATAGGTATTTCTTCTTTTTCAAGTGTTATATTTAATTAATTTCTCTATGTACTTGAAATGTCATTTGTTTTTACTTTAAAATCTATATTTCTTTCTTAAATTTAATAATAGATACATTTCTTTTTTTTTCAAGTATAAGTTATCAATTAACTGACATCAGCTTGTTGTAACTAGTCAGTAATTCATCGTTGCATCCATGTATGTAAAGCGAATACTAGATTTTGCTTCTTACACCAACAATAATAACTATTAGAGTCTGCTTTTAAGCGAACACTTGCCTGATGTAATTAATTGTCCCATTCTTGAATCAAGATAATATATGATACCTGTATAATCTGACTGTCTTTCATGCAACATTTTTATGGACATTCTCATAATAAGCTGCCTAATGCAATGAAATATATGGAGATAACGAACAGTATTCAAGCTCAAAAGTCCATTAAACAGTACAAAATAGGAGCAGAGCAAACACGGACCTCCAAACATCAGAGGTGGGATCAGGTGCCATGGAGGAGTGAGCATCCCCTGCCGACCGGTTACACCCGCCGTTTCCAATGAAGTATACCCAATTAATTATATTTGACAATTTATTTTATTCTATAGCACCCCTAAAGAGGACAAGATTTTCCCTCCTGTCCTTCTTTTCGTCCGTCCGTCTGTTTGTCTGTCCCTCTCTCTGGCAGTATTTTTATAAACTTGGTTTGTATATAACAGTGCCAGAATTCTCTATGCTTACTTCGAATTCTGATGTCAGTTCAGAACCACTCGGATTTTCTCTTTGTTTCTTGATAAAAGAAGCTTTGTCCTTCACCCGTTGTTTTCCTTTAAAGGACTCATTCAATGCAAAATGAAGACAGACATACTGGTCCTGAAATACAAGACTTGTTTGTGAGTAAATTGTTTTGGTTCTGGATCGGGATATAAAGTTGGTTGGACTGTCAAGCAGACTTCTATTCAGACGATCTCCTTGTTTTGACAATGTGATTAACATACACTTTTTTACATCTCGAGAGTGTTATACTTAGGTGTAGATATAATAGTACTCTCTTTATTCTCATTCACATCTAAATAGTTTGTTTGTATTTTTGCTTAACTTCCTTTTCGAGACTTTATCAGTCATATTGAGATGCCAGCACGTCCCAGTGGAGGGCTGCAAATTTAGATCTATACTCGGCATTCAGGGCAATTGGGCAGTGACGGATCTTTTCGTGCCAGCACCTACTGCGACATGGGACATCGGTTTATATGGTTTTATCCGAAGGACCGGTTTCCACGTCCCGCAGTGCATATCTAAATAGTAGAGTGCCATTTATTTCTAGAATAATTGACAACTATGTTAAAGTGTGTTCTTTTGGTAAACAACTGTCAGGAATATATCACTAGAACTTACATCTTATAAGCCTTATCACTTAAAATGGCTTTTAAATACTCTTTTTCCCCACGGCGACATAATTCCGTGGAAGCACAATTTCTGTTCAATCCGCGGTTAATTAGAAAATTACGCAGAATTATTCTTTAGGCTGTAATAAGATATTATACGTTTCTAACACTGATACGATGGTTAATTCCAAAAGTTTTGTCACAACTGCTATAAAATCTTAAATAACCAAATGTTATCAACAAAATGTAATCAACAAAATACCCCTTGTATATTTTAATTTTTCCCAAAAATTTTATTCGATTATATAAAATACTTTTTTAAATATTAAGATAAACACAACGTCAGGTTTTGTCTATCTCCGTACGGTAAGAATGTTACCGGCGTCCTTATGATGTTACTTTTGGCACTCATTTTAAGTTCATTCGAGTGTTCGAATCCCACTGTGGGACGTAGAGACCGGTGCGTAGGATGAGACCGTATAAACTGAGGTCCCGTGTCGCAGTAGGTGCTGCCACGAAGAAGTTCCCTCACTGCTCAATGCCGAGTATAGACAAAAAAATTTGCAGCTCTCCATCGGCAAGTGGTGCGTCTCCATATGAGTGAAAAATTCTCGAGAGGGACGTTAAACAACAAACAACCAAACAAACAAAAGTTCATTCGCATATCTTTTTAACTTTTCATCTGCTATTCATATATTACATATGAATAAATATAGTAGCCATACTTTGTTTTACATTTTTTTTTAACTGTATACATACGTTACATATCTTTTTAATGATGTATACTTCAAACGTTTTAATTGTATCCACACATCTTTACACAATTTTACATTTTATTTATTCAAGAAAAGTTATGCATGTAACCAAATATTACAAACGTCATTCTCTAATCCATTTCTAAATAATTCTACCTACCACATTTTGTATCATATTCATGCGATCTTCCCTCATTGTTTTAACGTAATCAACAGCGTTAAAGGTTCCATGTATGCAGCCGTAGCGATACAATTCATCTAATGCTAAAAATGTCCCTGTGCGACCTATACCGGCGCTACAATGTAAAAAAAACGCTAAAATGATTAAAATCCGTTACTAAATTATGGAATATTGCTGAAATGTACAAAAATGATGAAATTACTAAATACCGGCTCTATATTATGGAAATTGCTAAAATGTAGAAAAAACGCTTAATTTACTAAATACCAGCCCTAAATGTATAATAAGGAAAAAAGCTAAAATTACTAAATACCGGCACTATTAAAATGTTTTGTTTGTTTGCTTAACGTCCCTTCGAGAATTAGATACGCCACCACTTGCCGATGGAGGACTGCAAATTTAGACCTGCACTCGACACTAACATCCGTTGAGCAGTGAGGGATCTTTTTCGTGTCAGCACCTACTGCGACACAGGACCTTGGTTTATATGGCCGCATCCGAAAGACCAGTTTCCGCGTCACACAGTGGATTCGATCCCATGATGTAAGGATCAACTCCTTACTCTGCGACTCTATATCAAACGCTGTAACCACTGCGCCACCGGCGCTTAAATAAAAATCATTTCTTTAATGAAGAAAAACGCTAATATGATTAAATATCGGCCCTTAATATTAAAAAAAAATGCTAAAACGTAACAAACGCTAAAATTACTAAATGCGGGTCGTAGATACATATTGAACGAATCATAATTGTAGAAAAACGTAAAATGACTATATAACGGGTAAAATGTTATTATAACGGGTGAAATGATTGATTAATTGATTGTATGTTGTTTTACGTCCCGTTCGAAAATTTTTCACTAATATAGAGACGTCACCATATACCGGTGTAGAACTTCAAATTTAGACCTTTACTCGGCACTCAGGGCCATTGATCAGTGAGGGTTCTTTATCGTGCAAACTCCTACCGTGACACGGGGCCTCGGCTTTTAAGGTCTCATCCGAAGGACCCGCAGCTTTCACTGCAAAGTACTGAGCTCTTTGCAAAGGAACAGTAACTGTTTGCTACCTATTTTTTATCAACTAACGTCAGTCGCGGACGTGATTCGAACACACGATCTCTGACCACGGATCGAGCACTCGCTCTACCGACTAAGCTACGTGATGGTTCAGCGCTAAATGTGGAACAGTGCTAAAATATAGATAAACGGTAAAACAATTAAATATTGGCGCTAAATTATAAAACAATGCTAAAAGTGGACTAATGCTGAAATGACTAAATACCGGCGTTAAAATATAGAACAATGCTTAAGTGTAGAAAAACTCTAAAAAGGGAATTCCCCTATACTAGACTACCCGTACACGCACACGTATGCAGTCTCAACAACTCTAATATAAAGGTATTAATTGACATACTACTTGCGATAAAATGAGGATCAACGCTAAAATAACAAATTACATAAATCTTTTAACCGTGTGAGAGGGGGATTGAGTTTACCTGCAATGTACCAATAGAACACTATTCTTGCTTTTTTCCTGGATCCGCACCACGTGTTTATGAAAGATCATCAGATCTACAGGATCAGGGACACCATGATCTGGCCAGTGAGTGTAGTGCATTTGGATCACGTCCTTGGTTGTAGATTCCTTTTAGAAATAATACAAGAGGCCCAAGGGCCTTAACGGTCACCTGAGTATAATACAACAATTTAGAGGATCCATAGAGTATAAAATGAACTGAAAGATGAAGCTTTGTTGCCCAAAAGCAAGAAAAATAGGGTGATCAGGATCAAAACAATAATTAAAACATGATTGTGACGTAAACCTTTTGTTTGTGTTGTCCATTCTATAGCTTAATGTTGAGCTAACTCCTCAAACAATCCATTAAGTTACCTGTAAGTGTCCATTCTTTTTGGAAAACTGTCCATTCTTTTTAAGAATGGACAGTTTTTTCAAAAAATCGAATGGACAGTTAAAACAGAATGGAGAGTTACAGGTAAACTTTGGAATGTGTTCAAGAGGGAAACAAAACAAATACATTAAATACTCTTTAATTTACATGTAAATAACAGAAAGAACACGGAGATCTAAGCTAATCCAGAACACAATGTCTGCACAGAATCCCATTGATTTCATGAATAATGTACATTATTTCAATACTCAAAACTCAATTTTCACAAAACCTGATTACAAATGACACAATTTCACATTTGACTTTTCGGAAAAATTATTCCCTCGACGAGAATTCATTTTAAGATAGAAGTACGTCTAATATTAAATCCTCCACCTAGAAAACAGTTTGCTCCATGAACACTTCACTGCTGCAGTTTATATTTCCGTAGAAAATAATTAAAAATGAAACATCTCCAGATTTGATTTGTAAAACATTTTCAGGTCAAAGATTGGCTCATGGCTAACCCAACATTCAGAACACAATATGCATTTCACCAGTACACAGCTGCAGTTAATATATCCTCAAAAATAGAATTCAAATAAAACATTTCCAGGTTTGATTCAAATTTGATTATCTGTATCTGTTGGAGAAGTTCACTTTTGGGTCAAAGTTTGGCTAATATTTCTTTTACTTTTACTCTTCTGCATGTTTCCAAATATCACCAATTTTATGCATATTTTGGTTTATTAGATTTTGATTCTGTCATATACTCTCTCCATCAGAGGAAGACATGTATGCCTTTACAACGTAAACTATAAACTGATTTTGAAGCATGGCATACTTGTATAAATACTAGTATCCCCCAAAATCCACCCGTATCTGTCCATTCTTAAGACAAAGACCTTTTGTTATTTGCATCTGCCCGAAACACAATGGCTATTCAACAAATTGCTCTGCATCCCTAGCTTACCTATGACTGTCCATTCTGTAAACAATGAATTTGTCATTGTATGTGTGCTACCTGTCATATCTGCAACCAGTTTTGTAATTTTTTTATTTCATTTTCAGAACAAAGGAAATCATGTTTTAAGTAGCCTATGGCCCTCGATTAGTTCTTTCTCTCACAGAATGGACAGTTTTTGGCCTTTCTCCTTTACTTAGTCTAGTATTCATTAACAGTTCATAAATTAGGTTCTAATCTGTTCCCCATTTATCACTATCACCATACAGTATATTAACAAACTATCAGTGTTTCTGTACTATTTTAATTCCTTGTTGAAATCTCTTACATTGGCCTCTCTTGATCTTTGATGAACATTTAATAAGACAAGTTATTTTTGTCTCATTTTTATTTATCTCTTACTTATAAGTCTACCTGATCATTAAAACTATGAAAGTACTTTTTGTATTATACAATAAAAATTCTTGCATAATTCTCTTATTCTATTAACCTTAATTTCAAGTACATTATTTACAGTGATTAATTATCAAATGTAAATGGCAAAGGGGAATAACTCCTCTCAGTAGAATACAAATTAATAGAGCCCTGGCCAGGACCAGAACACTTGACCAAATGGTCCAGATGTTCAAAAATCTGGTAAAAATACCCTTCCTTATTAAAACTTTTACTCTTTCTTGCGTCTGATATGCCCAGGTGCAGAGAAGATTTTTAAAGAAATAATGCATTTTTACTACAGATTCACTATATTATCAATAGAACAACCCCCCCCCCCCCTCCCCACCGAGAAACACCAGAGCCTCTCACCCTGGAACCAGAAGTTTGCTCATAATAAGTAATCACTTTGTTTATCTGCTTAACACTAAGGGGCAGACAGGATTATTTAATAGAATTAATGCATTTTCACTATATTATCAAGAGCCCCACCCTCACACCAGCACGTCTGACCTAGGGGTTATGCAATTCACTACTCTGGAAGAAGCACTCTTGCTCATCATAACTATACACTTAGCTTCTTTGCTTTATAACCAGAAGCAGAAAAGAATGTTTTCAAAGAAATTTTGCTTTTTCACGATATAATCAATAGAGACCCCCCCCCTTTTCACCAGAACCCTTGACCCTGGGGCCATGAAATTCACAATTTTGGAAGAGACATCCTTGTGTATCATAACAATGTACTTAGTTTGTTTAAATAATACCCAGGAGCAGAGAAGATTTTTAAAGCATTAATGCATTTTCACTATATAATAAATAGAGCCCCGCCCTAACACCAGAACCCCTGATCCAGGGGCCATGAAATTCACAATTTTGGAAGAAACACCCTTGCTTATCATAACTATGTATTTAATTTGTTGAAATAAAATCCAGGAGTAGAGAAGAAGATTTTCAAAGAAATAATGAAAAAAATACGACGACGGACGAAAACAGAAAGCAATAGGCGACCTGAGTGACTCAGGTGACCTAAAAATCATTAAAATCATGACACATCATGTAAATGATTCCAACACTTACTTGCTTCCTATCTTTTAAGTACCTAAGTTTCTAAGTTTTCTACGTGGTGTTTGTCATAAAATAACACTGAATATACTAATATAAACATTTATTGACACATTACCTTTTACTGACATCTTCGTAGATAAAAAAGATAAAGGAAATTAATGATCTTTAGCTTCTTCACAAATTAAAGACAAAGGGAAGGAACTTAACAACTCAAATAAGATAATTGGACATATAGACGGAGCGACTGTTGAAGATTTCTGTTTCAATCTTTAAGTACATGTAAAGAGTATGTTCTGCCCTATGATGATTTAATATCTATTTGGTATATATACATGTACTGAATGCAAAAAAGATAAAATACATATAAATGCAAAGAGTACATACTGAATTTCGTCGTGCTTGAAGGTGTCGGATGACGTAATATGCATAATGCTTCTCTTTCAATAAGCGTACAGATATGTCTCCGTACGTCATCTCCTCTTCTTCTGAGTCTGGCCAGTATTGTCCACATTTCTTCTGCAAAGACATTATAACATATCCAGGTGAAGAGAACTTAAGTGAGTCCACTGAAAGCAAGAAAAAAAAACCTCAAGCCTAAGGCCCTTTGGCTTTTTGTCACCTACATTTTCTAAGAAACCTCAAGCTGTAGCCAATTGGCTATTTGTCACCTTAATTTTCTCAGAAATCTCAAGCCTGTAGCTTATTGGCTTTTTGTCGCCTAAATTTCAAGAAACCTTTAGCCTATTGGCTTTTTGTCACCTACATTTAATAGGTCCACATAATCGTGAAATTAAACAGGACTCTAAATATATGCACTTATTATGTGAAAATAAGGCATAAAGCTGCCCAAACAAGGGTCCTGAAGACTGCCTTTTTATTTGATGAAATTATGTATGTAAGCACTTGGGAAATCAGAACAAGTTTTTTTTTTAAATTCTACGTTCTAAGAACCCCATTCATTTTGCAAATTGTCCACGTTCTACATTTTTTTCAGATATTATATACTGTTGAATGATTTTTTGTTGCTTTTTTATTGAAAAGTTACCTTGCTTCCCTCCACTAAATTTGTAAGCATGATGATGACGTTAACGTTCTCCTGCCAGATCATCAACCAATGATCCGACAATGTATTTGGTTTGGGGCCTGCAGGAAACACAATACGCTTTTAATTCTCTCCTAATTAACAAATTAATACATAATTGTAGCAAGACTCGAAAGAACTCTATGCATCATGTTAGTTTGACATTTTAGCTTGCTCAATAATTGAACTCAATGAAAATAGATGGGAAACTTTTTCCTCAATACAAGAAGAAGAGTTACTGTAGTAGGTATACATTCTGATATCTCCACTGAAAACAAAAACTGGTACATGTATCTCCGATAGCTCAAATAGTTTTGAAATAAAGGCTTCGGAATAAATAGAGAGAAAGCAAGTGACAAAGTGTCTTACATTTGACATTGATGGAATATAGAGAAGGACTATGTTAAGGCTTTACCTTGAGACGCTATGTATTTTCTATTCCCTTCTAGGTCCTACAAAAAGGATACAAATGACAAATTACACGGGATACAAATAACAGATTACACGGGATACAAATAATAAATTACACGGGATATAAATAACAAATTACACGGGATACAAATAACAGATTACACGGGATATAAATAACAAATTACACGGGATACAAATAACAAATTACGCGGGATACAAATAACAGATTACACGGGATACAAATGACAAATTACACGGGATACAAATAACAGATTACACGGGATATAAATAACAAATTACACGGGATACAAATAACAGATTACACGGGATATAAATAACAAATTACACGGGATACAAATAACAAATTACGCGGGATACAAATAACAGATTACACGGGATACAAATAACAGATTACAAGGGATACAAATAACAGATTACACGGGATATAAATAACAAATTACACGGGATACAAATAACAGATTACACGGGATACAAATAACAAATTACACGGGATACAAATAACAAATTACAAGGGATACAAATAACAAAGTAGACGGGATACAAATGACAAATTACACGGGATACAAACAACAAAATAGACGGGGAAACGGACAGGATTAAAAGATAAGGCATTAGCCTTTTTAATGTATTTGTCAAATTGAAATCAAAGGTTGGTAACTAATTCTGAAAAGCGAACACTTTCGAAAACTGATTAATTAAAATCAAAACATGGGTCATGGTCGACATAAAAATCTACGAATAGTCAGTATAAGTTCATAGGTCAAGGGTAAGGGAGTTTACATATGTATAATGACTCAGACTGATATTAATTTGATATTATATGTTTCTGGCAAATCCATTTATTTATTACCCTTATAAAGTTAGCGTTGATATAGTCGTTCTCATTTGACTGCAGAATCAAGCGGGAATGGTCATCTACATTGATAAAAACATTTTAAAAGCAAAATACCTTTAATAGTTTCATGATAGGATAACATATCATGAGAGAAGTTAGACTTGTTCAGCTTCTTTTTCAGAACAAGTTCCAAAACCATACACTGAGAACAGATTTAAATTTTAAAATATCTTGATTACTATATGATAAATATGTTTAAAAAGTTGATACATGTAGTATAAATTTATTAAAAAACAAATAAGATGGGTATTGGTTTTATTTTCAAAATTATTTTAAAAGCAAAACTTATTCAAAATTTAAAAAATGGTGAGTGTTTATTTTATTAATCTCTTTTTTTTTCTTTGAATAAGATGGCCTTTGGGCAGATTATCGCTTATTTAAGTCAGAAGTACTGAAAACTATGGAAATAACCCTTACATGGAAATGTTGTTTTGAACCTGTTTCTTGATTTGTTCTGGGGTTCCTTGGCGACTGTGCAGGGTATACTACTCTGTTCTCCATATGGTATATCCTGTTCAATTGTTGCAAATATTTATTAAAAATATTTCTTCTAGCACGCAAGTCAAACCATTAGTTTTAAAAAGAACGAAATACCCACTAAAGATGATACATGTACTTGTGCCTAGGCGCACTGCGATTTATATGCAGAATAAAAAAATATTATATATATGATGGTATTTATAAGAAAAATACCTTGAATTCTTTTAGGAATATTCTGAAACTGTCTTTCGATTTGGCTTTTATCACAGTAGAAATACTGCTGACTCTTATATTTTTGGAGGCGAGAAAAAACGAGTCACGTGTCGTATTATAATACATGGATGATGCATTACTGATTTGGCTATGACGATGTTCCTGTTCATCAGACAAATTATCCACCAGCTTTATAGAACTGTTAGTAACTGAACAAAGAAACACAGAAAATAAAACAACCAAGGTTTGTTTGATATTTGTTAAAAAAGATTTACATGTACATATGTGTGCATGTGTCGGTATAACTCACATATGATTTACACTTGCAATCTCAAGAATTATATCTCAGCACTTTCACATTGATAAGAATGAGATTTATGTCTTACAAACATCTGTTTGACGTTCATGAATAAAACAAAAGAGTTCAATTAATACACTTCACTGATCTGCGTATCTTTTGGAGCACGTAAAAATTTCTTTTGATGTTGATATAAGCAAGATTCCAAAGTAGATGTAACTTTTGTTTTTGTCTTTTTTTAACATTTTTATCCCCTCGTAACGAAGTTGCATGGAGAGGATAAAGTACGGCGCTTTTGAGTGTGTGAGTTCGTGTATAACAGAAGTAATACATGTAATTCATAACGGGTTCAATGTGCTCTTTTGCGAAGGGATATGCTCCGCTTTGCGGTGCCCGTGTTTTCTATTAGAACAAAAATTACATATATGTTGCCCGACCTAGAAATTGGGAGAGTCATATCTGCTAGTAATTTTCACATTTTGAATAATTACGCTCTGTTGATTAAATAAATACTGTGCGGGTATGTGTAAAGTATTTGAATAAACTATACAAATAACAAATAAAGTATTTAAACACTTCTAGGAATGACCAACGTTTTCCTTAGCCAAGAATTGCTGAAAACACTTTGACATTTTCAGAAAAAAACGCTTTTCTAGGCAATTGAACGCTTCGTCATGGCATGAAGTAATTAATTAACCTTTAAACTGGAAATCAAGTTAACACTCACCACCTCTGTTAAGTTAACACTCACCACCTCTGTTAAGTTAACACTCACCTCCCCTGTTAAGTTAACACTCACCTCCCCTGTTAAGTTAACACTCACCACCTCTGTTAAGTTAACACTCACCACCTCTGTTAAGTTAACACTCACCACCTCTGTTAAGTTAACACTTACCACCTCTGTTAAGTTTAATGCTTCGTTTTATACTTCGTTTTATACTTTGATTATACACGAAATCTTTGTATTCTGGTGTTTGCTTTTTCTGAAACCTGAAAAAAATAATGAATTCTCATATACGATTATCTTTTGAGTAAAAATGCATTCGGGATCTTTTTGTAAGTAAACAATTTTGTGTAGCTTGTTCTTGATATACCAGACAATGACGTAATCATTAGTTTCCGGATTTGATTTGTTTTGTTTTTGACCTATTGGCATAGCAAACTAAACATTTTGCCTTCTCTACTAATCATACAATCAAAATTCAGATTTTCAATTTTACAAAACGTAAATTGTTTAATAGCCAATTCGATTTTGAACAGATTTTCTGATAATGGCTGAATTTGAAACACTGGTACAAAAGCAAACAAGCACAGACCTTTGAATTTGAAATATAAAAGAAAAATCAGTAACAGTTTTTTTTTAAATTATTCTGTAAAAAATGACAAGAAATAAATAATGACCTGTGAACAAGGACCACAGCAACACCAACGATAATGATAGCAAATAGTATCCCTGTTGTAATCCCAGCTATTGTACTTCCGGAAGGTCCAGGACCGGAAGGGGAAGTAACAAGGCGGTTAGCTACAATCAGCACATAGTTACCATCTGAGCATGCGTCGATTATAAATTTGATGATGAAAAGATTAGCTGAAATATTCCCTCTCGGTATTCTGAAGTATCCCTTACTTTATAATATGTTAACGGTGCCACCGCTGGGGCGAGCGCAGTACTATTGTTGTATACCATAAAAAACCTCTACATAGCTTACACTTAAAACTTTGATCCGCCTCTTCAAACCGCACGAGACAGCTGTCTACACTTTGACGTCAAATGACGTCGTATGTAAGATGTATTTCCATAATGGAGTCTAAATAAGCCTTTTGTAATTTTGTAATGAAGGGCGTTGTAGAGTAGATGCTCTTATTTTTTGTTTCGTTTAAGTTCTCTGCAAGAGCTAATTCTAAATACATGATAACTGCAGAGCTTTTCATTTGCGATTATCATAGGGAGGCCTAGTAGCGAGGGAATTATGGGAAGGTTTGACAGAAACATTTTTTTTGACGAATATACAGATTTCAATTTGAATTTTCTCCGTTCTTACACGTTAGTCTATTGAGCTCGCTGCGCTCGCTATTAAGGATGACATTTACTCATATGGCAGAAAATTCCACTGGTGGGAATGAGAAACCACGTTTTACTTGCACACCTATGATTGGACCATGCTGCTTTTTTTACTTTCAAATATGTAGATCAATGACCTAATTTTCAAGCCACTGAACTCTGAGTAATTATTAGGAAATCCCCATTAACATGCTTTAATTTTTACACAATTACCAATATTTTTTTCTCTTAGGAAAATATATCAAGTAATAAAACGCTTTGAATAGTGACATATAATGGAAATAAGTAAAGTGTTGCATAATAAATTTAACAGAGTGAACAATAAACTTGATCCAATATCCCAGTGCACTTTTTTGGGGGTCAGTTTTCTAAATTTAACCCATTTTTAATAAAATATTACATAAAACCGTATGATGAGAACTCTAAACTCTTTACAGCATTATTTTACTTGTATTGCCAATATTTTACTGGTATGAAGGTTATTTATGGTCACAAATCTTATCTTTAAAGGACAAGGTATGGTAACAGCCGAATCTGGCCCCTTATTTGATGTAAAAATTAGAAGACAGTTAAAACTGTGAAAGTTTGTAGTTAAGAACTTAAAATGATGCTTGTTTTAAAACCAGCACTAATTTTGATTCAAAGCTTACACCGAGGCCACAGGAGGGTGCAGAAGTAGGACATTTCCCGATTTTCCTCAATTCTGGTGGAATTTCGTCAAATTTGAGATACTTTTTGCTTCGGAAAACATAGAGCACAAACTTGCCTATCTGAGATTTTTATACACAAGATGCACCTAATACTAGTGTATGAAATATATAAATTTGGTAGATAGGCAAGATTGTGCTCTATGTTTTCTGAAACAAAATGTGCTGTAAAATCGATCAAAAATTTCAAAAAAATGAGAAAATTTGGAAATTGACATAGTTTCTGACCTTCCTGTGACCTCTGTGTACCCCATAACTTAGACCCAATACTCATTTTGTGGCAGGGGTAACAAAAGGTTTTTATTGATAAACTATTGCATCATTCTAAAAGACACCCAAAAACAGGGGCCAAAAAGGGGTTTTAACCTATTTGTCCTTTGCTGTCTGATTTGGCTTTTGTTTATATTTCAGATTTTCTCCATTGTACACCTTCCTATCTTCTGAATTAATACTTGAGCTTTAACATTATAATTAAAAAAAACTAAATGAAAAAATATTCGAAAAGTCACGAAAACATCTATTAAAAATGTGTAATTTTTTTTTTAAATCCGAATTTCCTCTGCACTACCATAAATCTTTACGTGGTGTTCGTCAAATACCAAAATATTAAATTTTGATATTGATATTCATTTATTACATGTTTAGATAATATTCGGCTAGAACAATTTTTAATTAAAGACGTTGAACTTTACAGCAATATGTATTTGTCAACTAAAACCCTGAGTAAAGGTCATCCTTTAGACGGTAATAAAAATGTGTAAATATCTAATAATCTGTATCGTTCTAGCATTATAGGAATTAATGATAGAATACATAAAACATACTTTGATTACATTGAAATCCTCTCCACCCAAGAGCGCAGCCTCGGTCACAGCTGCCGTCTCTATGGTTACAGGGGTCGTCATTAAGGCAATTCCCGCTACAATTTTCTGTACACATATTTCCATAGAACCCTGGCATACAACCTAGAATAACAAAATACACCAACACTTACCAAAAATAGCTGCGGAGTGGATGGGAGGGGGTTTGAAAGATGATACACCCCTACAGCAGCTTTGGTGTAGAGTAGCAAAAAATGTGTATTGGGAGCGGACGTACGTTTATAATATATGTGTTCATAGTCTCTTGAGTTTTCCTTACAAACATTTCCTTGGATTAATCTCTTCCGTATATGCCCCACTTTCTCCTTCCTACATTACCTTCCCTTTCCCCGTTTTTTTTTATTTCACATACATGTACTCTATTAATTCTTTTTTTGATTACAGAGCTTTTCCATATATTCTGAAAACAAGTTCGTTCTACATTCCGTTGTTTATTATTCCACTGATATTATATATAGAGTTTCCAAGATATCTCAACAAATAGTCGCATTTACTTGATTTCTTAATTATCATCCCCAATATTATACTGACTTTGATTACAGGCGTTCCCTAGATACCCCGGCAGACATCCGTTTCTACATTCCCCTGTCTTTATATCACAGTTCTCGTCATTGGCGCAGTTTCCACTACAGTTCTGTGTACAGCCTCGTCCGTACTTCCCAAAAGGGCATTCTGAAAAACAAAGAAATCAGGCATAGGTAGATACTCATAAGAAGGATACGTAAGATTCAACAGTGACAACGAAAGATTGCCGATACTAACGAAGGGCTTAATATTTAGACCTTTACTCGGCACTCAGGGCCATTAAGCAGTAAGGTTTCTTTATCATGTCAACACCTGTCGTGACTCCGCGCCTTGCGACTGCAGTGAGCTCAATAGACTAACATGTAAGAACAGAAAAAAATCGAATCGAAATGTGTTTATTCGTCAAGCAATTTTTTATGGTGTGTGAAACCTTCCCAGAATTCCTTTGCTACCAGGATTCCATGCGATAATGGAGACTATATTTAGTTCTTGCAGAAAGCTTAAAAGAAACAAAAAATGGTTGCATCTACTCTACAATGTCTTTCGTTAAAAACTTGCACTTGGCTATTTAGACTCCGTTTGGGAAATGCAACTTACATACAACGTCTGGTGACGTTACAGTCTAGGCTGTGTCTTGTGCAGTTTAAAGTTTGAATAGGCGGGTCAAAGTTACAAGCGTAAGCTGTGTAAATGGAAACACCGTAAAACATGTCATATTTATCGTACATCAGTTATTTAAGAATTGAAAAAAAAATGTCATTTTGTAATGATAATAATTCCTCTTTTTACAAGGCAGGACCTGAGATACATGATTGTATCTGTAGCGACTGTTGTTCAATAACGCAGGCGCTCTGTACGAAATTTAACACTTTTAACGTCAACTAAGGCTTGGTAAACTACCCGGCGAACTACAAGACTGGTTCAGTTTAAGAATTTAAAAAGTTGGTAATACAAAAATAGGTAGAAGTTGTCTTTGTTGCTGGAATGCAGTCTAACACCTGTGGTATTGTTAATCCTTGTGTGATATCATTCAATTGTCAAAAGAAATCTAATAATTTACCACAGTCTGGGTCCAAGTGACCCGGCAGACAGTTTACGCATCCGGAAGTGATGTCACAAGTTGCACATCCGATACCACATTCCGTGCAATTCTCACCGTAATGGTTGATTTCACAACCTGAGAGCAGAGGTAGAATTTATCATCATTTAATGACAATCATCATCATAGATGTTATACTTATAACAAAATATACAAGTATTACTTCAGTCGCAGATAACAGTATTCTAATTTCATTTTGCTTAATTAAAATGAACACAGTAATTTGTATTAGAAACTATAAAAATCTTCTTCGGGTATACATTATAAGATCAATATGTCATATTTACATGCACAATTATTACTCAGTAAAGACTAAAAGAATTGTAGCGATTATAAAGCACATACCAATAATCTGAACTTCACAAATCTCCAGAAAGATGTTGCCCCCGTCCGATGGAACTGGAGGGTTATCTTTATAGAACCAGACATACCTGGCGACTTGCGTACAATTATTAGACGTCGGGATCGGGATTGGTAATGCACTGGGGACATGTTGGAAACAGACTTGTTGAGGTATTAGGGACGTGTCGTTGGATACTCTTATGCTATAACCTTGAAATCGTTCAGTATTTGTCTGAGGTGACCCTGTAAAGTAATCAAATACATGTCAAGTAAATTATATTCTAATGCAATTGTTTTGTAAATTAGGGAATTACCATTTTCTAATTTGGTATTTGCGACAGTTAATGCTGATTTAACGGTCGCAAACATCCGTTTTACCGGCTCCGCTTACAAGTCGCCGGTAAACTTCAGTTTGTGACCGTTAAATCGGCATTAACGGTCGCAAATACCGAATTAGAAGATGGTTATTCACTAAATCTTAAAAAGAGTCATGAATTCTTACATTTGTAAAATACTGTTTAGTAAAATTATAAAAATCCATTATTTCATATTTACTTAAAAATTGCCCTGTGTATCTTAGGTTTGTTTGAATGACTTCATTGCGCTATGTTCATAACAGGTGCAATCTTGTTAAGACTAGGCTTTTTAACTATGACTTTCTTATTTTTACTCCAAACTAATTGAACTTAAAGTGGGACGGCCGGGGATGAGAACCTTTTTATATTCCTTGAAGACATTCCTATTTCTATTCATTGTCACCAAAATTTTATTAGTTTCAGGTTAAAAACTGAAGAAAGTATGCAGAAAAGAGTTGCCCATTAACTGTGTCCAGTAGATTGTCGTATATGCTTTATGGAATAAAATAAGCACACCTAGGTATTAGTACAAGCATGAATACATAACACTGTGTTTATGAAATGAAAAACCATTCCAAGATAATTTGATGTTGATCGTCTAATTCAACAACAGCACATTGAGAATGTTTTAACAGCGATAATTACATTAAGTGACTACAAAATAAAGATCATATCATTAACCCACTGCTTATGTCTATTCTTTTTATATTAAAAAAAAATGAAAAAATGCTTATTTTCATTCAATTACATGAGCAATATTTAATTCGTAAAAAAAACTGCATTAGTGATACGAAGAACATTTTTTACGAAATGGAAATCAAATAAAGACATTTGTTTCTTTAATTTACTAAAAAAGAAGCTTCAAATTATACATGTAAAAACATACAACCAAAACTCGAAGTTATTTACCACAGTAAGTTCAAATTTCCCGCCAAACTTACTGTCGTTTCGGTACCAGGTCTGGACTTGGTACAAACTGTAAACTCTGCGCAGGTCAATTCTGAGCCAAGCAGATCCTTGTCCAATAGCTGAGTGAGAACAGGATCCACCAGGTGTCGCCTGTAACGAATCAGGTCGACCGTCTACAGCTCTAAATGCTTCGTATCCATCCGTGAGGGTCGAGCTCAACGTAGCTCCTGTGAAGTTTGGGATCACAAGTGGATCTTTAAAATTAAATAGAAAAATATCGAACGTATAAGTTGTACATTAAAAGCAAGGCCGGGGCTCAAGGACATTGGTTAACGCTTTCCTGTTCTGGAGTGTGTAAATGAAAACTCGTTTTGTTGCAATGAACTCATTAAAAAATGAATTAACGTATAATTGCTGAGATTAAATTTACAAAACTTTGACTTGTTGTTCCCAATGAAAAAAAGAGAATCACTTTGAACAGATTAGAACCCATTATTGTCCCCACTTACACCGGGGTATGGGGTCTTAAAGATTTTTTTTATGCATGGGCATGCTTACAAATTGAATTGACTGGTCGGAAAAAAATTGGGATGGCCGGACTTCCATCCCATTTTTTTTTTTTCAGATCAGCGAGCTACAGACCTGCATCTTCTTCTAGGGGAAGTTATTCTTTCGATAGAAACATATGTAAACTTTTTGTCCTTAAGGCCCCATCCGGACCTTTTAACGTCGTAATTGGAACATATCATGAGGATAAGTGGTTGTTTATAAATGTAATAAAGATTTAACGTTATTCTTGATCAGATGATCTTAAGGATCCAGTCCTACTTGTATATAAATACAAGCTTATCTTTTAAAAAGATTGGTGAGCTAGCGCTGTAGCATAATAAAATTCAGAAGATATCTGAACCATTTGTTAAATTTGCTGAATCGATTAATTATTAATCGATTCGGCACATTGGAGCACTGGGGGGTTGAGTCGGGGGGGGGGGGGGTCATAATTCAGAATGGTGAATCTAAGAGTGGGCTTCACGTCGGCAATGGCATAACTCCTAACTGTGCTTTAAACATTCTGTATTCTACTGTAATTTCAATTTGGAGGTGAAAAAAGGTCAGTAGAACCAACGAGCACCTAGTTTAAAATATTCCAGTGTGGAACTGTTTTTTAGCAATCGTATCTTCTCGGAACTTTCCGGCAAGCTCGGTAAACATATCCGAGGTTGCGGCGGTTTTCCGAACTTGCCGGAAAATCAATGAAGGTAGATTAGAAAAGCTAGGTATTCATTACAATTTTAGAAATAACAGTCTTCGTTTTATAAGACCCGAGTAACTGTTACTGTGTTTTTGTTCATTTACGTGCAGGATAGACAACAAAACCCGAAACTTCAGATCATATGTATTTTCAGATGATAAAAACTTAACTGACATGTCTTTCCGACATACTCTGAAAATTAAGATTTTTTTCCGAGCTTGCCGAAATTTTCCAGGAAGGTGGTATAACTGTGAGGAAAGCTAGATGTCTAGAATCTTGGCATTATATGACCTCAGTTTTTCTTGTACTTTTATGTGTAGGTTAGACAATAAATAAAAAAAAAATTCAGAATCCGGATCTAGACTGGTATTGCCTGTCTCTAACGTAAGAAATGTATATCGCACATACCAGACAGGAAAGACTAGTGTAAATTCTGATCATATATATATATTTGTATGACAAAACGAAATTGTTATCGCACAGTCTATCTACAGTAGTTTTCCCAGAATGCCCGACCGTGAAGTCGAGCATGCGTATTCCAGAAATATAGACTAACGTAGTTGCTAGCGCTCGAGAGCGCTAGCAATTAATGTCGCTCAATGTTCTTCTGCCCGACCCAAATACATCTGCAACCTCAAGCACCATGATTTCAAAATATCAATTTTTAACAGATAAGTTCACATTATTCTTTGAAGATTTTTTTTCAATATATTTCCTAAGGCGTAGATTCTCTACTAAAACCACACTTTAGACTATTTAACTTTTTTTACTAAATAAAAAAAGTTTAAATAAAGTTTGTCTTTGTGGTTCATTAATTCTTGTAGTCTTATTTTACTTTTAACATTAAAAAAGGCATTACTCTTAATTGGAAAAAAATGGACATTTTTCGCTTGTAAGTTTGAAATCGACCAAGTGGTTCTAGAGAAGACGTCAAAATCGTGACAGGTTTACAGACAGACGGTAAATAGACAGACGTCAATTAAAAAAGTTCACTTTTGTATTTTAATTTACACACGTATAATTAGATTTTTTTATAATTGTAAACGTTTTGGATACTTTACTTTATCATATGTAGAAATGTAGACACATTTTCTACCTATAGTAAACTTTCGACAATTTTACTTAGTAAATAGATTTAAATCATACCAAAAGATACAACTTGTTCGATCAGAAAAATGTAAATGGCAAAGGATCCGGATGAAAATGTTTTCTGCATCGCCGTCCGTAGCATGCTACAAAAAGATATATATGTACTTTAATGAAATCATTTTGTATTGTAGGTCACTGTATTACAAGTTAATTTATGTAATAAAGGTTACTCAATTTATCAAATGTATGATATATGTCTTTGACTTTTAAATTTTAAAGATATATTGTACGTGAAATGTGTAAAGTGAATGATAAGATTACAGAACACTTTCTTTGTTTAGGAATTAGTAACAAATTAACAACCCATTTCATTTTTTGGATAAAGTTTAATTTTTACTTGTTTAATAATATATAATTGCACAGTCATCTGAAGTTAGACAAAGTGTGTTGAGTTAAACAAAGGTATTTCAATTGTAAGACAAAAAACAACGACATTCTCTCTCTCTCTCTCTCTCTCTCTCTCTCTCTCTCTCTCTGATTTCTGCACTGAGGATCATGGTAAGTACAAGCAGTTTTATAATCTGTCAATCTAACAGGTAGACCTCTACACAATAAAACTAATTTTTGCTGGTATATTTCTTACTTGGAAATTTTTAAATACGTCAATTTAACAATTTGCTTACATATGCATTTCCTTAATAATTATGAATTAATTATTACCTCATTTCACGACATTGCGAATCAATAACGTTTCATAGATTAATATATACAAGAAAATTTACCTTATGTGTAAATCGTGCTAATGTCCATAGTGTGTAATGATAGGCTAATCTTCACTTATTTCTCACACTATGACATGTAGATGTAACGGAAGATGACATTGGTCACCGGAAGCCATGTATAAACCCTGTGTATCATCAATATATTGACGCACTGTCAATTCTCGAAGATTTTAAAATGTCCAAAAAAAATTATTAAAGGATAATACATTGTTTTATAGTAAGGAAGAATATGTGTAAAATTTGTCCGTTTTTCTAATCCCTCGTAACGAAGAGGGAAAACAATCAACTCAAATTAATTAGTCATTTTCAAGTTTGTAAAGTCAATGAAAAATCTTCAGACAACGACGGAAATGAACAAATTATCTCAGTTTCAGTTAAGTGATAGAATAAGTTTTCTCTGTTTTTCCCCGTATCTTTTTAAGAAATCCGAACCCGACCTTCTCATCTACCGGAAGTGTACTCAACAACAGTAATTGTAGGAAGTATTTTTGAAGAAGATTACGAGTGGGTCTTGATTGCTATGGAAAAAAAGATTACGTCATCGAACGCATAATCTTAGTAAGTATGGTTGTACGAATTCAACAACTCGTTAGAAAAAACAATTGCACATGAAGTGGACATAGAAAACAATATTATGGAATCTTACTCGGCACAAATTAACTTAAATATTACAGGAGACGTTAATCTTCTCTTGTTGTCAGAATAAACAATTTATTTTCAATATGATGAGTAATCTCATTACGCATTTCAAAATTTTGCCCTCACATTTTACAAACTAACGTCCATAAAACATGTAACAGAGATTTTCTCCTATTTTATGACCGAGCTTTACCCTTGTTACTTATGTCTCTGCTTAGATTCTCAGTGAAGTGTTTTACTGTTTTTAAGATTTCGTAAAGACCTGTATATTGCGATAAAAAATTAAACTTTGCAGATCCAAAATATCTTTCATTTTAATCTCATTTTTAAGTGTGAGATCATTTTAATGGAAGTCAAAACAGAGATTTTATAGAGATTTCATTGATACAAATTATTTCAAACATTTCCATGTGTAAAATAAACACAAGAACAAATTCTGATTTTCGATATACCTATTTATTTAAATTGAACATCGAAACAGATTTTAAAAACAGCAACATTCCCAAAGTATTTTAAGATGAAACAAACGTACAATATTTTTAATGTTCCGAAGTCAACTCCTATAACATATACTTAAAATATGGTATATTCTGAATACAATATAAACCGTAAGTATTGGATACAATATAAAAACAAGTAATTCCAAGTGTTTGAAAAGCACAATTAAACAAAGGAAACTAACAAACGAAAAATAACCCAAGAAAAAAATAAAATAAAAACAACAAGACGTCCACGGGCCACAACCGGCTTTACTGTTTTTGAGAACTTCAAGATTTTTTCCAATTTATTCCTATGTAAAATTTTGTTTGCTTATTATGGTCCCACTCTAACGCCGGGGTCATGTTTTGAAATTATTTGAATTTACACTATTCGAGGCAGCTTCCTCATAAATATGACATATCATGGCTTTAATCTGCTGTTCTTGATAAGACTTTTAAAGACATTTCTTATGTATTCCTGTTAAATAATTTGACTGCTCATTGTGTCCACACCCTATCTCCGAGGTCATGATTTGAACTAATTTGATATTTAGCTCACCTGAGCCGAAGGCTTAAGTGAGCTTTTCTGATCAAAATTTGTCCGTTTGTGTGTCGTCGTCGTTGTCACAAACTTTTCTCAATTTCATCTTCTCCAGAAGTACTGGGCCAATTTCAACCAAACTTGGCACAGAGTACCCTTGGTTAAAGGGAATTTAAGTTTATTCAAATGAAGGGCCACACCCTCCTCCAAGGGGAGATAATTACGAAATAGCGAAAAAATAATATCTACATTAATGGAATAATTGAATGTACACTATATATAGCTAACTAAGGATGCTTACATATTTTTTTGACTGTGACTTTTTTCCTACAAGTTTGAACTTTCATTGTGGCCCCACTCTACCCCCGGTGGTTATGATTTGAACAAACATGAATCTACACTATCTGAGGATGCTTCCATATAAATATGACTAACCATGGCTTTGCTGTTCTTGAGAAGATTTTTAAAATTTTTCCTATATACTCCTGTGTAAAACTTTGATCGTCCATTGTGGCCCCATCCTACCCCTGGAGTCGTGATTTGAACAAACTTGAATCTACACTTCCTGAAAATGATTCCACACGAGTTTCATCTTTTCCTGCCCATTGGTTCTTGAGAAGAAGATTTTTTAAAGATTTTTCCTTTATAATCCATTGTAAAACTTTGATCATCCTTTGTGGCCCAACCCTACCTCCGGGGGAAATGATTTTAACAAATATGAATCTACACCACCTGGGCATGCTTCCATATACATATGACCAATCATAGCGTTGCTGTTCTCGAAAAGATTTTTGAAGATTTCCCCAATGTATCTCTGTGTAAAACTTTGACTGCCCACTGTGGCCCCACCCTACCCCCGGGGGTCATGATTTGAACAAACTTGAATTTACACCACTTGAGAATGCTTCCATATAAATATGACCAATAATGGCGTTGCTGTTCTTGAGAAGAAGATTTTTGAAGATTTTTCCTACATACTCCTATGTTAAACTTAGATCGTCAATATTGTGGCTCCACCCTACCTCCGGGGTTGTTGATTTGAACAAACTTAAATCTACTCTATGTAATTAAGCTTTCCTTTAGTCTCATTTTTTCTGTCATTTTTCTGTCCCAGCGGTTTCTTGAGAAAAATTTTAAAAGATGCTTTTAAGGTTCAAATCTTCTTTTTTATCTCCCCTCAAAAGAAGGCTTGACCATTCATTTTAACTAACTTGAGTCATCTTCACTCAATGTGTTCATGATTGGTTGATTCTGATTCTGAAGTAGAAAAGGATAAAAATGTGAAAAGTTTAGACGACACACGATAGACCGATACCTTTCGATCAGAAGCTCATTTGAGGCTTCAGCTCAGCTCTTAAGCCATCGGCTCTGGTGAGATAAAAATGGGACACGTGTATTTACTTCTGAACCTACACTCACTTCATTCCTTCTTGTTAAATACAAACATTCATAACTATAAGTAGAAACTACTTGGATATACATGTATGGGGATTGTTCTGTCACCAGTGATAATATCTATAACGACTTATGGTGTGTTTATATACCTGTTGTGATCCATAAGTTAAGTCATTCATTTATGATCTAGGAATTTCATCTTCATTTTATTATATTTTTAGGATAAAATAGAGCAATGAAAATAATACAGCTCATTCATTTTTTTTTCAAATAGGATTTTTAAAATGGTACTCCAATGCTACAGCTGGTTACATCTAAGAAAAATGACCGCCCTCCCCCAAGCAAATGACAATATCTACCGACTTTTTTAAACGTATACAACCTTAGACAAGAGGCCAAAGGGCCTTAACGGTCACCTGAGTATACTACAACAATTTAGAGGATCCATAGAGTATAAAATGAACTGAAAGGTGAAGCTTTGTTGCCCAAAAGCAAGAAAAACATTCTGAGAGTATTGCATTAGCAATACTAGTCCCCTACCGGCAAGTGTAATCTGGTTCCCGCTAAAAATTGAAAATGCCATAATTCTGTCAAAAATCCATGAAGCGAAATGAAATGCAAACCTGATCTATAACTCATCAAGGTAAAGTCACATACCAAAAATCAGCTCAATATCTGCAAGCGTTTAGAAGAAAATTGCAGAAAACCCTGAAAAATTGAAAAGGTCGTAATTCCGCCAAAAATCATTGAAGCGGAACGAAGTGCGAACTTGATCTGTAACTCATCAAGATACACTAACATACCAAAAATCAGCTCAATATCTGCAAGCGTTTAGAAAAAAAGTGCGGAAAACCAAGTGGGACAGACTGACAGACAGAGGGACAGACAGACAGACGGACGGACGGACAGACTAAGAGGAAACCTATAGTCCCCTCCGGTTTCACCGGTAGGGGACTAATAAGGTGATCAGGATGAACAAAATAATTTGTCTAGTATTCATTAACAGTTCATAAATTAGGTTCTAATTTGTTCCCCATTTATCACTCTCACCAGACAGTATATAAACAAACTATCAGTGCTTCTTTACTCTTTTAATTCCGTGTTGAAATCTCTTACATTGGCCTCTCTTGGTCTTTGATGAACATTTAATAAGACAAGTTATTTTTGTCTCATTTTTAATTTTTTATTTATCTATTACTTACAAGTCTACCTGATCGTTAAAACTATGAAAGTACTTTTTGTATTATACAATAAAAATTCTTGCATAATTCTCTTATTCTATTAACCTTTCAAGTACATTATTTACAGTGATTAATTATCACACGTAAATGGCAAAGGGGAATAACTCCTCTCAGTAGAATACAAATTAATAATTAATAGAGCCCTGGCCTGGACCAGAACACTTGACCAAATGGTCCTGATGTTCAAAAATCTGGTAAAAATACCCTTCCTTATTAAAACATTTACTCTTTTTGGCTCTGATACGCCCAGGTGCAGAGAAGATTTTTAAAGCATTAATGCATTTTCACTATATAATAAATAGAGCCCCGCCCTAACATCAGAACCTCTGATCCAGGAGTCATGAAATTCACAATTTGGAAGAGGCATCCTTGCTTATCATAACCATGTATTTGTTTGAATAATACCCAGGAGAAGAGAAGAAGATTTTCAAAGAAATAATGCACTTTAATTTCACTAGATGATCTTTATAGCCCACCCCTAGCACCAGAGCCCCTGACCCTGGGGCTATGAATTTCACAATTTTGGTAGAGTCACCCTTGCTTACCATCACTATGTATTCAATTTGTTTCAATAATACCCAGGAGTAGAGGAGAAGATTTTCAAAGAAATAATGCACTTTCACTAGATGATCTATATAGCCCCGCCCTAGCACCCGAACCCCTGACCCTGGGGCTATGAATTTCACAATTTTGGTAGAGTCATCCTTGCTTATCAGAACTATGTATTCAATTTGTTTCAATAATACCCAGGAGAAGAGAAGAAGATTTTCAAAGAAATAATGCACTTTCACTAGGTGATCTATATAGCCCGCCCTAGCACCAGAACCCCTGACCCTGGGGCCATGAATTTCACAATTTTAATAGAGAGCTCAATGCTTATTACAATCAAGCCAACAGTTTGACTGCTTGATGTCCAGGAGTAAAGAAGAAGATTTTTAGATTGCATTAATTTTGATGGTTTTGGCCCCACCCCTCAGGCCCCAGGGTGGCAGGGGCCACGAATTTCACAATTTTTGTTCCCCTTCACCCATAGATGTTATATGCCAAAATTGGTTGAAATTGGTTTGCTGGTTCCAGAGAAGAAGCTGAAAATGTTCAAAAATTTACGAACGACGGACGACGCATGACGACGGATGAAAAGAGATAGCAATAGGTCACCTGAGTGACTCAGGTGACCTAAAAATGCTTTGTATTATAGGTTTTTTTTATATTCACGAACAACGGCAACAAGAGTGCTACTTGCTAAAGTGTACATGTAGTATCTTTTTTCACTGGAGTGTCTAGGAAAGAGATAGGTTTAAATCCAGGAACTAGCTTTCCGTTTTCTAAATTATGTAAAATGTGAAAATAACGACAGTGATCAATTTCATAAATCCAGTAAACAAAATTGTAAACAGGGCAAAAAACACCGACCCCTGCATGAAACATCAAAGGATGGATCAGGTGCTTAAGAGGAATAAGCATCCCCTGGTTATGTTAATTGTACCAAGAGAACGATTATTTCTTTTAAAAGTCCTGGGAAGCATAAGTAAGAATTTATTCTGAGCTTCATCTCCAAACACTGATATCGTTCTTTAAATTTTAACTTCGAGAGAAAATTCTCTTCAAAAACTGATACAGAATTTAGAATTATATAACGTACAGTTTTAAAAGAAATGGGACTTTTGCTTAAAAATATATATAAAGTTCTGAGTCGCAGGAGCCCATCGTGTTTATGTTAATCTGACCCTTTTACATTTATTAACATTTACATCAAACGGTAAGGTTGTGTAGTAGTAGAAGGTAAATCTAGCATGTCTAGTCCATGTATCCAGAGTCTTTGAGTGAACCATCCAGGAGTAAGCGTAAAACAGCATGCGTGAGAAGATCGGGTCCGTGATCTACCTAGAATCTCAACGGTTGTTGTACATGTACATATTGTTTCTTGGCGTATTTGAGGATATAAATAAGCATGTTCAAATGTTCATATGATATCCTATACATTTTTGTTTACATACATTTAATAAAGAAAAATGTAAAATATGTTCCTTTGTCATCTGAAAGCTCAGGAAGGAAAAAAAACGACACTCTCTCTGGGGACACTGATCTATTCAACCGGGCTATTCCATCGTTGTTTCTATCGTTGTTTTTACACCTGCGGAACTGTTATCGACATCATAACTGATAGAGGCGACATCTGGTAAAGGACCGACTACTCTGTGGTCCGTGTTGTCAGCTTTGGCCTAATATAAAAGTAAATAACAATTCAAAGAACTGTCGTTAGCAAACTTGAATTTAACTTTGCTACATTAAAGAGGCATGGACACATTTTTGAAGTTTCGATAGAATTGTATGTTTTACATATTACGAGATATATCATGAAAGCGTGTACGAAAATTCTTCTATCTGAAAAGGTTAAGATCTATGATTTTGTTTCGTGTTTGATTGTCATACATCTGTGCACTTTCACAAACTAAAATTTATCCACTATATTTAAAAAAAGCGGGAAATTTGTGATGTATTAAAAGATTTATTAAAACTACAATCAAGAAAATTCGGGAAAGAAATGAGAAAAAGCAAAACTAAAACACTTGTGTAGCCTGAATGTGTTCAGTGATGTGTGCAATGTAAGCAAATTTAAATCTTTGTGTTCAGTGATGTGTGAAATGTTAGCAAATTGAACATACTCAGTTAAACGTATACAAATACCGTAACAGAGCTCGTGCCCTTGTTTACAAAAACAGGCGTTTTATGTAAACAAAGAATGGATATGGATACAAAGAATAACGTTGTAATTAAAATAATTTTTTTTCAAATTATTAAAATAAAGTCATTTTTACAATAAAAAAAAATTAAATCAGTAAACAAAATACAATTAAAGTGTGTCCATGCCATTCGTTTTCAAAATCCAACGATAAAAATAACGAACGGTGATGTCTAGTAAACAAATGGACATATTTCTCTTATGAAG
Organism: Saccostrea echinata; assembly: GCF_033153115.1. Classification (NCBI taxonomy): domain Eukaryota; kingdom Metazoa; phylum Mollusca; class Bivalvia; order Ostreida; family Ostreidae; genus Saccostrea; species Saccostrea echinata. The sequence continues at coordinate 700,854 of NW_026889766.1, forward strand.
TCAAATATTTCATTATTTTGCTAAAGTTAATTTAAAAAACTCTTAAGCATATTTTAGTGAACATAAAAAAGTTAGTATATTATTTGCACTAAACGCTCCTTTATTAACCGACCTGTTTTTATACTCATATGAAGCAGAATGTACTCATAACCTTCTAAAACACTTGTTGTGGCCTTCAACTCAACATTAAATATATCAACGACATATTACCAATTAACAATAGTTCCTTCTATCCATATGTCGACTCTATATATCCCAGTGAACTTGAAATAAAAGACACCACAGAGTCTGCCACATTTGTTTCATATCTTGATATTTTACTGACTACAGACGATAAGGGCAAACTAATTATATGACAAACGAGATTACTTCAGCTTTTCTATCGTCAACATTCCTAATTTATGTAGTAATATCCCTCTATCATCTGCAGATGGTGTCTTATTTGTACTGAAAAAATCCTCAAAGTACCATGAATTTTTGGACCGAAGTAGGTTCTGACAGATAAGTTGATGTTACAGGGATTTCAACAACCTCGTTTTAAGTCAGCATTTCGAAAAATCTATGGTCGTTATAATGACATTGTTAGCAAATATAACGTATCACTTGGTCATATTTTCACTGACATGTTTCATTACCAGTTTTTAGGCCATTGTTTTTATACTAAACTTGGCTACGGAATGTTCCGTCTACCTGATCAATACATAGGGCTCACGGCGGGTGTGACCGGTCAACGAGGGATGCTTGCGCCTACTAGGCACCTAATCCACCTCTGGAATTTCCAGAGGTCAGTGCTTAATTACCAGCTAGTATATATAGAAATATTTTAGTTCAAATAAAGGACAAACTGTTTCTTCCCAAAAACCCTCTTCGTAACAATTTAGCGGCTATGAATAAATAAGATACACTTTCTAAAATTATTCATGAACAGAAAATTTGCCGATTTCTTCAATTAGATACATTACCTTTAATTGGAATAGTTGCTTCTTGAGCTTTGCAATGCTTTCTCCCTCTTGTCTTCTCTAAATAAAGAAATACATATAAAAAGGAATCTCATATTATTAAGTATTTCATACGGTGGTAGACATATTCATTAAACAATTTATTTGGAGCTGCTTATTTCAAAGTTCTCCAAACAAAAATGTAACTCTACCTCTGAAATTCCACAAAAAATGAGTATTGAAATTACATCCTTGCAATAAAAAGGGTAGACAGGTGTGCTTAAAGCATTCTCTATAAGACAGATTTAAGCCGGCTTATAGGGGACTTAAAGATGTTTATTTCTTTAAGCTCTAATCTGCAGCTTATTTGTCCAAACTCTTTTAAGACGCCATTAACCCAACCACGTAATGCCCTGAAACTGCTTCTGTAATTTACCTTAAAACTTTCGCTTTTTAAAAAAGTATTTTTATCCATAAACATTTTCAGTGTAAATTTTTTAAAAAAAAAATTATTTCACCTTGTATTTTTCTTTCGTATGTGGGAATTCGCTCTGAATTTCATTAAAAAATACTCTAAGATAGAGTTCTTTTCTCCTAAAATTAAATGACGATTTTGAATATTTTGGAAATCAAACTTAGACTTTAGATTGCACGTACCTTGTTTTGGCATAATTGAATACAGTTATCTCTCTCAATCGGATTAATTTTCTTTGAGTATAAAAAGTTTAATTAAGCTTTAATGGCAATTTAAGGACTGTCCAGAAGCCACCTTTATGCACCTATATTCCATCTTTGAGCCACCATACAGCTACTTTTTATCACCCATTAAGGAGTTAGAGATGGATTAATGGCAGCCAACGATGGTGTAAAGGTAGCTTAAAGTGCTTAAGACGATCTTAAATCAAACTTAAAGCCCTATAAGCCGTCCTTAAGCCAAGTTTAAAGTCAGTGTTCCATCTTGTGCCATGACTTCAGTCTAATCTACTGAGGATGCTTCTATATAAATATGACCAATCATTGCTTGCTGTTCTTCGAAGAAGATCTTAAAAGATTTTCCCTAAGTATTCATATCTTAAAATGTGGTCCGACCCTACTCCCATGTTCATGGTTTGAACAAAATTGAATCTACACTACCTGCAGACGCTTCAGTCTAAAATATATTTATTCATTACAAATGAAATGGATTGAACAGCAGGCATGCCTATAATCGTTCTCTGCAGACGCTTCCGAATAAATATGACTCATCATGGCTTAGCTGTTCCTCGGAAACAGATTTTCTTAAAGACCTCCTATATCTGCCTATGTTTAATTTTGATCCCCTACGAATTTACCTTTATTCCGATGACGTCATTGACAGTATACAGTATCGGGTTTGAGGCGTAGTTACTTTATTTCTAATGACGTCAGTGACAGTATACAGTATTGGATTTAGGTCTTACTTACCTTATTTCTAATGACGTCAGTGACAGTATACAGTATTGGATTTAGATCTTAGTTATCTTATTTCTAATGACGGCAGTGCCAATATGCGAAATAGGTTTAAGGCGTAGTTACCTTATTTCTGATGACGCCAGTGACAGTATACAGTATCGGATTTAAGGCGGAGTTAATCGGCAGAACAACAACGACTATCCATGCATAGACATCAGGTTTTACCTCGATCCCAAAAAATGTCAGCATTCCTGAGAGAGAACTTATCAACATTAAAAAAATAGATGGATTAATCTTATAACTTATAAAGTATAAATATCTAGAAAAAGTAGTTTTCTTAACAAAGATAGATTTCTCTCCTCACTCTAATGCATATACTAATACAAGAAATACATCTGGTATTCAACATTTGATTTAAATGATACGAATTTGACCTTAAAGATACGAGGTGACTAGTGACCTTGAGTCAAAATTATGAAACCTCTTATGTAATGAGCAAGAAATACTCAAGTTTAAACACATTCCACTAAAAGGTTTCAAAGAGTGGACACAATTTGATATTGCCCATCGACTTTAAATTTCACATATTACCACAAGTATGATCATAGTCAAGACAGATTTGTAGTCATTAGCCTTAGTTTAATGAAAAATTTACAGGCATTACGACAGACCAAAAAAAAAAAATAGCATAAGTTCAAATTAAAAAAACTCGACTCAAAAATTCTCTAACATTTTTTCGTTTAAATATTTTTGGAAGAAATTCAAAGTCGAAATTTTCTAAAATTGCTGATGTATGTTCCTTGCCTATGCTGTACGTTACTTGTCTATGTTGTATGTTACTTGCCTATGATGTATGTTATTTGCCTATGATGTATATTACTTGCCTACGATGTATGTTATTTGCCTATGTTGTATGTTACTTGCCTATGATGTATGTTACTTGCCTATGTTGTATGTTATTTGCCTATGTTGTATGTAACTCTTCTATGATGTATGTTACTTGTCTATGTTGTATGTTACTTGCCTATGTTGTATGTTACTTGTCTATGTTGAATGTTACTTGCCTATGTTGCATTTTACTTGCCTATGGCTCCAATAGGTATCCAACAGAACACGTCAGTCAGAACAATCGCAAACAGTGTCATCGCCAACGAAGCTTCCCTCTGGCTTGTTTTGGTCGACTTCACTGACTTTCCCACACTGGCCACTTCCACAAATATTAAAATCTGCCCAACAAGAATACCCAGAAAAAGTATAAAGTTGATGCCAACAAACACAATCATTGAGTATTCCCATCCAGATTTTCTGATTACAGAGAGGGGAAGAGAAACACAGATACCAGACTGTGCGTAGAAATTATCCAGATCTGTGACTGGAAGAAGAGGAATCAGAGCCATGATCAGGGAAAAAGACCACACAGTCACCATTACAAAAGCCGCTCTCTTTATGGTAAATTTGAAATCCGAGAAAGGAAATTTGATTGCAAGAAATCTGTCAAGAGTGATCAGCAAAACAATAAAGGCAGATACTTCGCTTGAAAGAGTGGCAATTATTCCGGAAAAGGTACAGGTAGCGCTGTGCCTCCAATCATAATCATTCAGACCATATTGTCCAGAATAATGCAGGTTTGTGATAGCAATTATATATAAGTACACTCCCATCAAGAAGTCGGCACAACTTAAACTCATCGTCAGAAGATAGTATGCTCCGGCTTTATTGCTTCTGAAATGACCAATATTGTACAGCAGGACATTTAGATTTCCAAACGCAGCCACCAATGCAATGTACCATACAGCAACATTAAGGACTGGTACAGCGATCAAATGTTCGCATGACGAAATTTCATTCAAGGGTGCGATGCATTCCACAGCATACCTGCTGTTTGGTATTGCACAACAAATTGTATAAAAACTAACTCTCAAGATTCTTAAATTGAAAAGCCCAGTAAACATTCCATCGAAAACCTGGAAGGAATTGCCATGCAAAAATAACTCTTCAAGGTCCTTTAGAGGCAAAAAAGTTCCCTCAAAGATTTGAGAGATCTTGTTAAACGACAGATCTAGGGTGGCGATGTGGATAGTTCGGCGAAAAGCTCCTGCCTGTATAGTTTGGATATGATTTCTGGACAGATTCAGAAATATCAAATAGGAAGACAGAAGGTCTCCAGTGTTGATGGCTGTTATATTATTATATGATAAATCTAGTATTCTTAGGTGATCGTCTCCATTTGGATCGTAGTTTTCTACCCTTCTGGCTGACTGAAGACGGTTATTATTTAAATAGAGGACTTCTAAATGAATAGTGTAGTGTGAGTAAAAAGCGAGGTTATTGTGACTTAAATCCAGAACCCATGTCCAAATGGGACGAACTTCCGTTAAAGCATTGCGACTGAGGTTTACCATATCAGGGATAATAAAATAACTGGCGAAAGTATAATCAAAGTTCAAATGCCCTAACTCATTCCCAGACATGTCCAAAGTCATGGGAGTGGATTGAATAACCATTCTGGCAAAATGATTGGATGATTTGTTAGAAGAATTTAGAACGAGATATGGAAAATCTTTGAATTTAAAGATCGATAAAGTCGTGTTGTAGAGATCAAGGGTGAGAAATGATTGAAGAGCATTATTAACAAAAGATTCAATATGAATCTTATTAAAGATACTATTCTCAATAGTGATCCTGTGGATAAAATGTTGAAAATACGCTAGTATTTTTAAATTTGTAATTCTTGAATTATGGATTTCAAGTTTAAAAATTTGTCTACTTTTTAAGGAAAGAATGTTTTGGACGTCATCCATCTCGAAATTTCTGCATTCAACGTTACGTAGTACGATTCTTTCTGTGAAAGCGTGACACCCTCCTCTCTCGCAGAGAATACTTTCTTCTGAACAGTTACACCCAGGGGGACAAAAAGGAGAACAGCTTACAGATCTTTCTTTATTTAGTTCACTGCAGTCTGAGGAAAGATCTCGACCAGAAGATTCTACACATGTGATTCCATTGAATGAAGTTTTGTTACAAGCTATTACACATTCCGAGGTAACGTTTCTATCATAGCATTCATTACGACTTGTCTCACTATCTAGAATGGGTAACTCAGTCTGTGATGTTCCCTCTTTCAGTGTACAGCATATGTTGGGATTCCATGATGACGTATTAAAAGGCTGCACACAGTTTTCATAGATGATAAGTCCTGTTGTTTCATATTGAGGGCATGTTAAGTTGTACTCATTTATGTACAAACCCGATAAAATTTCACTGACGTTAGGGGACAGTGGACTTTGTGTACACAGAACTGAAACGCGTTTGTTGTTTGCAAGTTCTGAGCATATATTAACCATCTTTGAGTAACTGCTATGTGAACTGTCGCAGTCATTAGGATCCGTCAGATTTTGAAGGCATAATGACGAGTTGGCCAAAGACGTTTCGTTTGAATTAAAAGAATAGGGTAACCAACAAATTATGTTATTACCAGCGGTTTCCAGAAAACAACCAATGCAAACCATCTGTACAGAATTGTTGTAGCGCGAGCAAAGTTCAGCTAGTGACGAGTTTGAATTAGAAAGTTGAGAACTTTTCAATCTTTTCTTTTGACTCTGCTGTAAACATTTACCACTTAGCATAGCTGAGACAAGGCCACAAATGTGTTCATCAGAAATATTCCCACAACATTTCACATCAATTTCACCGTCTGAAGATTTATTCTGTTCTTGGGGAAAACTGGCATTTGTTTTGTGTTCGGGAATTAACACATTGCTACTGTTTATTTTGGAGGAATTGTAGTCTACAAAATAAAAATCAGGATAAAATAAAACTAAATCATTGTGTATAAGTTATGTCTATTTGATTTAACGACTGAAGAATTGTATATAGGAAGGTAACACTAATTTTTCATGTAAAGGGAATTCTTCGTTATAATGCTAGTCAATTCTTGAAAAGGTCAGTAATTCTGTTCATATAACAAGATAATAACTATTAATTCTTACAACACAATGATTCGTCATCACCGAGGAAACAATCGCTATGTTTGTCACATATTTTATCGGTACTTATGCACTCCGAGCCGGAACACTGGAAGGCGTTTTTTGGACATGTATCTACAAACAAGAGGCCCATGGGCCACAACGCTCACCTGAGTCAATATGGCCCTGCTGTTCTTTGTCAGCAGATTTCTTCTTCTATATATTCATACGTAAAGCTTTGATCAACTGTTCTAGGCATAACCTATCCCCATTTGCCATGTTTTGAATGAAATTGAATCTAAACTTTCTGAGGATGCTTCTATATTCATATAACTAATCATGGTTTTGCTGTTCTTGAAACGGAATTTTAAAGATGTCTGCCATCCTACCCTGGGGGGAAGGAAGGGAGGGGGGGTTCAAGATTTGAACAAACTTGAATATACACTACCTAAGGATGCTTCCATATCAATATGACTAATTATGGCTTTGTTGTTCTTGAGAAGAAGATTTTTTAAGATATTTCTTATATATATTCTTTTGTTAAACTTTGATCCCCGATTATGGCCCCACCCTACTACTGGAGGATGCCTTGAACAAACTTGAATCTACAATACTTGGGGATGCTTCAATATCAAAATGACTAATCATGGCTTTCCTGTTCTTGAAAAGATTTTAAAAGATTTTTCCTATTTATTCCTATGTAAAACTTTGATCCCCCATTGTGGACCCACCCTACCCCCGGGGGTCTTGATTTCGACAAATTTGAATCTACACTACCTAAGGATGATTCCATATCAATATGACTAATTGTGGCTTTGTTGTTCTTGAGAAGAAAATTTTTAAAGAATTTTCCTATATATTCCAATGTAAAACTTTGATCCCCCATTGTGGCTCCACCCTACCCCCGGGGGTCATGATTTGAACAAACTTGAATCTACATTACCTGAGGATGATTCCATATCAAAATGACTAATTGTGGCTTTGTTGTTCTTGAGAAAAAGATTTTTAAAGAATTTTCCTATATATTCCTATGTAAAACTTTGATCCCCTATTGTGACCCCACCCTACCCCCGGGGGTCATGATTTGAACAAACTTAAATCTACACTACCTGAGGATGATTTCATATCAATATGACTAACTGTGGCTTTGTTGTTCTTGAGAAGAAGATTTTTAAAGAATTTTCCTATGTATTCCTATGTAAAACTTTGATCTCCCATTGTGACCCCACCCTACCCCCAGGGGTCATGATTTGAACAAACTTGAATCTACATTACCTGAGGATGATTTCATATCAATATGACTAATTGTGGCTTTGTTGTTCTTGAGAAGAAGATTTTTAAAGAATTTTCCTATGTATTCCTATGTAAAACTTTGATCCCCCATTGTGGCCCCACCCTACCCCCGGGGGTCATGATTTGAACAAACTTAAATCTACACTACCTGAGGATGATTTCATATCAATATGACAAATCATGGCTTTGCTGTTCTTGAGAAGAAAATTTTTAAAGAATTTTCCTATGTATTCCTATGTAAAACTTTGATCCCCCATTGTGGCCCCACCCTACCCCCGGGGGTCATGATTTGAACAAACTTGAATCTACACTACCTGAGGATGATTTCATATCAATATGACTAATTGTGGCTTTGTTGTTCTTGAGAAGAAGATTTTTAAAGAATTTTCCTATGTATTCCTATGTAAAACTTTGATCTCCCATTGTGACCCCACCCTACCCCCGGGGGTCATGATTTGAACAAACTTGAATCTACATTACCTGAGGATGATTTCATATCAATATGACTAATTGTGGCTTTGTTGTTCTTGAGAAGAAGATTTTTAAAGAATTTTCCTATGTATTCCTATGTAAAACTTTGATCCCCCATTGTGGCCCCACCCTACCCCCGGGGGTCATGATTTGAACAAACTTAAATCTACACTACCTGAGGATGATTTCATATCAATATGACAAATCATGGCTTTGCTGTTCTTGAGAAGAAGATTTTTAAAGAATTTTCCTATGTATTCCTATGTAAAACTTTGATCCCCCATTGTGGCCCCACCCTACCCCCGGGGGTCATGATTTGAACAAATTTAAATCTACACTACCTGAGGATGATTTCATATCAATATGACTAATTGTGGCTTTGTTGTTCTTGAGAAGAAGATTTTTAAAGAATTTTCCTATATATTCCTATGTAAAACTTTGATCCCCCATTGTGGCCCCACCCGACCCCCGGGGGTCATGATTTGAACAAACTTGAATCTACACTATGTAATGAAGGTTTCCCATAAGTTTCAACTTCTCTGGCCCAATGGTTCTTGAGAAGAAGATTTTTAAAAAAAAGACACCAAATTTTCACTTATTCTTAATTATCTCCCCTTGGAAGAGGGCATGGCCCTTCATTTGAACAAACTTGAACCCCCTTCTTCCAAGGATGCTTTGTGGCAAGTTTGGTTGAAAATGGCCCAGTGGTTCTGGAGAAGAAGTCGAAAATGTGAAAAGTTTACAGACGGACGGACGGACGGACAGACGGACTACGGACAAAATGTGATCAGAAAAGCTCACTTGAGCTTTCAGCTCAGGTGAGCTAAAAAGTGATAAGCATAACATTTATACTTTATATGAGTATTAATAATTATATATAAATATGTTTGCTTGTTTGTTTGTTTGTTTAAGTCCCTTAGAGGATTTTTCATTCATATTGAAATGCCTCCACCTGCCAGTGGAGGGCTGCAAATTTAGACCTGCACTCAGCACTTTACGGCCTTTGAGCGGTGAAGGGTCTTTTCTCATGCCAGCACCTATTGCGACATGGGACGTTGGTTTATACGGTCTCATCCGAAGGACCGGTCTCCACTTCCCGCAGTGGGATTCGAGCCCATGAAGTAAGGATCACCTCCTAACCCCACGACTCTAGAGCAAACGCTCTGCGCCACGCGGGCGACTCCGGACACTTGTGTTTTTAAGTAAATTGTCTGGATAATGGTATCAGGATTGATGAGGCTCCACTGTAATTTTTAAAAGGAAATAAAATCCTCAGATGGGGTTGCATGGAAGAAGTGCCCCTTTTATAGGTCAGGAATTGTTTATAAGTGGAAACCATTTTTGGGGGTTCTAGTGCAGTCGTGAAATCATTTATCATCATATAACAAATGAACAAAACCTAGCATCATTGATTTACATGTATTTTGTTCAAACATACTATTTTATTTTTTGCAGGGGGTATTGCCGTACCTAAGCCCCCTTCGCCAAAACATAAAATGTGAGATTAAATCTTAAAATTTCCACCAGCAAACTATTTTCGCACGTTTTCTTTGTTTGATTTGTGATTTGCTTTAACAAGCTTAAAAAGAAATATAAAGCACATTAAAGCCAAAATTTTTATATGTTGCGATATATGAATTGAGGATACACCTCAGTCTATATTTCCTTTTAAAATTCTATAAAAGGATGCATCAATGTTGAGGAAGGACTGAGAACTTGATGTAAAAACTAAACACGTTATAATTATTTACTTCGACTCAGTTTTCCATTTTTATTTTAATTAAAGTCGTTTCTGGCATGATGAACGATAATATTTTTCAATATTAAAGTATAAAATATTTAAGAAATTTTTCTTATTATATTTGGGACTTGGGCTATACTATTTACACAGGTATATTTTATTAGGGGTAGAGGAAATGTTGTAGTTCAGTGCCTAATGAAATTTTTAAAAAATCAATTCTTTTCTCATGCTAACATAAATTATATGAGGATTGGTTACAAAAAATGCCATTAAACTTTCAGTTTTGAACAAAGAGAGATTGCTGTATTTTTATTTTTATGTTATTTTTTTTTTTTTTTTTTTTTTTTTTTTTTTTTTTTGACAAGTAATTTATTTTGACGTTATAATGGATATATTCATGTTTATACATTGTACATGCGACTTCGTAACATTTATTTGTTGTAGAATCTATATTGGAAAAAATAATTGTAAATTCCACAATTATTTTATTTGTGAAGCAAAATAGATTTTTAATACAGGACAAGCTCTTACCAGGGCAGATTCCATCCCTGAGCTCAACATCAGACAACAATACAAGACCCGTCACGTCGTTCTCAAAGACAGCCCAAAATTGTAACTGAAAAATTGTACAAAAGTAAACAATATAAGCCCCGTCACGTCTTTCTTAAAGACAGCCCAAAATTGTAACTGAAAAAGTGTACTAAATTAAACAATATAAATCCCTTTACGTTGTTCTCAAAGACAGCCAAAATTGTAACTGAAAAAGTGTTCAAAAGTAAACAATATAAATCCCTTTACGTCGTTCTCAAAGACAGCCCAAAATTGTAACTGAAAAAGTGTACAAAAGTAAACAATATAAATCCCTTTACGTCTTTCCCAAAGACAGCCCAAAATTGTAACTGAAAAATTGTACAAAAGTAAACAATATAAATCCCTTTACGTCGTTCTCAAAGACAGCACAAAATTGTAACTGAAGAAGTGTTCAAAAGTAAACAATACAAATCCCTTTACGTCTTTCTCAAAGACAGCCCAAAATTGTAACTGAAAAATTGTACAAAAGTAAACAATATAAATCCCTTTACGTCGTTCTCAAAGACAGCCCAAAATTGTAACTGAAAAAGTGTATAAAAGTAAACAATATAAGACCCGTCACATCATTCTCAAAAAGAGCCCTAAAATGTAACTGAAAAATTGTACAAAAATTAATTAAGACTTATCACATCGTTATCAAAAACAGCGAAAATGTAACTGAAAGATTGTACAAAAGTAAGACAGCAATATTAAACTCCTCACCGCGTTCTGAAAGACAGCGGGAAGATGTTTCTGAAAAGATTTGAATTGATCTTTTGGTCATCGTGTATTCCTTCCTTTTGATTTTTTATTTGATTTTTTTTAATTCTGATCTTTTTTTAAATATGATTGCGTACTACTGATAATAAATCTCTGTATTTCCATTTTTCACATTCATTGGACATCAAAATTGTACTATAATACACTACATGTATATTCAGATATTTAAATATAATGTAAAAGGTAAGGCGAATCTTTTATTATATATAAAATGCCTTAATCTAATAAATTATTTTGTCATTGAAATAAGTAACAGAAATTGTTATATTTTACAAACCCTGAATTCTTTCGCAAACGGCAATTTGATGAATCCATACTGCAAGCGGTGCATTGTAGTGGGTACTGCGAACGTCCGGAGTGGGATGTTGACGTAGATGTCTCTTAGGTCTTTCGAGTATGATATTAGCAAGTGGGACCTACCCGTCACTAGAAATTTAAACTTTAAACACCGGAGCCGGGAGGTGGCCAATATTTTGGGTGAATATAACAGCCGTGAACTGACATTATGAGGAGGGTAGGACACAAGCAAATCATTATAGTTGGTGTTATCGCTATAGGCGAATTTCCTGCCCGTCATATTTAAATCTGCGAAATAAATTATTGAATATCGATTGAGAAAAATTACAATTTTATTACAATACTACAAAGTTTATTTGGACTTTAAATTGATTCTATTACAGTAACATTGGAAACTGGAACCGTGGCCCATCCCCTCCCATAGGGATACAAAAGAAATTTCTTAAGACACCTTGTGTTAAGTAGAAAAATGAACGTACTCTTTTTTTATGAATTCGATGTGCTGACGGTCTTACTAAACATTTTCTATAGCCTGCATCTGGTAAACAGAGTCCAGTAGTATCTTGATTATCTTGATCTGTTTATTACTTTGTACAAATTATGTCTGTTTAGTATTGTGGTGATAGTGGAACATGTTTACTTAAGTACGAAAGTATCAGAACGTTCATAAGGGCAGGAATTGTTCAAGAGTCTTGAACTCTTCCGATTAAATGTTGAGTTATTTGTACGATAAATAAGCAAAATCCTTTAATGTAACAAGCTTATAAAATAAAAATTTTTCCAAGCGAGAGAATGTCACGTTCAACATTTTTTACCTCCTTTTTATGTATCTGAATATCACCACAATAAAGGGGGGCAAGGTGCAAGCCATACGTGTCTTTTGCTCCTACGTATACAACATACGTGTTCTTTTTAGTACACATGCGACATTGGGGTATTGGTGTTTTAAGGACAGTTATGATTAATTTTACCGGGGTCTATTCCCTGTATAATTGCTGATATGTGATTGATGATTTATCTGGAGGTGTGTTACACGGCCTTTGATTGGTTTTTGTTTCTTTGTTTATTGTTTAACGTCCCTCTCGAGAATTTTTCACTCATATGGAGACGCCACCACTTGCCGGTGGAGAGCTACAAATTTTGACCTATACTCAGCACTCAGGGTCATTGAGCAGTGAGGGATCTTTTTCGTGCCAGCACCTACTGCGACATGGGACCTCGGTTTATATGGTCTCATCCGAAGGACCTTTTCCACTTCCCACAGTTGGATTCGAACCCACGACGTAAGGCTCAACTCCTTACTCCGTGACTCTAGAGTGAACGCTCTAACCACTGCGCCACGGCCTTTGATTGGTGATATGTGATTGATGTTTTATCTGGCGGTACGTTACATGGCCTATGATTGGTGATATGTGATTTATGATTTATCTGGTGGTATGTTACACAGACTATGATTGGTGATATGTGATTGATGATTTATCTGGTGGTATGTTACATGGCCTATGATTGGTGATATGTGATTTATGATTTATCTGGTGGTATGTTACATGGCCTATGATTGGTGATATGTGACTGATGATTTATCTGGTGGTGTGTTACACAGACTATGATTGGTGATATGTGATTTATGATTTATCTTATGGTATGTTACACAGACTGTGATTGGTGATATGTGACTGATGATTTTCCTAGGCCTGGTGGTATATTTACGGCCTGTGATTGGTGACACATGTATGGACTGTGACACATGTACGAAATTAATACAGCCTGTATTGAAGATCGTTCTGTAGTTAATTGTACATACAAGATGTGATTGGTAATTTGTCTGATGGTATGTTATAGTGCCTGTGATTGGTGATTTATTTGGCGGTGTGTTATAAAGCCTGTGATTGGTGATTTATCTATTGGTATATTATAGAGTCTGTGATTGGTGATTTACTTGGTGGTATGTTATAAAGCCGGTGATTGATGATTTACCTGGTGGTATGTTATAAAGCCGGTGATTGGTGATTAATCTGGTGGTATGTTATACAGCCTGTGATTGGTTATTTATCTGGCGGTATGTTATACAGCCTGTGATTGGTTATTTATTTTGTGGTATATGTTATACAGGCTGTGGTTGGTGATTTACCTGGTGGTATATGTTATACAGGATGTGGTTGGTGATTTACCTTGTGGTATATGTTATACAGGCTGTGGTTGGTGATTTACCTGGTGGTAAGTCATAAAGGCTGTTGTTTGTGATGGTTCCTACTTTCCAAGGATTAGCGGGGTAAATTTTGTTTGTGTTGATACAGTTCTTTATTCTTCCCTGAAATCCACAGAGCTGAATCCATTTTCTGATGTGAATGTCTGTTTTTCTTCGGGCAGTCCAGTTACAAAGATTCGTTTTAAAGTCACAATTCACTGTAAAAATAGGTATGAGAAGTAAATCATTTTGTTTTCAACATTTCACAGGATATGTCTATTGCAAAACTGGCGGTTAATTGGCAAGATCTCTGGAAAAAAAATGATCATCGAGAACCGATCCCTTAATTGATTTAAAATTCAATGGCAAAATATATGGACATAATATATTTACATTTGCTGTATTTTTCTACTAAGCCAACTATGAAATTGATTACAACGGCATTTTCTTGTATACTCACGCGTAGAAATATACATGGAGGAACTCGCGCTAAAGTGACATCACAATAAGCTACAGAGACGTTAATAAAAATGTAACGAAATATGGCTGCGAATAATTCAAACATTAAGTATATTTTTGGTGCTTTTGAACATGTAAAATGTAAATATATGGAATGTTTTTAAGTTTAGTGTGAATTATTGGTGTGTAAATCACACAGACTTGCACATTCTTGTTTCATCAACTTATTTGACCATAGCTTGTCTCGTTTAAGAAATTGTGCGTACGTAGATCACTTGCGTATCGAATGAACTGGGAGACATAAACTCCATATGTAGGTTGTAATGCTATATTGCTACATAAGTAAGGGAAGTTGACGATAGAAAAGTTGAAGTCATCATGTTTATCACAGTTTTGCCGTTAGGTTACCATTAACGTTATTTCCATGTGATGAATTGCAGTGATATTTAACAAAGAAAAATTGGAATTTACATTTCATTAACCCCACCACCTTCCAAGAGTCTGTCAAAACTAAGGCACAGTTTTGACATTCTTTGCTTATGCTCAAACAGTACAACCCTTTCATTCCAGATCCATTTTTGCTATTCTCCGATTTTCTTCAAGAACGTTATTTAACTTCCCTCTATGCCATCTCCAAAACGTTGTACCTTTCTTAGTGTCAAGAAAAAAGAGCCCCCCCCCCCCCCCATGATTCATAATTGTCAAGAGACAATGCATGGGAGTCACTTTTTTAATTTAAAGAAATGCAAGCGAAAAAGACCTACCTGATAATTCCATTGTATCAACAAAAAGATGGACACAACATGAATGCAGCAATAAAATGAGCCTCTTCATTTTCGTCTGAAAAAAGTAGAAAAGGAGAGTTTACATATATGAGTAAATTATTGAAACATTATCAATAGGATTGGACACAAGTTCTACTAACTTAGATTGTCCTCTCCAACACAAAGAAATTAAAATAAACATATAAATATATTTTTTCTGTTATAACAAATCAGTGGTTATTTTCATTAAAGCTAATACTTACAAATTCAAACTTCCAAGAAACATACGTCTCTTTCATTCGAACATTTCATCTAATATTATCACAATGGCAAAACATCTTTGAGAATATTTTTTTTTTCAAACAAAAACTATTTTTTTCTTCGTTTGTTAATTTTATCAGATCTTTCTTTTTTTTCATGACTTCCGTTCGAAATTGAATGTTTCAAATATCACTTAAATGTATACATCCGCACTTCCGGTTATGTTTGACAATATAGGGATTTGTTCTTAACTACAAAAGATACGAAGTTGTTTTTCAGTACAACCTCTCTGTCTTACTGGCTTTTATAATCAGTTTATAAAGCTGTTATTTAGAGCTGGCATGTATCCCGCCACTTAAGAGAAAATCAATTAATGAAAGGATTTTCTGTACCAAGTGACATGGAATATCTATAATGCAAATTTTAGTGTTTTCTATTATTTCAAAAGTTTTTCGACTGCAAAGATAATCAGGCAGTATATTCTACTATAAGCGACGTGTTCTTCTATAAGCGACGTGTACAAAACAATACATGTATTACAGTGAACACTGTGGGCCAAAAATTTTAGAATAAGCACATTGAAAATGTAAAGTCACAACACGAAAAAAGTAATTTTTTATTCATTGATAATAAATAATTTAATATTAAATAAGGCTACTTGCAGAGAAATTTTCTCTACGTATCAATTCAAATCTGGTTTCTGAAAAAGGAACAAGTTTTGAATATTCAAAAAAAAAAAAAAAAAAAAAAAAAAAAAAAAACAAAACAAACCCCCCCCCCCCCAAAAAAAAAAAACTCTGAGGAGAAAGTACCTCTACGGATCATTGCTTTTCTTCGATCACCCGAACGAATTAACACAATAATTTTATTGTTCCGATTTTTTCCCAATTATATTTCAACCGAGTTTTTCCAAATGGCTTGAACAATCTTATTGAAACTTCACAATATTTATACCACTAAGTTTAGTTGTGCATGTAAATAAAAGATTAAAAATTGTCACTGTTGCCATGGGAAGAAAAAAATTAAAGACGGATATATAAACTGTAATCAGTAACTGCTCAACCAATTTTATTTAAAGAGACACCGTGACGGAAAAACGGGAAAAATTGATAAAGTAGAATTTTTGCAAGACACATGCAAATTTTATTCAATTAAAAGTATTACGTTTCAGAAAATTATAGGTTTCAGAACCTAAAAAAATATACTTTTTGCAAGATAAAAAAAAAGGTTCATGTACTTTTTGGACAAACTTGACACTCTTAATTTGAAAACAAAATGAAGGATAGCTATCTCGATCGTGTAAATTTTAAATATCTCTTCTTATACGAAATATATGTTTACAAGGAAATAACGTCATCTATATATGGGAGAGGGATGGTTCGATCGCCGGAGCCAGATAGCTCAGTTGGTAGAGTACCTGACTTTAGATTCAGGTGCCAGGGTTCGAATCCCCCCCCCCCCAAAAAAAAAGAGTATCTGACTTAAGATTTATAGGGCCTAGATTCGAATCCCGGTCTGGTCCGTCGCATTTTTCTCCTCCCCTGTTACATCTTTAAATGTTTTTTTCACTGAGAAATATGGCAGGCAGCCTTTGTTGAAAATAAACTATAGGTAACTCAATATATACACCCTTATATGACACAATTTTCTTAAGTCCTCCCAAAATCCTAATTATGAGAATTATAAATATTTTAACGTCTGTGGAATCAAATCTTACATAGAGTCAACCCCCCAGAAGCTCCTACCTTGCAAGGATATAAAATACTGTGAGTAAAACCCTCATTTAACACCCCTTTTTCCGATGAATAATTTTTTAGAAGCAATGATTTATATTGAACCTGACATTTTTTGGCGGGGGGGGGGGGGGGGATAAAGGGAGGACCGGACAGGAGTGTGAACTTTTTTTCTTGTTTATGGTGTGTAATTTTATCACATTTTATTTATTTATTTATTTTTTTTAGTTTATCAATATTTTATTTTCATTACATAGTATACCCAACATTTTCCGTGTGTATATTGTGAAAACGTTTATAACTGACTGGTCTAACTAGTGTTGTACGTGGCTTTGTGACTAGAATACCCTTTATTGTCCGGCTGACCTGACTCCCAAACCCTGTTATCAGTACAACAGATATATAAACATTTATGAATATAATATGGCATTTCATAGCTACATATGTATATTTCAGCTGTCAGAGATTTTCATACAACACAGCAAATATTCAGAAACATAATGATGAACAGAATTTATGAAATACCGATAATGCTAAATTTTCAAGACATACTTTGGAACATGTTGAGTTTTTTCCCCTTATTTTTTTCAAGGGGGGGGGATAAATTCTACTAAAATGTTTTGTCTTTAAAATGTTCCACCCAATTTGTAGTGGGGTGGGGTGGGAGGAGGTGGGGGCGGGTGTCTTGGGACCAAAAAAATTTAAGAAGTTGCCAGATATGAAGAACATGCAAGATTTTCGAGTGAAGTATTCAAAAAAAACAAACAAAACAAAACAAAAATACTCAGTACATATACATACGACAAGTATCCGCTCAAAAAAAAATTCATAGATGACTGGACATTTTGGTCTGAAATGGAAGGTAGGCGTGAAATGGAATACTTCGCGGAAACGAGTCAGCATCGGGTTCGGTATACCGAAATTAATTTTTTTAAAAGCGGGAGATGGACAAGAAGATTTCTTCATGTCATCGTTTACGAATATTATCAGTTGGTGAGTGTTTTTCAAGGATTGTCACAATTGATTTACATCCCAGTCGCCGAACTTGACAGCGATCATACTTGAAAGTTAACTATTTTTGCATTACTTTTGTTTTGGTAAAAAAGAAAGCACTACTGCATTTTTTGTTCTGACATTCATTCTTTATTTCCTCCGAAAACATTTAACATGGATTCAATTACCCATGAAGTTTCATACAAAAGTTGTTTCCCCCCTTACATAACTCGCGCAAATGTGAAAGTTGTCCATTGAAGGTATCTTGATTAAGCCAGTGTACCCACTGTACATGATGTACCTGTCATACTTGCCAACCTCCAACATCTAAAAATCTGGTCATGACCAGATTTGGAAAGTAAAAAATCTGGTCATAACGCGTAACGACATTCACGACACATTTACCATGATTAAATTAAATACATATATGTATATATAAGCATTTGTGTTTTGAGAATTATTTTATTAAAATGAGGCTTTAGCTTACAATGACAAAAAATTAATTTATATTAAATTTAAATGTTAAAAGAGCATCAGGTTTCAGTATTCAGTAATGACCTGAATTAAGTGTGGATATTTTTTAAAAAGAAAGTCTTTTCAGAATCTGCATTGCTGATTTGAAGCACATGGAAAGTTTGTACTAAATTTGAAAGTTTTCCAATCTTGGTTTGGAAGTTATTTTTCCTCTCCCGAATTAATTTTATTAACAAGTGCTATTAAATTTACAGTTATGCCTACACTATCTTCAAACACTTTATCTAATAAAAGTTTTTTCCAAAATTCCTTGCTATGTACATAAATATCATTTCTCTTTTTCTTAGTTCAATTTGTCCTGCTGGCCCTGATAACGATCTCGTTCTATCGAAAGCCAGTTTAAACTGGCTTCAAACTTTGATTTGTCAAAACAACTCCCAGGTAATTGTTTACACCTGCACTGATAATTTACTGGTACACTGCGTACTGAACATAACCATCGGCAATGTTTACGTATATCCAAGTTTGGGTTGTAACTGGAAGTAAAAAGTGTAACCTAATTTAGGAACCAAATCCGGAAATCGGGAGATTTTCGGGTTGTTCGGAAAAAATCGGGTGAAAAGTATGACCCGCCGAGTCATAAATAATAATCGGGTTAAGGGTCGAAAAATCGGGTGTAACCCAACGAAATCGGGTGAGTTGGCAACTATGGTACCTGTACATGTGTATACTGGTGTCACATCGCGGTACTTATTTCTTTTGTGTGAAAAAGTTATTCAAAATTCTTACATTAACTTTTCACCAAATAGTATTCATAAACCTATCAATGGCCTTACTTTTTAGTGGCTAATTAATTTCTAATCTTTCTTCGTTTATTTTGTAGTTTATTTTTTATATTTACCTCCTAAAGTGGAGGGGTACTACTAAACAGAGTACGATAGAGTACTTTAGAGTATGCTGGTAAAATTTTATAATTCAATGTAATTAGATTGTTTACATATATACAAACAACTTAAATAAACATTTTTTTAAAATAACATTGCAATATTTGTCTCAAAATTTTGTTTTTTAGCGATATTTTGACCAGAAAATATAAGCTGACATCCCGATTTTTGTTTTGATTCGAGAAAATTACATCAATGACTCATCCAATTTGTAACTAAATAAAAAAATAATGATTTATTTTCTTGTACATGTTGTAAATTATGTTTTTGAAAAAATTTTACATTAAAACCCCAACTCAGTATCACATACAAATAATAAACGTTAACTAAAAAAAAAGTTTTATTAATAGATAAATTCTATTTCAATATCATATAAATAATAATGTGCATATAAGTTACTTCAATGAAAAATACCTATGTTAAGTGGACCCTCAAAAAACTTAAACGTACGTGTGTATGTAAAATAGACAAGAAAACAAGCTATTATCTTGATGATAGAAGTAAAATGTTCTATTGTTAGATCGGGATCGGGGTCAAACGGTAAATCATAACCAGAAACGATTAATTGAAATAATTCTGAAAATAATGAAAACATACACAAATTATTCAAGATATATATTTAATATTATGTTAAACTTAATATGTAGAAACATATATAAAAAGCATTTTATTTGCATTAAATTATAAAAATTTTACCACCGTACTCTAAAGTACTCTATCGTACTCTAGCGTACTCTGTTTAGTAGGACCGAAAGTGGAGAGTCTCATTGTATCGCGGTATTGAAAAACATATAGGCTTGGCACTGTCACAAAGTACAATTTTTATTTTTTAATTTCTGATGTAAATCTACATATAAACTTAACAATAATACAAGTACATGTAATAAGGCTTTCAAAATATGAACTTTATTATGGATTTTACTTTGTTATACAGGATTGTTGTTAACTTTTGAAACCTTAGGGGCCATGTGGGCCCCCAACATTTCAAATTTTACGGGCCCACAATGTGATCCACGGGTCCACATTCTATGTAAATTAAAAATAACAACAACAATAAATCCTAAATATTTTTAATAAATTTTTTTTATTCGTAGTATCGATATGTTTGCAGTATACGAATTTTTGTCACGTTATCTCTTTTCTAAAAACTTTGATCCGATATGTTCATTACATTTTGTAGTGTTTAACCTTATACAGCTGAAGCGTCTATGGTTTAACAAGGGGGCATATTAAATTACCTATGATGAAGTTTGGTTCCGATCTTTTATTGTGCATTTGACACGGTAATTCAAATTCTTTAACAGAGATTTAACCAGTCTAGATGAACTCCAAAAACAGTGTTTCCAGAAGTAAGAAATTGAGACTGAAAAAGACTCCGAAAATAGAGTTCGCGCATGCGCACACACACAAAAATTGACGATTTTTTGGCAAAAATGATGGGTTTACAAAAACTGTCCGTGCAAAGTTTTGGAAAGTATGGCAATTATGCCAGTAGTCAAAAATGTTAAATTAAAGACTTCGGAAGAGATTGTATTTGTGAGATTTTTTATTTTATTTGCAGAAAAGGAGATATTTATTTTCAAAGTCTGCAATGACGTTTGAAGTCAGATCTATTACAGAGAAAATTATATGTTTGAGAAGTAAATATGCATCTAATAAAAGGGATATATATGCAAAATGAGACAATATATATTGTAACTGTTAAAAACTTGACTGAATTTTACACATAAATTAGCATTGCGGTTTTTAATTTGTGTTCGACATCTGAATCGAACGCACAAGTTCTTACCAATGTTATTTACCGATTTTTACCACATACGAACAGATATTAGTATGAAAACATTTTTAAAACTATTATCTATCAATATGAAAACTTAAAAAACACTCTTCTAGAAATTAAGGTCACAATATTCTTCTAAAAATGAACCTGTTAATATTTCTGCTTCGTGGTGAAAAATACGCATTTCCTGATTAAAATAAATACAAGCTGGGTGTCTGATATATTATATCATCAAAAACAAATAAAAGCACCTTTATTGTAGGAACGATTAAAAATTTAAATCAATGAGACAATAAATCAAATAATAAGATAATTCTTACCGGCAGTATTGAATTCGATGTCGTATATCCAATTTATTATTATGCAAGTTTGAATTGATAAATAAGTCAATATCCACAAAAAATTTAATAAATGTAATTATCCATTCAACAAAAATTGAAATAAAGTCACAATGGACTAAATACAGCCATTATACAGCCATATATTTGGAGAAAGTAAACGACAATCCATTGTTTGTATACATCGGACGCCATTTTGCCGCAATGCATGATGGAGCCAAATACTTCATTTTCGGAGTTCATGGGAGTTTGTCTAGACTGTTAACCACTTCAATAAATCGCCATATTTGATCTCAGTCACGTACATGTTTGAATAATATGCTTGTACGCAACACAAATAATCTGGGTTAGTAGAGCATTTTCTTAAAAACTGAAAATACATGCATAAAATATAAAACTGAAATGTGATTATGTTCTGGGGAAAAAAAAACGTTCGCCATGTGGGCGACCAGATTTTTAATATCTAATCGCCTACAGCAAATTTTACTGGCATTTGTGAGTGGGCAAGTGGTTATCCACAACCATGTTATATATTCAATGGTCTAAATAAAAATAAAACGGGAATGGACATCTGTAAAATTTCGTTTTATTTGAATAAATATTTTTCCAACAGGTGTTCCGTACTTTTTAACCATCACAAAAGTCAACATTCAGATGACAGACAGATAGTCCATCAACAAAAAGGATATGAGCTATATATCCTAATTTTTGGAAAATACCGCCATACAATGGAACCCGCGATATAATGAGAATATATTAAATAATAAGTAGTTAATATAAAGATCCCTGATTTAGCTATTTAAGTGAAGGATAAACCTAGACATCATTAGAAACTTATTATAACATTTGATTTGTAATTGAATAGATTAAAAAAATGGCACTACCTGAGCCCTTGGCCAAGTCAACTAAAAACAGAGAAGCATGTGATCCTGATGAAGATTCACCTGAACCTTTGATCAAGAGAACTCGAAAAAGTGAAGTAAGTTACCTGAAAGGCCATAATAAAAAATTCTAGATTCTCATCCAAATTTTTTTTATAGCCCCCCCCCCACTTGAAAAGTGTTTCTCATCTCTTATCCACAATAATATTCTCCTATTCTACTAAATAAGATTTAATCAAAATGGACCTTCACAGGCCTATTTGTCCCCTGAAAGTGGGGGATATTAATTTTGGTCTGTCTGTCCGTCTGTCTGTATTTCTGTCAGTCTGTAACACTTTCGTTTCCACACAAAATCTATATACCTGTTTTTCAGAAATTGCCATATAAATTTCTATTAAGAATTTCATTGAAAACCTGTTGAGTTACTGCTATCAGTATATTAACCAATCAGATATCAGCACATGTTTATGTGCATGTTTCTTACATTTCACACATATATCTTCTTGTATAGAATCTCAATATACACTGTATATAATGAAGTGATGGTGCAATGGATGGCTTCAGACCTAACAGTTCCAGATTCAAATATAGTCGGACAATAAAAACTCTGCTTTATCATTGTAAGCATGGGCAAGTTACTTCACTTAAATGGTGCACCCCCTCAACCCAGGGGTTAACATGGCCTCATCATCATTGATATTTATATGTAAGCATCCTCATTTAGCATGTTTAGTGCAGATGTTAGTTAGTTTAATTCATAGCCCCCTTCTCTGGTAGGATTGGGCCACCATAAGTGATCAAAGGTTTATTTAATAAGAATAAATACAGCTGAACTTCAGTATCTCGAACACTGATATCTTGAATACCATGGATATGTCAAAGTGAACTGGAGGTCCCAACCACTTATTCTTTATGTATTTTACCCTCAATATCTCGAATCTTCAGATATCTTGAAGTATTTTCTCAGTCCCATCGAGTTCGAGATAACGAGGTTTGACTGTATATGGAGTAGGACAAAATCCTAAAAAATCAAAATCAGCAATGTCATGATTAGTGATATTAATACGCAAGCATCTTCATGTAGTGCAGATTCATATTTGTTCAAATAATTGTCCTCCAAAGTATAGTGTTTAGCCAGAATAGGAGATCAGATCTTTACATGGGAGTATGTAGGAAATAATGTTAAAGATAATTTGCAGGAAGGTTCAAACAAAAAAATAAATCTTATTATGCAAGTTTTCCTAGATTTATTCAAACCATGGCCCAAAGGATTAAGTTGGCTACAAATAAGAGGTAAAATATTCATGTTGAAATACATAGGGGGAAAGTCTTCATCTCAAACACAGCAATGCAACAGTAATAATAATTTGCAAGCATCCAAGTATAGTGCAGACTCATGGTGGGGTAAAATTTGTATTCAATATTTTACATTAAAAATCTTCTGAAGCAGAGATAAGATTACTCAGGTGAGCATGGTGGACCCTGGGCATTTTTTTTAAATTCAGTCAAATCTCGTTATCTTAAACTTGATGGGACCAAGAAAACACTTCGAGATATCCGAGGGTTCGAGATATTGAGGGTAAAATACTTAAGAAAAACGTGGTTAGAACTTCCCAATCACTTCAACATACCCATGGTATTCGAGATATCAGTGTTCGAGATACTGAAGTTCAACTGTATTTACAGTTTTCCTTATGCATATTTTTCTGTTTCTTGAAGGACTTGGACAGTGAAACACCAAGCTACAAAAAGGCAGAATTACAGGCAAGAGAGAAAGAGCCATCCTCCCCTTACTCGGATTATACAACTGGTGATGAAGATGAAGGCGAGACAGATTCAAGCTGCTGGAGTGAGCACAAAGAAAACGACTCTGCACGTCATTGGACGTATAAGGATCTGATGAATTTAAATATCAGTTATGAGAAGACACCCTTGGAAAATTTTATCAAAGAAGTGAAAGATGCATTTATGAATGCGAAAGGTTTTTGCCCTGATTCCAGCAGAATGAACAGTGTTTTGAAGAGACATCTTGAAAATTTGGCCTTTTCGTACGATACGACAGATCTTAGAGATGATCGTGTGTATAGCAATCCTTACTTTGAGGTGCGCATGATACTGAAGGAGATGAAGAAATATTTGCAGCAATGGAATAAAAACTCAGAAAAATTGCTTAATGAGAACCAGTAAGTGATAAGTTACCATGGTTACCTGAGGTCAAAGTCTGTTTTTCTGATTAGAAAGTTTCAGCTCATCTGAGCTAAAGGCTCAAGTGAGCTTTTATGATCAAAAATATTCTGTTGTCTGTCTGGCTTCTGTCATCTGTAAACTTTTCACATTTTCGACTTCTCCAGAGATATTGGGCAAATTTCAGCCAAACTTTATTGCCACAATTCATCCGTAGATAGAAATTTGATCTGATGAAGGGCCAAATCCTGTACTTAAGGAAGATAATCAAGAAAAGGCAAAAATGGGCTCACCGTTGGGGTCACAAAAATATTCCTTTAAACAACCACTGGAGTCCTAGAAACGAAATCTTCCTAACATGGAGTAATTTAAAGTTTTTGCAAAAGTAAATATTTGATTTTTTTAAAAACTCAAATAACACATCATCTTGATCCATAGATCTTTTTATTAATTTTTTATTTATTTTGATGAACATTGTAGCATCCATTACTGGACATAAAATAATATATTCATTGATTTCATTCTACTAAGCAATGTTTACCCCCATTAGAACTCATAGCTAATAATGCTGAGTAGTTCTGCTTCATATTAAGAAAATAATTTTTAGCTAGTGGGTTTACATTCCACTGCAAAATGTGGAGGACACTTTTTGGATTGTTTCAGGGTAGGTTCCATGTATAAGTATGTTAGGTATAAAGTTTTCTTCCTTCTGTATCAGTCAAACTGCAGCATTTTCGTAGAACTTCTACACATGATGCTACCATTGTATTCCATTTGATGAAATAGTCCTAAATAGCAAAGAGGGAAAAAAAAGCAAATAAGAGAAAAACAGGGTTTTTTTTCAATTCAGATTTTATGAAGCGTTGGATCCATCTACAAAGAAAAGTGCACAAAAACTGATAGATGTGTTGGATTTTGCTGTGCAGACATTTGCTGGGGAGACCATTCAACTTGTCAGAAAGATACTACTTGAAAAGGAGAGTGATGAAGGGAGAGGTGGAAGAGCTAGAGGTCAAGGGTCAAAGGGTCATCATGGTGGAAAAGCTAGAGAACAGTCCAGAGGAGGGCAAGGGGGATTACATGGTTGTCAGGATACAGAGTTTGTGCAAATCTCTGGGAATTTTCTCAAGAATTACTTTGATATATTTGGGAGAATGTTCTTTTTAGTTTCAGGGTAAGTATAGATCATGAGCACAAAGCAGTAGTTGATGTACAGTGGAGCCTTATTAATCCAGAGTGATCTTACAGATCTCCAGAGTCACCTTTGGAATGAAATTTTTGGGAACAGAATTAACATTTATATCTACAGTAATCCAGGTGCTTCATTAATCAAGAGGATTTGCTGGAGAAAATATATCCAGATTAATGAGGCTCAACTGTATATCAATACCAATATTCAGCTTTAACAGATTCCACTGTTTCTTAAATCTTGACCTAGCTTGCCCAAATGGTACTGCACAGGAGATCATATTTACATTGACAGAACTTACTTGTATGTTTTGTCTTGGGAGGCATACTGGCAATTACATATATGTTGACCTATATCTTTGAGATGAATGATCAAGTTTAAGCTTATAAGCTAATATACAGCAGGTCAATTCCTAAGTGTATGTGAAGTGCATTGATGATATTTGTAAGGATAGATAGTTATGGGCACCATGGCTCTGATGTGTCCGAGTTGCAGAATGTTTAATATATTTTTACTCCTACATTAACATAACGATTAAGAGGTTATATTACGGGTGTTTGTCACCAATGAGGCTTCAGATTCTTCATGTGACACGCGCTATCTGGGTTTCAATGCAGGTTAACATGGTTTACCAATTTAACCTGCATATGGCATGATTGTTATATAATCTACTAAAAACAAAGAATGAATGACCCCACCTTAAAGTCAAACAATAGGTTATTAAAGCTGTAGTTTCCATTTATATATGATCCCCATCCCTCCAAAAAATCTTTGGAAGGGTATATCGGCATCACTGTGTCATATCTTTATATCAGAGAAGCATTAGAGGCTTATATTTGACCCAAAAGTTCTTTTGGTATGTTATCACCTTCATTCAAGTCATGACTAAGTCCAGACTAGTGGTAGCTAGAGTGCTTGCTTGGTGTTCAGGAGATACCATGTTTGATTCTCGTTCTTGGCACTGCATCAAACCTACAATGTTAACATACTAGGTAGTGATTGTTCCTACGCCAAGTGCATGAAGTGCCTGGCACTAGAAGTGAAAGACAGGTTTTAGGATGAGACCTTAAAAACTGAGGTCCTGTGGCACACTAGGAGTTGATAAAGAACCCTCACTGCTAAATTGCCCTAGTTCCAAGTAAAGGTCCAAATTTGAAGCCCTCCACTGGTATGTGGTGACATCTCAAATGCATGAAAAATTCTTGCAAGGGACATGAAACAACAGTCAATCAAGGACACTTTTATAAGGTCAAGGTAACACATGGTTCTGATTTATGTCAAAATTCTGATTTGTGTCAAAATTCTTGAACCAAAGGGGATCATCACCAAGCCCCAAAAATATCCAACTAATCATTTTGTAATTACCACATTGAATATCAAAACCTATTCATGCTATTTATTAGTGTTCTGAGAATTTTTACAGTTTTTTTTTTTTTTTTCAGTGAAGTACATGCAGGATGTTTTACTTTTGAGAACCGTACAGTGTGGACCACACCAGATAGAGTGTATAACTACCTCGCTGATAGTGGCTATCCTCCAGATGAACTCTTCTTCATTGTAGAGGTAATCTCATTGATGTATTATAATTATCATGCTTTTTTGTCACCAGCATGGCGCATTGGTAGAGTGTCTGCTCTAGAGTTGTGGAGTAAAGGAGTTAATCCTCACTTCACGAGTTCAATTCCCACTGTGGGACGTGGAGACCAGTCCTTTGGATGAGACTGTATAAATTGAGGTCCCGTGTCGCAGTAGATGCTGGCACGAAAAAGATCCCTTACTGCTCAATGGCTCTGAGTGCCGAGTATAGGTCAAAATTTGCAGCTCTCCACTGATAAGTGGTGGCATCTCCATATGAGTGAAAAATTCTCGAGAGGGACTTTAAACAACAAATATCATGCCCCAAGGGTTAGGTAAAATTATCTTGTATTGCAATTTATCATATATGTTTACTCCTTAATACAGTGGATAGTAATATGACATCGTTTTCATATCACAGTGGTTTTTTGCATGAAAGTGAGAGAGTCAAAGAAAATAGATTCATATATTAAAATTGTGTTAGAACAGTGATTGGGAAGGGCTTGCGCCATGCGCCATAGTCACATTGAAGTGAAAATTGGCGCATTAAATCAACCACTGGTGGCGCCAAGGTGGGCATTCAAAATTAAGCGATGTTAGTTGAAAATATTTTTGTACGACTTTCTTGCTTGTTTTACTTTCTTTTTAAATGCAGTTATTTTAATACAACAAATGTCATTGGTTAAAAACCCAGCAAAAACTGCTTCCTGTTACATGAGGCGCTTTATTTAGGACAACAAAGGTATACACTTCCAATGTTTCATTGAAAGTTTGACGTTATTGATTCAATATATGAGAAAATTATATTGTTTGCAGGTTCCTTTAAATATACTACACTGCATACGTGAAAAATAAGATTTGGTTAATAAAGAAACGTGTTGCCGTTCGTATTTCACATTTGTTTATCATTTTGTTTTTTCTTAAAATGGCCCCATTAGAATATATGGATGGCCCATTCATTTTCAAAATGGCCCATTAGAAACTATGACAGTTGCGCCATAGTCCCATGGACCTTGATGGCCTTCCCAATCACTGTTAGAAAAGTAAACTATGAATCTCTGGGATAGAAAACACAAACTTGTTGGATAAAATCACATCCAACCACAAACCATGACAGATCCTCTGTATATCTTAAAAAATTCTTCTTTACTCCTGGGCATCAAGGAAGCAAACTGTCTGCATGGTTATTATGAGCAATGTGTCCTCTACCAGGTTTATAAAGTTCATGACCCCAGGATTCGTTTAGTTTCCAAAACACTCCTGCCAGATGATTTGGAATTATTCATAAACCATGAGTAAAATTATGAACTCTGCATAAAAGAATGAAGATCTTGGTAGCATCTTTTTATTCCCCTGCCATGAAATGTGTGGGGCATATACGGTTTCCGTTTCTGTTAATAAATACAGTAAAACTTGTATTATCCAGACACCACTGGTTCCAAATAAATTGGCTGGATTAGACAACATTCTGGTTTAGACAATTATTTAAACAATGGAATTCAGTGTAATGGACTTACAGCTTAGATTGTATTAGGCAAAATTTTGTATTACACAACATCTGGATAAGACATGTTTCACAGTATTTCTTTTATATTTCTATAAGCCAAATACTTACTTGTTATACCCCCCGCAAACAAAGTTTAGGGGGGGTATATTGGAATCAGCATGTCCGTCTGTCTGTCCGTCTGTCTGTCCGTCTGTCCGTCTGTCTGTAGACGAGAGTTTGTCCGGACCATTTCTTGGAAACTGTTGGAAGGATTTGTCTGAAAATTTGTACACTTATTATTCACCATATTAAGGTGTGCACCTGGTATTTTCATTATGATTGGATAATTATTTTGCATTTTACAGGTGTTTTTTTCATTTTTATTATGTGGTTTTGTCTGGATCTGTTCCCAGAGACTATTGCATAGATTTGTATGAAAATTTGTACACTTATTATTTACCATATGAAGATGTGCACCTGGTATTTTCAACATTATTTGATAATTTTTCTGCATTTTACAGGTGTTTTTTTTAATTTAATTTATTGACTTAGTCATTTCGGGTTCATCTCTAAGGTTTGAGACATAGAATCTAGAACATCTGTACAAAAATGTGAACTACAGCTTAAAACTACTCATTAGAACTAAAAAAAACCCACAAAGTATTAAAAACAGTTTTTACATTACACAGCAGATAGTGTAAATCCATTTGTCCCTTGGGAGTAATGAGTGGACATGCATCCAGTTAAAGATTAATTAATGAGTTCAGTGTGGGAAGCTGTTAGGGCATCTCTGATCAAGCAGGTCTTATCTATATCTCAGGGGAATTGGGCAGAAAGAAATAAAGATCTCTGTTGTCTAAGTCTCTTACTTGTAATTTATGTCTGTCAAATACATAGTTACTAAAACCAGCCTTTTATTTTTAAAATGAGTTTGATATAAAGGTATTAAAATCAATTTGATTTTCTATAATTAATTATGATATTCTTTTTTTCAACAATCAATTTGCAGAGTGTCATGTCTCACAAAGATGGCAGATAGTTGCAAACTATTTTTTCAATGTAATAAAAAACACTGTAATTATTAGTGTTGATGTTTTATTAGGCTGCACCTTAGTTTCATTCATTAAATAAAGTGCCCCACCACAGCATGATACGCCCATCAAATATTGTTAAATTATCATAAACAGTTTAGATTCAATTGTTTGAATGACATCTTAGCGAGACAAGGCAGTCTGCAATTTGTTGTAAAGATATAAAAATTCAAATAAAAAATGTACAATAAATAATTAGTTTAAATTATATTATACAATATCATATAACTTTTAATTATTATATACAGTATCAAATTAGTTTTAATTACATCAAATTTATCTTGAAAGTAAGACTAGCCAACAAGAACAATTCAATACAACACAAGCAATTAATTAAGAGACTGATTCCTTTTGCCCAATTCCCAAGAGATGTAGATAACACCTGCTTGATCAGAGATGCTCTACCAGTTATCTCCTCACACAAAACTCATTAATTTCTCTCTAATTTGACATGCAATTTTCTGCTATCAAAATTTTCCTTGACCAGTGCCTGATCATTACACCCATGGGAGAAGTGGAATTTTTGTTGTTACAGATTGCTGTAAAGAACATAATGAAAAAAATAAGACTAGTATTTTCTTGATTTAACACTTTTTTAATAAAGATACTGCAATACTCTGACATCTTTTGGGACTGTGTAATTTAAAAGTTAAAAGACATAGTTTTTTGATTCTAAGTCTAATGGTTTTCTAGTTATGATTTTTCCATATCTGGCTATAGCGTCTTTATTAAAGGTCAGAGCGACCTGGTTTTAATGTGCGACACACCTTCTACCCTAGATGTATCAGCTGACAAAGTTTGATAATTCTAGGCCTAATAGTATTAAAGTTATGAGCCGGACATGAAAAAGCTAACGGATGGACAAACATGAACGCTATAACATAATACGTCCCGTCGTAAGACGGACGTATAAAAATATATAATGAGTAATTAAATTTTCACTGTAAATGTTTAAGGAAATTGTGAACACCTCTCACATCTAGAAAACATTAGTGATTTGGTACTTTCTCTGAAAAACCCAGCGGGGGGTATTTGTCCCTTTTGGACAGTTCTAGTTACACCTAACATTTGCTATCCTTCAATTTTAGGCCAGAAAAGCTGAAATTTCTCATGAAGATTCAACAGATATGGAAAAGCTAGTTGGACAAAATATCATGGGACAAGTTGGATCAGAACTTTTTGGCCAGTCACTACGCTCATTATTTTATCCAAATTGTCTTGGAATCCTGTGTATAGAAACAAAAGTAAGAATTGCTTGTCCAGAACAAAATGTAGATACTGTATACAAAGTTATTTTCGCCCCATGTTATTTTCACCCTTTAACACTTGCAAACAATTTTGCCCCGCTTTAAATTCACCCAGGCAAAGTTTTTGCTTAAGAGATTATGCTGTCTGTTTTGAATTTGCCCCGTTTTAAATTCACCCACTAGCAAAGAGGGCGAAAGGGGCGAAAATAAAATGGGTGCGAAAATTTCCCTGTATACAGTAATTGTCAGTTTAAGTGCTTGAGGCACACCACCATTAATGAAACTGTATGTCTTGGTGCTGACATGCCAGATTGAAATGGGTTTATTTAATTTCCAAGTAATTCCTGCCCCATATTGACCCGGGTTTCATGGATGATGCATCTACCATATATAGTATACTCGCCTATAAGCGGTTTTTTGCGAGTTAAATTTTTAGTCCAAAACTCTGTGTCTGACTTTAAGGTGAGTCATAAAAAGATAAGTATTTTTCTGGACAGCGAAATGTAGTATTTTATAAACATTCTCCACTATTATCGTTGAGCAAAGTCTGGATATATTATGTCATATATGTATTCTAAAATTATACATAAAGTACAAGTATTTACATATCTTAATAACTTTATTTTTATCTTAAGAGTGCATTATGTATTTTTATGCCTCCGTATCAAAGAGTCAGGGGTATATAGTTTTTGCCCTGTCCATCCGTCTGTCTGTCTGTCTGCAAAAACTTTAACATTGCCCATAACTTTTGATTGGTTGGAGCTATGGCTTTCATATTTCACATGTGTATTCCTTGTGACAAGACCTTTCTTTGGGTACCACAATATTTGAACTTTTGACCTTGACCTTGGAGTTTGACCCAGTTTTACAAAATTTTCCCTAACTTTAACCTTGGCCATAACTTTTGAACGATTGGTGCTAGGGCTTTCATACTTCACATGTGCATTCCTTGTGAAAAGACCTTTCTTTGGGTACCACCATATTTGACCTTGACCTTGGAGTTTGACCTACTTTTGAAAAACTTTAACCTTGGCCATAACTTTTGAATGGTTGGAGCTAAGGCTTTCATACTCAGCATATGTAATCCTTGTGACAAGACCTTTCTTTGGATACCAACCACTTTGACCCTTTGACCTTGACCTTGGAGTTTGACTTACTTTTGTAAAACTTTAACATTGGCCATAACTTTTGAACCGTTGGTGCTAGGGCTTTCATACTTCACATATATAATCCTTGTGACAAGACCTTCCTTTGAATACCAACAACTTTGACCTTGACCTTGGACTTTGACGTATTTTTGAAAACTTCAATCTTGGACACAACTTTTGAAAAGTTGTTGCTAGGGTTTTCGTATTGAACATGTTTTTTCCTTGTGATAAGACATTCCTTTAGATACCAACAATTGTAATCCATTGACCTTGACCTTGGAGTTTGACCTACTTTTGAAACACTTTAACCTTGGTCATAACTTTTGAACGATTGGTGCTTCAGCTTTCATATTTCACCTGTATATTTCTTGTGAGGCCTTTCCTTAGGCACCATTAATTTTGACCATTTGACCTTGACCTTGATGTTTGAATTACTTTTGAAAAACTTTAACCTTTTCCAAATCTATTCTAGGGTTGCTGCCAGGGCTTTTATATTTCACAGGTATATTCCTCAAGACAAGACCTTACTTTGGGTACCAACATATTTGATTTGCATTTGAGAAGGTTTAACCTTTGCTATTAGTTGCCATACGAGGGCATCAATGTTTCACAAACACATCTTGTTCTTAATGATTTCAAATTGAATATTGGAATCATTTCTAAAAATATTAATCGAAACCAGGTTAAAACATCAGAGAAATGATTTGAAATGGTCAACTGATTCTGGCAAAAAGTTGTACCGATTTATAAGCGGGTCAATGGCAAATCCCTCCAAAATAACCTCAAAAAATACAACCGACTTATAGGCAGGTATATACAGTAGTTTGTTTCATTGTACAAATCAGATTTTAGATTCTGAATTTTCAGCCAATATTTTCCAGAGAATGGCCAGGTTAATATTGATGGAGCAGATTTAAGATTTATGAGCAAGTCCATTCCCAAGTAACTATAAGTTCTTACCTGAATCAGACTTGCATAGATTAAGTGAATGCACATAGGGATGCACACAACCAGACTTTGGACTCTGAATGAGTAACCAGTAAAAGTTCTTGAAGCAGATCCATTTCCAAATAAATAAAAACCCTATCATGACTAAACTTGCATGAATGGTACATCTGGTGATGTATGATGCACACTACCAGACTTGCTTTAGGTGCTGTATATCTGACCTTTATTTTCTGGATGAATAGCCA
Source organism: Saccostrea echinata (assembly GCF_033153115.1). Taxonomy (NCBI): domain Eukaryota; kingdom Metazoa; phylum Mollusca; class Bivalvia; order Ostreida; family Ostreidae; genus Saccostrea; species Saccostrea echinata. The sequence continues at coordinate 734,268 of NW_026889766.1, forward strand.
GGTTTTAAGATTTTAAAGCAGGCCACAAATTACATCATTTTGAGTAACCCAATGATCACCAAACTTGCAGGGATGATACATCCAAGGATGCACACTAGCAGTCTTGCTTTTGAAGCTGTAACTAACATACACTTCCTGGTTGAATGAATAGCTAAAGATATCGGGGTCATTCTTAAGTATCTATAAATCATACCCAGACATTAGATATTGCTTTTTGTGTGAGGCTTTGCCTTACATTTTGATAACATTTGTCAATTTAATCTTTGATAACCTGTGTTTTCTCTTGTAATTAATATTTTGAATACCTATAATTTCTCTTGTAGTCATTATTTTGATATAACCTATTGTTTCTTTTGTAGTTAATATTTGTTTTCCTGAAAATATCAAAGGAACATTCAGTCAGCATACGTAAAGGGGACACAGAAACAACACAAAATCCAGGGAAGATTCTGTACACCGCACCATTTGACATTCTTAAAGCAGAGGACAGACTGAAAATAGCTGAGTTCATGTTCTGGTTGGGATTTGTACAAGATCCCAGAAAATATGACTTTCTGTGATATACATGTACATGTATCTATAATAGATATTGTTTACCCACTTCTGTTCATCCGTGTGTTATTACATCCCACCCTACGTGTTGTAGAAGGTATGTTTTTGACCCTTCTGTCGGTCAGCCCTTCAGTCCTGTTCTTGTCATCACAGCATCTCTGATGCTGCTCAACAAAATTTCAGGATACTTTGTAGTCACTGTATACAGGGTTATTTTTGCCCTTTCACACCTGCAAACAATTTTGCCCCATTTTGAATTTGCCCAGACACAGTTCTGTTTAAGAGATAATGCCATTTTCTTTGAATTCGCCCTGTTTTAAATTCACCCAATTTCGACAAGGGCGAAAATAAAATGGGGCAAATATTTCCCTGTATACAGTAATAGGGACATAATGAGCATATTCAAAGGAATTTCTTTTTTCCATTTTTTTTCTGGAAATTATGCCCCTTTCAACCTGGAAGTTTGTCTTTCTTCAGTCCTGTTCTTGTCAGCACAACTCCTCAGAAACCGCTCAACAGAATTTCATGATACTTTTTGGATAATAAGGACATAATGTGTAGATATGCAAATTCACAGAAAATTTCAATTCATTTTCCTTATTTTTTGAAGATATGTCCCTTTTGAACTTACAGAAGTTTGGCTAAGCTTAAATACATGTATACTATTGTCAGTTCAACTCCCCTGAAAAAGCTCAGCAGAATTTCATGAAAATTTGTAGTTAATAAGGACATAATGTGTAAATTCAAAGGAAATTCTTTTTTTCAATTTTGGGGGGGAATTATGCCCCTTTTTAACTTAGAAGTTTGTCTTCCTTCAGTCCTGTTCTTGTCAATGTAACTCCTCAAAAAAATTTAAACAGAATTCTGTGATAGTTTGTAGATTAAAAGGGCATAATATGTAGATGTGCAAATTCACTGGAAATTCTAATTCATTCTTTTTTCTGAAAAATATGCCCCTTTTGAACTTAGAAGTTTGGCTAAACTTAAATATATTGCTGCACTAATTTGTCAGTCTTGGAGTTAGGATCCTTTTGAAATTAGAAGTATTGCCAAAATTTTATGTGCAACTTGTGTGGAATGGCTTAGCACATGCATTATGAATTTAAATGATGAAGAAAAGCTGTTTTCTTGTTTGGAAATGTTTTATTCTATGCACCTCCAGATATTACAGATCTGATTCTGATTTGACAAACATCTGTAAAAGGGGAGGAGGGAGGTAATTATTTGTTGTATTTAATGCATAGTATTGCCATTCATTAAAGTGTAGCATTGTCATGCAATGTGGGAGTGTGGGGTATGTGAGTTTGCTAACTTTTTCTTTCATTTGATCATAATTGTACCTAATGAGTATAAACAGTGTATGGTTGTTCAGTGGGAATTTACTCCCGTACAAATCACAAATCATAAACTTGTTGAAATGGTTACATTACAGGTTTATCTTGTTATATAGATATTTTACTACATTTGCTCATTATTATTTCATGATCTGTGACATGGTTTTTTTAATTCAATTTAATATGCATTATTAGAATATTCATGTAATAGAAAATAATGAAATGAAATTGTTAACATTGTGAGATCTTGAGCTGAGAATATTGATGAATAAAATGAAAATTGTGTATGCAGGAGTTTTGCTCCATCATTGTAGTCAAACAGATAAAAACTTGGTCTCTGCTATTGACCTTGAACTTGCCCAAATGACCTTTGGTCAAGGTCAGGACACACTTTCAGGTCAAGGAATTTTTATGCGAAGTTCGAACTTTGAATGTTCTTCTTTTTAAAGTTATGGATTAGACACAAAGGACAAGTGCACTTAAGCAATGCTTAATGGGCCCTTTTTCAGTGCCGTTTTACTGTAGAATATATTACCAAATTGTTCTTTTTCGGTAATAGTTAAACACAAGTGGATATTTCTAATTAAAATCACGTTAAAACATCACCTAAATCAGCATGGATTTGAAACAATTGAAGATTTTTAAATGCATATAGATACCCCAAATCCGGAAAAGTCGTACCGAACCTATTTTGAGTTTCCTTTATTTAAATCAAGGGGAGGAGACATTTAAATCGGACACTTGAACAATCTGATAGTGGATCATTGACGGGCGCGTTTACCGAATGATACTTCTTGCGCTATTTTACCTGAGAAAAAAATCGAATGAAGTTGTATAGATGCCTGTAGCCATAGTAATCAAACTAAGAAATTTGCACGCTTGCATCTGAAATAACACAATAAGTATTAACATTAGTATCCTTAAATTTTAAAATGAAAAAAGGTGTATTTAGGTGGCTTTCAATACCGTAACCATTGTCTTGCATGAATGTTAAAAATGTTTGACGCTTTATGTATGATGACATTTTAACGACACTAAACTCTCCCAACCCTCCCGTGTTCATGAAACCAAATACATACAAACTTCTCTATGCGGCACGACTTCGATATTATGATACAAAACGTTGCTATCTTTTACAGTGAGCACCTTTGAAAAACGTTTACCTGGGTAGAACTCACGTGGCTACCGGTATTTTAAATAATTTATTCCACGGGTGGGTTCAACAGGTCATACAGGTAAATAGCTCTCGCTTGCTATAGAAAAAACATTGAACTTTTTATACATTTTTAATATTTTGAGTACAAGCCTAATCTTGTAGAAATTTCCTACTTTCACACAAGTTTTATAAATGTATAATGGGTTTTTCTTTTTTGTCATTCTCACAAGTTTGTACAACGTTAGGCTGACAGGAAACAAAAGCTTTGAAATGAATGACCGTCCTCGATTTACTATAGAAAATCACGAATGTCGGCTGACCCCTATCACATTGTATGGCTTTGCTCTTTGTATATTTTTGAATTTCACCGATAAAATTTGTTGAATCTTATGGTTTAGATATCAATTAATGATCTGAGATGAAAAAATATGCTTAATTTGATTCATTTTTTCACATTTTACCGGGGCCCATAAGTGCACTCGTTCTTTTACACTTTTTCTTCCAGTGTTCTTGAACTTGTCCAATTGACCTTTATTCAAGATCAAGGTACACTTTTAGATCACAAGTAATATATATACGAAGTATAACCTCTGAATGTTAGAATGCTACAATCAGAACAGGAATTATTATACCCCCTGCAAAGGAAGTTTGGGGGGTATATGTAAGAATTCCCTCGACTATCTAACAGTCCAGGCTATAACTTTGTGATAGATATTCATTGGAAGCTCATACTTGATGCAGAGATTGCTTATGGACCTAAAGTCAATAATGCAAGTTCAAGGTCACTGGCAGAAAAAGTATAAAATTCTTGTACTACCCATAACTTTGTAATAGAAAATTATTGAAAGTTCATACTTGGTATGGAGTTTGTTCATGACCAGTGGGTTTGTCCACACCTAACACAAGGTCATACTGGAAGTTCAAGGTCAATGAAAGAAAATTGGAAAATTCTTGTCCAAGCTTTAACTTTGTAATGCAGAATCATTGGATGCTCTTACTTCTAACAAAAATTGTGTACGACATGAGGGTATTTCATGACCTTGATCCAAGGTCATTCTGGCAAGTTCAAGGACACTGACAGAAAACATACAAAATTCTTGTCTGGGCCATAACTTAGCAATGGAAAATTATTGGAAGTTCACACTGGGTACAAAGATTGTACAAGATCTGAGGGTGTTTCATGACGTTGATCCAAGGTCATTCCGTGTTCTCCTATATTGCATGTTTTTTCAGACCTCCATTCCGTTAGTTTTTACTTCCTTTAATAAATGATATACAACAAATAGACTGATATCAACAAATACATTTATATATAATCACTGATATACAACAAATATATTTAAATAAATGGCTGATATAAAACAAATAGACATATACAATCACTGTTATACAACAATTAGATTTAATATATACAATCACAAATATACAACAAAGAGACTTATATGCAGTCACTGATATACAACAAATAAACTTGTACACAAACACTGATATACAACAATTATGTGTATACTTAATATATACAATGCATAGACATATACAATCACAGATATACAACAATAATATATAATCTGAAATTTCAACAAAATGATTTAAACTACATTGCTGCAATAAAAAAGGTACTCAGTTCTCATGAACCTTCTTCTAAAACTGTGAAATAAATAAATGGCCTTTGGCTTAATGGTTCAGGCTATGGGGTGGGGCTAAATTGGTTATATTCTGAAAATGCATTATATCTAAATGTAACAAAAAATAACATGTCTTAAGTCATTGACATCTAGTAGGCAAATTGTTTTGAAAAATGATGAGTACTCAAGCTTTGAAATTCATGGCTGAGGGCTTTGCTGGTCAGATATCAAAAATAAATCTTTGAAAATTTTCTCTACTCCTTAATATTTGGATATTTGCACAGACAAAAAAGTCTCTTAACTGTATTGATCTAGGTAGGTTTGTTAACTGTTATTGGTCCTTGACAAAACAAAATACTTTGCCTCGCCTTCCATAGATTTGAACAACCTGACATATTCCTATGGACAGTCCCTAGATTTGAACAACCTGACATATTCCTATGGACAGTCAGTAACCAATCTATTAAGTAACAAAAGATGGTTGTGAAACACTTATGCCCCCCCCCCCCCCCCCCCCCCCCGGACATACATTATAGGGTGCACAAGCCTTTATTATGGGCAGTATACATTATGGACAGTGTACATGGAAATAAAATTGACCTTTTGAACTTCAAATCAATAGGGGTCACCTACCGGTACTATCTGAGATGCATCAACCAGAAAAAGTATTCTACAATATCACATCTTTGGCAAAAACACATTTCTCATGATATATCAGTAATTTATTTGTACAACTTTTGCAGAGATAATGAACAGAGAGCAAATAATTGGAATTTTTCTAAGTCGAAGGGGCATAACTCTGTCAAAAATTCCTTGATCATACCCAAAACAAGACCTGACCTAGATATTCTTATGATAAATCTGTATACCAAATTTCATATCATTATGTGCAACCTCTGCAAAGAAAATGAATGGAAACTGTTGGGGGACCAACAAACAGACAGACAGCAGCAAAGCAATATGCCCTCCCTTATCTACAAATAAACAACAAATGTACTTAAAGGGTCCTTAGTTTAACATTGATGACAATCAGAGAGAGGGATATCGTCTGCGATTTTGAATATATCCTAGCCAGAACATGAAATCTGCCATTTTCAGTCTGTCTTCTGGTTTAAGAATGTCAAATGGCTCAGTGTACATAATCTTCCCTGGATCTTCTGCTGATCCTTTATCTCCACTATGTATGCTGACTGAATGCTCCATTGATATTTTCAGGAAAACAAAAATCAACTACAAGAGAAAACATATTAAATAATCAAAGATTGCATCAACTGACAGTTTGATGATTCCAGGCCACTTAGTAAAATATTTGAATTAAGCCATTTAAGTCACTGTGACCTACTTTTTGGTTGATATACTCTGAGGCCTTAAGTTGATGATCTTAGAGTATAAAGTGTTCAAAATATGCATCTAAAACAATATAAAATGAGTACCTGCAAAATGTAAAAAGTAGGTCATTGTGTTCCAAGACCCCATGGGTCATTGTGTTCCAAGACCCCATTGTGCATCAACTTATTAGTTCATACTACTATTTCTTCGTATTACAATTACAAACGAGCAGATGATTCTAAACCTCTCAGTATTCGAAATAATGAACTAAAATGTTTTGAAAATGATTAGCAAAAAATTTCCAGAAAAAGGACATGGTGACCTACTTTATGGTTGACACATTTCAAGGCCCCATGAGGCATCACAGGGTTCGAAATTCACTATATATAACTCACAAAATGCGAGTTAGAATTCCTAAATTGCAAGTTAAAAATTAGGTAACTCGCAAAAACTTGCGATTTGATTATTTTTCCTTGAGAAAAAATCAGTCCCTTCTTGATTATAGTTTTCATTTTCCCCCTTCTTTAAATATCAGCATGGCTAGTTTTTTTTTTTTTTTTTTTTTAAAACGGCAGTTGGGAGAGGGTGCTGAAAACAAATGAACAGCACCAACAATGATGATCATATGTTTCATTTGAAATCTTGAAAAATAAAGAGGGATGAGAAAAGAGTTAAATATAACCTCGCAAAAGAAAACAGTTGTGAATGACTTATTTCTGAAACTCTATTATAAAATTTGTCAGAACTTTGTCACTTTATTATAATAGATGTTTAAATACAGTATCAAAGATTTATTTCCTCGTATTGCAGTTAAATTATCAAGATAAAGTGAGGAGAAAAAAAAACATGCATTGAAACTTAGCAAAATTATATAATATGACAGAACACAATGCTTTTGATTTAAATCAATAATTTGAATAAAATTCAAATTGTAGTTGTATTTTGTGTATTGAACAAACAGTAGTTACTTATTCCTTAAGTTACATGTATCGGTATTTAATTTTAATTTTGAAAAGGCTTTTATATGAAAATTGCGAGTAGTGTTATAAAATTGCGAGTTCACTTTCATAGAACTTGCAATTATTTGCGAGTTGTAATTTTAGGGAGTTTCTAACCCTGCATTAACTGAAAAACTCAGAAGAGCTAAAAAATAGTGTTATTTTGTGGCCCCGCCCTACCCCCTAGGGTCAAGATTTGAACAAATTTGAATCTACTCTACCTTAGGATGCTTCTATATTAATATGACTAAAAATGGATTTGCTGTTCTTAACAAGAAGATTTTTTAAAGATGTTTCCAATACTTTTGTGTAAAACTTTGACCCCTGTTGTGGACCCCCTATCCCCTGGGGTCATGATATGAACAGACTTGAATCGTATGTAATGAAGCTTTCACATAAGTTTCATCTTTTCTTTGAAAGTTCCAGTTGCACATCTTGTTATGTTGAATAAGAAGTAATAACTTTTACATAAATCCCTGCATTAGTCTCTAAGAATCATGCCTACATGCTGGCTGATTCTTGCTGATTCAAATTTACTATGGCTGACATGGTTCCAATGCTTTTAATGATGCAGACCTGTTTACCCATATTGTTGTCTCTCAGTATTTTTTATTATATTTGTCATTGAGATTTGACATTTGCAAGTAAGATTTCACTTTCCATCAATTTTACATATAAAGAATTATGATCCTGGTTTAGTTTATGCCATCACATCTGCTTGTAATGGGTGAGGAATTCTTACTTTTGTTTCCATACAAATGATTCCAAGACTATTTGGATAAAATACTGAACGACGTGACAGGCCAATAAGCTCTGCTCCAACTTGTCCCATAATATCTTCTCCCACTATCTCTTTAATGTCTGTCGCATCCTCAGGAGAATCTGCAGCTCTATTTGCCTATAATTTAAGGATAACAAATCTAAGAACTCACACAAATTTGGCTGTTTTAGTCAGTTGGTCCTTCACCAGGCCATCTTTAAAAATAAATTGTTTGTTTGCCCTCTCCTGACCAACTAAAAATGGACGAACTCAAAACTTTTTCTAACCACTAGAAAACACTTTTTTTTTCAGCCTGGTTTTTTTTTTTTTTATCCACATCAACAACCATCTTATTTTATTGAAAGCTCCATTTTCAATTAATTTTGAAAGTTTAGCATTGAATTGAAAATTTATGAAAAAAAAGTTTCTTAGCTACCTACTCACCCATCTTTTTATGCCCCGCCATGAATATGGCCGGGGCATATAGTGTTTGTCATGTCCATCTTCCGTCCTTCTGTCTGTCCTTCCATTACACTTTGCGTTTAGCTCTGTTCAAAGCTCAGTTTCAAAGAAACTATCCAAGATATTTTTATCAAACTTCATATGTTGATACATACTGATGTAAGCTATTCAACTGCATCAACATTTTTTGACCTTGACCTTTCTTTTGACCTTGACCTCACTTTTCTTAAATTAGTGTTTAGCTCAGTTCTAAAGAAACCATTCATAATATTTTTATCAAACTTCATATGTTGATACATACTGATGTAAGCTATTCAACTGCATCAACATTTTTTGACCTTGACCATTCCTTTGACCTCACTTTTCTTAAATTAGTGTTTAGCTCAGTTCTAAAGAAACCATTCATAATATTTTTATCAAACTTCATATGCTAATACATATTGATGTAACCTTTTCAACTGCATCAACAATTTTTGACCTTGACCTTTCCTTTGACCTTGACCTCACTTTTCTTAAATTAGTGTCAAACTTCATATGCTGATACATACTGATGTAAGCTATTCAACTGCATCAATATTTTTTCACCTTGACCTTTCCTTTGACCTTGACCTAACTTTTCTCAATTTGTGTTAAAATGTTGCATTACTAATATACCCTCGGCAGGGCATTCATGTCCTATGAACATATTTCTAGTTTATATCCTGTGTTGGAAGTGGGCAAATAAAGATTAGTTTTAAAGATGGCCTGAGCATCTAAAATTTGAAAAACTTGTAAAGAGCTAAATCCATGAAGGGGCTAAATCGGCCTATTTTTTCACGAAAATTAAACTGAGGGGAAGAAGAAAATTAACAAAAGAAATATTATCCTTGGGTATCAAACTTAAAAAGTTTGAGCCAATTTTTTTATTTGATGACGTCATATTTGTACAGAAAAAGTCATAACACGCGCACTTTGCTAGTTTTTATCAAAATAAAGCATTTTTTTCGTCTTTGGTTCAAATTTTTGCTGTGGCCACACCCTTCGAACAAAATAAAATATATACCATTGAAAAGAGGATTAAAATATGAATAAATAAAGTATTTTTTTATTTTGTTCGAGGGGTGTGGCCACATCGAAATTAATACTTTTCGTTCGCTTCAAATACCTTAGCACCGACTCACACTGTGAAAATAGCGTGGATTACCCTACATTAATAGAAAAGAAAAAGTTTCTATATTGTTTTTGTAAATATTAAAAGGTTTCGAAATGCGAATGTTATATTTTTTATAAGTTATTTTGTGTTGTGGTGCAAAAAAGTATGAAAAATTCTCGCTAAGCTTGACTGCATGTTGGACATTTTGTGTACTACGTGCCTCAGTCCTGACCCAAGACTTTTCCTTCAAGAAGTTGATCTATAACTCATCATTATGCTGAAATGTTTTTTTAAAAAAAGTGATAATGTGTTTTCTTTTCCTCTGACAGCCTATTAATTTATGCTTTGAATTTGTTTTCCAACTCCCGGCTCCTCGTCACCATGGTCACTATGTAATCAAAGGGAGATCACCCGAGAAACATGTAGGCTACATCTTTATTTTCTCCTGAGTGGCAGAGTCGGAATAGCGTAGAATATCAAACAATTTACATCGGATGCAACTACCAAGACGTATTTATAATGATTGTTTTGCCACCTTAAAAAACATAAATTGTGTATGTCGTGAAGTCTGCATCGACAGCATTCAAATGGTTAACGTTATGCAATAGAGTCTATTATAACTAACGTTATACATGTATTATAAATAAAACCCATACCCAACATGCATTTCAGAAATCGCCAGTGGCATTTTAAGAGAAAAGATTAATTAATATTTATTAGTGAAAACCTTTACTGATCCGAGACTTCTTAACATAAATTATGTTACGAAGTATTGAACCTAGAAAATTCGAGTTGACAGATCAAATAAACAATAGATTGATTTTACAGATCACTTGTAATTTTTGTGATAGGCCTCTATAAGAAAAATGCCCTATATTGTTTAAACGAATAACTTATATACTACCAAGGCAGTGACAACTATTTATGGTTTGAAGTAATTTCAATATCGCATGCATGCTACATGACCTAGCCAACACATGAAAAAAAAAATGTCAAAGGGAGGCTACTTGCTATCTCTTCTATTTTGAGTTACTCCGCTTAAATGTAGCAGACCCAAGGGAGAGAGGGCAACCAAGATTAGCAAGCATGTTTATAATGTAGTAGTGTAAATTCATGAAAGGGAGATTAGAGCATTGATATAAAATAAGAAGCAAAAAAAATAACCTATTACATTTACAAAAAAAAAAAAAAAAAAAGACAGCGGTTATTGGGAGGAGGGGGGGGGGTTCGGGATTCCCACTCTCACTCATTAAATACGTGGGACAGTTCGATCAATTACTGCTGCCATTTAAACAAGAAAGTAGTAAAGTGAATAAAAAACAATGCCAATCATATTAGTCCTGTATATATATATCGTATAAAAAAACTAATAAATTCAATAGCAGTTTTCCGGCATTTTTTTTTCAATCTCCTTGATAAAAATTTAATTTAAAAACGATTGATTTTTCGTGACTCGGTCATTGCATAAATTTATTATAGATCCCTGGCCCTTAGGTAGCAATTTCAGTTTGGAGGGAGGGGGGCACAGCCATACATTTTCAGTTGGGGGCACTATCAACTACCAAAATACCTTGACAAGCAAAATAAAAAAAACGGGGGGGGGGGGGGGGGGGGGGGGGGGGGATCAGACGTTTTTACTGACGGGGCACAAGCATATAGTGGCTTTGTTTTATATAGTATACTATATATCGGCAAAATTATTTGGGGGGAGGGGGAGGGGCATGGCCACCCCCCGTTTCCTACGGCCATGTATCCTGAATGTATTATTATTATTATTAACAGATATAATTGCAAATTTTGCTTGTCTATCTATTTGTTTTTTTTGAAAGGATGTCTTTATAGAATATAACTTCATAGATCGGGCATTTGAACATATTTTTTTTTTGGGGGGGGGGGGGGGAGGGGGAGGGGGGCTCGACATGTGGCCTACATTTTTTTTTTTAGACGGTCTGTAATTATTGCCATTTACTACTGCCAGTAGCTGTTTTTCGTATATTTTTGTTTAATTACAAAGAGTAACGATCCGAAAACATCCAAGTTAAAAATCTCATATATGCAATATGTATACGATATTATGATTATTTTATCGTCTTCTGTACTCATTATCGCCTATCTATTAGTTGTTGTGTTAGAAATTGCACATGGAGAAACGAAATGTTATTTTAAATATTTGAAAATTATGAGTAAAATGTTAAAACTGGTTTTGAACTATATGAAAGTCTTAGATGTTGTTATGTTTCAATTTAATTTTCACTTCTCACCAGATAACCATTACTTTATGATTTTATTAAAAGGGTTTATAATAGGTACTCCCCAAAATGGGAGTGTGTAAGATATGATATGATAAGAAAACGATTAGTTAGCAATAATTAATTCGATCGTTTTTGTCATCTGAAATCTTCATACCTATTGTGGCTATATAAAAAACGTTTCTCTTTGATGATATAACATATTTATCATAATTAGTGAACTTTATTTCGATTAAGTAATTTACATTGAGTAAAGTGGTATACTGCCATTTCCGTTTATCTTGTTTTTTTTATTTTCAGGTTCCGTTTTGAAATTCAAATATTTCGGAAATCTTGTGTTTTCGTTGGACTCTTAATTTTTTTGCGGCCGATTTGATGCTTTGAATCACTCTTGTTTAAAAGACTGTAGTGGCTTCTTTCCTGTCAATCTGTGGTGCGCAGGATTACCGTCAAACATCACTATTGTACGTGTATTTCATGTATGAACTACAATTTCATTTCAAATGTCCGGGAAATGCCATCAATTACGAAGTGCAACGAAATTCTCAAAATTACAATAAAATAGATGGTAACTTCAAACGTATTCATTTTTAACGCAACTTTTCATTTTAACTTTATGTTTTTGTTATTAAAAAGTACTTTTTTGTTGTTTTCAGTTTAACGTGTCTCTTATTATCATTTAAAAAGTGTTACATGTATCAACGATAATACCAGACAACCGTTGTATATAACAAATATTTGGCATTTCTTTAGAGTGCAAATAGCTTTAATTAAATCAGAACTTCTTGAAAAATTCATAGTAAAATTTTCCCAAAACTTTAAAGAAGAGCCCATATTGGTTATTTTTATTCCATATGTACATATGTTACTTTCTTATACAAAATGTCAACGTCACGACGTTAAAGTATGTAACGTCAACGTAATGACGTGATAGTATTAATGAGGAAAACAATACCAAATTTAAACGAATGTAAAAAGAAAACCAGAAAAGATATTGTTAAAAAATAAATTGTTTTACAACATACAAATCTTAAAGTAATATGTGAGAAAGTTTCATTTATTTTGATTACCTGGCCGATTTAGCCCCTTCGTGGATTTAGCTCTTTGGGGATGAGTTAATTTCTACCTAAAGGGTGAATATGCCACTGGATTGAATGTGTAGTGTGTAACACGTTGATAAACAATCATTGTTCTCTTACAAATTTGGATTAATGTGCTCTCTAACATTCCCCAAACCCTTACGCTGAATTCCCCAAATGAACGTGCACCACCGAATTATGTACAAGGCATCTGAGAGCACAGTCATGCTGCTGTTCTTAAGGAGATTGTTAAAGATATATTTCTTATATATTCCAATGTAAAATGTATATTCCCTATTGTGGTCCAACCCTTTCCCAAGGGCCATAACTTGAATAAACTTGATTCTGTAATACCTAGAGGATGCTTGCATCTTAATACACATTACTATTTAATTAAACATGTCTCTGTTCTTTTTGAGAAATATTTTCCTATATATTCCAATGTTGTTCATACTTGTGGCCTCACCCTATCCCAAGGGCCTTAAAATGAACAAATTTGAATCTACACTTTATAAAGAAGCATTTCCATAAGTTTTGTCTTTTCTAACCCTGTGGTTCATGGGATGGTTTTACTATCTTTTAATTACTTTCTATGAGAGAGGATGTATGTGGCCCTACATATCAACAAATCTTGATTCATTTCACCAAAGGATGCTTTGTGGCAAGAAAATTGAGAAAATTTTATCAGTGGTTCTGGAGAAGAAATTGAAAAGGAGTTGAACTTGTTGAAAGTTGACAAGCAACACAGAACAGGCAACACAGGACAGACAACACAGGACAGGCAACACAGGACAGGACAGACAACACAGGACAGACAACACAGGACAGGACAGACAACACAGGACAGACAACACAGGACAGGCAACACATGACAGACAACACAGGACAGGCAACAAAGGACAGAAAACACAGGACAGATAACATAGAACAGGCAACACAGGACAGACAACACAGGACAGACAACACAGGATAGAACAGACAACACAGGACAGGCAACACAGGACAGACAACACAGGGCAGGCAACACAGGACAGGAGAGACAGGACAGGCAACACAGGACAGACAACACAGGACAGGACAGACAACACAGGACAGGCAACACAGGACAGGACAGACAACACAGGACAGGCAACACAAGACAGACAACACAGGACAGATAACATAGAACAGGCAACACAGGACAGACAACACAGGATAGGACAGACAACATAGGACAGACAACACAGGACAGGCAACACAGGGCAGGCAACACAGGACAGACAACACAGGACAGGAGAGACAGGACAGGCAACACAGGACAGACAACACAGGACAGGACAGGCAATACAGGACAGGACAGACAACACAGGACACACAATACAGGACAGGCAACACAGGACAGGACAGACAATACAGGACAGACAACACAGGATAGGACAGACAACATAGGACAGACAACATAGGACAGACAACACAGGACAAGCAACACAGGACAGACAACACGGGACAGGCAACACAGGACAGACAACACAGGACAGGAGAGACAGGACAGGCAACACAGGACAGGCAACACAGGACAGGACAGGCAATACAGGACAGGACAGACAACACAGGAAAGGCAACACAGGACAGACAACACTGGACAGGATAGACAACACAGGACACACAACACAGGACAGGCAACACAGGACAGGACAGACAATACAGGACAGACAACACAGGACAGGCAACACATGACAGAACACAGGACAGGCAACACAGGACAGGACAGGCAACACAGGACAGGACAGACAATACAGGACAGGCAACATAGGACAGGCAACACATGAAAGACAATACAGGACAGACTACACAGGACAGGCAACACATGACAGACAATACAGGACAGACAACACAGGATAGACAACACAGAACAGGCAACACAGGACAGACAACACAGGATAGACAACACAGGAAAGACAACACAGGACAGGCAACACAGGACAGACAACACAGGACAGGCAACACAGGACAGACAACACAGAAAAGGCAACATAGGGATGTCGGACAAGCTTCAATCAGGAAAGATCATGCTACACGTAGCTTTTAGCTTATGTGATACTAAAACGGGGATATTTTCTAATTTTTTTTTCTTTTCATCTTAATGTATATCAATCTACATAATATTGAAGTGTAAGTGTATATTCAACATTCTGGGGCTTTAAATTTCTAAAATGGCTGCATCAGCATGAAAACAAAATGGAACAAAGAACAAGGTATGGTTTCAATACAAATCTTAACCTGTGTTTTTTTAAAAATGAAAGTGATGTAAAAAATTAAAACTCATACTTTCTGAATCATGGAAATTCTATGCAGAAAGATCATAAAATCATTTTTCTCACATGACCTTCTAAATGCTAATTGTGACATCATAAACTTGTACATTTTCCCGTATTTTCTCAAAAAGTTGTAGAAGACACCAATTTTCAATGAAATTTTCTTTCAGATAATATTGTCCACAGGCATCGCCCACAAAAATTTTGAGATATGTGGTTTTTCAAAGAATTTTACACAACATATCTGAAAATTAAAGTGGGCGAAAGCTGTGGACACTATTTTGTAAAGAAAAAAACCCTTGAATTGGTCATTTTGAGGCTTTTTCTGTTCAAAATAGAGAAATGCATCAAATTAATGATGTCATATTTCCAGAATGGTACTCCTTTATGCCATATTTTTTCCTGATTTATCACAGTCAGAGACTCAACTCATATTTAAGCCAGGTTCAAAACTTTTTGAAAACATTAAATTTTTAGGGCACAATAAAGCTAAAACCGCACCTTCTTCTTTCTAAATATTTCAAATTTCACAAAATTTAAAAATATTCATTGTTCACGCTGATTTGAATTCAGTTCTACTGTTCTTTCAATTGCAACATCTGGGTCAGTTTGAAGTGATATACATGTATTCCATTGCCTGCAATAGGAAAGTTTTTCTTTCTTTTTTTAAAAAAGAACTACTCTATCTGTTTCAAAAAAGTCACAGACTTGATATTGAGGATTTTGATTTCTTGTAAATAAAAGGAAAAAATCACCTTTTTATTGCAAATGACAATTTTTTAATTTTGGACTAAAAACTTTGCCTGCACAAGTCCTCAGAATAGCTAAGTGTCAGATTGAAATCTGAAAGTTTCAGGAATGATTGTCTGTCATCTGTAAACATGCAACAATCATTCAATCATTTAACATCATCAACTTTCAGTGTTACTTAATTAAAAGTAAAACAAAAGATGTTTGTGAAATGTGAAACACTTATGCCCCCTTCCCCCCAAATAATTGGAATTTTTCTGAGTCAAGGGGCATAACTTTGTCAAAAATTGTTCGATCATACCCAAAACAGAACTTGACCTAGATATTTTGATGATAAATCTGTATACCAAATTTCAATTCAGAATGTGCAACCTCTGCAAAGAAAATGAATGGAAACTGCAAATAATTGGAATTTTTCTAAGTCCAAAAGGCCAAACTCTGTCAAAAATTGCTTGATAGTACCCAAAACAGAACTTGACTTAGATATATTCTTATGATAAATCTGTATACCAAATTTCATTTCAGTATGTGCAACGTCAACGGAGAAAATGTATGGAAACTGTTGGTGGACCGACAGACAGACCAATGGACAGACAGCAGCAAAGCAATATGCCCTCCCATCTTTGAAGATGGGGCCTAATAATTACCTGTATAATAAACAAGAGTTGCTCATCCTCTGAATTACGACATTTATCAGGGATGTAATGATAGACAATATCAGGAGTGATCCTCAGGATTCGATTTTGAAAAGTAAAGGACCCCTGAATTACTACACTGAAAAAAAATTAAAGCATTGTAGAAACACAACTAAGACATTCCGGTTTATAGTATGAGCTGCATAGACAAACAAACAGATGAATATAGTGATTACTAAATATCAAAGCTCTTATCATGCTCATATATTTCTATAATTATGTCAAATAAAGTTTCTAACTTCTATAGTTCAAAAGGTACTAGGGAGGTCAAAGTTACGACAGAATTACATAATGACAAAACAAAGTAACTGCACCCGACCTATGACTATTAAAACTTTAAAACTAATAAAAGGCTGCTTATGTCCACAGAGTGTGTCTAAGGTCATTTGTTCAAGATCAGAGGAATTGGAAGTGTCCAATTTTATTCTGGTTCATAATTCAGCTTTGAAAAACTGTAGTAGCTATCTCAATTTTTTTCTGCAGTGAGGTGAAAGGACGACTTTATATTTTTTTTATCTGGAAATTTAATTCTGGTTCTTAATTCAGCTTTAAAAAACTGTAGTATCTATCTCAATTTTTTTTCTGCAGTGAGGGGAAGGGAGGATTAATTTTTATATTGTTCTTATCTGGAAAGTTAAGTCAACTTGTGCCTGGTACTAATGAACTAAATCAACTCACCCACTAGTTAGAAAGAATATCCTTCCAAAAAATTCACAGTAAATCTGGAAAATATTTCTACATTCTGTATCCTCGGGACAATCTGTTCCAATTAGAATTTGTTTGGCAAGTTGAATAGTCTGATATGCAAAATCTCCCACAGCAAAGTCCAATTTGATTATTAGTTTCAGTGCATGGTTCTTCATAGATGAGTCCAATGCTTCATAAAAGCTGAATTGAAAAGAAATATGTCAGTTTTTCTCTTATTTTTGCTATTTTTGTTTTTAACTTAACTAAATAAGACTATTTCATCAATACCATGGTAGCATCACATTATAAGTTTTACCAATAAACTGTGCACTTTGAATTGACTGAAGCAAGAAAACTTTAAACCTCACACACTTTTACATGGAACTTACACTGAAATAGTTAAAAACTAGAGGTACTGTGAGCACTGAGCTCACAAAATGATACCCCCTGCTCCCATAAGAGTATAATGGCAAAGACCAGTTATTGCTGTGGGAAATCAAAAATATCTGTCTGATTGAAATGTAAAATAGAGGGTCACAAGGCCATCATTAAAAATATCTTTGTTTCCCCTAACCCCACCCTAAAATCTCAAGTTGGGTAGGTAGGTAGGTAAATTATTTTTTTTTCTGACAGCAGTTTTAAAAATACCTATCTTTATAAATAAAAAAGAACAAAAGAAACAGATTTTTAAACCGAATATCATACAAATGAAGCAACATGTACGATAAATTAATTCACAAATATTATTCATTTGAACTTGTGAAATAACTCAGGCATGCGTAAATTTACTGAAATCGAATATTTACAAAAATACAAGAATTGTAAATACTCAACCATCGGACATCCGAGTATATTTTTCAAACCTACTATCATCTTCGAGTACTTACACAGACAAAATGTCAAGGGCCTCGCGTGGTGCAGTGATTCTAGTGTTTCGTTTTGGAGTCACAACGTAATTTAGGAGCTCATTCTAAGTCACAGGTCCTGACAAGTGACTGGTCAGTCGAATGAAACCGTAAAAAAACGCAGGTCCAGTGTCACAGTATACATGTAGATGTTGGCACGAAAAAAAAATCCCTTACTGATGCTTCACTAATGATCAATGGCTATAAGTGCCGAGTAAAAGTCTAAGTCACAGGTCCTGACAAGGGACTGGTCAGTCAAATGAAACGGTAAAAAAACGCAGGTCCAGTGTCGCAGTATACATGTAGATGTTGGCACGAAAAAAAGATCCCTTACTGATGCTTCACTAATGATCAATGGCTATAAGTGCCGAGTAAAAGTCTAAATAAGGTGCCCTTCACCGGCCCAACAATTTCTTAAAAATAATTTAAAGCAAAGAAACAACCTATTTTCAAGGGCCTAACTAAAGAAAAATACGCTATACGTCTCAGGAAGCCGTACCATAAGCCAGTTTTAAAGATTTCAATACTATTTGGAACGAGTGCACATGTATAAAGAACATTTAATTCAACCAAACCATATCTAAAATGATCAAAGTTTCATATATCTTATGTCATAGTCACGAAATTAATACCCCATAGATTAAAGGTAGGAAGAAAGGACATCTGAATTACATTTATCAAGATGAAATAATTATACAAAGACATATTTACAACTCCTATGGTCCTTTATAGTAAAAATAGGATCATACATGAACTGTTTTTTTTTTAGATCGAAACAAATAATATGCAGTGAAATTTATTGATATGTATACACAAGGTGGACCCCTCATCTGCTCATGGGGCAGGCTTTGCCATGCCTACTTCGTACATTTATCTTAGAAGACACTTGTACATACCATCTTAACACTCCTTAGTCATGGTACAATTAATTCACGTAATGTCTCAAGAGTGTAGGACTCTAGTAGGTTAAAGATTATCAGATTATATAATAAGATTCATACGTCACCATTGTTTTATAACACGAACTAACCCTTTGTGGCCACATGTTGTGGGCGCCAAATGAGAGTAAAAAAAAAGCCACCGTTCTGATAAAAAACGGACTTTGATGAAATTGTATTTTATAAAGTTTAAAAACAATAAAAAAAATATTTATATAATCTTCTTAAAAAAACTTTTCAGTCGGCACGTTTTAAGTGGGTCGGTCGCGTTAGGGGAAACAAAGGTACTTTTTACTTTGGCCCAATGACAATATGTAATAAAGACTCTGTGAAAGCCTCATTAAATTTTATTCAGAGGTGAAGGTGTAGTTGTCTATAAGAGAAGGGTATCCCCAAGTGTTAATATGGCATCCGGAATTGATATTGGCCCAGTGATTCTGATTAATATTGACCCAGTGAATCTTACTGATATTGGCCCAGTGATTCTGGTTGATATTGGCCCAGTGGTTCTGACTGATATTGGGCCAGTGGTTCTGATTAATATTGGCCCAGTGATTCTTATTGATATTTAGCCCAGTGATTCTGATTAATATTGGCCCAGTGGTTCTGATTAATATTGGCTCAGTGATTCTGGTTGATATTGGCCCAATGATTCTGATTAATATTGGCCCAGTGATTCTGATTAATATTGGCCCAGTGATTCTGATTGATATTGGCCCAGTGATTCTGATTGATATTGGCCCAGTGATTCGTATTGATATTGGCCCAGTGGTTCTGATTAATATTGGCTCAGTGATTCTGGTTGATATTGTCCCAGTGATTCTTACTGATATTGGCCCAGTGGTTCTGATTAATATTGGTCCAGTGGTTCTGGTTGATTTTGGCCCAGTGGTTCTGATTGATATTGGCCCAGTGATTCTTATTGATATTGGCCCAGTGATTCTGATTGATATTGGCCCAGTGGTTCTGATTAATATTGGCTCAGTGATTCTGGTTGACTTTGGCCCAATGATTCTGATTAATATTGGCCCAGTGATTCTGATTAATATTGGCCCAGTGATTCTGATTGATATTGGCCCAGTGGTTCTGATTAATATTGGTCCAGTGATTCTGGTGTATGTTTCCGATGATCGATTATGAAAAATTATAATCGATCATCGGAATCGGTAGCATTTTTTCGTCGACAATCGATGTTTTCTGATTATTGGTACAACACTATGATATTGGCCCAGTGATTCTGATTAAAATTGGCCCAGTGATTCTTACTGATATTGGTCCATTGATTCTGATTAATATTGGCCCAGTGATTCTGATTGATATTGGCCCAGTGATTCTGATTGATATTGGCCCAGTGGTTCTGATTAATATTGGCTCAGTGATTCTGGTTGATATTGGCCCAGTGATTCTTACTGATATTGGCCCAGTGGTTCTGATTAATATTGGTCCAGTGGTTCTGGTTGATTTTGGCCCAGTGGTTCTGATTGATATTAGCCCAGTGATTCTGATTGATATTGGCCCAGTGATTCTTATTGATATTGGCCCAGTGATTCTGATTGATATTGGCCCAGTGGTTCTGATTAATATTGGTCCAGTGGTTCTTACTGATATTGGCCCAGTGGTTCTGATTAATATTGGTCCAGTGGTTCTGGTTGATTTTGGCCCAGTGGTTCTGATTAATATTGGCCCAGTGGTTCTGATTAATATTGGCTTAGTGGCCCAGAGAAGAAGCTGAAGATGTGAAAAGGTAATGACAATGGCGATGACAGCTTGTGACAAACAGATGAACACAAGACACTATGTAATAAGGAAAACCAAGTTCAGCCTTTGGCTCTAAACCTGTGCAATACATAATATACATGTTCTCAGTGGCAGATTTAAGGGGGGGTGCACCCAGAGCGCGCCCCCCTAAAACTGTTAAAGTTGGCGTAAATCGTAGTTTCGTCGAGAAAATGTAAAAATGTCTACTCGGTAGGCCCCATTTTTACCCTGCAAAATCTCTAAATCCAGGAGCTTCCGGGGGCTTCGCCCCCTTGGCCCCCACCAGGGCTTAGCCCTGGACCCACTGGGGGCCTTAAGGCAGCCCCCACACCCCCCTTAACTTCAATTCCTGGATCCGTGCCTGGTTCTTGTATAAATATACCTAAGATGACAGAAAATCTTGATCAGAAAAACTGATTTTGACAGAAGCGTATGACAGAGGTAACTATAAACTTACTGGTTCTTCTGTAGTGTTTCTTCTGGCTCTTCCCCATGTGTCCACTGCCGTTCATATTCCATCATCTCCTCTGATATTCTCTCCAGCTCCTCTCTAGGGACACCATACTTCCGTACAATTCTAAGTTTTGCCAAATCATATGAAAATGTCAAATTTTCCAGATGTTTCCTCAAAATATTGGTCATTTTGCTGGGATCAGGGAAAAAATATCTCTCACTCTGAAGAACATCTTTCACTTCACTGATAAATTTTTCCAAGGGTTCTTGTGTTTCCTCATAAAAGATATTTACAGACTTCAGATCTTTGTAACTCCAATGACTGGTCGAATAGGTTCCTTGTTCTTTACTTGATTGGCTTGAATCAGTTGAATAGTCTGAATGATTTGATGGTGGGCATTTCTTCTTATTACTGGAGCCTAATGTTTCATTTTCAGAGTCCTTTTATTTAAACAGAAAACAATGCATATCTGAAACTGTAAGCATCTAAGGTGACTGTAATTTGATTTTTAGTTTTACGGATCCCCTGACTCTAAAAATTTGCATTAAAAAAATAAAAATCCAGAATTTTTCAAGCCACTTGTGTCCAATCCATGTTTTATAATAGCAAATCATTTAGACATTTGAATTTGGACATAAAACACGTGCAGAATGGTGAAAGGAGAGCATCGTTGGATTGGTTTCATTGTTTTCAAAAACAGTGTAACTTCACAAAATTATGTATCAATAAATAATAAATGTGTAATATCGTCTCCTTTTTTTTCATCCTATGACATGACCTTTCCTGAAAAAAAATCCGTAAAACTAAAAATCAAATTATGGTCGCCTAAACAAGAGGCCCATGTCCCATAACCCTCTGTGGAATAACCTTGGCACTGCTTGAGAATTTTGTAATTTTTCTATGAAGACATCCTTACTTGTTTCTGTGTCAAATTTTGATCTGCTTTTGTGTACATGCACCCTATCCCAAAAAAAGCAATGATTTCACCATGGTTAATATATTTGAATCTTACTACATGTGGATGCTGGCTAATCAATATCTATCTGTGACCTTACTGTTCTATAAAAGAAGATATTTGAAAATATTCCTATATATATTTCTTGTCACACTTTGAACACCTACCCTGACCCTATCACATGGCCACAATTTGAAGAAATTTAAATCTACACTACATTATGATGCTGGCATAGCAATATGACTCTGGTCAGGCCAAACAAAAAAATATGTGTGGTTCCGGTTACACCTCCAAAAAAATTAGGGTAGGTAGGTAGGGATTTTTAATTTTTTTTTTTTAAACAAAATGATTTTCTTAATTTTTCTAAATAATACCTATCACTGCTTTGCAAATGACATTTAGATGTGGTGTGATCTAGTAAATATTGGTAGGGGACACCTACATGCTAGCTTGCTTTGGATTTAACACTATTAAACACTTGCACTATGTGGTGCAAGGAGGTCGTCATTGCTGAAACTAAAACTTAAACCGGAGCCATTGATGGAAATTGGGGAAAATTCTGGAAAAAATATGAAAATTGCTAAAAAAAAAAAAAAAAAGTTTAGGGTCGGGGGTAAAAAATAAGGATGGTCGGGTAACCGGAACCACACATATTTTTTTTATTTGGCCTCATGCTGTTCTTCACAAGAAGATTTTTCTCATGGGGTTACAATTTAAACAACTCAAACAGAAAAGTTTACTAGAGCTTTTGTCTCAGGCGAGCTAAATAGCCTATTCTTACTGAGTTTGAATCTTCCTCCTCTTCAACATCCCTTGCTGTCCTCTTCTTCGTTCTTTTTTTAACTGGCTCATGTTCCTTAGTAGTCATCTTAATCTGTAAAATTAAACAAGAATCTACAAACATTCAGGGGTTGAATTTTTTCTGGAAAACCCGCTAGCCCAGAGGCAACTGAACGGTAAAAATTTACTAGCCCAAATCTCAAACTAACTAGCCCTACAATTTTCATGCAGAATGAAAACATAACATTACATTCGTCAAATTAAAATGTCAAACACTTAAGTGACAGAAACAAATTAACTCAGTTCTCGGTCAAAAGAAACCAGTCTACAAAGAAAAGCTACGGTAAACTGACGATCGAGAATTTTTTTTTTTATTCTGCTAGTCCAACGGACTATCGTTACATTTAAATTACTTGCCCGAGTCTTAAAATGACTAGCCCAGGGCATTGGGCTACCATATATTTCAACCTCTGACATTTTACAAATGCCAGTTCTACGCATAACAAATGGCCCATGGGCCTTGAAGGTTAACTGGGTATTATGAGTTTATAAGGTTATGACCACTTTACCTCCACTTAGAACTGGAATTCTTGTTTCATGAGACAAATTTTACACAGTTTGATGAGGACTCTATTTATAACCATTTTTCCATGCAGAATTTAGACTAAAACTGCAAAAGTTTCTCCAATTTCAATCTCTCTATCAATTAGCTATCATGACACCTCAACTGCTGATCTATGCTGTCACAGCCGATGACACTGCATTAGGAAAAGACAGAGGCACAGGGAAAATCAAAGGAAATGTACGTAATAAAAAGAAAACTCAATGTTTTGTAGTTGAAAATGGAATTTATTTCAACTACAAAACATTGAATATCCTCATTTAAAGAATCATGGACTTCATTGTAGATTGATATGTTGTTATAAGGACGCATGTCTACATGGTCAAGTACGTGATATTGACCGAAGACACAGAAAGTGATGGCAACCAAACTTGAGAGGTCACAATCATTTTCTTTCTTTGAAGTCAATTCACTTGACACGAGTCCCCCAGATTTCTTTCCTCCCACAGTTCCATGTGATAAATAAATGGTGAATATAATAGGTTAACAGTTCTAGTTAAGATTTATTTCTTGTAAAAAGCTCAAAAAAAATAATTGCATCTACTCTACAATGTCTTTTGTTACAAATTGCACTATCTAATGCCCCGTTCACACGCAGAGTTTAATTTGAATGAAACATAAGTTACTGAGAACTAAATTTGATCCACGCTCACACGGAGAATTTAATGCGAATCAGTTTAATTCGAATTAGTTTACTGCGCATTAAATTACTTCGCATTTAGCTCCATGTGAACGCTAAGCGAAGCTAATTCGAATTAAATTTTGATGCATGCGTAAGGGCAGAATTTAGTCACAGACCACATGTCGATGGTCAAATATAGGTACTTGTGCTATTTTTGAGTGGAAAACAAAGGAAAATTATGTTAATCACTAAAATGTACACAGACACTATGACATTTTGTCAAATGTGTATCTACTCTGCACAATAGGCGTGATTTATAAATCTCACTGAATAGCCTTGTTGTAGAAATAAAATTATAATTCGCATTAGTTTACTTCGCATTAGCTGTCGTGTGAATGCAATTTAATTCGCATCATTTTACTTCGCATTAATTTACTACGAATTAAACACTCCGTGTGAACAGGGCATAAGACTCCATTATGGAATTGCAACCAACATATGACATCATCTGACATCATGGTCTAGACTGTGTCTCATGCGGTTTGAAGATTGAAGAGGTGGATCAAAGTTAAATGTGTGCGCAAGCTGTGAAAAGGTTGTTGATAGTACATCTGCACTCGACGCAATGGTCGCACCCTAAAGACATTAGTTATAAACTAATATATAATCACTCCAAAAGAATAATCTGATAGTCCTAGCTGTACATGTAATAGACTTGATTGGCTGTCAAGACCTCACTAAGGTAATTTAAACATACTTCTAATATTACACTGCCACGGTGTGTTAATTATGTACGTACAGAAACGGTGAGTCACATGACACCATATTCAGTGGACACGCTTTCGCATCAATATCAGAAACGGATGAATATCGTGTGACGTCCTTTAAGCCAATGAAAATCATGAAAATATTCTTCTTAATAATATATTTCATTATAGTTTGTGTTTAACAAAAGAATGTATAATACGCAAGTTTCGAAATTATCTCCCTTGATGCGCTCTTTTGTTACAGAGGGGAGTTTTGTTTCCGTGTAAACAGGCAGGTGGGACAGTTATTTATATATTGGATACATTACATCATCGATGTGCCATCATAACTGATTGTTGGGATGCACTCTTCGACTCGAAAATTACCGAATTAAAGTAAAGGCGACATTTTTTTCTATGAACAAAAATCGGAAGAAAATAAAATTCGGAACAAAAGAAAACATCAGTGGATAAGAACTTATCAAATGAGGGAAGAGAAAATACACACGCATGTGATCATTGTATGTCAGCTTTCCCTTATAAAAACTTCAAAGAACCCAATACCTTTTTTTAGAAAAGGTTTGTACGATCAAAGAATTATTTTTTTTCTTACAAATACTATGACGGTTCTTTTGTTTTCAAGTATCCTAGGTGAAAGCAAATTTTGTAAATTTGTATAATAGAGCTTTATAAAACCATCAAAATGATCATTTCTTACCATCATCATTAAATGAATTTTAAAAATCCATAGCCATCATTCATTTATGCTGATATGGACACTCTTTGTGCCTCTATCATAGGAGAGTTACAATCTCGAAACTCGCGTATTGACAATGCTCTTCTTTAATATTTTCACAGTTAAATACCAGTAAAGTTAAACCAACAGTACTGTAATGAATAGCTTCTTAGTACACCTGGAGAGGTTTTAGATGAATGATTAGTGTCCCTTGCCGTGTATAGTCCATATAGCCCTTATATAATAACTCCCAAAAAGTCAAAAGGTATTCATCAGGTGTTCATTTGGGATACCACCGCCATAACTAGGCAGGTCCATGGCAATACTCTGGTGGGGTGGTGAAAGGGGCAGGTGATTCCCCCCAGGAAGCTTTTGTTTTTTTTAGCAAATTGAATACTTATTTTCTAACATGTTTAAGTTTTCACTTGTTCATTTTTGATACATTTTCAGACTGTCATACCAAAATATGTCACTAACATGGGGTGTGGACCTTGCTCTTTTTTTTTTAAACTTCATCATGCCATTTCAACCATTCAAATGAAAGGTGGCATCTGCATTCATTGTGTCTCAATTATAAGGGAAATGAAAGACCATTGACAGCAAGTATACTTCTAGAAATTAAAATACAAAATAATAGATTGAGAATTTTTTAAAGTAGAGAGAAAATCTTGGGCCCCAAAAGATCAATGTGGGCTAGCAAAACTTGTAAACTTTGGGGCCCACATCATCCTAAGGTTTAAAATTTTATTTGCAACCCTGATTTAATTACTTATGCCTACTTTTTATATATATTCATATACACATATATAAATCCCATTGTGGGACTTGCAGACCGGTCCTTCGGATGAGAATGTATAAACCGAGGTCCCGTGTCGCAGTAGGTGCTGGCACGAAAAAGATCCCTCACTGCTCAATGGCCCTAAGTGCCGAGCATAGGTCAAAATTTGCAGCTCTCCACTGGCAAGTGGTGGCATCTCAATATAAGTGAAAAATTCTTGAGAGGGATGTTAAACAATAAACAAACAAAATATACACATAAATATTATAAACAATAAAATGTGTTTCTTTCTATGTTAGCCAGGTCCAGTACAATCAGTACATTTAGCTACATAGCTAGAATTACCTACTGTAGGTTTATAAATGTATTTAGCTACTTCAGGTAGCTTTATTTAGCTATAGACCATTTCACGGTAACTGCGGTACTGCTCTTTTGCAGGGCAAAATGATATAGTTTGGTGAAATATGACCTAAAAGTGATTGTTTAATATACATCATTTAATTATCCCTCAACAAAAACTTCGCCAAACGTTATTTATTATTTTGCCCTGCAAAAGAGTAATACCGCAGTTACCGTGAAGGGGCTACAAATATTTGAGCGAAAATCTTTCCAAAAATAAAAATTATGAAAGGAGGCTTTAACAAATGTATATTTTTCAGAAAAACAATGCTTCCTATCCCACAATAACCAGTATAAAAAGTTTAAAGTTGGTTGGTTGTATAATGAAGGGACCTCCAATATAGCGGCCAACGGGAAATAACTCTTGCTTATTCAGGCCTACTGAAAACTATCATCATGTTAACCAGACAGACCAGACCTATCTTCTTTGTTATTGCATCCAAGAAGTAACTGTCTGGACACAAATGAACTAGGCCTATTATATACAGCCCCAAAACTTTTAGAACTTTGATCGCAATTGCACAGAAAAAGACACCTCTTCAAAAGTGATTTTTTGAGTTAAGAGTTGAAAATTATCACTGCATCAAAGTGCATTTTCTGCACATCCTGAGAAAAATGCTAATTTAAGAAACGTTTGATTTAGTAGCTTAATAAAGCTACTTCGAGTAAGTAAATAAAGCTTTGTAGGTAATTCAAGCTACGTAGCTAAATCGAGTTAGTTATGCACTGATTGTAGCAGCTGGTTAGTACGGGAATGTTGCAGAATAAATACATATACCTGCGTTATGTATGCCCCATTTTCTGCAACTTTAAATTCCGTGCAAACAAAAAAAGCATTTTTCTGTTTTTCTTATCTTTAAGTAATTTATCATTAGGTGTTTTCATAATTTCTTTATTTATACAACGTAAAGAAAGTAAACTTACATCTATATCGTCTGTCAAAAAGAACCTCCGCTCTATTCCACATGGCCACATGGCAGGAAGTCTCTCAAATTTCAATTTATCGGTTATAATTTAGATGATAAACGAACCCGAGCGATGCAGCACCAAGTTTTTTCACACGAGAATTAACAAAGAAAATTATTAAGTACTGAATTGTTGAGCCTACTACAGTGGCTAATATTATTATTCTTTTTTCCCTCTTTCACCTAGACACTATTTTTGATATACAAGTACCCAAAAAATCTCAGAAAACGAATAGAGAGCACCATCGTTATAATTGTATGAAAAAAATACATCTCTTAGACGGGACGGGTTGCCTCAGGAACTGTACATTTGTAACATAGTCTTCTGGAACGATTTAAAACATCATGTCATGCGTCTCTTCTGAAAAGTGTTGAAATAAATAGGAATATTGCCGTTTTCTCAACAAAATGCAGTGACTGTATTAATTTATTTTTAAAAATTAAGTGTGTGTGTGTGTGTGGGGGGGGGGGGGGGGGGGGACAAGTTATGGAACTACAAACCATTAAACATGTTAAATGAAAGTAATGTTGAAAAATTTTGATATTATCCCTGGTGTAGAATTTACAAATTGCATCGAAAGTATTCATGACCACGATTAAAAACTCAGGGGAAAGAGGGCTTGACCATCATCCGCCTCTTGATCGAAACAGCAGATCTAGAAAAATTGTACAATGCCATTGATTTAACCAATCATGAATCTCTACAGAGCAAAGTTTTCGTGGATATTATGTTGCATTTCGGGAGGCACGGAAGAGAGAATTTGAACTACAAATATCCGACTTTTCTTGCTCAACGGACGCCGATGGATGGAAGCGCGTCTATCCAAATATATATAGATTAACTTACTAAAAATCACCAGAATGACCCAAATTCAGCTGTTGAAAGAATGTATGAAATTAAAGGTATGTATCAATAATAAATAAACATATGTACGAGGGTTGATCCAAAAGTTCGTGGAATTTCTTAATATTCTACTAATTTATCAGTGGAAGTAATTGAAAATTACAGATGGAGATTTAATTTCAAATGTTCCAAAAATAAATATTTCGGTGTAATTTTAATGAATAATGTGTGTACATTTTTAATTTTTATTGTTTCTATTTCATATTTGAAAAAAAGGTTTAAACTATACAAGTATAGCTTTTTAAACAAGAGGCCCAAGGGCCTTGACGGTCACCTGAGCATAATACAACATTAATTTAGAAGTTAAATACACTGATAGATGAAGCTTTGTTGCCCTAAAGCAAGAGAGGTAGGAAGATCAGGATCAACAAAATAATTAGTCTAGTATTCAGTATCAACTCATAAATTAAGTTCTAATCTGTCCCCCACTTAACACTATCACCATGCAGGCTATTAACAAACTATTAGTACTTCTGTACTATTTTTAAACCCATATTAAGACCTCTAGCATTGACCTCTCTTATGGTCTTTGAAGAACTTTTAATAAGATAAGTTATTTTTGTCTCATTTTTATTTATCTATTACTTACAGGTCTACCTGATTATTAAAACTAAGAAAATACTTTTTGAATTATATGATAAACATTCTTGCATAATTATCTTATTCTATTAACCTCTCAAATACATTATTTACAGTGATTAATTATCAAAGGTGAATGGAAAAGGGGAATAACTTCTCTCAGTAGAATACAAATTAATAGAGCCCTGCCCAGGACTAGAATGCTTAGACAAATGGTCCAGATGTTCAAAAATCTGGTAGAAATACGCTTACTTATATCATTTAAACTTTTATTCAGTTTTCTTTCGATATGCCCAGAAGCAGAGAAGAATTTCACAGGTACAATGCATTTTCACTACAGATTCAACAAAGCAGAACCCAAGACCAAGGGTCAAGAAATTTAGAAATTTGGAAGAGTTACCCTCATCATCATAACTATATACTTCAAAGAATCAACACTTTTCCACTATATTGTCAAAAGCCCCCCCCCCCCCCTTCCTCGTTATGCCAGAACCCCTGACTCTAGGACCACAAGATTTAAAAATTCTGTTCGAAGCTCCCATTTTCATCATAGCTAAGCAATTTATTTATCAGCTCAATGCTAAGGAGCAGACAGGATTAATTAATGATTAATTAATAGAATTAATGCTTTTTCACTATATAATCAATAGAGCCACCCCCCATTCCTCAAGAACCCCAAAAACCGAGGCCATATATTTAAAAATTTTGGAAGAGACATCCTTGCCTATCATAATCATCCACTTAGTTTGTTTAGATAATCTCCAGTAGCAGAGAAGAAGATTTTCAAAGAATCAATGCATTTTCACTATACAGTGTATAATCAACCCAGATAGCAAGATATTGTTGGGCCAACGTTAAGACATTGTTGGGCCAACGTTGGCCCAATTTTTTTTCCAACGTTGGCCTATTGTTCGTAATCCTACGTTGGCCTACGGTCATTTTGCTCATCGGCCCAATGTTGGTCCAACATGATGGCATATTGTTGGGCCAACGTAGGTATAATTGTAAGCCAACTAACAGCCAACCTTAACAACTGGTTGGTTAGGTTGGCCCAATGTTGGGCCTTTGTTGAAATGTCAGATGGCATATTGTTGGGCCAACGTAGTTATTATAGTAAGCCAACTAACAGCCAACACAGAAACAACATTTGCAATCGGTTAGTTAGGTTGGCCCAACGTTGACCCTTCATTGAATGATTGGTCCGATATTTACGGTTTATTGGCCTTAATCTTCTTTCTGTTGGCCAATTGTTGGATGAAACTTACATCTGTTTAAATAAATTGAATGAATACTTCTTGAAAATACATTTATAAATAAGAACAAGGTACGGTTTCAATACAGATTTTGCCCTGTGTTTTTCTTTAAAAATGAAAGTAATGTAAAAAATTAAAACTCATGATTTCTGAATCATTGAAATTACACGCAGAAAGATCATACAAATCATTTTTCTCACATGACCTTCTAAATGCTAATTGTGACGTCATAAACTTGTGCATTTTCCCGTATTTTCTTGAAAAGCTGCAGAAGACACCAATTTTCAATGGAATTTTCTCTCAGATGATATTGTCCACAGGCATCGCCCACAAAGATTTTGAGATATGTGATTTTTCAAAGAATTTTACACAACATATCCGAAAATAAACGTGGGCGACGGCTGTGGACACTATTTTCTTAAGGAAAATAACCCTTGAAATGGGTCATTTTGAGGCTTTTTCTGTTTAAAATAGAGAAATGTATCAAATTAATGACGTCATGTTTCCAGAATGGTACTCTTTCATGCTATATTTTTTTCCTGATTTATCACTGTCATATACTCAACAAATGTTTAAGCCAGTTTCAAAACTTTTTGAAAGTATTAAATTTTTAGGGCACAATAAAGCTAAAACCATACCTTCTTCTTCTTTATATAGACCTTTCTCATAATTGTTTACAAAAAATAATACACACTTCAACCTGCATTCATAATGCATACACGTTCAAAGAAAACATTACAAGTGATTCACTGTAAAATTATTTTATAGATATATATCAATTCAATCAGAATTTACAAAATTACTTTTAAAATAGATATTGGTGGAAATGTATGAAAAAATATTAATTTAAAGTTCTTAATCCTGGCTCACTTCCTCTATCACTGTCCTTTTGTTTTGTTTCCCGCTCTTTCTTTTTTCCTCCCTTTGTCGCCTCCCCAGGCCTCCATCTTGATCTTAGGCATACGTACTTCATACAGTCCTTTACGTTCTTCAGTTTCATTGTCAGTTACCGCTACAACATTTGTTTTCCTTACAGTCTCTGATTGAAAATACAAATAATTTGGTATTAGAAACAAAGCAAATACGTAAAGACTCCAATATATAAATCATGTAATTAAGTCTTTTAAAGACAACGATGTAAAATACTACTAGTACATGTTGATCTATAAACCTTAGTATCCTTGTTAAAATCATAATCGTGTACACAATAGACAATAGATGGAGACAAGTTGAAAGATGTTTTTTACCTTACTTATTATTGTATTTCTTAATGAGCACTAGAAGTTACTGTAAATAAAAGTTTAAAGTACATGTATGTGCCAACTGTATACACATATATAATTCATATTTACATTAACTTATATACTGCTTGTGAGCATAAACAAGAAAAGGATGAATTCCGAACAATTTTAACAGTAAAGTTGAATTAATAAGAACAAGCATTCTGCGAGTATTGCATTAGCAATACTAGTCCCCTACCGGCAAGTGTAATCTGGTTCCCGTTAAGAATTGAAAACGCCATAATTCCGTCAGAAATTAATGAAGCGGGACGAAATGCAAACTTGTTCTATAACTCATCAAGGTAAAGCCACATACCAAAAATCAGCTCAATATCTACAAGCGTTTAGAAGAAAATCGCGGAAAACCCGTAAAAATTGAAAAGATCGTAATTCCGTCAAAAATCAATGAAGCGGAACGAAATGCAAACTTGATCTGTAACTCATCAAGATACACTCACATACCAAAAATCAGCTCAATATCTGCAAGCGTTTAGGAAAAAAGTGCGGAAAACCAAGTGGGACAGACTGACAGACAGACAGACAGACGGACAGACAGACAGACGGACGGACAGACTCAGAGGAAACCTATAGTCCCCTCCGGTTTCACCGGTAGGGGACTAATAATTATACTTACATCGCTTCTAAGATGCAGCTGTAACAATGGTATAATCCATAGTTTTTAAATCTCCCTTCTTACTTGTCTATCGCCCACCTGTGAGCAATTGAATCTGACAGCTCACCCAACAGTTTGGTGTTTTAATCGCCGCGACTCTCCAAGCTTTAGCGAACGCCTAACTTTGTTTCAATTTCATTATAAAGCAATGTTATCTTGACTTATGTATATGTAGGCTTCATTCACATCCTGTTCTTGGGAACTTTTTAAATGTTATTCAGTCTTCTCTTATTCTCATGAATACAACGCTCATGAAATAATTCATAATTTAGAGCTAAGGATTTTAAAACTAATAAATAATCATGCACCTACTTAAAAAAAAAAACAGAACAAAAAACTTTTTGGTGCTGTGATCACTTTAGTTCAAAGATAAGAATGGTGAAAATATCAGATCTAAACAGATGCAGTCATCCAATTAAAAGCAAGGACAGCGAATACCCTCTATTATTTCAGAATGTGCATCTAAATTAATGTTTTGCAATCAAATAAGCTTGCAACACAACAGTTCAATGGGACAACATTGGGAACATAACGGTTTAAGAACTTGCAACCAACGCTGGCCCAACGTAACGCTCATCAGCTTACATGGACACCATCATTTAGTTGGCAGTACAATAATTGGGCCAACATTGGCCCAATATAAATATCCCATCTTGAAACACTTATACATGCTAACATCGGGCTAGAATCCTACTTCCCTTTAAAAGTTGAGCGAATATAGAAGTTGGTTAGGTTGGACCAACGTTGGGCCAACATAGGAATCCCAACATGATCAAGAAGGTTGACATGGTTACATTGGTCCAAAATTGGCCCAACGTTGTCCACCCAACGCCAACCATACAACTATTTACCAATGTTGGCCCAACGTAGTCATGCTATCTGGGCAATAGAGCCCCGCCCTAACACCAGAACCCCTGACCCTGGGGCCATGAAATTCACAATTTTTGAAGAGGCATCCTTATGCATCATAACCATGCACTTAGTTTGTTTAAATAATACCCAGGAGCAAAGAAGAAGATTTTCAAAGAATTAATGCATTTTCACTATATAATCAATAGAGCCTCGCCCTAACATCAGAACCCCTGACCCAGGGGCCATGGCTTTCACAATTCTGGAAGAGGCCCACCTCCTCATTATAACTATGTACTTAGTTTATCACCTTAATGCCCAGGAGCAGAGGAGAAGATTTTCAAAGAATTAATGCATTTTCACTATATAGTCGATAGAGCCCCGCCCTAACACCAGAACCCCTGACCCTGGGGCCATGAAATTCACAATTTTGGAAGAGATACTCTTGCTCATCATAACTATGTACTTAGTTACTTTATTATATATCCAGGAGCAGAGGAGAAGAATTAATGCATTTTCAATATATAATCAATAGAGCCCCGCCCTAACACCAGAACCGCTGACCCTGGGGCCATGAAATTCAAAACTTTTGAAAAGGCACTTTTGCTCATCATAACTATGTACTTAGTTAATTTATTTAATATCCAGGAGCAGAGAAGAAGATTTTCAAAGAATTTATGCTTTTCACTATATAATCTATAGAGCCCCGCCCTAACACCAGAACCCCTGACCCTGGGGCCATGAATTTCACAATTTTGAAAGAGGCTCTCTTGCTCATCATAACTATGTACTTAGTTAATTTATTCAATACCTAGGAGCAGAGAAGGAGATTTTCAAACAATTAATGCATTTTGACTATATAATCAATAGAGCCCCGCCCTAACACCAGAACCTCTGACCCTGGGGTCATGAATTTCATAATTTTGGAAGAGACACTCTTGCTCTTCATAACTATGTACTTAGTTTCTTTATTTAATACCCAGGAGCAGAGAAGAAGATTTTCAAAGAATTAATGCATTTTCATTATATAATCAATAGAGCCCTGCCCTTACACCAGAACCCCTGACCCTGGGGTCATGAATTTCACAATTTTGGAAGAGACACTCTTGCTCTTCATAACTATGTACTTAGTTACTTTATTAAATACCCAGGAGCAGAGAAGAAGATTTTCAAAGAATTAATGCATTTTCATTATATAATCAATAGAGCCCTGCCCTAACACCAGAACCCCTGACCCTGGGGCCATGAATTTCACATTTTTGGAAGAGGCACTCTTGCTCTTCATAACTATGTACTTAGTTACTTTATTTAATACCCAGGAGCAGAGAAGATTTTCAAAGAAATAATGCACTTTCACTATATGATCTATATAGCCCCACCCTGGGGCCAGAACCCCTGACCCTGGGGCCATGAATTTCACAATTTTAGAAGAGGCTCTCTTGCTCACCATAACTGTACTTAGTTACTTTATTTAATACCCAGGAGCAGAGAAGAAGATTTTCAAAGAATTAATGCATTTTCACTATATAATCAATAGAGCCCCGCCCTAACACCAGAACCCCTGACCCTGGGGCCATGAATTTCACAATATTTGGAAGAGGTACTCTTGCTCTTCATAACTATGTACTTAGTTACTTTATTTAGTACCCAGGAGCAGAGAAGAAGATTTTCAAAGAAATAATGCACTTTCACTATATGATTTATATAGCCCCACCCTGGGGCCAGAACCCCTGAACCTGGGGCCATGAATTTTACAATTTTGGTAGAGGGCTCAATGCTTATTACAATGATGCCAACAGTTTGACTGCTTGATGTTCTGGAGTAAAGAAGAAGATTTTTAAAGATTGCATTATTTTTGGTGGTTTTAGCCCCACCCCTCAGGCCCCAGGGGGGCAGGGACCATGAAATTCAAAATTTTTGTTCTTCACCCTCTTCACCCATAGATGCTATATGCCAAATTTGGTTGAAATTGGTTAAGCGGTTTCAGAGAAGAAGCTAAAAATGTTCAAATGTTAACACACGACGCACGCCGACGGACGAGAACGGATAGCAATAGGTCACCTGAGTGACTCAGGTGACCTAAAAAGCCTTGCCGTCTTTAGCAACAGCCTTAATCAGTAAACTGACATGCTCCTATCAGGCCGTATTATTCTTGAGTACTGTAGTTCTTGGCTTTGAACGTCTTCAACAGCTTTTAACAGACATTAGCCTACCATATAAACGATTGATTGATTGTTGTCTCTAGTCTTAGTCAAGATGCCATTTGCGATAAATGTCGACTAGGGCATTATAGTCTGGAGAAGACGTCTAAGAGGGTTGTTGTCCTTGATTGTGAAACAGATGCTGATTACGTCCCAACATCAAAACTAAGAAATACTAAAACATTCTTTTTAGCCCACCTTCAGGAAATTGTCTGTATCATCGATGTCAAAAGACGCACCCTTACTGCTTTTTTACAAGTCAGTCTAAAGCTTGTCAACATACTCTCTCTAATAAGATGTTCTACATTTCTTCATAATGAAAATAATCTGAATGAAACATAATACCTAAACCTAGCTTACAGGATTAAGCAAAGAAGGGTTTGATGATCTTCATACCTGTACTGAGAAAGGCATCAGAAATCGACCAGAAGCCAAAGAATATTGCAGGACATCTTTCTCTTTAAATAAAGACTAGTATATCGAGCAAAGCAATCTATAGTCTTAGTCAACCATAACAAGCAATCTGAGAGTATTGCATAAGCAATACTAGCACCCCCCATACTGGCAATTCATTGAAGCGGAACAAAATGCAAACTTGATCTAGAACTCAGTAAGATGCCAAACATCAATATCTGCAAGCGTATAGGGAAAAGTGCGGAAAAGTAAGTGGGACCGACTGACAGACAGACGAAGAGGAAACCTATCCCCCCCCACGGTTTCACAGGTTGGGGGACTAAGAACAGCTAGCAGTTGAATCTGTACGTGAAGCACCGGCTAAAACATAACATTTGGTTATATCAGCCGTGCCGACGTCATCATGATTCACACAAGATCGTTAGCACAATTTTTCTTTGGCGGTGGTACATGTGTACAGTGGCACTTCTTTGTAAGATGAATAGTACATTTACCTCCAAACGAGCGGAAATTTCCAATTTCAAATACGAACCTATTATTAAGTTTGCAAAAGGCCAGACCGTTGGTAAGACCCACTTCCTAGTTGCGGTCACTAGCACGCAAATAAACAAAATAATTTAATCAACTGCCTCCTAATCGATGGGGCTTCTAACTATGGAAGCGCCCCCAGAAGCAACCAAAGCGCCGGTACGTTACTTCTATCAGAAGCGACCAGTTACTTTTAGTTAGAAAAAGACTGCATGCAACGCTCACGTAGACAGCTGCACAGGTAAAATACTGTTCAGCAAATCGCATAGCAATGTTGACTTACGAACAGACTTACTGATATCTTTACGCTGGCCGTCTTCTTCTGCTGCTTATCTGCGACTCTTCTTGACTAACTCTATCAGTAACCAACCTAACTGAGTCTCTGAGGCCTTATATATACTCTGGATATATCACGTGATCAGCCCATTCGGCATACCTGGGAACTCAGGGTTTTACGAACTCAGGGTTCTCTCGGAACATCCTGTACCCTTCCCTTTATAACCTATTGCCGTTACATTATATTAGTTTAAATTCAATTCATTGTAGGTCAGATAAACGATAAAGATCCCTCACTGCTCAATGGTCCTGAGTGCCGGGAAAAGGTCAAAATTTGAAGCCCTTCACCGGTATATGGTGACGTCTCTATATGAGTGAAAAATTCTCGAATGGGACGTTAAACAACATACAATCAATCAATCAATAAATTCTTTTGATGTTCCATGGTGAAATAATGTGGATGTGTACAAATCTACTCAAACTGAACCAGGATGAAACAGAATTCATTGTTTTTACACAAAAAGAATATTAACACACCGAATCGACATCGGGGAAGTTGTTATTTATTGTGAATCGGACAGCGGAAAATTTGTTGCATTTTTTTTTGAAAAGCAACTATGACGATATGAAACCCTTTGCGAGTCATATAAGTTAAAAATAAAAAAAAAAAAACCAACTTCCAAGCCCAATTGTGATTTTGTTTCCTGTTTCACTTAATACCTCAAAAAATGGGCTGGCAAACACCTGTTTTATATTAAACAGTTGACAGTGTAATCAACATGTACTTGATCTTGCTGCACTTACAGACTATGCATGCCGTCACTGGCTTGTTAGACGCACAGTACAGGGGAAACAGGAGCTGATCAATCGATATTTTTTCACATGAATGTTACAACTTTAAAATATATAAGGTGATAAAGGCACAACAATCTTTATAACAAGTTACACAACTTCCAGTGATTTTAATAATGTAAAGCAGCAATATTAATAGGGATTATGGCGTAGTCAAATGTGTGTACTTTATTCCTATCTGCTCTTCTTTCTTACTTCATGATTTCGTAGTTAGTCTTTAAGTTCAAAGCTGTAGGTAAGAGGTCCTTTGTGTCCTCTGAAGGTAAGCGTTTACTTTCACGAACAAGTTTGCCCAAATTATAAGCGGAACAGTAAACTCGTGGAGCCACAGGAAGGAGTCCCTGAATCGCTATATCTTTTGTGTTCTGTTTATTTGTTGTTTAACGGTCCTTGGAGAATTTTTTTGTTTCCTATGTCCCTGACCCGCTGTACCTTTTGTGTTTTATGGAGCAATGTTTAATGTCACATGTTGCAGGAAGGAGTGCCTGAAACGCTGTATATTTTGTTTTCTATAGATCAACATTTATGTCACTGTTACAGAGAGGAGGTCCCGACGCAATGTATCTTTTGTTTGATGCCACTAATAAAGGAGTCCCTGTGTTCCCTATATCAATGTTTGATGCCACAGTTACGAGAAGGAGTTCCCGTGTTCCCTAAATCAATGTTTGATGTCACTGTTACAAGAAGGAGTTCCTGTGTTCCCTAAATCAATGTTTGATGTCACTGATACAAGAAGGAATTTCTGTGTTTCCTCGATCAATATTTGATGCCACTATTACAATAAGGAGTCCCTGTGTTCCCTAGATCAATGTTTGATGTCATGGTTGCAGGAAGGAGTTCCTGTGTTCCCTAGATCAATGTTTGATGTCATGGTTGCAGGAAGGAGTCCCTGTGTTCCCTAGATCAATGTTTGATGTTGCAGGAAGGAGTCCCTGTGTTCCCTAGATCAATGTTTGATGTTGCAGGAAGGAGTCCCTGTGTTCACTAGATCAATGTTTGATGTTGCAGGAAGGAGTCCCTGTGTTCCCTAGATCAATGTTTGATGTTGCAGGAAGGAGTCCCTGTGTTCACTAGATCAATGTTTGATGTTGCAGGAAGGAGTCCCTGTGTTCACTAGATCAATGTTTGATGTTGCAGGAAGGAGTCCCTGTGTTCCCTAGATCAATGTTTGATGTTGCAGGAAGGAGTCCCTGTGTTCACTAGATCAATGTTTGATGTTGCAGGAAGGAGTCCCTGTGTTCCCTAGATCAATGTTTGATGTTGCAGGAAGGAGTCCCTGTGTTCACTAGATCAATGTTTGATGTTGCAGGAAGGAGTTCCTGTGTTCCCTAGATCAATGTTTGATGTCTCTGTTGCGGAAAGGAGTCCCTGTGTTCACTAGATTAATGTTTGATGTTGCAGGAAGGAGTTCCTGTGTTCCCTAGATCAATGTTTGATGTTGCAGGAAGGAGTCCCTGTGTTCCATAGATCAATGTTTGATGTCATGGTTGCAGGAAGGAGTCCCTGTGTTCCCTAGATCAATGTTTGATGTCATGGTTGCAGGAAGGAGTCCCTGTGTTCACTAGATCAATGTTTGATGTCTCTGTTGCGGAAAGGAGTCCCTGACATGCTGCTGATGGCTCTTTGACTGCTTTTTTTCTGGTCTCGACTATAGTATAAAACAATTTATAAAATATAACTATAGTATATGTAATTGTACGAGACGCAAAAATATTGTCATAAAACATCATGGTTTAGATAAGATATTCCGGAAATGAATATTGATAAATATTGGACAACTGGACTACTTTTTAGGAATTTTGACCTATTTTCATCTTTTGTCCTAAACTTTTTAGACTGTCAAGATTACTACAACCAATATGTAAATATGAACTAAATTTGTCAAAAGGCATTTGTTGTATATGTGTTGTTCACATTTGTTTAGATAAGAACCCTCCTTCCAAGGGGAAATCATTAAGATACTGTAAAATCACTAATTTTTATGGAGGTTTAACTTTCCTTCTTTACGTGTTAATGTGGCTTGATGAAATATCAGATGAAGATCTCCATCATAGAATGAAAACAACTAGAGCGAGTAAGATAATAACTCTCAGAAAAGTGGTATTGGATTGGAAAGAAACAGGATTTGTACTACTGCAATGACATGGTATCCAGAAGAAAAGAGGAAAGCAGGCAGGCCAAAAACAACTTGGAGAAGAACCACGGAACAAGAAAGATTACAGCTAGGATGGTATAGCTGGGCGTCAGCGAGGGCAGCAGCCAAAGACAGAGGCAGGTGATCGAGGCAGTGTATTGGGGCCTTATGTGCCAGAAGGCACGAAAAGGATAGGTAAGGTGAGGCGAGGTGACGTGGTATGGAAAGACCAATAAATTCATGCCAACCACAAAATGTAAAATTTCAAACATGTAACAACTCTGCACTTGTTCACCAATGAAATCACGAACATAATAATTTTTGCTCGAATCTCGAAAATCTGATCCCAAGAAAATATGTGATTTTACAGTATGCATGTAATTCAAATTGTGCAGGTCATTTAAAAAGCTTTCTGAACCACAAACTAGAAGTGAATTAGGTATATTTGAAAGAAAAAGGTACAGAATACAAAGAAAGGACGGAGTGTGACGAGATATTGTCCCAAGTTTTTTTAGTGTTTAATTGTGTCCTGAAAAACTTATTAAAGAAATGAGTATTTGAGAACAAAGCAGAAATCGAGTTGCTAATTCAAATATAAGTGTTTATATACCTCAGTTGAAGTCAGTTGCTTTTTCTTTTTAGCAATATTTTCTCGATCTTTTCTTTTCTGAAAAAGAAATTAAAACGGTTTTTATATACCACTAAGCATTTATTTAAACAATAAAATGCTTTCTTCGTTTGTTGATTCAGAAATAACGGTTGCAACATTGCTTAAAGCATTACCCATACCATGTTTCTCATTTACATGATATTAAAAGTGTAAATTATGTTAACTTTCTTATGATATCAGTTTATAATTTTTGTGTTTTTACTGCGGATATACAGCGGTAAAGCAACACAGATTGACTCAATGAAAAATTCAAGTTAAGGTATTCAATGTATAACGACCATATTTTGTATCTTATAAATGAACGATCCTATATTTGTAATTATGGTATAATTTTGATGGTGTTGTGAAATAAAAATACACCACCAAAGAAATTTAAAAAAAAAACCTTGATTATTGTCAAATTAATTGCACCTTGAATTTTACATTGAAGTCTATGGGTAATGCATATGTTATTAAGATATTGTAAAGAGTATTTTGAATTTCATAAAAAGCTCTTGGTGAAAATATGCATACACTCTCTCATTATTAAAATATGAAATAAAATTAATCATTTACCATTGATATTTTGACGAAATTACAATTTTCTTTTTTTCTTTTTTTTCTTTTTTTTTTTTGCATCAAGGGCAGATAACTCTTCAAAAACTTTAAAAGTGCAAAATGACCAGCTTCTTATATGTTATCAGTCATGTGAATTTGGTTCTTCACTTTCATCGTTATCTAGTAATGCAATTTTAACTAGTTTAAAATGATTCAAAATTGTTCAAAATCCCTTCATTATACATTGATATCGACCACGTGCCTGTGTGACGTCAAAGACGACAACGGCTGATCACTATGTCACGTTGAAACTCGCCTTTCAATGTAAGTTGATTTTTCATCTAATCACACGTATTAAACAATTTAATTTCAAAAGAATTAACGTTATAGAACTTTTCGTTGTTCGTTTTTATTGTAATATCAATTTATGCAAATATACCGTCGTATATTTTGTAAAGGCTTGTGGACTAAAAAATAATTTCCCCATCAAAAAACATCACCGTAATCAAAGCTATAGATTCTAAAAGTTTAGAATAAAAATCAGAAATATTAGAAATGCCTTGTACCTAAATACTAGTTCGTTTTTCTATAGTTCACGAAATACACGTTAGGAATTTAAAATTTTTCAGCATTTTTTGTAATTAGACTGCATTTGTCGTTGATAACTTCGTTAACAGTGTGCAATTCCTCATCTCTCTGTCATTAGATTGTCGGCTATGACGTCAGAACAGTATTTGGTCAAAATCCGATTGAAATATGCATATCGCGGTACTTGAACTTCAACTCCAGGGGATGACAAATCCCATTGCCCGACGCCCGGGGCTAGTGAATCTTAAGGATGGGCAAGTGAAATTTTATCAACCACTTGCTCGTGGGCTAGTGACTTTAAAAAATTGAATCCATATGTAAGTCATAGAAATAAAGCTTGACACAGGAGCTTGCATGATCTACTCAGTATTTGTCTTCCTATTTTTTGAAATATATATAAATATATACAGTATTAGTTTAAGGTCATGTTGGTAGGGCAAACAAAAATTCAGGTAGGGCAAGTGAATTTTGACCATGCACTTTCTCTTGGACAAGTGAGAAATAACAAAAAACAAGAGGCCCATGGGCCACAACCCTTACCCGAGTCACTTTGGCCAAACAGATTTTTTTGTAACTTACCCTCTTTCATTTCGTAAATATTTTGAATCCATGTTGTAGACCAAAATCTAGACCAAAAGGAGTTTCAATTTATTCAAAGTAAAATCAACTAAAAAGGGTTGCTTAAATATCAGTAAGATCAACGTGGGTCTGCTGTTTCGAGGACATTTTATTTCTGTACCGGATATCTAGAGTAAGGTTTAACTCTCACTCCAGGGCGCATATTTCTAATAAAAAAAATTTAAACACATGTTTAGCATTTTTTATCATTAAATAGATTGTGATCATGCAACTTTTCAATAATTTCGTCCTATGTTCTCCCTTGTAAAGCTATGAGCCCCTGTTCTCAAGGACCATGATCTGAACAAACTTGAATCTAGAAAAATCTTCAGGATGCTTACATACCAATATGCCCTATGGTTTTTCTGTTCATTAAAGACAAAAATTTCCAATATTTTCTTTTGTAAAGCTTTGATTACCTCTTGTGGACCCGCCCTAACTCTGGAATTCATTACTTGAACAAACTTGAACATTACTTGAACAAACTTGAATCAACTATACCTGAAGAGGCTCCATATAAATATGAATTGTAGCTTTGCTGCATGTTCTTGAGGGAAAAAAAAATTCCGTGAAATTCCGATGTTAAACTTTTATTACCTTATGTGGTCCTGCCCTTACCCTGGAGATCACAATATGAACCCACATCCTCAAGACGCTTCCACATAATATTAACATTAATATGTTTAGTCATGGCTTTGCTGTTCTTGAGAAGAACTTTTAAAGGGTTTTCCTATATAGTCCTATGTATAACTTTCATTGTCTTTTGTGGCCACGTCCTAGCTCCGAGGTCATGATATTGACAAACTTGAATCTTTATGTCTGAGGATGCCTCCATATAAAATTGACTAAAACATGGTATTGTTTTACTTGAGGAGATTTTTAAACATTTTTCCTTCATATTTCTATGTTAAACTTTGAAAGGGTCTAAGTTCTAAGCCTGGGGTCATGATTTGAACAAACTTGAATCAACACTCTGTAACGAAGTTCTCACATATGTTTAATCTTTGCTGGTCAAACAGTTCTTGAAAGAGGAAAAGAAGACGCTCAACAGACGCCATTAAATGTTTTTAGTAAGACTTTATTTGAAGAAACTTGAATCCCCTTTACCAATGAATGCTTTGTGGCAAGTTTGGTTGAAATCGGCCCAATGGTCCTTGAGAAGAATTTA
The DNA here is from genome assembly GCF_033153115.1 of Saccostrea echinata. Classification (NCBI taxonomy): domain Eukaryota; kingdom Metazoa; phylum Mollusca; class Bivalvia; order Ostreida; family Ostreidae; genus Saccostrea; species Saccostrea echinata. Next base: position 777,552 of record NW_026889766.1, read on the forward strand.
AAAATGTGAAAAGTTGACTGACGGACGTCAGATAAAATGTGATTAAAAAAGCTGAATTTAGTTTTCAGCTCAGGTGAGTTTAAAAGATACGGAAACCTCACCATCATAAAAAATTCTACAAGTTGCATATGAAAACTCAGTTACTGGCAAAGAGACACTGTTTATCAAATCATTTCGAATATTGACGGACAGAACTATTGTTCTACAAAACTGTAAACGTTGAATTAGAAAAATCTTATTCAGACAAACAAACATAACACTAATGCACAATCTTCCTTTTAAAGCCAACAATCCAAATAAATTGTGTGACATGACCTTGTTTCTGATGAATGCAGTCAAGGTGTACAATATTGGGTTAATGGCGGAGTTAATCGGCAGAACGACAACTATCATCCAAGCATAAACGTCAGGCTGTACCTCAATCCCAAAAAACGTCAACATTCCTAGAACAGAAAGATAATAACCTCAATCCCAAGAAACATCAGCATTATTTTTTATAACACAGAGATAATTAATTTCAATCTCCTAAAAAACATTAGCACTCTTGTGTAACAGAAAGACTGGTCATAGTAGCCTTGTGGTAAGGCGCTCGCTTCGTGATCGGGAGGCCCAGGTTTGATTCTCGCTCGTCGCGCCGCGTCTAACCTAAGACGTAAACATAGGAAGTGACTCTTCCTTCGCCAAGCGCCCGGTACTAGAAGTGAAAGTCACGGGTCTTTCCGATGAGAACTTAAAAACCGAGGTCCCGTGTCACGGAAGGCACGATAAAGCACCCTCACTGTTCAATGGCCCTGAGTGTCAAGTATAGGTAAAAATTTCAAGCTCTTCACCGGCGTGTGTTGACGTCTCTCTATGAGTGAAAAATCCTCGAATGGGACGCTTAACAACACACAAACAATAATCAATGTAACAGAGAAATAATTACATGTATCTCAATTCCAAAAATAGTCTGCATTCCTGTGTAATAGAAAGTTAATTACCCCAATCCCTAAAAACGTCAGCTTTTCCATATAGCAATAATTGCAGTATGTATATACATTTGTATTTAACCAAATTAGATAGTTTAAATTTTAAATTAGAAATCAACGAATACTTTCAAAGATACTATTGCAGGTTCAGTCAATGTATTTAACTTTCCAAAAAAAAAAAAATAAATAAAGAAAACAAATTTTAAAAAAACACATAACTTTGAGAAAGCGGTATTAGGGGGAAGACAATTTGGTTCTGACTGGGGGGGTGATTTTAGATATAAATAATCTGTCCCCGAAAACGTTCAAAAATGAAATTTTCCGCAACTGGGAAGAAATTAATCTGTCCTTACCTGGTGAAGGTACCCCACTCTCCGAAAAATACAGTTTTCAAGTTTTTCCTTTTTTCACTTAGGAAGAAAATTATAATCGGTCCCCGCGATGGAAATAAATAATCTGCCTTCTGTCCTACATTTGCATCAAAATAAACGATCTGAATCCAAAGAAAATGCCATAGTCCCCCTCAGAATCCAATGACGGTTCCCTACTTTAAACCAAACTTTTGATAGCATTCCTTTTCAGATCATTTTTTTTTTTTTTTTGTATACAAAAACACATAGCTATTCAGGAAGGCACATGCACGTGTTTGTTTCGGTCGAAGTCGAGCAGGTGCTAATCATTCCTCCAACATATACAGTATACAAAAAAAATCAGCACACCCAGAATTTTAATAAAGCTGGAAGAACAAGGTAGGGTTTCAATACAAATCTGGCCCTGTATTTCTCCTAAATTTAGAAGTGATGGAAGAAATTAAACTTCATCCTTTCTGAATTATTGAAATTCCATGCAGTAAAAACATACAATTTTGTTTTCCAATATGACCTCTTAAATGCTATTTGTGACGTTATGAACTTGTGCATTTTCCCGTATTTTCTTTAAAGTTGCAGACGACATGAACTTTCGGTGGAATTTTCTTTCAGAAAACATACAGCGCATGCATCGCCCACAAAGATTTTGAGATATGTGACTTTTCAAAGCATTTTACATAATATATCTAAACATTGAAGTGGGCGAGGGCTGCGGACACTATTTTCTAAAGGAAACTAAGCACAGAAATGAGTCATTTTGAGGCTTTTCTGCATAAATTTAAGAAATGTACCAAATTAATGACGTCATATTTCCAGAATGGTCCTCCTTCATGCCATATTCTTTAATGATTTATCATATTCATCTACTCAACTCATATTATAGCCAATTTAATAACTTTTCAAGAACATTAAATTTTAGGGCACAGTAAAGCCCAAACGTTCCTTCTTCTTTACGGGATGTTTACATACAGTTTTTAATTCAGCTGATAAAAAATCCATCGAATCTAGGACAAAATTGAGTCGGGACGAGAGATTCTTGAAGTTTTTTGTGTCAGCTATGTTTTAGGGTGAATTAACTTCGTTTGAGGTTGCCTACAGTTTTTGATAGTTCGTAAGGTAAATTTTCTAGGATTTATTGGTTCGTTACCCACGAATCGACAGGTCAACGATAACTAATTCAGAACCTTTTTTCCATGACGGGATTTCCTCTCTCATAATTTCGTATCAACGGACCTCTGATCTTCAAATCTATTAAAAATGGTTTTTATTACGCATTTAAATTCTCTCATAATGCATAGTTTGACGATAAAACTTACCTATCGTCCCTATAGGTAGCCAACAAAACACATCAGTCACAACGACCGCAAACAGTGTCATCGCCAACGACGATTCCCGCTGTTTTGTTTTCGTCGACCGCACATTTCTCCCGACACTGACCACTTCAACAAATATTGAAATCTGTCCAACAAGAATTCCAAGAAAAAGAAGAAAGTTGATTCCCACGTATACAATCATGGAGTATTGCCATCCAGACTTTCTAGTAATGGACAAAGGAAGAGAAACACAGATACCAGACTGTGCGTAGAAGTTTTCAAGATTAGGATCCGGTATTAAAGGGATCAAAGCAAGAAAAAGAGATAGAGTCCAAGCAATAAACAAGAGGACAGAACCCTTTTTTCTAGTAAGTTTAAAGTCAGAAAATGGATACTTGACTGCAATAAATCTATCCATAGTGATCAACAAAACAATAAAAGCAGAAACTTCGCTTGATAGAGTTGCAATAATTCCGGAAAGGGTACAGATAGTGCTATGCCTCCAAACGTAATCGTTTAAACCGTACTGCCCTGTATAATGTAGATTTATGATAGCAATAGTGTACAAGTAAACACCCATCAAAAAATCAGCACAACTCAGATTCAATGTTAGAATATGGTACGCCCCAGCTTTTTTGCTATTGAAATTACTGGCATTATATAGAAAAACAGTCATATTTCCAAAAGATGCAATCAATGCTATGTACCATATAGCGACATTGAGAGGCGGTACTGCTATTAATTGCTCACAAGACGAAATTTCATTCACAGGAGCTACGCATTTGACATTGTATATGCTGTTTGGTCTAGCACAGCATACTGTATAAAAACTTACTTCCATCATCTTTAAACTATACAAACCTTTAAACATGTCAACAGCGACCTGAAAGGGATTTCCTTGCAAGTACAGCTCTTCTAAGTTCTCAAGTGCAGAGAAAGTACCGTGAAAGATTTGTACGATTTTATTGTGGGACAAATCAAGGGAGATAAGAAGGGTGATCTCAAGAAAAGCCTCGGTGTGTATAGTTTTAATTTGGTTTCTGGAGAGATTCAAATATATCAGTTTAATCGCAACGATGTCACCAGCATTGATTGATGATATGTTATTGTATGAAAAATCAGCTATTCTTAGGTTATCACTCTCTCCTTCTATATAAGACACGGGTTTTAACGACTGAAGACGGTTGTTATTGATATATAATACATAGACATTTTGATTGAAGTGGTGATATCGGGTTAACTTGTTGTGACTTAAATCAAGTATCCTGGGATCGGAATAAATTTCTTCTGTCAATTCGTTATGGCTTGCATTCACCACGTCTAAACAGGATATCCATTGATCATAAAATAAAAAATCCTCCAAGGCGTTACCAGAAATATCACAGGTCACTGGGTTGAAATAAAAGGTAGCTCTGGTAAAGTGATATGTTGAATTGCCTGTTGCCGTCAGCGATATGTCCCTGACTTCCTCAGGGCCGTACATAAACGTATAGAGTGTAATATTATACAAGTGAATAGATAGTAATGATGTATAATACATTATTTTATCGTAGGGATCTATATCAATTCTTTCAACAATACTATGCATTACAAGGATTCTGTGCAGAGAAATACTAGCGTAAGAAAATATTGTTAGATTTGTGATAACCGAGTTACGAATTTCAAGTTTAAATATATGTTTGCTTTCGACAAAATATTCGCGTGTTCTGTCATCGAAAACTATTCTATTGCATTCAACGTTCTTTAGAATGATTCTCTCTGTGAAGGCTGGACACCGATCTCTAACACAGATGTAGCTTTCTCCGGTACAGTTGCACCCAGGTGGACGGAAGGATGACATGTGACAGAATGGTCTCTGTTATGTTGACTGCAGTCTACAGAAATATTTGTGTCTAAACAATCTGAGCATGTGACCGTTTGGGACAAACTTACGTTGGCATCTTTACTGCAGTTTGAAGGTACATCCTGACATTCTTCACATATAATCAGACTACTAACATTCAAAGAAACAATTTCCAGAGTTTCCTTTTCCATAAAGCATTCCACATTTGAAATCATTGAAGATGAGTTGACAAGCTGTATGCATCTATTACAGTTGTTGATTACAGACGATATATTTCGTAGTATGCAACTATTTAATGTCCTGAAAGCACTTTCCTGGAAGAGATAACATTCATTTTCTGCGCTGAAGTTTAGATACCGACACCGAGATGTAGCAATTTGAATACAGTTACTTGAAGATTGCAAAGCACACCCAGAGCAAGATAGAAAGATAGACTTGTTTTGGTTGAAGATTTGTGGGAAATTTTGAAAACTTCCGTCATAAAAATGCGAAAAACATACATTACCAAGAATTTTTGAGACATTCATACACTCATAGTCAAAAGAAAGATTCCAGAAACAATTAGTAACAACTTGATGGCTAGGATTGTTTTCAATTGCAATTCTTCCGTCATTTGTTTTTTTGGACATAAATGACGAATTTTCTGGAAATGATACGCTGTTGCAGTTTAGGGTAGAATTCACATCTCTCTAGTACCTGTCATTCCATTCTGAAGAAGAAAATCATGGAATTTTCTTAAGTTATGTGATTCTGGAAAATATTATATACATCAAATATGTTATCCATTTAAAGGACAAGTGCACTTAAGCAATGCTCAATGGGCCCTTTTTCAGTGCCGTTTTACTTTAGAATATATTACCAAATTGTTCTTTTTTTGGTAATAGTTAAACACAAGTGGATATTTCTACTTAAAACCACGTTAAAACATCACCTAAATCAGCATGGGTTTGAAACAAATGAAGATTTTTAAGGGTTTGGTTTTGTGTTTATCCAAGTGAAACTCGTATGAAATAAAAATCTTAATAAATACTTCTTGCTTACTCTTGAAAACTGACCTTTGACACCTTCCATGGGAAAGCTGTCTTGACATGTATGCAGTTTGGTTGTCGATTGCAGTGAATTGCAGCAATAATGTGCATATTACACTTGCAGGACTGCACAGCTACAGGTCTAACAAAACAAGAAGATGACATTTGTTGTATATGTGCAGATAGTTGAACGTCATGGGTACAACTATTTGTTTCGTTCCTAGCAACTCTGTGCGTACTTTTTCCATAACTGTCTGTTTTTCATCAACTAGGCATGTCCGCCATGCGAAATCTGAGAGCTGCCATTCCGGTATTGAAACCTACTGACTATTTCTGCAATCTGATGTCTCTAGTACCCCGATTACACAAAGCAATTAGAGAGATATCTCGTAAAACATCTCCTGCTATTAGAATGTATCGATCGAATTGTTTAATATTGTTTATTATAAAAGTAACATCGATGTTTACGTCATATCAGGGAATGCTCCGTCTTTGATTTTACAATGGACTAGCTAAATTAATACGCGCCAAGTTTTAGCAGTTCCGACTGAAGTTAACGTCTGTTATTTCTTTTGCAGGTAAGGGCTATTAATTACTTGTTTATCAAATAAGCATATTAATTCTACAGATGTAGGACAATGTCATATACTATTGAAAAATATTGCACGAAAATTAAGAACTATATTCCCTCTGCGTAGTTTATATCTAAGGTCTGTCATGCGATATTCGGTTAAAGTGAAAGTAGGAGTCGGTAAGTCGATTTTTTTGTGTTTATTGTGAATTATGAGCCTTATCTCAGATATATAATATAATTCCTAGTATCAGTAATACATTTCGAGTATGACAACGCCTGCGATCAGATGCACATCGATTTTAAAAAGGTAAAACGTTATACGAAGGATCCGAGAATTTCCACGTGTTTCTTGCAGACCACAATTTGGTAGCGGGCAACATAAAAGGTTCCTGTAATAAATGTTACTATGTTTCAAAATACTAAAAGAATTCGTCATTGTATCAAAATATAGTTCAGTCAAAAACCGGGTTTCAAATATTGATTTTTGTGTAAGATCCTTCATTGAGCCTCAGACACACCAAGTTAAAAGTCCAATGATGGCAAAGTGAAGTGGCTCAACGTAATACACATATATGGTAAATCAGTTGTGTTATTTGTAAATCAAAATTTTAATATTCAAATTTTATTGCTTTTTTGTTTTACTTTTTGTAAAAGAGATGCAAGTATTATTAATTATTTATATAAATAATATTCACATAAGTTTGTACTATGTATACAAACCATCATTTTAGACTTGGTCATTTTAATTTGCAGATTAGTGCAGTGTACGTAGTTCTCATGGGGAAAAGTAAATTAAACGTTAAAAATTTTCAAGGATGTCAACTTAACTTGCTTATTGTTTGATATGTAAATTGTTCATCAAATGAAGAGTGCAGCAAAATTGAAAAATAACTTTTTTCTAAAGATGAAAATTGCATAAAATATTATTCTGTAGTTGAAATGGTTAAGATTGAAAACTTGAATTTCTGCAACTGTATTGGTTTCATCAAAAAGGGAGTAATAAGGAGGTCTTACCTGATCTTAAGTTACCATTGAGCATGCTGAATCAAATGCTACCAATCATATTTTTTTTAATTAAATGGTCATTTTATGAAAGTTTTTCATGATATGCTCAATCAGATTTAGGTTGTTGGTTGCACTTGTAAGGAAGAGATAAGGTGCTGGGGAGGGGGGGGGGGTTCAATCTTGGTATTGATCCATAAATACCATTATAATATTCTTGTAGAAACCTCTAAGATTTTTCTATAAAGTGGAGAAAAAAAAAATGAATGTACATGTACCGACCACTTTATCTCAAAGTTTATTTATTTATTTATTTATTTTTTTGAGGACCAGCATTTTAATGGTACAGGCAAACCTTAGTGTTATTTCTATCCTGATGGGACCAATAAAAAAAAATCGAGGAATCTGATAGTTTGACACATTGAGGTTAAAATGCTTAAAGAAAAAATGGAAGGGACTTTCAATGAAATATAAAGATAACAAACAATACTCAAATTCAAATTCACATTTAATGATGTTCGAGAGATTGAAGCAAAACTCTTTTCTTATAATGTCTCAGAAAAAAAAATGTTTTATGGGACACAGTTTCAGGAAATAAATACCATTCAGTTAAAACACTGACACCCTTCAACATGTTCAACAAAGGTTAATATTAATATCTAGATTTAAAAGAATTGTTTTTGAACTTTTTTTCCCTAAAATTTATTATAACTATATTTACCATGTTTACAGAATGCCTTGTTTCACAAAAAAAAAAACACTGCTCAGATATTTTCTCAGGACTGCCAATTTCTGCTGTAATTACCTGTGATGGAGGCCTCCCAAGAACCTCCCCTGTAAGGTGAGTTTTATATCACAATGAACTGTTAATTTAATAGACATGTGTATACGGGTAAGACGTTGCGCACGGTGTTGGTACTATAAAATCTGACTCTTTAGATGTCGTAAAGAAACTGGCGTTTTCAAGATGACGAAGTTACTAGAAATTAAAAATGAAATTAATTATTTTATCCAAGGTAATAAATTATTCTAAAAATTCTCTTTTTAATAATCTAAAAATATTTTAGTTATGATACGGCTCTATTCATTATTGGTTATTACGGCGAAATTCCCGTGTCCAACGTCACATGAATTCTTGTTCGCGCAACTACAATATATAAAAAGATCCACTCCCAGTCCTCTAAATTGAATGAAATTTAGGAAATACAATAATTTGGATGCATACTTTGTGATATTGTTGAATTTTTAATATCATTTTCTCAATTTCATGAGTTTGGGCTGATTCTACAGTGCGTAAGTAAAATGTCCAACAGAAAAAAATCGTTTCCTAAAGTTGACATTAGCCCACATGGCGATGTGTACTAGACATAAATGCCAAACAAAAAGAAATTTTGATAAATAATCCTTAAGTGCATATGTTTCTAAAATTAATTATGTTGATAAATGTCATATTACTGCTAATACGTAGATATTAGTAAGGCTTTGTTAAGTGTAGCCATTTTGTCATACACGTACGAGTCGCTGTACTGTAACTTAGATGTCTCAGTTACATATCAAATATACATAAATTAATGTCATATATATACCAATCATTACTGTATCTTGAAAGAACATTTCATATTGTATTAGATAATAACATAATTTTTACGGTAATCATCTTCATGAAATAAATACAAGCATCAATATAAATGTAGCCAATTTGTCACAGGTACGAAAAACGTCATTTTACACACTACATATATACGAATCACGTCGAGAGCGTCAAATTATTATCGCCGTGATCTTTTTTTCCCCAATTTTCTGCAGGTCCGGAGTACCAAGAAGGGTAGGAAGTCCTTCTCCAATTATTTTAGAATAATTTTTCGTTTTAAATTTTCTGAAAATTTTCATTCAAACACCGGTACCCCCTTTTTATTTTGTTGCAGCAATATTTAAACATATCACTCTCTCTCTCTGTTGCTAATAAAGAGAATGAGACCCCCCCCCAAAAAAAAGTAATAGAATTTCTGAATTTGGCTATAAGCCTTTTTTTTGTCAATTTGGTAGGGTTTTTAGTCGCGAAACGTCCCCATGCATCCCTCCTTTTTTTGCATGTCAATACCCTCCACCACCCCCCCCCCATTTGTAAAGAGAGCTTAACTACTGGGGCTGAAAAAAAAAAACAAGAAAAGTTCAATTCAATATAAGGCCATTTAATTTTTTTTTTCAGTTTAGCGGCCTTCTATAATTCTAGAACCAATCTACCGTCCGATTCACAAAAACATATCAGTACAAAAGCCCAAAATTAAAACAAGAACTTTATACATGTACAGGCCTCCATGTGATCTCTAAAATTTATTCGCCAACTGGCTCCTAACCAAAAAAAATTAGTCGCCAATGCAAATTTTTAGTCGCCAGGTAATTTTTTTTAAGCATTAATTTAAAAACAGACATTAGTCAATATATATAGAGACATGCCCATTGCTAACTTGTAAACTTCTTTTCTGCTCTTTTTTTTTTTTTTTTTTTTTTTTTTTTTTTTTTTTTAATTGAAAATGTTAATAATTCAGTAATTTGACAATCACCAAGTCAATTTAAAATAGTCGCCAATTTGGCGACTTACAAATTTTTTTTAGGCGCCAATCAAAATTTTAAGGCGTCATGGTGACCAAATTAGTCGCCAATTAGAGCCCTGATTTATCAGTCTTTCCCCTCTAAAGTCTTTTTCAGAAAACTGGCTCTTGAGTAGAATTTCCCCTTCAGAAATCCCACAACAGATTCAATTTTCCGGGGGAATCCCTAGGGCTGTGTATTGAGCAAAAAAATTCGATACGATATTTTAAAATGCGGTATCTGATATATTGGACTCTTTAACAAATCTATAAAAAAAGTCTTATAAATCATCTAATGCATGAATTTTATAAAAACTAATTGTTTTAAAACCCATTTCAAAAGTCTTGTCTCACTATCTCTAAAAATTACACTTCAAATTCATACTTTTAATGACTGTAAAAACAACAAGTTAAAATAAAGTTTATGTATTTTGTAATATTTATCTAAGATGTGCTATCTCCTTAATGATTGTATTATTATTAATCAATTTTAATTCAAAACAGTGAAAATATAACCTTTAGTGATTGAAATTCCTAACTTTTTCACAGCATTATGAGAAAATCTGCCTATCCGATACGTATTGGAAGTTATTTTTGCAATACGATACATTCTTAAATGTCGCTACGTATCAATATATTGATAATTTTGATACAGCCCTAGAAATCCCTACTCTGTGTAACAGTTATAAAGTGCGATTCCCTCAAGAACCAATTTACCCCTTCTCCTATAAAATATCATGCCAGTACTTATATATGAGGGCAATACTAAATTTGAACAATTCCTGAGCGAAAACACTAATATTTCTATTAAAAAGTCAGCTGACTTTCATATAAACTTTAATAATGTCGATATGATTTAAGCATTGATAGAACAGGGGAAAACCTACTCTGAGAAAGAAAGAGGGGGAAAATAGGCTCTAGTGTAAGATTTCCCCTCGGGGGAAGTCCCACTCCTGAGTATAGATCCGGGGGAAGGGGGGGGGGCTGATTATGGGAAAATCCTACTTTGTACATCGGTTGTCATATAAATGACATCATCCAAATGTTTTGATTTCATAATTCCATTTTTCTCGCAGAAAGACACATTTTCTCTATCGTAGAAAAATATATTCCTTTGCAAAATCAAGGTTGTAAATGCTAAGTACATTACCTAATTTAACATATTTAAGAAAAATATAGAAAGCAAATGATAGAATTCAAAAGGTTTCATTAAAAAAGGCAGGCGGGGGAGGTCGGGAAGAGGGGAAGGTTCGGACCCCCTCCCCTTAGGATTTTCAGTTATAATTTTTTTTTGCTTGTCAAAAACTTTGAGAGTCATATTTCTTTTTTAATTGGTTGGACCCCCCTTCTGAAAAATTCCTGGAACCGCGCATGAAAGGACTACCGATTTTCTGTGCTTTTCTCTTATCTTGGGTGTCAAAAACCAAGGCGCATGCGGGGCTTGATAGAAATAGAAAACTAGAAATGACCTAATGGAAAAAAAATGAAGGAGAGACAGTTGAAAGAGAAAGCTACTTGATGTGTTTTCTCCTTGCAAGACAGAGAGTACAAAGTGAGAAAAAAGAAATAGAAAGAGGAATCAAGGATATGAATGGGGATATGTATGTCTGTGGCAATATCATATTTAAAATCTTACAATTTATTTATAAGATTATAAGATTTTTAGTGTACATCTGAATACTTTCAATGAAGATTCAAAAATTGAAAAGTTTGTGCCCTGTAATTTTATTTAGATTTTAAAAAATAAATAAATAAATAAAATTCACATTAAACAACTAAAATATGCAATTATAACGTTTAAAACTTTGTAACAACGTTATGACTTTAATTACGTTATTTTGACGTAACGTCAATGTGTACCAACACCGTGCGCAACGTCATATAAGGTAGGTGTTATAATCACGGTGAGTTGACTAGTCATTTTCATTTTGTATGATTGGATTCAGACGTTATTCTATGTGTACAGAATGAAAGAATGTACACTTTTTATGATGAGAAATATATATGCGGTTGGATGAAAAGAAAGATCTTGTGTAAGTGAATGTTGTATATGTGTCCATCACATTGTCTCAAGCCATGGTGGGAGTCCGCCTACAGCTCTCTCCTACCCGTGGCTATTTGAGCGAATAAAGTATCGTAATCATGAATAATCAAACATTATGTGTGATGTCACGTCATAAACCAATAAAAATAATTGTTTATGTTGCAGTTGACTTTAACTATAAAACAAATCTTATGTAAACAGTGACAAAAAAAGAAAAGTTGCATCAGAGGTTATTTGTAAATAATTGAAAACTTCAATCTCTTTTGGAATGAACTATTTCTGATCATCTTCTTGTAGCTTACTAACACACATGTCATCATATCAGGTTTTTAAAATTCTGCCATCAAATCCTTTCCTTGTCATTTAACCTTCAGATTTTGTACCGATACTTGTTTGCTTTATTTAATTATAATCTTATATGCTTGTCTCATTTACTTCCAAAGGCAGGATGATATGACAATCACTTGGGTTTACCTTGATCTTATTTATAGGTGACCTCTTTGTATACAGATTAGACTCATTTATCTCCTTTATGGATTAAAATACTCTGATCTACACAATTGTCAATTAAAATGAGATATATTCAATGCAACAATCAGTGTTGAGCAACATTTACAATGTGACCATCATTGCTGAGGGATGTGTAGCCTTTGACCCTGAAATTTACATGTCCATCTTTGCATGCTTTTTAGTTAGTCATGATGTAAAGATTTAACTTTCATTAAGTTCCTTCTTTGAGAGTGATCGACAGTATTGGTTTTTTACTCGTATGTTGTAAATTATTTATATTTAATATTTTACAGATTTCAAAGTTAGGAGATCATTCAAATGACAGAAGTTTTGATCCATGTTGGTTTGTTTCAACAGTTAATCTTTTGGAAAGCAGCGTTGGAGAAAATATCAGCAACATGTGAAGACTGTGATTTAGTTATATGACCTGAGAAAGTTAAATATTTCTGATTTCATGGATGTATGTACAAATGCATTGAACTTTCCAAACATCATTGAAAAAGAACATATTATGACCATAAACAAAAATATGTATTTGAACTTTCCACGAGTTTACAATGAAGAACATTTTGGGATCTTGATACAGTATACTATAGTACTGTTTTATCTTATTTATTGTTTAGTGCATTAAATGCAAAAAATGTTTTAAAGTCACTCTTGTGAAACCCATGCTTAGAACACAGGTCTTAAATATCTTAGAGTTATATTGTTAGAATTGAAGCTTATTTATAAAATTATACCTTATGTCTTTAAAGAAACTTTCACAAAAATTAGTCAAACTTTCATATGCTGGTTAACATGTTAAAAGAAATATAATATCCTGGAAGTGATAAAGATTAAAAAAAAGTTCATTTATCATCCTTTTCTTTTGTTCTTCTTGGTGACTTTTTTACAATAATCAAAGACATTTTAGTCATTTTAGCTCATCTGAGCAGAGGCTTTATTGAACTTTTCTGATCAAAGAGTCTCTGGTGTCTGTCCATCTGTCATCCAAAAAAATTAAACCCTAAAATAGGGGTATCAAAGTTTGACATGGGATTAGATAGGAAAAAGATCGTCCTTTAATGAACAACAAGGTAATGATTTACTCATAATGTATGCAAGATTCAAGTAGTGAAGATTCAAGTTGGTTTAAATCATGGGCCAGACTTAATATTATAATAATAATAAAATATTCCCTATTTGTATTTTTTTTCAATTTTTTTCTTCTTCAAATAAATTTAAGATCAGATTTTATATATAAATTGGTAAATGCATGTATACATGTGAAAAAAAAATCTTTAGAAAACATATAAGCCATGTTAGCCATATTGATAATGAAATATCCTCTTGTTGTGGAATCAGTTTTGGATTAGACATGGCCTTATGACCCCAGGGTGGGGCCACAATATTAGCTCAAATTTTTTTTTTATCAGACCTATATGACACTGTAAACAATTTACAAGTATCAAGTTCATTTTTTTTTATATAAGAAAAGCTCTCTGTGTATAAGCTAAATGCAAGTGTTTTACATTTTGAGTATGGAGATTTGATTGAGAGAATCCGAAATTAAGAAATGTTTCAGAGTTAGGGCTATATACCAGCTTGCGACTAATATAGAAAGAACAATTAATGGGGATAAGAATGTCTTAGAAATCTGAAGAACACCAAGGTGACTCAAGTGAACGTTGTGGGCCAGGCCTCTTATTTAAATTGCACACTTTCATTCCCCCTGCAGATTTTTAACATCTTATTTGGCATATTTTTTAAGGAGAAAATTATTTTTCTAACATTAATTTCCCTGTGTTTTGTACACACCAAAGAGTAATACTTTAGAAACATCTGGGCTTTCATATAAAGTGCTATTTTTAGATCAACAGTGAGTCTTTTTAATTCTATTTTTAACACATTGCCATGTGGTTGGGACTACTTTCATGGCTAACATTTTCTTGTTGAACTAACAAGTATGCATTTAAAGAATTGTACCTAATGTAGCGAGTTTACATTTAAAACAAAGGTTCTTCACAAATAGTTGTAGCCACTTAATTGGTTTAACTATTTCATATTTTTTTTGGATTTTTTGGTGCACTACTAAAACCTGTGGCTGCGCAGTCCTGCAGGTGTATTGTGCACTTCATAGCTGCAAACTGCTGCAAGTGTCAATTAAGATGCATATACCCAGAGATTGTTTTCATTATGAAGATGACATGGACCAGTTTTCAAGTGTTAGCAAGGCTTAATTTTTGAGATATTAAGGTTTTTATTTTTAGTGAGTCTCACTTGGCTGCACACAAAACCAAACCCTTAAATGCCTATAGATACCTCAAATCCGGAAAAGTCGTACCGAACCTATTTGAGTTTCGTTTATTTAAATCATTTCAATTGGACACTTGAACATTCTTATGGTGGATCATTGACGGGCGCGTTTTCCGAATGATAATCTTGCGCTATTTGACCTGAGAAAAAATCAAATGAAGTTGAATAGATGCCTGTAGCCATAGTGATCAAACTAAGAAATTTGCACGCTTGTATTTGAAATAATACAATAAGTATTTTAATTCAAAACATTAATTCCTATAAATTTTAAAATGAAAAAAGTGTATTTAGAGGGCTTTCATTACCGGTACCATTGTCTTGCATGAATGTTAAAAATGTTTGACACTTTCATGCATGATGACATTTTAACGACACTAAACTCTCCTAACCCTCCCGTGTTCATAAAACCAAGTACAAACAAATTATTCTATGCGGCACGACGTCGATATAATGATACAAACGTGGTTATCTTTTACAGTGAGCACTTTGAGGAATGTTTACCTGGGTAGAAATCACGTGACTACCGGTATTTTAAATAATTTATTCCACGGATGGGTTCAACAAAGGTCATACAGGTAAATAGCTCTCACTTGCTATAGGAAAAACATTGAACTTTTCATACATTTTTAATATTTTAAGTACAAGCCTAATCTTGTACAATTTTCCTACTTTCACACAAGTTTTGTAAATGTATAATGCGTTTTTTGTCATTCGCACAAGTTTGTACAACGTTAGGCTGACAGTAAACAAAAGCTTTGAAATGAATGACCGTCCTCGATTTACTAAAGAAAATCACGAATGTCGGCTGACTCCTACCACATTGTATGGCTTTGCTCTTTGTATATTCATGAATTTCACCGATACAATTTGTTGAATCTTATGGTTTAAATATCAATTAATGATCTGAGATGAAAAATTATGCTTAATTTGATTCTTCATTTTTTCACATTTTATCGGGGCCCATAAGTGCACTCGTTCTTTCCGATCATTTTTTCTTTTATTTCTTTCTCTAATAGTAATTTTGAAACACACACACACATATTATCTCTCTCTCTATCACATGACCCTGTTACTTTATACTCGCCACAAAACTGTTCGTCTGCACCATCAGAACAATCAATTTGTTTGTCACACATTTGGTCAGGTCTTAGGCACTCGGAGCTACCACACTGGAAAGAATTCTCTGGACATACACCTAAGTATGAAAAATAAGGTACTTCCAATTCACTTTTGTTAAGAAATGGCATGTAGAGATAACAAACAGTAATCCTGCTAAGTTTGTTTTTGTTTGTTTGTTTGTTTGTTTGTATGTATGTTGTTTAACGTCCCTCTCGAGAATTTTTCACACATATGGAGACGCCACCACTTGCCGGTGGAGAGCTTCAAATTTTGTCCTATACTCGGCACTTACCATTGAGCAGTGAGTGATCTTTTTCGTGCCAGCACCTACTGCGACACGGGACCTCGGTTTATACGGTCTCATCCGAAGGAACGGTCTCCACGTCCCGCAGTGGGATTCGAACCCGCGACGTGAGGATCAACTCCTTACTTCGCGACTCTAGAGCAGACGCTCTAACCACTGCGCCATGCGGGCGACAAATCCTGTTAAGTAAGTCCAGTTAAATAATATAAAATGTGAGCAGAGCAAGCGCGGACCTATGAAAATAGCATCTCGCATGTTCTATGATCCATAAATGACTTTTTATGTAAATACAAACTATCGTTAAGTCGAATGCTGTCTAATGTTAGTCCATTATTTCCACCACTGAATTGTCCACGGATTTTTCCGTTTGCCCAATCATAACAAGGAGCACATGGCGGTTGTGTTCGGTGGACAGGGGATGCTTACTTCTCAATGGTACCTAATCCCACCTCTGATGTCCGTGTTTGCTCTGCTCTCGATTTGTATTGTTTAAATGGACTTCTGAGCTAGCTTTCTTTTCGTTTTTCCCATATTTCATTGTAAGTGATCACCATTTCACGCGATTTAATTATGTTATGGTATAGATAATATCGATTTCAGAAATCAAAAGCAGTAACATAATATTATATTTTTGTCATGATCGTGCCATTTCCACCTATTATTATTTTCACACAATCTTGGACTTTCTCGTATTTGAAACTTTCACGTCAGCAGGGCATTTATAGGACATTAAGTTCATCTTTTTCCATATCTAAACATAGGTTTGGTCTACATATTCAAGATTTTTGTAAAACGTGTGTTTGTATCAAGTGCCATTAAACGTAAGTTACTATTTAAACTGAAGTCGATGTTCTAAGCAGTCCATTCATTTCATGGACACGAAAAACACCTGGCCCCAGGATCATGAAACAGTTTTAGAGTATAGTAAGAATTTGTACACTTTTATAAAAAAAAAAAAAAAAAAAAAAAAAAAAAAAAAGAATTATGATAGAAAACATAAAATTTGAAATGTTATAAAAATGATTCCCGTTCTTATTGATATTTTTATTTTTTCAAGTGTAAGTTAACAATAAATATTAATTTTATGAATGGCTGAAATTCTAACTGAATTCTGAAGCCTGGCCTGTAATTTTTTTTCTTCTCAATGAAATATTATATAAATAGTGCACGTTTTTGAGGGTAACAGTTGAAATTGACACCCCAAGGAAAACCATTGTCAACTGACGCGTCAGCGGAGGTTGACAATGGTTTTCCGAGGGGTGTCAATTTCAACTGTTACCCTCAAAAACGTGCACTTTTTATTTTATTATACTGAATGTCTTATTGATTTCGGATGTCATAAAAAAAAATCGGAGATCGTCGTTTAGTTCACGCTTAGAAAGCTTTCAAACTCCCCGCTTCTATTTTTCTCAATAAAAAAAGCTTCGGAAAAGATTTACCAACCTCTTTATTGTTTGTTTGCTACTCAAAAAGTCCTTTATCATCTAAAGTTTGCACTCGCAAGGATGTTTCGTCTGTCGTTTGTTGTTTTCAAGTAAGCTACATCAGACGCAAGCTTTTAGTGACATCGTTTATTCGGCTTCTTTCAAACGCACAACCGACGTTTTTTGAGAATTCTACGGTGAACCGTACGCGCATGATTTAAACGCATGTGATATTTTCGTAATGTTACCCGTTGTCAAGTGTATTGCTAACGCTGAGGGTAACATTACGGATTGTTAAATGCGTCTAAACCAATCAGATTTTAGTATT
Organism: Saccostrea echinata; assembly: GCF_033153115.1. NCBI lineage: Eukaryota > Metazoa > Mollusca > Bivalvia > Ostreida > Ostreidae > Saccostrea > Saccostrea echinata. Next base: position 795,263 of record NW_026889766.1, read on the forward strand.
TAACATGAAAGTATAATAAATGATAATAACGAACAGTATTCAAGCTCAAAAGTCAATTAAACAATACAAATTTTGGAGCAGAGCAAACACGGACCTCTAAAACTTCAGAGGTGGGATAAGGTGCCATGGGGGATTGAGCATCCCCTGCCGACCGGTCACATCCGCCTTGACATACCTCTCTTTTACAGAAATACTAAGGCTGACAGTGCTGCAAAAATGGCACTTCAGAATGGCATTACTCTTTTTAAAAATTCTTATACTGATCTGAAATACATTGTAAAACGTAATGTATATTCTCTTTGGCAAATTTATTGGCAATTTTGTGATACACACAAAATACCGGGTATATGCTATACAAAACAAAGTTAACAAATCATCTGAGTTCGGGCTGAAACGTCAGGACGAAGTGATCATTTCGAGGATACGTATAGGTTATTTTAAAATAACGCAAGCCTACTTATTTAATCGAGAATTTCAGCCACAATGTATATTTTGTGACTGTCCGCTAAATATATATAATCACATTCTCTCATGAGTTTACTGATTTTCCGTCTATTTGAAATAGACTTTTTAATAATGTACGAACGATGCACGAACTTTTAACAAATATCAATTTAATTCAGTTTTAGATTACTTTTATAAACCTGATTTCTATAGTAAAATTTAGATGTACATAATGTAAGCAATTTTATCGATGAACAGGGAGAAATCTATATTTTAACTGTTTTTATATTTTTTAAAACCGTTCACGGTAGCTCAGGTAGAGCGCTCGCTCCGTGATCGGGAGGTCGTGAGTTCAAATCTCGGCCGCGACTGACCTAAGTCGCTAAAAAATGGGTAGCAACTGTTCCTTCGCCATGCGATCGGCAATTTGAAGTGAAAGTTGCGGGTCCTTCGAATGAGACCTTAAAAACCTAGTCCCCGTGTCACGGCAGGCGTGGGCACGATAAAGATCCCTCGCTGCTCAATGGCCCTGAGCGCCGAGTAAAGGTCAAAATTTGAAGCCCTTCACCGATATATGGTGACGTCTCTATATGAGTGAAAAATTCTCGAATGGGACTTAAACAACATACAATCAATCAATCAATATATTTTTAAATTTTCACTCCGTCGAATGGGACGTTAAATGGTGCCCTGTGTCAAGGATTACAACCCCCTTGGCACGTAAAAGATCGTTTCTCTGGATTTCAAAAAAGAGTTGGCTCACGGAGGGACTGCCAGAGAAACACAAAACCGGTCATATGAACTAAATTTTCATCCGAAATATGACTGAAATAATCAATCAATCAAGTTTGTTCTGAATTTTAAGAACCTACTGAAAACAATTAATTTCATTAAATAAATATGCAATTCTTCGGGTTATTTAGGGAAAAAAAACTTGTAGAATACCACTGACATTTTCAATGCGTCACAACATAAAAATACAAGACGTCTTAGCACTTGTCATACAAGCATCATAGCAGAAAACGAAGGTTTTTATTTTAAGGTCTGGCGACGCGTTCCTTGAATATCTGATTTTGTATCTCTTCTTAATATACCAAAATCTTTTATAATTATTAATATTTTCTGATTTCAAAACCGTTTTTAAAATATCTGGAAAAATACATGAACCAAAAATCGTGAAACAAGCAATTCATGTAATTTTCTGTAAGATTAAACAGAAAATACCATCCTCCTCAATCTTACAGGTATGCTTGTTAATGTACCCTAATTTTTGTGAGGACGAAATTTCTACTTTTTTTACGTATGATGGATAAATTCTACGATGTGAATGCAATGATATGTGCCAATCAAACGCGTCGCAAAATTCGAACTTACATTACATCCCAAAGCACAAGAGATTAGGAAGATTTAAAGGTTCCAAACTTAAGATAGCTCTGCTTTTACCTTGGATCAAACAGGGTTACATCATTTTCAAAAATCATTACAACTTTCAGGTCTAAGATTTATAGTAACTGTTTGTTTTGCTTACGATATGAATTAAACTAAAAATGACGCATTAAGAGAAAACTTGGTATTGCCTTACTTTCAAAGCAAATAAACGTCCATTAATTTCTTTTCAAAACATTAAGTGTAGCTGTTCTAAGTAAACAAGAGTTACCTCTCTTACGTCACAGGTACCATCATTTGGCGCACTTCTTAAAAAAAATTTTTCTAAATATTCTAGCATTAATAAATACTTGTTTAAGAACCCTCTATACACTGCATACTAAAGAGTTCTGATTCTGTGGTATTTTTATGTAGTTAGAGTAATCTGCCCTTAGATCTGAAATAAGATAAATTGAAATCTACAGTTTATCAATCAATTTCTAATCAATTCAAGCATTCTTAACATTTTGATGGGCTAAGATAAATTAATTGAACACTTCATCTGCATGCTTTTTCCCCACTTAGGTAAACAACAGTGATTTCTGTTCATCAAAACTTAGTTGAATTCGAACATTTTTCCTGGGGGTAAAAGCCAGGCACCCTATGTTGAAAATGATATAAATAAGCTCAATATTTACACCTTTATACAATATAATTTTCTCAATGTCCAAAAAACATTTTTGTTTAGTGTAGAGAGGGTCCTTAAGATTCAGATCTAATTTTAGTTTACGAAATATTTTTTAACACTTATATATGAATTTTAGTATTAATACACACAAATTAAACAGAAATAATGGATTAAAATTTGAGGGTGAGACAGCCCCTTGACAACGGGCTGAGACAGGAATATCTCAGCCCTGAGGGCAAGACAGACCTAGTTCCCAGATACTCTCTCTACTAGTCCAATATGCCTGTATTAGGGCTGATACACTACTAGGTATATGGTATAAGAGAAGTTTCTAAACAAGCTTTTATTATACTTAAGTGTGAAATGCTCCAGCAACATACAAGTCATGATATTATAATGAAAATTTTGGAAAATATCAACTTTAGATCTGTGTCAAAGCCCTTTCATGTGGGGAAATTGATCTAAACACAATTGGAATTTAGTTCTAACTGCTTCGGCTGAGAGGGCGTAAATATATATGTGTGCGTTGTAATTTGTTGGGTGTCCAAAGGATGGAAAATCAAATGTTTATCCTTCAAAAAGCATGGGGCAGTTTAGCATCAGATATGAATTTAACTTACTAGGGCATACGCCATCAGAGATCTGCACATCACCAAGTATCGCAATGCTCTCTAATGTATGCATGAAGGTTGCTCGGAAATGTATCTGCAAATATGTATAACAATAGCGTGAAATTTTAGCATAAATGGTGCGGTTCAATTATAAACATGTAGGAGTAATGCATGCTTACATAAACATCCATATACCTTGAATTCGTTCACAAATGGCAGGTTGACGAATGCATACGTTAAATTCAAATGCGTAGCGTGCTTCCGAGAATGAGATTGTAGGGGAATATCGTTGAAGACGTTATCAAAATCTGTAAGATACGCAACCAACAAATGTGCTTCCCCCGTAACTAAGTATCTGTACTTTAAACACCGAGGCTGGTTCGGATCGGCAGATATTATGGGTGAGAAGAGTAAACTCGTGGTCATCCAAAACACAGGGTTCAGATTGTCGGAGAACAGCATTTTACTGACCTTCATATCTAGGTCTGTAAAATAAAATCTGAGCATACTAGCAGTTATATACATATACCAAACACATTTTCTTAAGGGGAAGAAAGACCTTGAGCTGAAAAAATACTTGTCATTCATTTTTTTTCTTCATATTTTGTATTTTTCTAATTAAGTATATCCCACATATCTTAAAGCAGTTATATCATTAGGTTTCTCACCTTATTTTAGAGATATTGATTGACAAATACTATGCGCTACAGTATCTAAGTGGGAAACATTTTAATGTGCTGCACGGCTATTTGTGATTGTTATTTGGTGATATTCCGTGAAAAATATGTTATTCGGTGAATTATTGGTGTTTTCCCAGACAATGTTATATCGCATTATTGGTTGTTTTCTTGACAATATATTATACAGCGTGTTATTGGTAACTTACCGGACGATATGATATTTGGTGATTTCAAGACAATTCTTACCTGATAAAATGTTGTACAGCGTGTTATTGGTGATTCACCTGATGGTATGTTATATAGCGTGTTATTGGTGATTTACCTGATGGTATCTTATATAGCGTGTTATTGGTGATTTACCTGATGGTATCTTATATAGCGTGTTATTGGTGATTTACCTGATGGTATCTTATATAGCGTATCATTGGTGATTTACCTGATGGTATCTTATATAGCGTGTTATTGGTGATCTACCTGATGGTATCTTATATAGCGTGTTATTGGTGATCTACCTGATTGTATGTTATATAGCGTGTTATTGGTGATTTACCTGATGGTATCTTATATAGCGTGTTATTGGTGATCTACCTGATATTATGTTATATAGCGTGTTATTGGTGAATTACCTGATGGTATCTTATATAGCGTGTTATTGGTGATTTACCTGATGGTATCTTATATAGCGTGTTATTGGTGATCTACCTGATGGTATGTTATATAGCGTGTTATTGGTGATTTACCTGATGGTATCTTATATAGCGTGTTATTGGTGATCTACCTGATGGTATGTTATATAGCGTGTTATTGGTGATTCACCTGATGGTATCTTATATAGCGTGTTATTGGTGATTTACCTGATGGTATCTTATATAGCGTGTTATTGGTGATCTACCTGATGGTATGTTATATAGCGTGTTATTGGTGATTTACCTGATGGTATGTAGTACAGACTATCATTGGTGATTCACCTGATGGTATGTTATATAGCGTGTTATTGGTGATTTACCTGATGGTATCTTATATAGCGTGTTATTGGTGATTTACCTGATGGTATGTTATATAGCGTGTTATTGGTGATTTACCTGATGGTATCTTATATAGCGTGTTATTGGTGATTTACCTGATGGTATCTTATATAGCGTGTTATTGGTGATTTACCTGATGGTATCTTATATAGCCTGTTATTGGTGATTTACCTGATGGTATGTTATATAGCGTGTTATTATTTATGGTCCCTACCCTCCAATGATTTGCTGGATAAATATCGTATACGCTGTCACATCCTCTAGGTGTTCCACTATTTCCACATATCATCACTGCGTGCTCTAGAAACAGAGGCCCTATGTCATCTACTCTCCAGTTACAAAGGTCTGTCTTAAATTCACAGTTCACTGGAAAAATTAAGCACTGTAAAGCTCAGGATTTGTCGTTATTGAGCTATTGTTAAACAAGTCCGAATGAAATTAGATTTGTATTAAAGGTGCTTTGACACAGTTTTGAAGTTAATATTTTCTCAAATTTTCGGTATAATATCATGACTTATATCTTTTTATAGCATTTCACATGGAAATAAAATTTAAAAAAAATATTTTATCTGGAAATTATTGAAACTACAAATTTCAGGACGCGTTTGATTGACACATCTATGCACTTTCACAAAGTAAACTTTATCCTTAATACTTAAGAAAAGTAGAAATTTTGTTGTGCATTAATGAAAAATATTAAACTATTATCCAGAAAATAAAGAGTAGAAATGTGAGAAAGCAAAAAACAACTCACCAGTATTGTCAGTCCGTTCTCAGTGATGTGTGCAGAGTTAAACAAACTGAACACACCCGTGAAACGTAAACTGTTTTTGTAAACAGGGCACGAGCTCTGTTATTGTTAATGTTTATGTTTTACCGAGTGTATTCAATTTGTTAAACTCTGCACACATCACTGAGCACGGACTGACAATACTGGTGAATTGGTTTTGCTTTCTTACATTTCTACTCTGAATTTTCTGGATTATAGTTTGAATATATTTCATTAATACACAACAAAAATTTTACTTATCTTAAGTATTAAGGATAAAGTCTGGTTTATGAAAGTGCTAGGATGTATCCTTCAAACGCGTCCCGAAATTTGTAGTTTCAATAATTTCCAGATAATATAAGTTTTTTATTTTATTTCCGTTTGAAATGCTATAGCAACATATAAGTCATGATATTATACCGAAAACTCGAGAAAATATCAACTTCAAATCTTTGTCCAAGCACCTCTAAAACTGAAATGAAATAACTTGATAAATTGCGTGCATGTATAGAAATCGAAACCACATACAGCGGATATTTTACTGCATGAAATTATGATTTAAAGTAATTGCTGTTAATATGTTGAAATTGTTAAATAAAGGTTCTTTCAAACTTATTTTGAGATATTGTAACAAATAACGCTGAAGTAATACACACCTGAGAGAATGCCTTGGTGTTTCTGAGAAAAATTGGTATATTAAAGATTTTTAAATTTCATGTCTTGTTTGACAAAGACTTAAGCATTTGTCAGATCATTTATTTCTTTGCTTAAACAAATATTTAATATCAATTTTTTGATTGCCTGCAGCTGTTGAAGGCTGCAACTTAGGAGATATATTAAGAAATTTTGTCCCTTGAGTAGCTAGAAATCATTTTGCTGCCAACTCCAGGGACCTTATATTATAAGGTCTCATGGGAAGGACATGGTTGCGATCTAAGGATCATGGGAAGGACATGGCAGCGATCTAAGGATCATGGGAAGGACATGGCTGCGACCTAAGGATCATGGGAAGGACATGTGTGCGAGCTAAGGATCATGGGAAGGTCATGTCTGCGATCTTACGATCATGGGAAGGACATGCCTGCGATCTTAGGATCACCTCTTACTTTGTGGCGCTAGAACTAGGCAAAATCTTCGCTCTAACCATTGTAAACCTTCTTTGTGCAATCGTCAAATTTCATAAATTTTACGAGTATTGAAACATGTCTTACCTAGTGATTTCAGTGAACCATCACACAAGCTAATGGAGCATAATAGCAGCAAAAAATTTTCATGTTATTCTGAAATTGAGAAAAAACGTACTTAGAAACTGCATTATACACATGTACATGTATATGTATTAGTGTAGTGTGATTCATTCTTTGGAACTTTATACGGCATGTAAAGTGCGTTTATTCAGAATCACTCTCAAAATATTAATTTTGAAGAAATACCTGCAGAATAACCAAGCTTTAAAGAGATTTCTGCAAAACAGGAAAAATACAACACTGCGCAACAAAATATTTATTTCGCTGGGGGAAGGGATGGATGTAGGACAATCCACTTTTCTAAGTCAATTTTCTTAATAAACATGACTCCCCATACTATTTTATGAGGATGCTGTGTTTCCTAAAGGAAAGGGGTGGAGAAGCATTGAACAGTAAGGGATCTTTTTGGTGCAAGCACCTACTACAATAGTCTCATCTGAAGATCCAAGGCCATTTTTATTACTTAATTAACTCTCAAATCCCTGGGGGAGTCCGGACCCCAACCCACCAAGTTGCAGGTCCTCGCACAAGTCTTCCGCTACGAGTCTTATATGAATATACATGTATAGTTTTGTGGCCATCGCATGTACAGTGTATAATTCTGAGAAAAAATAAACCCACTATATCACATTCTTCTGATAATTGTTAATTAAACACGTAATTTTATGTAAACGCCCCGAAATCTACCTAATTCAAGATCAATAATATACTGCCTGTCAATCATTTAGAAAACAATAGCTTCTGATTTGATTGACTGGCCAGCTAAGTGGGTTACCTGATAATCTGAGTTTGCATGCTTTGAAAACAATTATCTGGTCACGCATCAAACGCTTTCATGTGCCGCGTGAATGGTCGCTTTGTACACACTCTGGTTAAAAAAAAAATCATGTCGCTGTTATATTGGTTGGTAATTTTATTTTTGAAATTTAATTGAAAGTAGATAATTAAACAGTGACCGTGATTTTTTTTTTTTCAATTTTCGCTGCTGTTTTGTATTTGTAAGGGATATGACGTCCAAGGTAACTGTAGAACTCTTCGAAGAAAAATTAGCGGCTATTCAAGCCCTCTCTTCCTTCAATGACTGGGATCCGTAGAGGGAAGAAGTTCTTGTAGCAATGAAACGAATAAGAAATAAGACATTTAATTTTACGATTTAAAAAAAAAGATATTTCTTTTTGATATTTTTTTTCTTATAAAAATTTCGATGAAAACGTTAAGTCGTCCTCCTCAGGTGACCGTACGGTAAAAAAATGGGTCTTTAAATATGAACTATTGTATTAAAAATATTTCATTTGGCATATAATTAAAAAATAACACCATATAATTATGGAAGCCTCATCACATAATCAAATCATATCAAACAAGACAGCTAAGGCTCCCACAAGTCCTACTTCATTTTCTGTTCAATCATGCTTAGTACAAATACATGTACGAGGAATTGACGAATTATTATCTCAGGAATGGTGAACAGGCAACATATGTCCAAACGACAATAAGTTCCATAATATGACTTATATTTTTCTTGTTTTATTTGCCCTAATGCACTAAGCTAAACTCAAAGCATTAAACTAAAAAAAATAAATAAATAAATAAATAAATAATCAGCTCCACGACAATGAACTTAATAGATTTTTGTACCTAGTAGAATAAAATAGTACTTACTATTTTGTAAAATGGTTTCATTAGTTTTACCATTGTGTAAATCACATTATCCTAGCCCAGATGTAAAATTTAAAATTCTAATTGCATCATACTCTGTCATTTGTAATGACTTATATATACCAGAAATATAACAAAGTATGTGTGTGGTAACAATAAAAGCAATCCATTTTATCTTATCTTTATTGACATCTCCTGTTAGGATATCGGTTACGTCACTATCACGTTAGAAATCTTTTGATCAGCGCATGCGTGTGCACTCGTCCAGATTTGTATAGATAAGTTTTTTCACGTCTCATATGACAACCATTACGATGTATGATCTCTTTGTTTTCCAACAGGAGTAAAACTGCTTTGCAATACAAAACTTCAGAATTTGCAGATTTTACACGGAAATAAACGGATCAGTTACTTAAACAATAAAATGCATCTTTGGTTGTAAGTGAATTAATGTCGCAGCTCTTGCAGAAAAAATACAAACATGTAACCCGCGTAAGCGGAGCGGATTATGTGAATTTTTTCTGCAATAGCTGCGACGTTAATTCATGTTCTAACGAACAAAGAAAGACATTTTATTCTTTATATTTATATCTTTCTATGAAAAACATCCAAAGTAAATTAAATATGTTAAATATTGTATTATAGATGTGAATGTCATTGTATGCATAATTGATGGAACAGCCGTTGCTTAAGAAATCTTTGCAGGTGGCTTGCCTAGTGTTGTTTACTGACTGATTAACATCAATGGGTTTTATAAGAAATAAAGGAAATAATATTCAGTGGATGTAAATATAAGGAAATGATTTCCAGAACGAACAGGAAGTAAATATTTATTTGGTATATGACTGTTTTCGATTAGTTTAGATGATTTGAATATTTTCATGAATAGACCAAGTGAAATATGGTGTAAATGTACGTTTTAACAGTTCAATATATATTCATATTTTCCCAGTTTCTTATAGAGTCCAAAGTTAAACCTTTCCTGTTATGGCTCTACAATATCTTTGCAGTTTAGAATCAACATTATAAGAAAGCTTTCACATATAATTTTCAACTTTTTAATTTAAAATGAAAAGTATTCCAATGTAAAACTCGGACCCACTTTTGTGGCAGACCCCTACCAAAAAGGGCCAAGATTTAAACAATTAAGGAGGAGAAGGACCTTGAGGTGAAAAAAATACTTGTCGCTCAATTTTTTTCATATTTTGTATATTTCTAATTAAGCATGTCCCACGTATCTTAAAGCAGTTATATCATTCGGTTTCTAACCTTATTTTGGAGATACTGACTGACAAATACTATGCCCTACAGTATCTGAGTGGAGTTTTAATTCTCCATGTTTCCGGACTCATTACTCTGTCCATAATGGGATTTTTAAGCATATATAAAAAATATTAAAGTGGACATGTATCTTTTAAAATATTTCAGAGTATAAATAAATTTAAAATTCGAAAAAGCAAGCTTTGTCTATCACACTGCATCTGGATATGGAAATTACGCACTTTTTACTGTAAAAAACGTAATTTACAAAAAATTCTATCATTCAATATTTTTTTATTTACGTTGAAATGCAAATCCTTCAAATTATTGATTAACTGTAAAAATTTCGAATGATGAAGCTGACCTCAATATTTCACAGGACATCGTTAAAGAGGACATGAGCATGACAAAAAACGTGTCATGTTACATTTCTTGAGTACGGGAAAACCAACTGTGACGTCACACGTAAGCTAAATAAGCGAAATAAGATATACCTACATAAGATTTCCGTCATCAGCCATGCAAAAATAATTTTTGTGTTCCCCGTTCTCAAAATATTTAATCATATACCAATTATGACCTGTTTTTACATAATAATACCGCCCTTGTGTTCACCGAGTATGATCGTGCTGTACTTACAGATCGTGTATGACGTCACCGACTTGTTGGACGCCTAGTTTAGGAAACAGATGAGTGGATCAACCTTTTTCATAATTTAATTAATGTTTACCAGAATGTTGAAACTTTTTACTTTTTTTGATAAAAGATGGTAATTAAAGTTAAAACATTGTCAAAAATTTATACAAGAACTGACGCTTTACACGTTTTGTACTTGTATAAACGGAAACTATGACGTAGTTAAACAGAGTCATGTGACCATGTGTCCTTCTCCTCCTTAATAATCTTTATTATGTCAGGAAGCTTTCACATCAGTTTTCATCTTTTCTGGTCCAATGGTTCAAAAGAAGAAGATTTTCAAAGATTTTTTCCCTATATATTTCAATGAAAAACTTTGATCCCCTTTTTTGGCCTTATCCTTTGACCCGTTTATAGGGACCATGATATTAACAATCTAGAATCTACACAATCTCAGGGTGTTTTACTTCTGTGATCCAGCGTTTCATGAAAAGATTTTTAAATATTTCAATGCGATCCTTTATAGTATCCCCACCCTACCCCAAGGGCATATGATTTGAACAATTTAAAATTTACACTACGTAAGGAAGCTTTCGCCTAAGTTTTATCCTTTCTTGCCAAGTGATTTTTGAGATTTTTATTGATCTCTCGCTATCTTTGCCTTTCCTTTACTATCTCCAACTCCCCTTGGAAGAGGGCTTGGTCCTTCAACAAATTAGAGTCTCCAGTACTCAAGGATGCAAAAGTTAATTAATGATGACATGCTAAAGAAGCACATGGAAAGAAGAGATTATATTGTTTGCAGTCAAAAGCAGGTGAAAAAAAAGTACGTATAACGATATTCCCTCTTTGTTTCAAATACAGTCTATGTAGTTGGCAGTGAAAAACTCTGAGATATCTGAAGGTTCGAGATGTTGAGGTTAAAATAAAAAATAGAGGGTTGGCCTTTTAAATCACTTCAACATAACCGTGCTATTCAAGATATCGGAGTTCGAGATACCAAAATTGAATTTTATTTACGTTTCCGTACAAATCAGCTAATGATCAATGTCAAACATTTGAGTAAATAAATTTTACTTTGTATCTAAACGTTTCGTGATTTCATGGGGAGTTCTAATATCCCCGGTTATATTGGTGTATACCTTTTGTAAACTAAGTGTATCTTCTAAGCGATGGTAAGGTAGTGGAAATATCTTGTCTAATTTTTCAATTTTTGGGGTATATTTCGCTGGAAAGCATGTACTTCCGGTAGAAGCATTAATTTATGACTTTATATAAACTTCTGAGTTGTTTGATACTGAATTATTAAATATTAGAAAAAAGTGTGAATAAAATCAGTGAAATATGTAGATACATCCAAAAAAATCATGTTTACAAAAGGGATACGTTCGTCATCCTCCCGTCGTTTCGAGAGGATACATTCCATTCACAATTAGAGTATACATCCTGCATGTATAAATGGTATACCCGATGTTATCGGTGTATGGTGACTTTGGTTAGGACAAAATCTGATCATTTCGAAACAAAATGGCGTTTGTCACGCAAGTTCACCAAATTGTGTCGATGCAATGACGTTCCTTAATGTCTTTTATACATTTATTTTTAGAATCACATTTTTACGGAAGCCGGTTGGTGCCAGGTAGAAAAAAATATATTATCTGGCCGCCAGATAAGTTTCTGGCAGCCGCCAAATAATTATCTGGCGGCCGCCAGATAAAAAGATCTGGCGGCCGTCAGAAAATTAATCTAGCGGCCGCCAAATGGTTAACTGGCGGCCGTCAGAAACTATCTGGCGGCTGCCAAATAATTTTCTGGCGGCTGCCAGATAAGTTTCTGCCGACCGTTAGTTATTTATTTGGCGGCCGCCAGATAAAAATATTTTTTCTACTTGCACCAACCGGCTTCCGTACATTTTTTGTCAGTGAGCACGTCAATACATTTGCACCAAATGAAAACGTACACCAATTCTTAAACGCAATCACCATATGAAAATGATTTTACAATAATTACTAATGGAAAACAGTAATAATAAAAATAGATATCCCGTTTCAGATGGTTAGGGAAATCATTTATCTGATCACTTTTGCCATTTAAAATCAGTTTCATATTCTACATATTCCTTTGTTTAAAAGAAAATGAAAATGTTCATGGTCTTTTCATTTTACACGAAGTGACTTATCTCCACCTACCTGGGCAAATCCATACAAAGAGTCAAAATAAGATATCTGGCGTCATTGTGAAGTAAACGATACTCCGACAGGATATGTCTATTTTGAATACATATGAATGCTTTTAGTTTTCAGATAAATCTAATTTATAAAACACTTAGAGAATGTTAGAAAATGTTCGACATGTCATACTGGTGAGTGCTAATCAACGGTAATGTCACTTAGAGAATGTTAGATAGTGCAGGACATGTCATATTGGTGAGTATTAATCAACGGTTATGCCACTTTGAGAATGTTAGAAAGTGTAGGACATGTCATATTGGTGAGTATTAATCAACACTAATGTCACTTAGAGAATGTTAGAAAGTGTAGGACATGTCATATTGGTGAGTGTTAATCAACGGTAATGTCACTAAGAGAATGTTAGAATGTGTAGGACGTCATATTGGTGAGTGTTAATCAACGGTAATGTCACTTAGAGAATGTTAGAATGTGTAGGACATGTCATATTGGTGAGTGTTAATCAACGGTAATGTCACTTTGAGAATGTTAGAAAGTGTAGGACATGTCATATTGGTGAGTGTTAATCAACGGTAATATCACTTGGAGAATGTTAGAATGTGTAGGACATGTCATATTGGTGAGTATTAATCAACGGTAATGTCACTTAGAGATGTTAGAATGTGTAGGACATGTCATATTGGTGAGTATTAATCAACGGTAATGTCACTTAGAGAATGTTAGAAAGTGTAGGACATGTCATATTGGTGAGTGTTAATCAACGGTAATGTCACTTAGAGAATGTTAGAATGTGTAGGGCATGTCATATTGGTGAGTATTAATCAACGGTAATGTCACTTAGAGAATGTTAGAATGTGTAGGACATGTCATATTGGTGAGTGTTAATCAAAGGTAATGTCGATTAGAGAATGTTAGAATGTGTAGGGCATGTCATATTGGTGAGTATTAATCAACGGTAATGTCACTTAGAAAATGTTAGAATGTGTAGGACATGTCATATTGGTGAGTGTTAATCAAAGGTAATGTCACTTAGAGAATGTTAGAATATGTAGGACATGTCATATTGGTGAGTGTTAATCAACGGTAATGTCACTTAGAGAATTTTAGAATGTGTAGGATATGTCATATTGGTGAGTATTAATCAATGGTAATGTCACTAAGAGAATGTTAGAATGTGTAGGACATGTCATATTGGTGAGTGTTAATCAACGGTAATGTCACTAAGAGAATGTTAGAATGTGTAGGACATGTCATATTGGTGAGTGTTAATCAACGGTAATGTCACTAAGAGAATGTTAGAAAGTGTAGGACATGTCATATTGGTGAGTGTTAATCAACGGTAATGTCACTTAGAGAATGTTAGAATGTGTAGGACATGTCATATTGGTGAGTGTTAATCAACGGTAATGTCACTTAGAGAATGTTAGAATGTGTAGGACATGTCATATTGGTGAGTATTAATCAACGGTAATGTCACTTAGAGAATGTTAGAATGTGTAGGACATGTCATATTGGTGAGTGTTAATCAACGGTAATGTCACTTAGAGAATGTTAGAATGTGTAGGACATGTCATATTGGTGAGTGTTAATCAACGGTAATGTCACTTAGAGAATGTTAGAATGTGTAGGACATGTCATATTGGTGAGTGTTAATCAACGGTAATGTCACTTAGAGAATGTTAGAATGTGTAGGACATGTCATATTGGTGAGTATTAATCAACGGTAATGTCACTAAGAGAATGTTAGAATGTGTAGGACATGTCATATTGGTGAGTGTTAATCAACGGTAATGTCACTAAGAGAATGTTAGAATGTGTGGGACATGTCATATTGATGAGTGTTAATCAACGGTAATGTCACTTAGAGAATGTTAGAATGTGTAGGACATGTCATATTGGTGAGTATTAATCAACGGTAATGTCACTAAGAGAATGTTTGAATGTCTAGGACATGTCATATTGGTGAGTGTTAACCAACGGTAATGTCACTAAGAGAATGTTAGAATGTGTAGGACATGTCATATTGGTGAGTGTTAATCAACGGTAATGTCACTTAGAGAATGTTAGAATGTGTCGGACACGTCATACTGGTGAGTATTAATCAACGGTTATGTCACTTAGAGAATGTTAGAATGTGTAGGACATGTCATATTGGTGAGTATTAATCAACGGTAATGTCACTTAGAGAATGTTAGAATGTGTAGGATATGTCATACTGAGATCACTGTTCATTATGTTCAATTTTTTTTTCTGTTTTACCATTTCAACCTTTTTGGTTGAAATTGCGAAAGTTCTGCAGATGTAGGCAAGAAAATTCCCAAAATAATATATAAATTCTTAAGAAACAGTCCAATCTAATGAAACCCATTTTGACGAGGCACTTAGTTTATTGTACATACTTGTTGACTGCATTTTAAATCAAATGCGACAAATTACAAAACATTTTGATAACTGGAGTTCTTTATACTTCATGTCTTGATGTGATCTTTAATGTCATTGAGCAGGTGTAAACATTCCAGATAATGTAAATCTATGCTACTACTGCATTTAAGGTATCCGACCCATAATAGCCTCAGATTCAGTGAATCTGAATGTATAACAGATATATATTGGCTGAATACTCATTATATGTAGACATAATCTTCATGTTTTAGTATCAGTTTTTAAGAGCGGAATGTGTCCTAGCTAATTTTTGAACTTGTCCTGTCCTTGAATTATCCCCCTTTGCTTTACATCAATAAAAATCAATTCTAAAAAAAATCTATCTGGTAAAAATTTAGTTTTCAATCGCTTTTCTATTCCTTATAATTAAATACATCTTTCCACCACAGCATTTTTTTGATATTCTTAGTATTTAAATTTTTATTTTCAAAAAATTGCTTGTCCCCATAGACATCAATGCAATCTTCATTAATTAATTACTGCGTAGGTAATTATATTTTTGAAAATTTCTCTTGGTAAATCCTATACTACTCTAAAATGCTTTAAATTAATATCAAAGTATTTAATACAGGATGGATATTTAAGGTTAGAAAATTAGGTCCTAATATGGGTCGGATACCTTACAATAAATGTAAAAAATCATATAAAAAAACTTATATGAAGGTTAATTGTTTGTGCTTAACAATTACTACACATGGCATCCATTGTTACTTCATATAATAAAATAATGATAATATATAATAAATAATAAATTGCTGGTTTATAATAACTTGCTGGTTTACATTTGTTATGCATGTATATTTATAGTTTGGCGATGATTCCCAAGAAACACAATTCAGACTGTGCGTATATAATTATAACGTCTTCTTCCTCCTTCATTTCAGAAAATGAAAATCTACATTACCTTGCTGCTCCTATGCTTCACTGGCCTGTCTATTGGTTCATTGGAATCATTAGGTGAGTTAATCAAATACCTGATCCGTCACTTTTTTATTGTCGGAAGAGTGCTCGCTCCGCAATCACGTGATCAGAAGGTAGGGAAATCAAGCCCCGGCAGCGACATAACTAAATCAATTAAAACTAGAACTGTCCAAAAGGTACAAATACCCCCCGCTGGGTTTTTCAGAGAAGGTACCACATCACTAATGTTTTCTAGATGTTCGAGTTGTTCACAATTTGCTTAACCATTTAGAGTGAAAATTTAATTACTCATTATATTATATTTTAATGAATGAAATTAAGGTGCAGCCTAATAAAACTTCAATGCTAATAATAACAGTGTTTTTTTTACATTGAAAAAATAGTTTGCAACTATCTGTCATCTTTGTGAAATATGAAACTCTACAAATTGATTGTTGAAAAAAAAAAAATCATAATTAATAATACAAAGTCAAATTGATCTTAATACCTTTATATCAAACTCATTTTAAAAATAAAAGGCTGGTTTCAGTAACTATTTATTTTGACAGACATAAATTACAATTAAGAGGCTTAGACAACAGAGATCTTTATTTCTTTCTGCCCAATTCCCAGGAGATATAGATAAGACGTGCTTGATCAGAGATGCCCTAACAGCTTCCCACACTGAACTCATTAATTAATCTTTAACTGGATGCATGTCCACTCATTACTCCAAAGGGACAAATAGATTTACACTATCTGCTGTGTTATGTAAAAACTGTTTTTAATATTTTGTGATTTTTTTTAGTTCTAATGAGTAGTTTTAAGCGGTAGTTCACATTTTTGTACAGATGTTCTAGATTCTATGTCTCAAACCTTAGACATGAACCCGAAATGACTAAGTCAATAAAAATGAAAAAAAAAAAACACTTGTCAAATGCAGAAAAGTTACCAAATAATGTTGAAAATACCAGGTGCACATCTTCATATGGTAAATAATAAGTGTACAAAGTTTCATACAAATCTATGCAATAGCCTCTGGGAACAGATCCGGACAAAACCACATAATAAAAATGAAAAAAAAACACCTGTAAAATGCAAAAAAAAAAAAAATCCGATCATGATGAAAATACCAGGTGCACACCTTCATATGGCGAATAATAAGTGTACAAATTTTCAGACAAATCCTTGCAACAGTTTCCAAGAAATGGTCCGGACAAAATCTCGTCTACATACAGACGGACAGACAGACGGACATGCTGATTCCAATATACCCCCCCCCCCCTAAACTTCGTTTGCGGGGGGTATAAAAATAGATAGGAATTATTTCTTCGCCAAGCACTTGGTATTTTGTTGTGGAAGTTGGGGGTCTTCCTAATGAGATCGAACCCCGTTTCAAGGAAGTCGTTGGCATGATAGAGATCATTCACTGCTCAAGTCTGATGAGTGCCGCTGAGTGGATGTCTAGATTTGAAACCCCAAGTTTATCGCTATACGGTCGTGTCTCTATATGATTGATAGATTCTCGAATGGGAGTTGCCTTCACGGTAGCTCAGTCGGTAGAGTGCTCGCTCCGTAATCGGATGGTCGTGTGTTCGAATGAAAGCTGCGATTGACCAATGTCGATATAAAATAGGTAACAATTGTTCCTCCGCCAAGTGCTCGGCACTTGGAAGTGAAAGTTGCAGGTCATTCGGATGAGACCTTAAAAACCAACGGTGGGCGTTGGCGTGATAGGGAACCCTCACTGCTCAATGGTTTTGAGTGCCGAGTAAAGGTCTAAATTTGAAACCCTTCACCGGTATATGGTGACGTCTCTATATGAGTGAAAAATACTCAAACGGGACGTTAACAACATACAATAAATCGAATTGGAATAAAACAATAGACAACCGATCAGTAAAATACTCAAATTAACATGATTTCACTACTATTAAAAGGTACTAGGCGAGTAATCCAAAGGTCGCTGGTTCAAACTTCGTTGGTTGTGGTCACTTGATGTTGTGTGTTGTGTCCATAGACAAAACACTTTATCTGCATTGTCTCAGTCAATCCAGATGCAGTGGGTACCGACTTATGCTGGGGGACTGGAGATCCATCAAGGGGGAATGAATGATCCATATCCGCTTCGCACCACTGAAACCGGCTATTACCCGGCCTAAAAATCCCGTGGTTAACTATAGTAAATCAAAGTTTTTTTACTATGAAAAATCAAAGTTTTTTATTATTATTAATCAAATTATTACATTTTCAACAGTGAAATACTATGATTGATTTATTGAATGAAAGTGATATTCTCTCACAATGTGAAAGGATACCAAAGAGATATTCTCTCACAGTGTGCAAGGATATGAAAGTTAGTAAAAAACAATTTCTGGTCTGTCATAAGATGGAGATAGTAAACCGAACCGTCTCTAAAATCTTGCTAAAATCCATGTTACAATGTCTTCTGCCTCACAAATTGTTATGTTATGACGTCTCAACCGTTAATCTTTGACGTCACAGCCTATTACACCGTGTTAAGAAAAGACAGGGGCAGAGGGAAAACCAAAGAAAATGTAATAAATTGAAAATTCAATGTTTGTAGTTGGAAATGGAATTTATTTTACTCATGAAACAGGATATTTTTTTTAAATTATCACTCGTGCTTCGCACTCGTGAAAATATCAAGATATCCTGTCTCACTCGTGAAATAAATTCCAACCACAAAACATTGAATATCCTCTATGTATTTTTTTGTCCCCCACTTTAACTGAAAGTGGGGGATATTAATTTGGGTCTGTCTGTCCGTCCGTCTGTCCGTCTTTATTTTTGTCTGTCTGTAACACTTTCGTTTCCGCGCGATATCTCAAGAACCCTTTGAGCTTTCGCAATGAAATTTTGCATAGCAACTCGTTATGGCCTAAAGAATAACCATCTTGATTTTGAGGTCAAAGGTCAAGGTAATATATTCATAAATTCTGTCTGTTTTAACACTTTCGTTTCCGCGCGATATTTCGAGAATCCTTCTGAGCTTTTGCAATGAAATTTTACATAACTCCCTGTGGCCTAAGGAAGACCCCTATTGATCTTGAGGTCAACGTTCAAGGTCGTAAATTCATACATTCCGTCTGTGTGTAACACTTTCATTTCCGGACGATATCTCAAGAAGCTTTTGAGCTTTTGCAATGAAATTTTATACCATAACTTCCCTATGGTCTCTCTTGCCCTTCTCAAAGTATCCCGTCTCGTTTTTTTATTTATTGTACTAAAAGTCGCTTTGCACTATTTTTAGCAGAGGGGCATGTAGAAAGTTATTACGTATAATACAGGTTGTCAGCGGACTTTATATTCTAATTACATCTATTAGAACTGTTTAGTAAAGGCTAAATTAGACACAATATATTGTGTAAAATTTTGACAATATCGAACGTAAATATAAACATTATATGTGACTTAATGTTTGCATTTATCTTCCTTTGTAATCAAGTACCTCCGTGGTCTAGGGGTATGGTACTTGCTTAGCAAGTGAGAGGTCCTAGGTTCAAATCCCGGACAATCCTTTTTTCTGATTTTTTTTTTTTTTTTTTTTTTTGGATTTACTAAATGATAGTATTCAACATGCGAAATGAAAAAAGTAATAACGTCTAGCGTGTACAAACTCATAAAATCATTATTACAGTGTGATAAATACTCTATATAAAAAGAATCTTCTATACACATATTAAAGAATAAGCAACGAAATCTTTATATCCGTATTGGCATTTTTCATTTGCTTCAATATACATGTATACATTTAACAATTCTACCAATTTGGGGGGTGGAGGGAGTCCGACCCCCACCCACCCCCCACCCCACCCCCTTACAACACCACCACCACCAGAACTGCGCATGCTCTTCTTTTTTCCCTAAGCAGGGGTCACAAATTCTCTGAATTAGCTTGTTTACTTTGGATTGCAGATTTAATATTAGGTTTTATGTTCTCGTAACCCGTTATTAACTATAGAAAATTTTTGTTAGGGAAACATCGGCCTAATAATCCTCATGGCTCGGATAAGGATTTAACTTAAGAGAAAAAAAAGTAGGTATACAGATTTCTTATTTCGGTGAATAAATGTTCCTCAACACAAAGTATTTTGATGCAAGTCCTCACAAGATCAGTGAAGCGTCATCAAATGTGTACACTGTGTAAAAAAGCTAGTTATCACAATCTAATAGGAATCGTGACATAGTTTTCCTTATTATATAAAACACAACTCGATTCCTGACCAAAAAAAGTCTAAATCTTTGTTTTCGCGCTGTTTCCTCAAAATTGGAATCTTTGTATAGTTGTGTATTTATGATTTCAACATAGATAACCATCAACGTAAGACAGAAAACGTGTGGTTCATCATTTTTCAAAAGATAGCAAATATACATTAGAAGTTTCTGCACTATTCCTCGCTCTAAGGAAACATTTGCATTGAAGGGTCTGCCCTGTTTTCTGATGATTAAAATTTACCTGAGTACGAAACTGTTAGTAATGAGTTAGTGTTAAGGCAGGTCGCGGGTTTAAAACTTCGCGCCTTCTGCGCATGATGACGCGCATAAGTCGTAAAACAAAAGCTAAGTTGAAAATAATTCTTAAGCAGTCTTAAATGGTCACTCGTATTAAAATAATAAAAAAGCAATTCTTCTAGGAGTTTTCAGTGAATTAGATTCATTAAAATATAATCAGAAATATAAATGTATGCACTTCCGGTTTTTCGGTAAACACCTTCATTTTCACCGTGTTGAACGGTGTTCAATCAGAAACCCGGGATCTCAACATTAGTTCAGGGTGTTTCGCTTTAATGAAATGTCAGAGATGGTAAACAAAATAATTAGAATATGGTTATCATTTCTATGTACATTTTAGCGATTCATTCACGTTCAACAACTTCTGTAATGTGCTTCATTTTCAGTGTTTACAAAATGAATGACCAGGTAAGCACAACAATCTTGTGTGTTAACGATTACTGTAGGTATATTCAGGGGCTTAGCTTGACTTAAAATTCTATAGTGAGGCAAAACTATTGCAGCCGGGGTGTGGGGAGCACCTTAGGCCCCCAGCAGGTCCAGGGAGGAGCTGTGAAGGGGGGTTCAGGGGGCGAAGCCACCCGAAGAAAAATCCATTGTTCTTTTATAGGGTTTTAGGCCTAGAATGTAAAAATCATACTTGTCTTGGACAGAAATTTCGTAAGGTTTACCAGTTTCAATATTTAAACCTCAGTTTGCATTTAATCATAAGATGCTGCATTTTTTTTTTAAAAAAAAAGGGTTAAATATATTAAATAAAAAATGTTTTTTCAACATGTTCAAACTTCTAACACATTTAAGAAATAAAATATCATTTTTAGAGTTCCATTGGGATATGACATGAAGTCGGTCAGGTGATCAAATTCTATAATGCCCAAGGGGTGTTATAGTAGATTGATTACACACCAACTTCATGTCATATCCCGATGAAACTCAAAAAATGATATTTTATTTCTTATACCTACATTTTACTTTTTATTCTTGTTACAAAGAAATATAGGCACTATTTAGACTTTGCTATGGAAATGCAACATACGTACAATACATATTTTATTAATTTTATATGAAAATACAACATTTTATAGATTTGTTTAAATGTTAAATATATATAGAATCTCCCATGATATATGGTTGAATATGATTTTTATCCAACAAGTTGTGTATTTTTTTTTTTTATCCCTGAGCCTTGGCGAGGGGATAAAAACACACAAGTTGGATAACAATCATATCCAACCACAAATCACAGGACATTCCTTTTATCAAATATCAAAAAAAATATCCAATAAGTGATATCCACGGGATAAAGGAGTAAACATGGGATGAAAACCATTAGTTTTAAAACAAATATTTTCTGCAATGTATTAAGGGATGTTGCTGAAAAATCTAATGAGGCAGTTGCCACAATTGGAGCTACTCCCCTGATATTATTATTTTTATCATCTGTAAAATGCATTCAATAAGGAGTAGATCAGAAAAATTTACAATGAAAAGGATTCTGTATGTTCAGTGCCCAGATTGTGGCTCCATGAACAAAGTGTATTAACAGTGATTAAGGAAAGATGCTTTACCCAACAGACAATGTCAAAGGTCGGAAAGTATTTGATATTAATGTCAAGGTTGCTACAGGTTATTGAATATAATTTATAAGGATATATTTTTTTGTCATTATAGGACTAGAATGCATCATATGAAATGAAATTTTAGTTAATTATCAATAACAAAAATTTTAGAAAGGGGCATACCACTGAGTCACTGAATTTTGTACATGAATGCTTGCCTAGAAAAAGAATTACATGTACATATATATATTTCTGCTTGCAGATTTGGATTTGATGACTATAGCCTACTTCTTCTTTCAAAATTATAAAGTCAATTGATTATAAGAACCTTAAGGTTGAAAACCTTTATTCCTTTTCTTTTAATTGCTCTAATAAATTTTTCTCAATTAGAATACATGAATTTTTTTAGTAAAGTAACTTTTTTATCCCTGATTTCTGTACAATATGATGACACAAACCTGGAACTAAGCAAGATAAGCATACCAGTTCTTATGATGTGTTAATTATAAATGTGCGTTATTGTTTACATGTAAAGTACACTGTATATATTATATATACATGCAGTATGCATTTCAATAATAAAATGAAATATTTGGAGATTATATTTCAAAAGTATGGTGCATGCTGGAACGTGAGAAACACATTTCAATAATCTATTCTCCACCATGAATATATATACACTGTAGTCCTCATAAAACTGAAAAATCATAGATGTTGCATATTCATAAGTGTTTCATTCTTTATATGTATGTTATTAGTCCCCTACCGGTGAAACCGGAGGGGACTATAGGTTTCCTCTGAGTCTGTCCGTCCGTCTGTCCGTCCGTCTGTCTGTCTGTCTGTCCGTCTGTCTGTCTGTCCCTCTGTCTGTCTGTCAGTCTGTCCCACTTGGTTTTCCGCACTTTTTTCCTAAACGCTTGCAGATATTGAGCTGATTTTTGGTATGTGAGTGTATCTTGATGAGTTACAGATCAAGTTTGCATTTCGTTCCGCTTCATTGATTTTTGACGGAATTACGGCCTTTTCAATTTTTACGGGTTTTCCGCAATTTTCTTCTAAACGCTTGTAGATATTGAGCTGATTTTTGGTATGTGGCTTTACCTTGATTAGTTATAGATCAAGTTTGCATTTTGTCTTGCTTCATTAATTTTTGACGGAATTATGGCATTTTCAATTCTTAACGGGAACGGAACCAGATTACACTTGCCGGTAGGGGACTAGTATTGCTAATGCAATACTCTCAGAATGCTTGTTGATAATGATTCAATTCAAGCAGCCTATATCTAGCTCTAAATCTGGTATATATCTTAATTGACATGAGTCAGTCTGTAATACACATGTACTAGTTGAATATAATTAATATTTTATATATTGACTAGCCTTAAAAATGTTCTTATGAAATTAAGTTGATTGAAATACTTATTTACATGCAACTTAGGAATTATTTGTAAAGTATGCAGTGTGTTAAGGGGAATAAATTTTGCTTTAAAGCAATCTGATTATTAGTCCCCTACAAGTGAAACCAGAGGAGACTATAGGTTTCCTCTTCGTCTGTCTGCCCATCTATCTGTCTGTCTGTTTAGTTGTCTAGCTGTCTCTCTGTCTGTCAGTCTGTCCCACTTGGTTTTCCATACTTTTTTCTAAACGCTTGGAGATATTGAGCTCATTTTTGGTATGTGAATGTATCCTGATGAGTTATAGATCAAGTTTGCATTTGGTTTTGTTTCATTGATTTTTGACAGAACTATGACCTTTTAAATTTTTAATGGTTTTCCACAATTCTTTTAAAAGCTTGAACATATTGAGCTAATTTTTTTTAATAAGACTTTAAATTAATTGATATATCAAGTTTGAATTTCATTCCGCTTCATTGATTTTTGACTGAATTAGGACATTTTCAATTTTTCATGGGAACCAGATTTCACTTGCCAATAGGGGACTAGTATTGCTATGGCAATACTCACAGAATGCTTGTTTACCATCGTTCTATTATTTCTATATTTTTTTTTATACCTGTTAAATTTTTATTTTTATACATGATATTCAAAAGATGCATACATGCATTTTAATTTGATTCTATTCCTATATCAGTATGATCAGTGTTGCTGTATTTTCTACACAGTCTCATAACATATAAAATATACATGTATATTCTAGACATTCAAGATGTAAAGCCACTGTTTTATTAAAGTTTTTATTCCAACTTTCCTACAATTGGCCTTGACCTGTGGTCTTAAAATTTGGAAAGTTTATTGAAAAAATGTTTGCAAGCATGCATATTTCTCGAGATACATGATCATGCATTCTCTCTTGCAGTGTATATAAAACATATGCAAGAATACCATCTGGTCATGTACTATAAATGCATATTATATTAATTATTTTTATAATATACCCCCAACAAAGTTTGGAGGTTATATAGGAATGACCTTGTCCATTTGTCTAGCTGTCTGTGCATATATGTCTGTTCCATATCTTTCTTACGGAGGAGCATTAGAATCTTCTACTTCACACAAAGATTGCTCATGACCTAAGGGTGTGTCATGACCTTAACCGAAGGTCATGACCTGAGGGTGTGTCATGTCCTTAACCCAAGGTCATTTGGGCAAGTTCAAGGTCACTGAAAGAAAAAGTTCATAATTCATGTCCGGTCCATATCTTTCTTTAGGAAAAACTTGAATCCAGGTCATATGGGAAAGTTCAAGGTCAATGAAAGAAAAAGTTCATAATTTGTGTCTGGTCCATATCTTTCTTATGCAAAAACTTGAATCCAGGTCATTTATGCAAGTTCAATGTCAATGAAAGAAAAAGTTCATAAATCCTGTCGGGTCCATATCTTTCTTATGGATAAACTTGGTGAGTTACCATTTTGCACAAAGATTGCTTATGACCTAAGGGTGTGTCAGGACTTTGATCCAAGGTCATTTGTGCAAGTTCAAGGTCACTGAAAGGAAAAATTCATAATTCGTGTTCGGTCCATATAATCAGTATTGATGTTCAATTAGGCTACGCCTTAGTTTCATTTATTAAAAATTTATAATGATCAATTACCAGTTAATGTTTAAACAAATTCTGAACACCAATCATAGTATTAGTGACTTGGCACCTTCTCTGAAAAACCTAGCGGGGGGTATAAGTCCACTTTGGACAGTTCTAGTTAATTTTATTTCATAACCTTGACCTTATAATTATGACCTTGAACATTAAATGATCTATTGTGATGACATAGGTGATTAAAACTAAAAGACAATTAAATGTAAGAAATTGATGGGTACACATTCTGCATTTATTATGAATTCATTCAAAACTTGCATTTCCTGATAAATCAGTATAACAGATAAATCAGTAAAAGTTTTTGAACTTTTGTCAATGATAAGAAAATTTAGTCCATAACACCCAATTTTTTTTTTATTTTTCAGAAGGAGAATATTTGATGATGATTTGGTATAAATTTCAAATAAATCCTATGTTTGTGTCTTTTTTAATAGTAAAATGAAGAAGGTATTGTCCGTTTTCCCTATATAATCCTATGTAAAATTACACGTAGGACCAATAAAAATGACCATATTTTGAGCGCTGTTACCTGACAAACTAGTCGGGGAATATTTTTCTTTTTTTGCACAGAGTTTACTTATGAACTGACAATTCACCATACAAAATTTTTCAAAAATCGTATGTTTGGAACTTACACCCACGAGACTCCTTAAATAACAGGTTTCCAAGGTTTACTTTCAAGAAGGGTTTCAACAGAAAAACGTAACTAATTATTATTGTACCGATGACGGTCACATATGTTACCCTAAACACTTCCCTACACCCATTTAGTGCCTCAATTACTTAAAACTTAAATTGTACAGTCTTAAATTATAGACAATCTTTTTTACAAAGTATTTCAGGTAAAACGCACATCAATGAAAGTGAGCATAAGCCAATCGGGCCTCCAGACCATAAACTGAGAACAGACATAAGTCAAAATTTTGATTTTGAATAGCTTGTCATTTATAATACATTATAAATAATCAAAAATGTGCAGGTTTGTAAAATATTTTAGGAATGACTCTAATTCTTGGCCAAATTATTCGAGTATAACCTGGTTTGGGTCAGTTTACGCTTTATAATCCGCGAAGCGGATTATAAAGCGTAAACTGACCCAAACCAGGTTATACTCGAATAATTTGGCCAAGAATTAGAGTCATTCCTTATAATTTAATTTTAAAATCATTAAATAACTAAGGGTGCAAAATTTCGTTGCTTTTTATTAGTTCAAATTTGCCGCTCAATAATACAACCGTAGTAACGGAAGTGATGGGAAGCGAGGGGAGGTAAAAACTGATGCATAGGCCTAGCGGCAGCCTTGTTGTTTGTTTACACGTGGTAAGATCGAATTATTGTTAAGTTAAAGGTACATTTATTAAATCTGGAATTTTCCATGAATCCCGAGGACTGGAAATGAGAGGATTGTATGGATACAGATGATTCAGCTGGTTGTCAGGGGGGGGGGGGGGTGTCCCCATACCAAACCAGGTTATACAGAAATAATTTGTGTTCCTTTTTGGATATTAACCAATCAGAGGCTAGAATACAAACAAAATTAAATTATTTTAATTTACACATATGGTAAAATATTTGTTTTGTTATCAAAATTATTTCAGAAGTTATTTTAATCTGAAAATTTGACTTAAGTCTGTTCTCAGTTTATGGTCTTGGGGCCAGATTTCATTGCATGTCCATGCACGTGTTTCTGAAAGGTGCCATGTACATCATTTTATAGGATCTTATAATATAGAGCCACATTTTAGATTACAAAAGAAAAAAAATCACTGAGAAGGGGAAAGCTGTCAATATGACAGCAGACTGTTGTTTTATTTTGGTGTGAACGCTACTATTGTTTTCTGAAATGAATCATAAAAACTCTCTATTCCGAAAACTGTAGGAGGTGAAATGCCAACAGAATCAATGTACTCCATTTGCATATTTTGCACAAAAATGACTAAGTTCAACAAATGGTATTTCCCTCATAAATGATGAAAAATGAAAATTATAACATAAAATAAAGTCCAAGTAATATGCATTTATGATATGTGTACAATTGATCCGCAAAATAAAAAAGTTCTTATTTTTGAAAACTGTAGGAGTTATGCTTACAAATGATGTACCCTATATGCAATAATTTGCAAAACAAATGAAAAGTTGTACAATGTGACAGTAAACCGGGTTACCATTTGTGTGAACATTACTGATATTTCTCTCTTATTTTTTTTAATCTTTCTATTCTAAAAACAGTAAGAGGTTACAACCCAACAATATAGAGGTACCTATATTTTGCGTTTATGATCAAGTTCAAACAGTTTGCATTTTTTTCTCATATATTATCAAAGTCTAAGTTACGTACGTCTGATATTTGTACAATTGATCTGCGCAACCAAAAAAATTCTATCTTGAAAACTGTAGGAGAAGTTATCCGGACAAAGGGGTGTACCCTTATTAAAAATCAAAATCCAGATACTATGCTCATTTCTGATACATGTACAATTGATCTGTAAAACAAGAACTTCCTATCTTGAAAACAGTAGTAGTTATCTGGACAAATAGTGTACCTTACATGCAATATTTTCCAAAAAATGACTATGTTCACAATTTATTCTTTTCACATAAATTATCAAAAATCAAAATACAAGCACTACATATTTCCGATACATGCAAAACTGATCCGCCAAATAAAAAGGTTTCCATCTTAAAAACTGTTGGAAAAGTTATCTGCTCAAAAGATGTACTCTTTTTGCAGCATGTCGGGAACTCACTGTAAGGACCAGCGCCGGAAACGAAGTCTAGACCAAAATTCCTGATCATTAAATGAAAATTAAATACAAACAGAGAAACGAGGCATACCAAAACTTAAACACACACACACACCAAAAAGTGTATGAAAACCGTAAATAAAAACTACTGTACAAACTTGTTTGTTGCTAAGCTACCAATACGATGTACAATATCTCTTCTTAGGAATATATATAGTATAAAAGTACAGGGAATATATATGTATAAAAGTACAGGGAATATATATGTATAAAAGTGCAGGGAATATATATAAAAGTACAGGGAATGAGGGAATATATATGTATAAAAGTACAGGGAATATATATGTATAAAGGTACAGGGAATACACATGTATAAAAGTACAGGGAATACATATGTATAAAAGTACAGGGAATATATATGTCTAAAAGTACAGGGAATATGTATATATAAAAATACAGGGAATATATATGCTTTCATTTTTTATTTTTCTTTTCAGTGAATTGTCAATTTAATCCGAATATGTGCAACTGGAGAGTACTAAAGAACCCACAAGTTTTCACAGCTTTCGATCATGCGGTGCAATTCTGTGGAATAAATGGTAACTTCCGGGACTGCTTCAACGATATAAGTTTTGCCAATGCAATTGCTTGGAGGCTAGGGGCAATAACTAACTACAAGGTATACAACATCTCACCAGGTAAGTCTTCATTAACTTCCTGTATAATACAATGTGTATTTAGGCAGGTAAATCAGAAGTGTTATTTTTACTGTGTGAAAACGTGTTATTTTTACTGTGTGAAAACATGTTGTTTATACTGTGTGAAAACGTTTTATTTTTACTGTGAGAAAACGTGTTATTTTTGCTGTTTGAAAGCGTGTTAAATTATTTTTACTGTGTGAAAACGTGCTATTTTTAGTCTGTGAAAACGTATTACTTTAATACTGTGTGAAAACGTGTATGAAACATGTTTTTTTTACTGTTTGAAAACGTGTTATTTTTACTGTGGGAAAACGTGTTATTTTTACTGTAGGAAAACGTGTTATTTTTACTGCTAAACGTGCTATTTTCCTCTATTGTTCCCAACTAGCTATCTAAGTTGTTGAAGCTTGATCACATGATCAAATTTAAAACATCACATAAACTGGATGTTTCTGTTTTAAGCTTCTAAACAAGCTTACATTCCTGGTGTTTCTAAACTTGAAAACAATAACCTGTGAAACAATAACGATTAGTTCATAATACGAGTAGTGCAACATAAACTGGATGTTTTTATTGGTTTCTTTTAAATCAGATTCGTCTGTTATTATTTGTAATCGTTGCGTCAGAATAAGCCTTATTTATACGAGAAATTTCTGTATATTAGAAACATAAATTTGGAAATTATTTTTGTAAACTGACACAAAATAAATAAAACAAAATATATAGCCTTTTGATTTGGTACAGTCCCTAGATATACAGACCTTAGCACTTCCTGCTCGGTCGATATGCTTTCTTTCAGTTCAATACATATATAGGGATTGGCCTCATCAATTTGCTACATGTTTATAGTATATTCCCACTGAAAATTGATGTCATAATATGAAAATTTAAAGAATCGCTGTGCAACCTGTATATTTTCATTACCGGTCTTCAAAAAAGTGTTTAAGAAAAAACACTCAATAGATAGAGTAAATATAAACAATCCTCATGATATACACTAAAATGCCCAAAGTTACTCCAATTTCTTGTTTTCAATTGACCTTCACAGTAGTTCAGTTGGTAGAGCCCTCGCTCTGTGATCGTGGTTCTAGTCCCAGCCAAAACAAACCTAAAATTGATTGATTGATTGTATGTTGTTTTACGCCCAATTCGAAATTTTTCCCTCATATAGAGACGTCATCATATACCGGTGAAGGGCTTCAAATTTTGACCTTTAATTGGCACTCAGGGTCATCGAGCAATGAGGGATCTTTTTCGTGCCAGCACCTACTG
This sequence comes from Saccostrea echinata, assembly GCF_033153115.1. Lineage (NCBI taxonomy): Eukaryota > Metazoa > Mollusca > Bivalvia > Ostreida > Ostreidae > Saccostrea > Saccostrea echinata. Next base: position 825,044 of record NW_026889766.1, read on the forward strand.
CGACAAGAGACCTCGGTTTATACGGTCTCATCCGAAGGACCGGTCTCCACGTCCCACAGTGGGATTCAAACCCGCGACATAAGGATCAACTCCTTACTCCGCGATTCAAGAACAGATGCTCTAACCACTGCGCCACGCGGGCGAAAATTGGTAAGCAACTGTCATGTTAATGACCAATTTTGTCATGTTAATGACCAAGCGTACAGGATGTTGATCCAAACTACCCTTTTAATTGGTTTATTTACAACAAATTTTCTTTCAACTTTTAAAACATTTACATTTAATAATCCAAAATATACAACATAAACTGGATTGAGTTGGGTAACTGTCAGTGTTCAACTCGGCGATGACGGTTGTCCTTAATTACGATACAATTGGTCTCCGGACTGGTACGGAAATATATCCTCCTGTCCTACTGCCGTGGAGGCCTATACACACAAAAGGTATACGTCTTGCGCCCAAGACTCTAGATGTGACCGTGTCTGGTGCCGGGACATCTACCAACAGGAAGAGGACCTGTTAATTACCCATGCACATTATAATGTCAAGGTGGACATACACTTTACACATTGTAAGTTATACAGTGCATACACATTTACATATGGCGTACAAATAGCATAAAGATGCTTTACTACAATATACGTATTATACTTTTAAACTTTATAACAAATATTACAGAACAGAGGACATACTGAAAGACACGAACGGGACACCGTAAAACAATCATTACTCGAACACTTTTGACCAACTATACATATAAATAACGTATACAGAAATATAAAAATAATTAATCTCAAACAGCAAAACAGTTAAGGCTGACTATGTTGAGAAATTCCGAAACTGTTTTTTTTTTTTAAGATACATGTATTTACAACATTTATATTTTAATGAAAAAATAAAAACAAGGCTTACCTCAGAAAAGTGGGACCATACATATATGTAATACCAGGTAAACTGTGTTGAAGTCTGCCATGACCATTCTATTGCAAAATTTACTAAAATCTCTAGAGAAGTATAAGAACGTCCTTTCCTATGATGACTGACGTGTCCAACTGCCGCACAGACTCAACATTACATTTAAAGGTCCCGTAATTTGAGGCATAAAAAGTGTTAACTATGTACATAGTGAAAAACGCAGGCTCACCACAGGGGAATATGATTTTGCTTGCGTGTTCGAATATAGACCATTTATATAGATGTAGATTTTAATGTGACAAACTGTCCCATGAATGACTTTACAACACTTTATACAGGTTGCGGTAGCCAAGTAGTAGGGCGCTCGAATTATCCGGGTTTGATTCTCGTTCCCAGCACCTTGTCCAACCAAAGACGTTTAACACAGGTCGTGACTTTTTCTTTCGCAAAGAGCGTGGCATTAGAAGTGAAAGTCAGAGTCTTTTGGATATGACCTTAAAATGTAGGCGGCCCCATGTTACGGTGGGTATCGGCAGGATAAAGAACCTTCACTGCTCAATGGCCCTGAGTACCGAGTATAGCTCTCAATTTGAAGTCCTTCACGAGTATAGGGTGACGACTCTATATAGGTGAAAAATTTTCGAATAGGATGTAAAACAACAAATACGGTGGAATCATCATTGTTCGTGGGGATCAATGCTCGTGGATTTCGTGGATCACCCTTACCCACGAATTAACATCCCCATGATCGTTTTTTTTTTTTTTTTGTTTGTTTGTTTGTTTGTTTTGTAAACACACCGTTTCATTGAATCTTCTGTATAAACACGTAACCCACAAAACTACGTCCCACGAACAAGAAAAATTTTGCTTGCCCACGAACATGACCCTTATTAATTAAAATGATTCCACAGTAATTAATAAATCCTACTGTCTTAACTATTAATTGGAGAGCATGAGGACTAATGGAAACGCGCTTAACCCTAACAAAAAATAATATAGTTTACTATAATTAAATATAGTAAATACTTTGATTAACAATGACACTTTACTCTAGAACTTGTTTGAAGATTAAGAGTCTTTATATTTCCTGAATTCAATACCAATGATGTAAATTTTTGAAAGAATATGTAAATATACAAGTAATATTTCAATTTAATATTAGAAAATTGCCTATAGGAATTTGAAAAAAAATAAAATATAACGATCTGAAAATCCTAGTTAAGACACTTTGATTAACTATAGTAAAACCTTTGAATTACCATAGTGAAAACTTTGATACTACAACTATAGTTTACGACAGTATTTTTAGTTAGGGTTAACAATCACTCAAGACCAGAGCATTGGACGTTAAAACAAAATAAATCTTGGTATTAGTATTAAAACATTATGAATAACAGGTAACAGAACATTAAGCCATTCTGGAATGCATCAGTCATGTCCAGCAAAACAGTAGGAATGAAGCTGATCGGGTCAACACTTGACAATATCCTTATCAGATTAACTAATGTGTGTTTATTTTCAGTGTATAATATATATGATTTTCTGCCTTCAGAATTCATGTCTACATATATCAATAACTTGCAGTCATTTGAGGACATGCTTTATTTATATAGTAAAAGAAATATAGAAGTGAAACGTAGAAGAACATTCTTTTAATGTTGAAATGCAAAGGTGTAAATTCATTTTTAATTTTTTTTAAAAACAATTCATAATGATCTCTTCATCAAACTATACTTAGATCTTTATGTGTTGTAACGTTGAAAGATGAAAAATTAAGGAAATCCCCAAAAGACGTATTTAAGATTCTTTTTTTTCATTTAAATATTTACTGGTATTTCTATCAACTGACAAAAATGAGAATTTACTTTGCTTTTTCAATGTATGTGTAAAATTATCCACAGTAAATTTAATTACTAGTATTAAAAGTATCAGGGTGTGATGCAAACAACTTCAAAATACTGATACTAGTATATTCTGTACGTTTTTCACAAATCACTTACATATTTAGTAGTTGTACATGTATGTGTAAAATGGGGAGGGGTATATATAGATTATATGTTGATGTTTTTCAGTTGTACATGTATTTGTGTAGGTGGGATATGGAGCGTATTGTTTTTAAAAGTATGACATAAATATAGATTGGAAACATTTTAAATGTTTCAATATCAATTTAATCAATCATACCTTTTTTTGAATCAAATGATTTAAAAGAGGCTTAATTGACGGTGTCTGTTAACACCATCGCTATTAAATTTAATGGCGATATCACCATGAATACTAAATTTAATGGCGATAACACCATAAATATTAAATTTAAAAGGGAGTATCCTTGCAATATGTAGGAATAATCTTCATCTCAAAAGCAAAACCATAATGGGCCACACTATAGGCTATTAAAATTTTACATAAGAATATATAGCCATATGAGGGGAGATCTGATGAAGAACAGCAGGGCCATAATGACTCACGTGAGCGCTGTGGCACATGAGCCGCTTAACATGTTTGAGAAAAAGATCTGACGCATTTATATAATGTCAGGATTAAGTTATTGGAATATTTGGCTATTGCAATATTTATATCTTAGGAATGATTTGGCACTGCCATTTTTACAAAGAACTACGCACGCTAACTCTCGATTCCCGCCTACATTTTAAACCCATTTAATTTAATACTAATGACAATTTGACAGTAAAATCTTTGTTGAATGCAAAGAACAGTTCAATGGTAATTGACTGATAATTTTACTGCCAGTGTTAAATAGTTAATTACCCATAATTCCAGCTCTTTAAATAAGGGGGGTAGACGATATTTTCCATTGAAATCGGGCTTTAAAGCATCAACACATTTTAAAATATTCTTGGATATGAATAAATGTTCCTTAAATCTCTTTTTATGTTTTACGCATATAAAATTAAACATATATTATTAATAAAATACAATGTTTTTGTTGTAAAACCCTCTGAAACTGGTGAAAAAATAAGCATTTTTGTAGTTTTTTGTCTGTAAACATATGTTCCCCCCCCCCCCCCCCCCGTGAAACACAAAAAGCTTTGGTGTGAATTTGTGAAATGACAGTCCATATTACCTGTAAAAAGGAATTTTTGTTTCACGGGGGGGGGGGGAGATTTTTTAAAAATATTTTCCGTTGATTTCTATAGTGAAAAACATAAGTTTTACCCAAATTATAGAGTTATCTCTCTTTGTTTTTCTAAACAAATAATGTTTTATGAAAATTCATATAAATATCTATATAAATATGAAAAATCATTCAAATGTGTTAATTTTTGAAAATTGACTTGGAGGTAGGCGGGAGAACAATGCTATCGTTCGCAGTTCTTTGTCACCTCCACAATCTTCCGCTAAAAATTGACCGCTGAATAAATGTTCCCAAGTTAAGTGGATTCAAATCTTATTTTTCAAATTATGAAGTCAGGGACTGGGCTGAGGTTAAAAAAGGGGGATCAATGTTTACACAATGCATGTTAACAAAAAACCCTAAATCTTCAAATCAAATAAATCTACAGAACAGCAAAACTCTTAAGAACATCTTGGACCGAGTTGATTCAATTGAGCTTCTTCTTTTTTTCCAGAGCTTGATATATATGGCAAAATCATGGTTTTTTCGGATAACTTATTCGACGAGATTCATCATAATAGTTTAACTTTTAGTGTGTTATATTCACCCAAATTATCTGTGGATCCGACCGAGTCTCGTTGCCTACGGTACAGATATTTATTAACTGGAAATGCGTACTTGTTTGTGTCGTATCAAACAGACTTTGACGCCTTCTTCAACGATATTCCAATAATTACACATTCCACACAAGACACTTTCAATTTAAGTTATGGTTATGCCCAGTTGCCATCTGTCAAGTACTTCCGGGTATGTATAAGTTTAGGATATTTATGCATTATTTATATGTGAAATTTTTTATTAACATGTACATGTAGCATTTAATCTTTACATTCCATATGAATTTTTCTTGTCTTGTATAGTATGTTGAAAGTTTTAAGACACCTAGACATGGCCGTATGAACTGGGGGGGGGGGGGGCTCCTCCAATAATTTTGCCTATATATATAAAAATATAGAAGACATACGTTCTTCATGCTTGTGCCCTCTCATTAATAAAGTCGGGTGTGATGGCACCCTCCTTTTATTTTACTTGTCGAGGATTTTTTTTTTCTTGGTTGTACACCCCTCCCCCCAAATGAAAATGTTTAATTGTCCTTCCAGACTGAAATATTCCTTCCTACGGGTCTGCTTAAGAGAGAATGTCATGAATCATCAAGCTTACTCAATGTAATTGATGGAAACTATAAAATTGAAAATTTTCGGGATTTTTGCAATAATAAACTTCTTAAACAGTTTTATCATTTCTGGTAAAATTTTATAATGATTTGCCAAATATTTTCCATGGTAACCATATCCCAAAGGAAGTAATATACACGCTTTAGAAAAATTCAGATTCAGTCAATTTGCAATACTTTTGCCTAGTACAACAAATACAAAATCAATAAATATTAATAAAACTGATTAAAATTATTTTTAAAAAACTAGTATTTTTAGGTCACCTAAGTCACTCAGGTGACCTATTGCTATCTGTTTTTGTCCGTCGTCGTCCGTCGTGCGTTAACATTTAAACATTTCAGCTTCTTCTCTGAAACCGCTCAACCAGTTTTGGCATATAGCATCTGCGGGTGAAGGGGGACAAAAATTGTGAATTTCATGGTCCCTGCCCCCCCTGGGGCCTGAGGGGTGGGGCTAAAACCACCAAAATTAATGCAATCTTTAAAAATCTTCTTCTTTACTCCTGGACATCAAGCAGTCAAACTGTTGGTATGATTGTAATAAGGATTGAGCCCTCTACTAAAATTGTGAAATTCATGGCCCCATTGGCAGGGGTTCTGGTGCTAGGTTGGGGCTATATAGATCATATAGTGAAAGTGCATTATTTCTTTGAAAATCTTCTTCTCTGCTCCTGGGCATTAGATAAACTAACTAAGTACATAGTTATGTAGAGCAAGACTGCCTCTTCCAAAATTGTGAATTTCATGACCCCTGGGTCAGGGGTTCTGGTGTTAGGGCGGGGCTCTATTGATTATATAGTGAAAATGCATTAATTCTTTGAAAATCTTCTTCTCTGCAATTGGGTATTAAATAAACTAACTAAGTACATAGTTATAATGAGCAAAACTGCCTCTTCCAAAATTGTAAATTTCATGGCCCCTGGGTCAGAGGTTCTGGTGTTAGGGTGGGACTCTATTGATTATATAGTGAAAATACATTAAATCTTTGAAAATCTTCTCCTCTGCTCCTGGGTATGAAATAAAGTAACTAAGTACATAGTTATAATGAGCATGGCTGCCTCTTCCAAAATTGTGAATTTCATGACCCCTGGGTCAGGAGTTCTAGTGTTAGGGAGGGGCTGTATTGATTAAACAGTGAAAATGCATTATATCTTTGAAAATCTTCTTCTCTGCTCATGAGTATTAAATAAATTAACTAAGTACATTGTTATGATGAACATAGCTGCTTCTTCCAAAATTGTGAATTTCATGGCCCCTGGGGCAGAGGTTCTGGCTTTAGGGTGGGGATCTATTGATTATATAGTGAAATTGCATTATATCTTTGAAATCTTCTTCTCTGCTCATGGGTATGAAATAAAGTAACTAAGTACATTGTTATGATGAGCATGGCTGCCTCTTCCCAAATCGTGAATTTCGTGGCCCCTGGGTCACGGGTTCTGGTGAAAAGGGGGGGACTACTCTATTGATTATATAGTGAAAATTCATAATTTCTTTCAAAATATTTTTTTCTACTCCTGGTTATAAAGCAAAGAAACAAGTGTATAGTTGTGATGAGCAAGGATGCTTTTACAATTTTTTTAAAACTTGTGTTCCCAGGGGTTCTGTTGTTTCTCTGAGAGGGGGAGGGGGCTATTGATAATATAGTGAAAATATGTGAATTCTTTGAAAATCTTCAACTAATTGCATAGTGATGATGATGCTACCTCTTCCAAATATGTAAATTTTCAACATCTGGACATTTAGTCAAGTGTTCTGGTCCTGGCCAGGGCTCTTGTCATTTGTATTCTATTGAGTGAAGTTATTCCCCTTTGCCATTCACTTTTGATAATTAATCACTGTAGATAATGTATTTGAAAGGTTAATAGAATAAGAGAATTATGAAAGAACATTTATTGTATAATATAAAAATAAAAAGTACTTTCATAGTTTTAACAATCAGGTAGACTTGGAAATAATAGATGAATAAAACTGAAACAAAAATAACTTATCTTCTTAAATGTTCTTCAAAGGCCAAGTGAGGTCAATGTGAGAGGTACATGTAATACTATAGATTGCTTGGTAATTGTGATAAATGGGAGACAGATAGAAAGATACTAGACCAGTTATTTTGTTGATCTTAATCGTACTAATTTTCTTGCTATTGGGCATTAGTTAGAGCTTCAATTATCAGTTTATGGATCCCCTAAATTGTTGTACTCAGGTGACTGTTAAGGCCCTTGGGCCTCTTGTTATATTTTGTCTATACATGTGAACAAAAACTTTTAAATTTCTATTAGTTTTTCTACATACACTTAGCCTATTTTTGACCCTGTTTCGGTGACTGAATTCTCAGATCTACAACAAGAAAATAAAAAAATATCTGACGCTATTCTCAAAAAGGTGAACATTATTACTATTTATATCAAAATTAAAATTAAGAAGCATTCTTAAGTGGGTTTAAATTGAAAGGATTTTTTATCATACTGATGGGTAATTTTCCCATCTTTTATTGTCATGAATTACCTCCCTTGGAAGCTTTTCTATGATAGAAATAAAAAATGTCTGCAACCTTTCCATGTTCTGGAGCACTGAATCAAGGAAAATTCATGTTGTTTCAAGAGGGAAAAAGATTCATAAGCTTGGAATCTTGTCAACAACAAAAACCTTACGACAAATCAGGTAATGCAATTTAAAAAAAAATATTTCTAAAAGCGATCAATTTTCTCCCTAATCCGAATTTTCTCCAATCATCTGTTTACAGTATAAGTCCGTCCGTCCGTCTGTATTTCTGACTGTCTGTAACACTTTCGTTTCCGCGCGATATCTCGAGAACCCTTTGAGCTTTCGCAATGACATTTTGCATAGCAACTCCCTATGGGCTAAAGAAGAAATCTATTGATTTTGAGGTCAAAAGGTAAAACGACAAGGTCATAAATTAATAAATTCTGTCTGTTTTAACACTTCGTTTCCGCGCGATATCTCGAGAATCCTTTGAGCTTTTGCAATGGAATTTTACATAACAACTCCCTGTGGCCCAAGGAAGACCCCTATTGATTTTGAGGTCAAAAGGTCAAAATTCAAGGTCGTAAATTCATACAATCCGTCTGTGTGCAACACTTTCGTTTCCGGACGATATCTCAAGAATCTTTTGAGCTTTTGCAATGAAATTTTATACCATAACTCCCTACGGCCTCTCTCGACCCTCTCAAAGTGTCCCGCCCCGTTTTTTTCTTTTGTTTTTTATTTATCGTATTAAGTCGCTTGGCACTATATTTAGCACAGGAGCATGTGGAGTGTTATTACGTATAATACAGGTTGTCGGCGGACTTCATATTCTAATTACATCTATTAGAACTGTTTATTAAAGGCTAAATTAGAACCATGTATTGTGTAAAATTTTGACAATATCGAACGTGAATATAAACATTATATTTGACCTATTGTTTGCATTTATGTTCCTGTTAAATCAAGTGCCTCCGAGGTCTAGGGGTCTTTTTTTTCCTCCATTGATTATTTCTCTGACAAATTTCAAGTTAAAGGGTGTGTGTCACATTTTGACATTCACGGAAAAGTCAGTATAATAACAGGCATATTTTCAAGGTCAAACCTATAATTATAATTTTTTTATACTTTCATAGAGAGAATGAAGAAATGATCTATTGAAACCAGTATCAGTTATATTAGGCACAGATGGATCTTAAGATAATGTAAGTATATTATCATGTATAATAATTATTGGGATTCTTTTTTTATTTGCACCTTTTAGCTCACCTAAGCTGTAAGCTCAAGTGGTCACATTTGTTCAGTGTTCGTCTGTCTGTCCAATTGTAAACTTTTTGACTTACTCTCCAGAAAAACTAAGCCAATTCCAACCAAAAGTATTACATGGCATCCCTGGGTAAAGGAAATCCAAGTTTATTCATAGAAAGGCCACACACTCTTTCAAGAGGGAATAAACCTAGCAAAAATTTAGTGGCATCTTTAAAACAAGAGTCCCATGGGCCACAACGCTCACCTGAGTAACTTTGGCCTGGCTGTTTTTCACCTGATTTCCCCCCTCGTAATACTTATTGTGGCCCCGCCCTACCCCCAGGGGTCATGATTTGAACAGTTTAGAATCTACACTACTCCAGGATGCTTCCACTTAAGCTTCGGCTTTTCTGGTCCAGTGGGTCTTGAGAAGAAGATTTAAAAAAGAATTTCTACATATTTCAATGTAAAACTTGGATTCTCTATTGTGGCCCCGCCCTACCCCCGGTGGTCATGATTTGAACAATCTAGAATCTACACTACCCCAGGATGCTTCCACATAAGTTTCAGCTTTTCTGGCCCAATGGTTCTTGAGAAGAAGATTTTTTCTACATATTTCAATGTAAAAATTGGATTCCCTTTTGTGGCCCCGCCCTACCCCCGGTGGTCATGAGTTGAACAATTTAGAATCTACACTACCCCAGGATGCTTCCACATAAGTTTCAGCTTTTCCGGCCCAGTGGTTCTTGAGAAGAAGATTTTTAAAGATTTTTTTGGTTACATATTTTAATGTAAGACTTGGATTCCCTATTGTGGCCCCGCCCTACCCCCGGGGGTCATGATTTAAACAATGTGAATCTACACTAACCCAGGATGCTTTCACACAAGTTTCAGCTTTCATGGCCGAGTGGTTCTTTAGAAGAGGATATTTTAATGACCCCACCCTATTTTTGTCTTTTCTTGATTATCTCTCCTTGGAAGGGGGCTTGGCCATTCATTTTAACTTCCTGTTACCCAAGAATGCTTTGTACCAAGTTTGGTTAAAATTGGCCCTGTGGTTCTTGAAAAGAAGTTGAAAGTGTGAAAAGTTTACAGACGGATGGACAGACAGACGGACATGTCCTTATGAATTTTCAAAAGTTGAATTCATTTCTTTAATGAACTCATTGTATCCTTTTGTGCCAATTACAAGCAAAAATATAAAATCAAAATTCTCAAGTCTTGTAAATACAAGCTGGGTTGAGTGGCGCTGAAATATGGAAGCAAGTTTTACATTATACAGATTAGCTACATAAGTCACATTGCTATCCAGCATATTCATTTGTTGTGAGTGGATTCAAGTATGTATAAGTCATGGCCTCTTGATGCTAGGGTACAGCCCTTGTAAGAACATGAATGTTTCATGGGAATATAGATTGGAATGTTTTTCAAAAACTTTCTAAAAAAAATAATAGCATTGCATAGGTGGCTCAGGTGAGCAGTGTGACCTTTGGAACTCTTCTTATTTTTTTCTGTTAATTCATAAATTGCTAATTTGAACCCAAGGTAATATTTTAATTTTACTCAGATTAAAGGAAAAAATATCCTTTGAGATTGTCAATTTTTCTCCATGTAAGGAAATGTAGTTTGGGCAACTTTGTTTAATATTTTTATTTTTTTAAGTTTTTACACAGCAGTCAGATTCTCATGAGAGACTGTGATTGCCAGGGAGTGAAGACACAGACATGACTGAGACAAGTGAGATGACAGAAGCCACCAGCATTATGGGTCTCTCTGCATGATTATGTTCCAAAAACTACAGTTTGAGATAATTTCTTTGAATGCTGTAAACATGGGCATTGCCCTATCAAGAAACAGATGAAAATTAAATGGATTGAAGCTTTCGTTGAATGAGGAATGACTAATCAATTAAAAGAAGAGAAATATTGAATTTAAGACAAATTTTGTAAAGGTTAAACCTAAAAAAAAAAAAAACAACAAAAAAAAAACAATTCTCATATATAAATTTATCATGTTTTTGTTTGAATTTTCATATATATATATATATATATATATAGTTCATTGGACTGTTACCAGCATTTTTTGATAACTTAAGGATTACAAAATGTCTGTTCAGCTCTGTTGCTGTGGACCTCATTTGGTTGCTATACACAGATTACATAACTGATGCAGAAAATTGAGTATGTTTTTTTTTATAATTTATAAGTGAGTTGAAGCTTAAATATCTTGTTTTCTGTATATAAATACATATTTTCTTCTTTTTTGTCAGTGTTTCGAAAATACATTGGTTACTATGCAGTAAAATTGGTTGCTAAGGACATATTACATAATTATTTCAACATTATATCACTTTATTTATTGATATTGCTGGAGTGTATTAGCAAATATACATGAAATAATATCAATGTGGAAAAATTTGAAGGTTTTTCCCTTAAAAATTGATGTGTGTTTTTAACCTTTATTTGGCGTAAAACATAATTTAACTGTTGCTATGGACATCATTTGGTTGCTATGCACAGAATATGATTAAGGCTGAAATTTAAGTATGCTGTATTATTCCTAAGAGAAATGAAGCTTGTTTATCTAATTTTTTGTATTTAAATACATGTTCTCCTTTATTTTTTGACACGATCTCTTGAAAATGCCTTGGTTGCTATGCAGTAAAATTGGTTGCTATGGACACATAACAGGATTTTTATCTCATAATATCACTATATTTATTGATAATGCAAGAGTATAATAGCAAATATACATTAACAATTATCAATTTGGAAGAAATTGAAAGTTTTCCTTAAAATTTGCTGTGTATTTTTAACATTTTTTAAGAGTAAAAGCATAAAATTTAACCGTTTTTTCCACAAAAATGATAAAAATGCTTCTCAATTTTTTATGTCACTAGCTGAAACCCCGCGCAAGCGCGGGTAATTGAATTTATACCACTACCAACAGAAAATATATTGTAGTTTCTACTGACAGCCTGCAGGCTTATAGCAGGAAGAAATACTTTGTTCAAAATCCTGTATGTGCGTCTCCAACCCCCTACCCCACCCCCTTTTGTAAAAACTTGAAAAAATAACAATTTCATTAATTGACGTTTATTGTGAAACCTGTTCTACATGTACTATGTTATGGATATTGTACTTCAGATGCTCTTATTTCATTTCCGTCAAAGATAAAAGCAGCGAATACGCACATTTTACTGATAAATTGATTGATTTTGGGGGGGGGGGGGGTAAAAATTCACAGGTACTTGGGTCTTGGTTTATAAATATGTATGTACCTTATTGATATATAAAAAATGTACTTTACCCTTTTAACATATCAATAAGGTACATAAATAATTAAATATTATATAAACCTGTGTAAAAATTAGCTTTTAACGCCCTATGAATAAGCCGAGTATTTGATACAAAAGACTGTATTCAGAAAAAAAAACTGAAATGTATTGATTAAAGCACAAAGTTTTACAGTTTTAATTGTATATGAGCAATATCTTATTCATTAATTTTCTCTTTTCATGTAAGCAATTTTATTACGAAGTAGAAAATGTACTTCGGGTTCGTTGCCACGATGCTCTTAGTAAAATTATTAGGAAAACCTATTACATATATGTAATAGTCTTTCGATATATAAATTTATTCACAACTTAAAGTGTTATCAATGATTTACCATTATTTCAATGACCATTCACACATAAGATTTTTTTTATGTTCCTGTAGCTATAATCGTCTCGGTTTCTTTTTAACATCGGGCTCGATGCTATATGATGTTCTAGAAGCTTCCGTCAATATTAAGATCGATGAATGACAAAAATAATTTGCACATTTCCCTTTTTAATCGGTTCTCACAACTTATTTCTTTTATGTCATTTAAATCAAGTTTTGATTGAATAATTCAGTGATGACGTTTTATGAAATAAATAAACGATTGATTGTTGTCAGTTTCATTGAAAATTGCCTGAAACTTAGATCCGCCAACCGGTAACGCCACCGTACTCATGTTTTTGCTATTTCATGGCTGTTTATAGAAAATAAAAGTAGACTTTTAATTTAATGTACGATACTTACAATGCGAGTGAATTCTAAATATAGTTTACGGACATCATATTGTATTTAGTGTATTCTTAGTGGAGTAAGTAAAAACTCTGGTGCATCCGTTTCGGAGTTTATTTGCAAAATTTATTAATTTATAAGTATAGATTCTTGAAGATCAACCTTTATTGTGTAAGAATCAAATTCATTTTAATGTTCAGCTTGTTGTAGATTTTATATATATAAGTTTAAGTCATGGCTGTTGTAGGTGATATCTGTATTCTTTTTGTAAAAATATTCTTTTATAAAAGTGAAAACTGAAGCTTGTTTTCTTAAATTACAGTGGTTTCCATGGCAAAACTTAATAAGGGAAAGAAATAATAGTTTTGTTGGTCAAACATCATTTTCATGTATGTAAAAGTTGTGTACTATAAACACTTTTTATAACCAATAAAAGAAAACAGGAAGTCAAAATTTTAAGTTTCCATCTGAAGCTTGATGATTCGTGACATTCTCTCTTAACACGGACGGAGACGTTAGAGTAATGATTTTCTATTTTGACGTCAAATTGTTGAAGGCCTCACAAGTGTAACTCCATAAACCGAAACTAAAAGTCACGCTGACATTGAATATTGACGGCTGCTCCCAGAGTTTAGCTATGTGTATATAAATTACACAAGCAAAATATATTTAAAAAAGCGATATTTTATCAAACTACCATGAAATCAATAAATATAAGTACTGAATTATAAATTTTGGGTGCTTATTGGGCCATAATGCGGACAGCTATCAAGACAAATTTTCATAACGTTCTAATGCGCGTGACATGTCAGCAAAGCCGTCCGTGTCATGATATGATGAACGTCTAAAATGTTGTTTCAATGCTTAAGTGATTTCTTATAGTCTACACATGTATCATTTCTAGAATGGGATTGTTTAGGCCACATATGTATTATGTGGTGCTAGGATATATGTTTTCAAGCCATCTGCTTCATACGAATTAAGGGTAAATGTTTGAGTATGTGAATTTTTAGACTCTAAGATGTATATATTATAACGTCATTTTATTATATAATTTTTTGGCGTTTATAATTAAGGGTTTGTGATTTTTTTTTTTTGGGGGGGGGGGGGGGTATATGATACAGAGGTGCACCTTTCATCTTTTCTCAGATACATATCCGAGCAGTGTTTATGGAAGGCCCCATTAGTGTGGCAATGCTTGATGACATACAAGTCTTAAAGGGAATCTGTGTTGGTAAGTAACAAACAAGATACTTATATTACATTTACTCGCTGAAGTAGTTATACGCATGCGCGAAAGATAGTACGAATATGTGCATATTTGTTAGAATCAGTAAGGCTTTGTCAAAAAATAACAGAATTGTAAACTTACTTGTTATACAAAAAAAAACAATATATCTTCACTTGCTTGATGCAGGCGAAAAATTTCAGTGTTCTATAATGTCATCTTAGAGTCAAATACAATGTTGAAAAAATTTTATCAATCCAAAAGAAAAAAATTTTCAATTTTAATTCCATCTGGTCTTCATTGAAACCTGTTTTTGACGAGTGACAGTTCAATTAATTTTTTTTCTTTTTTTAGCTCACCTGCGCGGGTATGTTAAGGCTACACCCAGATATCTTACATGTCTATACAATATGACGTCATAGTAAGCTGTATGACGTGAACTTAAGAGAAAATGATTTCTTTATATCTGTATTGAAGGTCAGACAATACGTTCCTCAAATATCTGTTTTGTATATCTTCGTATTGTATGGAAAATATTCCAAATTTTAATTACCTTCTGATTTCTAAACTTGTTTCTAATTGTCTTTAAAAAATTGAAACACTAAAAAATGTGATATTGGCAAATTAAGTTTTTATACCCCACGCAACAAGTTGCGTGAGGTATAATGTTTTTGACCCGTCCGTCAGTCCTGTTTTTTTGTCAGCACAACTCCTCAAAGACCGCTGCACAGAATTTCATCAAACTTTGCAGATATTTAGGACACAATTTGTAGATGTGCATATTACAAGGAAATTCCGATTTCTTTATTTTTTCTGGGAATTTCGGCACTTTTCAACTTAGATTTTTGGCCATATCTTGAATATAGAGATGAACAGTTTGTCAGCGTAACTCCTCATAAACCGCTGCACAGAATTTCGTCATACTCTGCAGATATTTAGCACACAATGTGTAAATGTGCATATTACCAGTAATTCCGATTCCTTTATTTTTTCTGGGAATTTCGGCACTTTTCAACTTAGATTATTGGCCATATCTTGAATATAGAGATGAACAGTTTGTCAGCGTAACTCCTCTTAAACCGCTGCACAGAATTTGGTTAAACTTTGCAGATATTTAGTACACAGTGTGTAGATGTGCATACATGTATTACCAGGAAATTCCAATTCCATTATTTTTGCCTTAAGAGTTTTGCCTATTATTGAAGAAACTTTCCAGCTAGGTAATATGGAAATCCACTGGAATCAGCATTTGTAATGAAATTTTATGTGAAATATTTTATGATCTTAAAAGACCCCTATTGATTTTGAGATCAAAATATTAATGATTTAACATACAGACACACAAAATCTTGCGTAGTTCTCCCCCCCCCCCCCCCGAAATTGGTGCTTTGCCTTAAATAATTTCGTAAGTACAGTATATAAACAAATTCATATGACTACATCATAATTTTGCTTCCATCAATTATTTAAATGTGTAAATTGTCATGTGTTGGACATGGACTTACACTAATTAATAAATCGAAATTACTGAGGAATTTAAATAACAGTTTGTCAGTATAACTCCTGCACTGAATTTCCTGAAACTTTGTAGGTATTTCAGACATAATGTATAGATTTGTTTATTAACAAGAAATTTTGATTCCATTATTTATCTAGAAACTTCAGCCCAATTAAATTTGTATCATACAAAGATTTGAATGTCCTTATATGCAAGAAGTTTTGATGTGATGATTTTTTGCAAGTAATGCCCCTTTTTGATTGATTGATTGATTAAATATTGTTTAACGCCGAGTTGGCAATCTTTCAGCCATATTTCGGCGGTATAATCAGTTTAATCGGTTTTTGAAAGGTTTGGGTTTCTCTGGCGGCCCCCAGTGAGCCTACTCTTTTTCGAAAACTCCTTTTTGAATTATACTGTGTATTTAAAATGCATTGTGCCATTCATTACGTGTTGCATTGTCGAGTTTTGGGGGAGCGTGGGGTATGTGAGCTTGCTCACTTTTTCTTTCATTTCCAAAAGGATTTTATAGGAAACAACATCCTCTGGTATCTTACACAAATGTCTGGTAAGGTATCTCAGTTTTTTTGTGAGGAAACTTGTTAAAGTAGCGATACTTCAATGACAAAATCTTAGAAAATATTATATATTATTGAGGAACGTATCGTCTGTCCTTAAAGTTTAATATAAGGTCCACGAAATAATTGAAATCATTCAAAAACATAATATAAACTAAATCTTAACGTTTAGGGGTGGTATAAATAGCTAAGTATTTATCGCATGGGTTAAATACCAAACCCATGACGTCATAACTACTGATCAAATATTTGCAGAGTGAAGCTTAACGTGACGAGAATTCATGTAAACAGATATATTAAACGGGAATTTTAAAACATATACCGTGAATGTTGTGTGTGGTTCATAAGGAAATATTTACATTTGCAAATGTTTTCCTTTAAATAACACTATTTGAACAAGTCGTTTTTACACCTGTGTAAAAACAGGTTCGTCATGTGATCATAAATTGATTGTTTAGTAATAAACGATCTACGTAATTTCATAGTGACGTCAAAAGTAATCGATGCGTTCAACACATTCAATTTATACCGTTGAGGTTTTAAAAAATAAATTTATTGGATTAAAACTATAGGACCCAACTATTTGTAATAAATTGGTCACAAATGTAAATATAAGTAATACGGTATCATTTTAAAACTTTTATCGGGATGTAAATACGGGTTGGCACGTGATCAAATCTACCATAAAGCATTCAGGAAATGAATTATCCCCGGAGTAGTGTTGAACTTTTCACTTTTTCGTTAAGGCAATTTTTCTATTTATAGATGTCACGTGATGACGTCGTAGGGCTTCTTTTTAGCCTAGGACTCAATGGATAATAATAGTAAATATTTTATCTATGGCTTTTTCGATTTATCAATGTCAAATTTTATGGAAAAAGTCTAAATTCGCCGAAAAATGATCTGTGTACTGCCTTAACATACCTGCGTGAGCTGAAAGCTCAAGTGAGCTTTTCTGATCACATTTTGTCTGTAGTCCGTCTGTCTGTAAACTTTTCACATTTTTAACTTCTTCTCTAGAACCACTGGGCCAATTTCAACCAAACTTGCCACAAAGCATCCTTGGGTGAAGGGGGTCAAGTTTCTTCAAATGAAAGGCCACGCCCTCTTTCAAGGGGAGATAATTACGAATTAGGGGAAAATTAATAGCATCTTTTAAAAATCTTCTTCTCAAGAACCACAGAGCCAGAAAAGATAAAACTCATGTGGAAACATCCTCAGGTAGTGTAGATTCAAGTTTGTTCACATCATTATCCCTGGGGGTAGGGCGGGGCCACAATGGAGGATCAAATTTTTACATAGAAAAATATAAGAAAAATCTTTAAAAAATCTTCTTCTCAAGAACAGCAAAGCCATGATTGGTCATATTTTTATGGAAGCATCCTTAGGCAGTGAAGATTCAAGTTTGTTCACATCATGACCCCTGGGGTTGGGATGGGGCCACAATGGAGGATTAATGTTTTACATAGAAATATATAGGAAAAATCTTTAAAAATCTCCTTCTCAAGAACATCAAAGCCCTGATTGGTCATATTTATATGGAAGCATCCTTAGGCAGTGAAGATTTAAGTTTGTTCACATCATGACCCCTGGGGTTGGGATTGGGCCACAATGGAGGATTAATGTTTCACATAGAAATATATAGGAAAAATCTTTAAAAAAAACCTTCCTTTCAAGAACAGCAAAGACATGATGGGTCATATTTATATGGAAGCATCCTCAGGTTGTGTAGATTCAAGTTTGTTCAAATTGACCCCTAGGGGTAGGGTGGGGCCACAATAGAGGATCAAAGTTTTACATAGAAATATATAGGAACAATCTTTAAAAATCTTCTTCTCAAGAACAGCAAAGCCATGATGAGTTGAGTCATATTCATATATGGAAGCATCCTCAGGTAGTGTATAGATTCAAATTTGTTCAAATCATGACTTCCGGGGGCAGGGTGGGGCCACAATGGAGGATCAAAGTTTTACATAGAAATATATAAGAAAATTTTTAAAAATCTTCTTCCAAGGAACACCAAAGCCCTGATTGGTCATATTGACATGGAAGCATCCTCAAGTAGTATAGTTTCAAGTTTATTCAAATGATGACCCCCTGGGGTAGGGTGGGGCCACAATGGAGGATCAAAGTTTTACATAGAAAAATTTTAAAAATCTTCTTCTCAGGAACAGCAAAACCCTGATTGGTCATATTTATGTGGAAGTATCCTTAGGGTTTTGTTCAATGATGACCCTCGGGGGTAGGGTGGGGCCACAATGGAGGATCAAAGTCCTATGTAAAAATATATAGGAAAATATCTTCCTCCAAAGAACTGCCAAGCCATGATTAGTCATTTTGATATGGAAGCATCCTCAGGTTTGTTAAAATGATTACCTCCGGGGATAGGGTCGGATAACAATGGGGGGATCGAAAATTTTACATAGGAACATATAGAAAAATATCTTTTTCTCAAGGACAGAAAATCATGTTTAGCATTTTGATATGGAAGCATCCTCAGGTAGTGTAGATTAAATTTTGTTCAAATGAACACCCCCAGGGGTAGGGTGGGGCAACAACTGGGGATTGACAGTTTTACATAAGAACATATTGAAAAAAAATTCTTCTCAAGATCAGGAAAGCTATGTTGAGTCATATTGATATGGAAGCATCCTCAGGTAGTGTAGATTCAAGTTTGTTCAAATAATGACCCGTGGGATAGGGAGGAGCCACAATGGGGGATCAAATTTTTACAAGGGAATATATAGGAAATTTAAAAAAAAAAAAAAAAACTTCTCAAGTAGAACAAAGCCATTTGTTAAATTGATAGTAGTTTCAGGTAGTTTAAAATTCAACCCCCCCCCCGCCCCGCCCCCCCCCCCCCCGTAATCTTAAGAACATATTGAAAAAAAAAATTCTTCTCAAGATCAGGAAAGCTATGTTGAGTCATATTGATATGGAAGCATCCTCAGGTAGTGTAGATTCAAGTTTGTTCAAATAATGACCCGTGGGATAGGGAGGAGCCACAATGGGGGATCAAATTTTTACAAGGGAATATATAGGAAATTAAAAAAAAAAAAAAAAAAAAAAAAAAAAAAAAAAAAAAAAAACTTCTCAAGTAGAACAAAGCCATTTGTTAAATTGATAGTAGTTTCAGGTAGTTTAAAATTCACCCCCGCCCTCCCCCCGTAATCTTTTCAATACTGAACTGATTTCAGCTTTTGCCTAGCCATTGTGCTCAGGTGAGCGATGTGGCTCATGGTCCTCTTGTCTTTTTATGCCCCCGCCATGAAATGGTCGGGGCATATAGTGTTACCCTATTCCGTCATTTTGTCATTCCGTCATCATTCAATTTCCTTTCATTATTAACGTCTTTCTTTGAAGACGGTATACAGAGTTGAAGTATTTTACAGTCTTCGGACTATGCACTTCCTCTCTTTTGTGATTGGTAGAAATTGCATGATGAGATTTTTTTAAAATTATTTCATTGTTTGAAAGCTGTTCAAGGCAAGGGAGATAATTTTCTGATGATCTAATTTCGTACGACTTAACCATTTTTTCAAGATTTTCAATCGTAAAAAAATATGACAAAACGAACAGTGGAAATTGGCAGTAATTAATTCGAAATAACATGCTAGTTTTTTATAGCAATTACCAAAAAACCTTCATGTATCTATATTTTCATTGTTAAAAGAATTGATCTTTATTACATGCAAGCTTATTACATGCAAGCTTTACAGCTTGTATGTATTCTTTTTCTCTTTGATTTGCACTGCCTTTCTTATCTCGGCAGCACTCGGCACACCTCTGCCGATTCGCACCTCATCTACATATCACAAAGGAAACCGAAATCATTCGGCAGCAGAGTGAAGTTAACGGAGACAGCCGAGCATCTGTTAACCGGCTTATGTCAGTAAAAATAACTAATGAAAACATACAAAGCCAAGACAATTTCAAGAATTATATGACCTGATAAGTTTCGGTCAGTTTATTGTTTAAGGTTGTTGCAAAAGACGGGAAGCTTTTTGGAAAAAGCTCTACCTGTCTCTGCAACAGTTGCACACTTTCATATGGATACGTCATAGGAATACGCAGGTCAAGTTCGAATTTTGTCACAGTCCGATGATTTTTGACAGAGTCATCTCTCTTGAACTTATAAAAAATAAGAAATTTTCAATTTCCCCTCTCTAAATTTTGTAGAGATGTATGTATAAGGTTGAAATTGCATATGCAGGAATTTTACCAGAAAATACAGATCAATTTCGAATTTGGTTATGGTGCGATGATTTTTGACAGAGTTATTACTCTTGAACATTGAAAAAATAAGAAATTTTCAGTTTCCGATCTCTAACTTTTGTAGGGATGTATGTATAAGGTTGAAATCGCATTTGCAGTGAAATATGAAGATAACGAACAGTCCAATGAAACGATACAAATATGGAGCAGAGCAAACACGAACCTCACAATCTAGAGGTGGGATCAGGTGCCATGGAGGATTGGGCATCCCTTGCCGACCGGTCACACCCGCCGTGTGCTTCTTGTCATGATCGGGAAATAACGGGAAAATCCGTCAACAATTCAGTGTGTAAATAATGACCTAACTGTAAGTATGAAAAATGTCAGTCAGCATTTGACTTAATGATAGATTGTATTTGCTGACAAGGTCATTATATCGACCGTAGAACTTACGAACTGATGACTTTAAACGAGAATGCTGATATTCTTGTTTCATCAACAGTGTACCTCGTTTTAGAAATTGTTCATACGTAGAGCATGCTCTGGCGTATCGAATCAACTGAGAGATATAAACCCCGTATGCAGGTGATAAGGGTATACTACATGGGTAAGGTAAGGTGGTATCTTTTATCTCAAGCTCATCGGAATATATCGTGTCGACATAAGAATGGTGTCGGGTTGAAGGCCACAGCAAGTGTTTTCTTCTTTTCTCGTAAAAGATTTTGAACAAATTCTGCTTCATATGAATACAAAAATAGGTCTAATAACGGGGCGCAATTGGTACCCATGGGAATTCCAACAGATTTTTGAAAAACTTGGTCTTCAAAAACCACAAAGATATTGTCAATCAAATTGATTGATTGTATGTTGTTTTACTTCCCATTCGAAAATTTTTCACTGATATAGAGACGTCACCATATACCGGTGAAGGGCTTTAAATTTTGACCTTTTACTCGGCACACAGGGCCATGGAGCAGTGCCAACGTCTGCCGTGACACGGGGCCTCGGTTCTTAGGGTCTCATCCGAAGGACCCGCAACTTTCACTTCAAAGTGCCGAGTGCATGGCGAAGGAACAGTTGCTACCCATATTTTTTCGACTTAGGTCAGTCGCGGCAGAGATTCGAACTCACGACCTCCCGATCACGGAGCGAGCACTCTACCGACTGAGCTACCGTGAACGGTGATATTGTCAATCAGAAACTCGAGCATCTTTTTAATGTCAACTTCAGAGCACTTGTGTGTGCAATCAGATTGTTTTTAACAAAGTAATTTTGCAAATGTCCAATGACAGGGAAGGTAAATTTACGAGGTATTTTACCAGAAAATAGATTTTCAAATTTAAATTTCGTCGTGGTCAAATGATTTTGGAGAACTCCTGAACTTAGAAAAAATAAGAAATTTTCAGTTTCTGCTCCTTAACCTTTGTAGGGATGTATGTAAAAAGGTTGAAGTTGCATATGCAGGTATTTTATCAGAAAATATGGGTCAAGTTTAACTATAAATTTAAAACTAAATATTGCATTTGAAATTTTGACTGCTTGCGGGGGCATTCCTGGATATAACGACATGTCTAGTTTGTTTATCCTCAAATTGTCTTTTAAAAGAATAATTATACAATACCGACCAGATACAACCACGGGCTCACTCAGGGTCCACTAGAGCAGACCCAGATCTGGAGCGCACCCCGGGCGGACCCAGAGCGAACGCCAAAATCAAACCCTGATTTCAGCATATTTTCATTTTTGTTATCAGTAGCGCACCCGGAAAACGAACCCGGCATTCGCTATTACGTAATAGAGCTGTCAATCAGGATAAAAAAAATGTGAAAAACACCGAATATTCGAATCTTAAATTAATATTCGAATATCAACTCATCGAATGAATATTCGAATGTTCGAATATTCGTTGCCATCCCTAATATATATATATATATATATATATATATATATATATATATATATATATATATATATATATATATATATATATATATATATATATATATACAAAATGTATTTGAACCATTACGGAGATCCTGTGGAATTGTAGCCCTCGCCTGAAAATCTCAGATAATAAATATATCAGAGGGCTACATTATTGCAGCTAAGAAAACCGCCCCGGACACACGCAGGGGATTTGGTACGGACACACGCAGGGAAAAACACGATGTTAACATCAGATTTTTACAAAAATGAATCGCCCCATATGACATGCCTAGACAAAGAGTGTGGTAAAATTTAAAGCATCTGCAATGAGTAGTTGCTGCGAAAACTCCGACAAAAATGTAAGGACAGCTACACAGACAGACACACTCTAGGATAAAATAAAAAAGGATACAATATTTAGTCACTGGGGGTATAAAAAGGATCAGTGCGCAAATTAAAAGTGACATCAATTGACATCAAAGTTGGTCTTTATAATCGTGTTTTTATCATGAATCGTATCATTCTGTAGTCATGCAGGCGTTTGGATTCTCCCTAGCACCTGGTCATAGGGTTTGGATAACACCTTGAAACCTTGTTTGTATGTTTGAAATGCATTTTTCTTTAGTAGAAAGTGTATTACTAGTATTAGCGCGTTCCTTTGTGGTGATATGGTAATTGTGTCCTGAGACCTTAGTAAGACTGCATAATATACATTTATTTACTGAACCAAAATGTGTCCCTGAAGCCATTAGGCCGAAGGCAAACAGTTTTGTTCATGGGTTCGACAAAACGCACGTTGCCCTCGAACCCAGTCATTTAATGTATATAACTAAAGCATGCTCCTGAAAATATTTTCAAAAATTTTGATTTAATATTTTTTAAGTACTAAGAAGTAAATATAACTTACTAAATCACAGCTAGTCAGATCATAAACAACCAGTCAGATCATTAAAAACTATTTTCACAGATGCCTGTCCTGAGAATTCTTTCCAGTGTAGTAGCTCCGAGTGCATAAGGACAAACCAGATGTGTGATGAACAAATTGATTGTTCCGATGGTACAGACGAAAGGTTCTGTAGTAAGTATTATATAGCACTATTTTTTTTCCTAAAAAGAAATATAATACAGTCAAATCTCGTTATCTCGAACTCAATGGGATCGAGAAAAAAAATATCCGAGGATAAAATACATAAAGAATAAAGGGTTGCGACTTCCAAATTAATTTGACATATCCATAGTATTAAAGATATCAGTGTTCGAGATATCTAAGTTCAACTGTACTTCAAGGAAGGATTAACAAATTTAAGAAACTTGTACAAATCATTCCCACTGAGCACAGACACAAGGTTTATTCGTGTTTTTTCATTGGGTGTTTCTAAAACGCGCAACGGAATACGGAAAATAAGATACAATGTTTAGTCAATTGACAAATATATAAATCATATCAGGAACTATATTTTTTACATAATTTGTTCACGTCTAATCAAGGGTTTGTTGATTTAGTCAGTTTTATTCTCTTGTGAAGAAAATGTATAAAGGTCGTTAAGGTAAGATATCTTTAAGTGGAATAACTTCATTGAAGAACCACTCTGATAATTGTAAAAATCTAGAATTCGATATTTATATAAATTCATAATATGAGCGGACGGACACAACATAATTTTCGATTATCTTAAACAGACATATAATTTAGACAACAAAAGAATAAGTAATTGGAGACAAACCAACCGACACTGTATTTTTAGGATCTTGCTACAGTAGCTATTTCAAAACACATCATTTTTGGCTTTCCTCATGCACAACTTATGTATCAATGTATTTAAAGGATCCTTGCAATAATCCTGCAATTGTTATAAATGTGTCTATTCTTTCCTCATTAATAATACGGGTGATAGTTGTCTCTAACATAATTTGTGTACGCCTGTTTCGATTCATGTAATGATCCATAATGAGAGTTGTGTATTTGATGGATAAAGTATTCTTTTTTTTCAAAATCAGATTTGTACACGTTTTATGGGGCTTTAGTTTAGATCCTTGCGCTGTTAGTTTGATTAAATACAGCTACAATTTATTGTGCGCTATGACTAATGAGCAATCTCGCTACTCAAGAAGTACATGTACAATTTTTAACTTGCTCAAACAATATCCTGTTCATAATGCTAGTTGCTTTGTTTCGGAAGGTAAATATTCTTGTATCGCTGATTAGTATATGTAAGTTGAGCCAATTTCGATAATTTTTAAATGATAAAAAACGTAACGTTGGAATATCGATTCAAGTTGATGATATTAGCCTACCTTTCTTGATAAAAAAAAATAGTTCGGAGACGAAACAAATCATTGAATATATATCCCAGTGTAATGATAAGTTTAATTAATTAAGAACTATTATATAGAAAAATGGTTCCTTTCCGAGTTACATCTATGCCAAGATGAACCTGATAAAGATTTTTCTATTCCTTTCCATTCTATCTTCTTTTCCGCGTTTTACCAACACCTTTTTCATTGTTTTAGATTCACATCCTGCAATAAATTGTAGCAGCGTGTCATTTTCGAAGAACACGTCCAGTGGTTCGACAGGGCAAAATGACTGGAACCAAGAATTTTTGGCAGACTGTAATAAAGATGGCAACATATCTTCGTCCGTAGAGAATGTATGCTCAGGTTGTCTAGACACCAATATTTCAGTAGACTGTAGTCGGCGTGTCACCGGAAGTTCAGTCACTTGTCATCCTTTTTGTCCACCTGGGTGCAACTGTACCGGAAATAGCTTTATCTGTGTCAGAGTCCAATGTCCAGCTTTTACAGAGAGAATCGTCCTAAATAACATTGAATGCAGCAGTCTCAATTTCGATGACAGAGAAATGCAATATTTTGTCAAAAGCAAACATATATTTAAACTTGAGATTCGTAATGCAGTTATCACAAATCTAATAATATTGAGTTATGAAAGCCTCTCTCTGCATAGAATCATAATTATGCACAGTACCTTTATAAAGATAAAGGTACATCCTTACTTACTTCCCTCATTTCATAAAACAATGCAGTCTTTAAAATTGTACAACACATCAGTCACAGACCTTGAGTACGACATGGAATCTTACTTATCACATTTGATGATACATCTGCGTCTAGCGGCCAGTTCATCACATCACATTTTCCAAGCAACTTTCACTTTCAAGCCTGAAATCTGTGATATCTCAGGGAATGGACTCAAACATTTCTTGGTATCACGTCTACATTGCAGAGACTTAGTGAATGCAAGTCATAACGCGTTAACAGACATGATTGATACAAGTACCCGGATACTAGATTTAAGCCATAACAAGCTCACCCATTACAGACGCTCTTTTAAAATTTTAAATTCACTTTATCTTAATAACAACCAACTGCAATCGACACGAAACACATTTCATATCGAAGAGCGAGCAGGTGACAGCCTTAAAATACTTGATTTTTCATACAATAAAATAGCTTCCATCGATACTGGGGACCTTGTTGCGGTTAAACTGGTATATCTTAATCTCTCCAGAAACCAAATCAAAACTATACACACTGGGGCATTTCTTAAGACCACCCTCCTTGTCATCCTTGATTTGTCCTATAACAACATCTCACAAATCTTTCCTGGGTCTTTTTCGCCACTCAAATACTTGGAAGAACTCTACCTACAAGGAAATCCCTTCCTAGTCGCTGTTGACATGTTTAAAGGTCTCTACAGTTTAAGAATAATGGGAGTAAGCTTTTATACAGTATGCTGTGCTCAGTCCAACAGTAAGTTTAATGTTAAATGCATTGCTCCTGCGACTGAAATTTCGTCTTGTGAAAATTTGATTGATGAACCGGTTCTGAATGTTGCTATATGGTACCTAGCATTAATGGCAGGTTTTGGAAACATAATTGCATTTTTGTATAATGTGAATTATGTCAGAAGCGACGATGCGGGGGCGTACCATTTTCTCATGTTGAATCTGAGTTGTGCCGATTTTTTGATGGGTGTCTACCTGTATATAATTGCTATCATTAATCTACATTACACAGGGGAGTACGGTTTGAATGATAATGTTTGGAGGCATAGCACTCTTTGTACGCTTTCTGGAATTATTGCTAGTCTTTCGAGCGAGGCATCTGCCTTTATTGTTTTGTTGATCACTATGGACAGATTTATCGCAGTCAAGTATCCATTTTCAGACTTAAAACTTACTAGAAGAGGAGCCTCTGTGCTCTTGATTATTGCTTGGTCTGTGTCTCTTTTCCTTGCGTTGATCCCTTTAATACCAGATCCTAGTCTTGAAAACTTCTACGCACAGTCTGGTATCTGTGTTTCTCTTCCTTTGTCCATTACTAGAAAGTCTGGATGGCAGTTCTCCATGATTGTGTATGTAGGTATCAACTTCTTTCTTTTCCTTGGAATTGTTGTTGGACAGATTTTAATATTCGTTGAAGTGTTTAATGTTGGGAGGAGTGTGCAGTCAACAAATACAATTCTGAGGGAAGTATCCTCGGCTCAGACACTGTTTGCGATCGTCCTGACTGACGTCAGCTGTTGGATATTAATAGGGACGATAGGTAAGTTTCATATATATAACCCGTAGGTCACCTTTACACATGAATAAAAAAAAAACGATATTTGTTTATCATTAATTTCCTAAGGTTCATTTTTCGTTGTTTTCGTGAACTGGGTCACGAATCAATGAAATCTAAAACAAAAAATCCAATACGGAAGAAGACCAACAATTTTTCAACCATGAATTCAAATCCCTAGAACACAATCTATCTCAAACCACGAAAAATGGACCACATGGAAATATTTCATTTAGTTGTTTCTCTTGCTAGCTAATTTTCTAGAACCAGTTGAAACTGGTTGTCTAAATGACCTAGAACAGTTAAAAGTCTTCCTGCTTTCAATAAATTTAAAACATTTTTTGATATATTTTATCACTCAGAAGATAATTTTTATGAGAAAAATTCAAGATTAAAAGAATGAGAACTTTAAAGAAAATAAAGTGACCTCGAGCAAACTTCAAATTAGTTGGTCCAATGCTTTTACGACTAACCGTTTAAAAGTCTCCGGTGAGAACGTTCTATGGGCAACAACTGACGGAAGGGGTAATCAGATCATTTCACACTAAATAGATTAAAGAATCTTTTCAATAAGTTGACATCTGTGAAGATTGGTAGCTCTACAGTTAACGGTTTTGAAGGAGCACTGAGAAGAAAAATTATCGTGTAATGGGCAATAACTCCAAAAGGGGTCAGGATCAAAAGTCATGGAAATGAGAAATAAAAGAGCTAATTTTTCTCAAATTGAATGGCCTTGATCTTTGCCATTGATAATTTCAAGTTCTAAAGCGGGACATTTTGTTGCAGTTGATCTCATGTTTTTATGACTGATCGTTTTAAAAAATTAAATTTTTTTGTAAACAGCGAAAACTAAAGTAGTCGAAGACTGAGTAAATGTTTGATAGTTTACAATTAAAGGTTACAAAGGAGCAGTGCTTAAAGGTCTTCGTGTAAGGGACAACAACCTCAAAAGGGGTCAGAATTGGAAATCATAGAAGATGCGGGATTCATCGTCCGAAGTTGCTGGGTCAGATCTGAAAGTCATTCGAGTAGTCGATTAACACTATAGATATATTTGTTTGATAAGTCTTGAAAAAAAAAATCAGTGGAAGAAAAGTTATAATTAAGGTATGCCACTCGTCACCTTTTAAGACAAGAAGCCCAAGGGCCTTAACAGTCACCTGAGTATAATACAACGTAATAAAGGATCCACAGAAGTATAAAATAAAACAAAAATAAACCGATAGGCGATAGATGATCGAAGCTTTGTTGACTTTAAAAGCAAGAGAAATTAGATGATCAGGAATCAACAATATAATTAGTCTATTGTTAAAGCGGATCTATTTTCTTGTCTGTACCTGCCTTCATTTGTCACTATCACTATTCTGACTAAACAAAACTGCACTATTAGAACGCTAATTGCATTCACTTCCACATTGATTTCTTTTGTTCTCTCAATTTTAGAAGAGGCACATTTGGTTATCATACCCATGCAATTAGTTATATCCAAGAACAGGAAGAAGATTTTCAAAGAATTTATAGTTTTACTATATGATCATTAGAGCACCACTCTAACGTCAGATCCCCTGATCCTGGGGTGGGAGCGGGGCACAAATTTGGAAAAGACACCCTTTTTTATCATAATCAGTTCATCTTCTCAATAAGCAGGGAGAGAGAAGACGCTTGTAAAATTATCATTTTCACTAAATGATCATTAGAGACCCGCCCTAACTCCAGAATAAGCATGCACCTAGTTGATCTGCTAAATATACACGGGGGGAGAAAAGATTTTTAAAGAAGTGAAGCATTTTCTCTATATTATCATAAAAGCCCAGCCCTTACGCCAGAACCCCTGACATCGGGCCACGAATCTTGAAGATTCAAACTATTCTACATTAAATAAGGTTTATTTATTGCCTTGATAACATCTGGTAAAATATTTACTTAAGTTTTACAGTTGAAATGTAAAAACTTCATTGAACCGTTGCTCAATTAAGTTCATTGTACCGCTGCTCAATCAGATGCATACTGTCTTCCAATTTTCTTTCCAATTTTGAAATCCTTGATATAAAATAATTCAGGAGTGACATACAATTACAGAACGACCTTAATAGGTTTTTTCACAGGAAGTTGAAAAGACCTAATTGAAATTTGAACTTTCTAATCTGTTAATCATGATCAGATAACATTTCTGTCATACGGTAATGCAGACATTTAGGGGGGTTTAGGTACATCCAAATTCATTATGTACGTTTATAGGTATTAAATTTTGCGTTTGAAAAATCGATTCTCTAAAGTCTTAAATTGCTACAGATCAAGTTTTATTACACAGGAATCCTGACATCTTTTTGGTATATAGAGGTACAGCCTAATGGGTATAATTAATTTTTTGTTAATCACTTAAATTCTGTTAATTCATAGGAATATACACTTTTTGGGATTGAGATAATAAACTTTCAGTTATACAGGAATGTTGACGTATTTTAGGATTTAGATAATCATCTTTCTGTTACACAGTAATTGTGACTTTTTAGTTCACCTGAGCTGAAAGCTCAAGTGAGCTTTTCTGATCACCCGTCGTCCGTCCGTCTGTCTGTCCGTCCGTCTGTAAACTTTTCACATTTTCAACTTCTTCTCAAGAACCACTGGGCCAATTTTAACCAAACTTGGTACAAAGTACCCTTGGGTGAAGGGGAGTTTAAATTGTTAAAATAAAGGGCCAAGTCCCCTTACAAGGGGAGATAATCAAGAAAAGACAAAAATAGGGTGGGGTCATTTGTAGTGGCGCCGGAATTGATTCCGGAGTTGGTTTGATTAATAGTTTGTTTACAGTTTGTTCCGGCATAAACCATGCTTGTTTTTTCCTACAAAAATTGATTTGCATTTTGGTGTTTGTGCCCCAAAAGAGTAAGTACACTGTGTATAGTTATCATTTGTCATGTAATTAATTATAAAACATAATGCTTTCATGTTGTTAGTGATGCTCATGCCTGTTTTCATGATTTGAAATGTGCGTTGATATTTTGTTCGAGTATGGCGTGCCGTGAATGTCATTATTTCGATGTTTTGATATTAAGCGATTATAATGTGTTTATCTTATACTGTCTTGTGAGATTATATTATGTAATTAATGTTGTCCCCACATGTATGTTTCAGTTTCCACCCTCGGTGAGAGAGGTTTGTAAGTTTGACCAATAAACTTTTCCGAAAATTTGTTGCGTCGTGAACACACTTACAGTGGAAATCTTGGGCACGGCTTTCTTCACTCTCTCTTTTCACTATGGCTGATGGATCTACTAAAGAGGTTTCAAATCCTGAGAAGACCCATGACTTACTGAAAGACAGAGAGCTCACTGAATTTGGATCTGAACAATATATTCAGACTGTTATATCATATTCAAAGAGGCTATCACAGTCCCAAGTCGAAATTGATAACATTTGCGAGTTTGTCGCAAAAAATCCAGTACATCTCAGAGATGTGAACAGCATCATAAACAAATTGGAACAACATATCAGTGAGTTCGAGAAATTATGTTCCAAATTCTCTACTTACCTGAGTACCCTAAGAACATCAGACAGTATTCAAGAGAATGCTAAGTGGAAAGCAGTTTTGGATAGTACAAAGACTAAAGTACATGATGTTATCAAGCGTATTAAGGTTCCAAGAAAGTCTTTATCTACGACAATGTCTGGGCGACTCAGTCAGCGCTCCAGATTATCAACCTTTCTCTCACAGGAAGGCACAAAACAACTAGGTGAAGCTGTGTTGAAACATTCAGAACGCCTCTCTACAGCCAAGGCTCGCCTCAAGTTTGCAGCAGAAGAAGCCGCACTCCTCAAACAGGAAGCAGAGCTCATCGCAAACAAGATGATTCTTCGCACAAAACGTGAAGTTGAAGAAGCCAAATGCAATCTTGAAGCGTTATACGATATGTCAGATCTGGGAGGAAGCTATGTTCCACCATCCATAGTTGAAGACAATCCATTTGAGGCTGAAATAGGACTTCAGCGCACAGAAGCTTACGTTGACTCGCAACAAGGTGATACAAGTTCCCCAAGTCAAGACCATCCTCCTGCCGAGGATGGAAGTGAATCTAGATTACCCCAGAGGCAGTTGGACATTGAAACAGAACATTTTAACCCCCAAGTCAACACAGCAGAACCAACATCATATTTTGGTCCCTCTGCGAACAGTGTCCAAGCAAACATCCCGAACACTACACAGTTCAATCAGCAAACACCTCAGATTGGGCATACTGACATGAACACATGCTCAGAATTTGCTAAAGTCTTTGCCAAGAAGGACTTAGTTTCAAAGATACACATCTTTGACGACAATCCAGAGAATTTTTCATCATGGAAAGCCTCATTCAAAAATGCAGTGAAGGAACTAAGTCTCACACCCATGGAGGAGATGGACTTGTTAGTGCAGTGGCTTGGAAACACCTCATCAGCGACCCAGGCAAAGAGCATCAGAAATGCTAATGCATCAAATCCAGACCGTGGGTTACAGCGTATATGGGATCGTCTTCATGACCGCTTTGCCAATCCAGAGGTTGTTGAGTCCACCATCAAGAGAAAACTCGCCAAGTTCCCTAAGCTAGGAAACAAAGACAATACAAAGTTATATGAACTCTTTGACATTGTGTCAGAAATTGACTCCTTAAAGGAAAATCCTGTCTACTCAACATTGCTCGCTTACTTCGATTCATCATCAGGTGTGAATCCCATTGTGGCCAAGTTACCTCATTACATCCAAGAGAAATGGGTGACGGAAGCAACAAACTACAAGTTGAGAACCGGACATCCATATCCCACATTTCCTGTGTTCGTGGCATTCTTGGGAAAGATCACAAGGATGAAGAATGACCCCAGTCTACAGTTTGACACCTTACATGACGCTAACAGAAGTGAACAGCAGAAAGTGTACCCAGTAAAGCTGCAAGGCCGTAAGAGCAACCCTACTGTGACTGCATTTAAAACACAAGTACAGAGCTCTGGAACTTTATTTAAAGACATTGCCTCTACGTTGGACAGGTGCCCTATTCATGAAAACTCTAAACACACACTAAATGAGTGTCGTTCATTCCGCGCCCGACCATTAGATGAGCGGAAAACATTCATAAAGGAAAAGGGCTACTGCTTTCGTTGCTGCGGGCCAAAGAAGCACATAAGGTCAAAGTGTAATGAGACTGTCCTATGTTCTGTTTGTAAAGGCTCTGATCACCCATCAGCCTTGCACAAAGATCCTGATATTACCTCACTGGCTGTGGAAACCCATGAGGGGGAGAGGCTACCAGTTGTTAGTTCCAGCTGCACTCAGATCTGTGGGAAGCCATTCAATACCAGCAAGTCATGTGCAAAGATCGTGAAAGCCCTTGTGTATCCAAAGCAGGAACGTGACCTTGCTAGATATATCTACTGCATCATTGATGATCAAAGCAGCAACACTCTCGCCACCTCCAAGTTCTTTGATTGTTTCCATGAATATGGTCCAGACCACCTGTACACACTGAAATCATGTTCCGGTGAATCTGTGAACAGTGGACGTAAAGCATGTGGATATGTGATAGAGTCCTGTGATCGATCACAAGTGTTTAGACTACCAGATATCATAGAGTGCAATGAGATTCCACAGAATCGCAGTGAGATACCATCTCCAGAAGTTGCAGCTAGCTACCCCCATTTCAGTGATATTACTGACTACATACCTACCATTGATGATAACATTTCGATTGAACTACTCATTGGTCGTGACCTTATTGACACTCATATAGTACTTGACCAACGTGTTGGCGTTCCTCTAGGCCAGAGACTACCCCTTGGATGGGTCCTGATTGGAAACTCCTGTCTCGGAACAGTTCACGAACAGACAGTTGTCACCGTCAACAAGACTGCCATACTTGCCAATGGTAGACCAACCTATCTAGAGCCCTGTGACAGTTCCTTTTGTGTGAAAGATGACCCAGTGTTTAAGCAAACAGCATATGATGAATGTGAAGGGCTGTCATTAGAAGACCAAGCCTTCTTGGATATCATGGACTCAGGATTCCAAATGTCTGAGTGTGGTAAATGGACAGCGCCTCTAC
The DNA here is from genome assembly GCF_033153115.1 of Saccostrea echinata. Lineage (NCBI taxonomy): Eukaryota > Metazoa > Mollusca > Bivalvia > Ostreida > Ostreidae > Saccostrea > Saccostrea echinata. Next base: position 858,144 of record NW_026889766.1, read on the forward strand.
CATTTCGGACCTGTAGACCCATTCTACACAACAATCGAGAAGCTGCAATGAAACGAGCTATTTCATTCAAGAACAGTCTTATACACAACCCAACCAAGGCAGCACACGTCTGTGAGTTTATGCAGAAGATACTTGATAGACAACATGCTGAACCTGTTCCCGTAACAACCAATGGCACAGAGAAATGGTACATGCCACTATTCAGTGTCTATCATCCCAAGAAGCCCAACAGCATAAGGGTAGTCTTCGATTCTTCTGCCAAGTATCATGGGTATTCCCTCAATGACGTTCTACTGAAAGGACCTCCTCTCTACAACAGTCTTCTGGGGATCCTACTCCGATTTCGGAAGGAAGCAGTTGCTGTTACCGCGGACGTTGAACAAATGTTCCACAACTTTTTCGTTACCCCAGGACATAGAAGTTATCTTAGGTTCCTCTGGCATGAAGACAACGACATCTCTAAACCGTTAATAGATTATCATATGAACGTTCACGTTTTTGGGAACAGCCCGTCGCCAGCTGTAGCCACCTACGGGCTGCGCAAGGCAGTCGAGAAAGCAGAGACAGATGTTCAGGACTTCATTTACAGGAATTTCTATGTCGACGATGGTTTGATTTCCTGCCGTACATCTGAAGTAGCCATTGACCTGCTTGTTCGTACACAACGCGTCCTACATGACAATGGGAAACTTAGGTTACACAAGTTTGCATCCAATAACAGAGGGGTGTTGGACTCATTTCCACAGAGTGAGCTGGCGAAGGATCTCTGTAACCTTGATCTTTGTAATGACACATTACCAATGCAGAGAAGTTTGGGACTCTCTTGGGACATTGAAACTGATCAATTCACATTTCGCACATGTAAAGACAAGAAACCATTCACCAGACGTGGAATATTGTCTGTAATTAACGGACTTTACGACCCCATAGGCTTTGCTGTTCCAGTCGTTTGAAAGGGAAGCTTTTGATGAAAGAAATTCTGTCCAGTACAACCTCCTTGGATTGGGATGACCCACTTCCTGAAGTGTTTAAAAACCCATGGGATGACTGGGTACAATCCTTAACTCAACTAGAACAAGTGTGCATTTGTAGACAGTACTTGGATCACTCATATACAGATTCCAGTGTTCGTCTTGTGCATGTATTCTGTGACGCATCGAAAGACGCGATCGGTGCTGTTGCATATCTACAGCTCTTTGGACCTGTTGGTTCAGAGCCTACACTCAGTTTTCTGCTTGGAAAGGGAAAACTTACACCTAATGGCGGCAACACCATTCCTCGGATGGAACTATGTGCTGCAGTACTCGGAGTCGAAGTAGCAGACATAATCAAGGAAGAACTTGGTATTCCATCAGAGTGCTTTAGATACTATACGGACAGCCAGATTGTCTTGGGTTATCTAACAAACACTACTCGAAGATTCTACGTTTATGTGTCAAACAGAGCGAAGCGTGTTCATTCATCTTCATCTCCGAGACAATGGACGCACGTTCCCACAGAGCAGAATCCAGCTGATCTGGCTACGAGATCAGTCTGTGCTACTCAACTTTCAAACAGTATGTGGTTGACTGGACCTCCATGTGAGACCCTGACAAAAACATTTTCAGAACCACCCTTATGTTATCCGTTAGTGGAACCAAACAACGACTGTGAGATTAGACCTGAAGTCACATGCAACAAAGTTCAGATGGATGATGTGAAACCTTTTAACCATAAGATCGGATCAGAAAGATTCTTGAAATTCTCAACATGGGAATCTCTTGTTCGAGGAGTCAAGATCCTGAAGCAATTCATATATAAATCAGTGAAACACAGTGACATTGACTCTAGTGAAGCATATGAACATGCATAACTTTATGTGATACAGACATGCCAGGGAGAAGCATATGATGATGCAATAAGATGTATCAAAGGTGGACGTCCCCTGCCGAACGGACACTCACTTATGGCCTTATCACCATTTATTGACCAACATGGCATACTCCGCGTGGGAGGTAGACTTGACAAAAACAGACAAGGAGATGACAATCTTCACCCTGTGATCATGCCCAAGAACCATTATGTCACCAGGCTGCTCGTGCGCAAATTCCACCACCAAGTGCTACATCAGGGACGACTGTTGACGGAAGGTGCACTTCGTTCTGGAGGATTCTGGGTAGTAGGTGCCAAAAATCTCATAAGATCAGAGATCAAATCCTGTGTCACATGTCGCAAGTTGAGAGGAAGTTTTGGTTGGCAGAAGATGGCAGATCTACCTGAGGACAGGATACAGCCTGCTCCACCTTTTTCTTATGTAGGTGTAGACACCTTCGGTCCCTGGACAACCACGCAACGACGGACCAGAGGGGGAACTGTGAATCAGAAGAGATGGGCTTTGATGTTTACATGCCTCGTTTCACGAGCAGTTCATTTGGAAGCCATTGAAGAATTGTCCACAGCTTCATTTATTAATGCATTACGCAGGTTCGTGGCCTTAAGAGGCCCTGTTATACAGTTTCGATCAGATCGCGGGACAAACTTCATTGGGGCAGTGCATGAACTAAAAATTCCCTCTGACCTGGTGGAAAACCCAGTATCAAAAAAGTATCTTAAGGAGAACAAGATCATGTGGGTGTTCAATCCTCCCCATGCCTCCCACTTTGGCGGGGCATGGCAAAGAATGATAGGTGCTTCAAGGAAGATACTGGACAGCTTACTCTTGAACCATAAGGGACCTTTAACGCATGAAGTTTTGACCACATTCTTGATGGAAGTTAGTGCTATTCTGAATGCTAGACCACTTGTCGCAGTATCAACTGACCCAGATGCACCACAGGTACTTTCACCAGATATGTTAATTCATCAGAAAACCATACATACCTCACAGTTGGATATTCCAGTGTTCGGGACTAAAGACGCCCTCAAGAGTTCCTGGAAGCAGGTGCAGTACTTGGCAGATCAGTTCTGGCAGAGATGGCGCATAGAATACATGCAAAGCTTACAGATTCGTCAGAAATGGTTGACAGAAGGTAGACAGTTTCAGAAAGGAGATGTGGTTCTCATGCGTGACGCTTCTTTAGCCAGAAATCAGTGGCCCCTTGCTATAGTAACAGAGACCTTTGAGAGTAATGACGGACGCGTACGCAAGGTGAAGATATTTTGTGGCCGTAACAGAACATTTTATGTGAGACCTGTTACTCAGTTGTGTTGTCTCATTGAAGTAGCTAAGTAGTTAAAGCCCCATCTTTACTTTGGTAAAGTCATTGTGCATTATTTGCTCGATATGTAATGTTGTGATTTCAGCAAGTTGTATTCATGTATCAGTTCTGTTGCATCAATTGTACATACTTAGTTTGTGTGGCTAGGCATTATTCTAAATGTAACACCTTTTTTAATTTTAAACTTGATTGGCTTCTTCGAAGCCAGAGGGGGAGTGTAGTGGCGCCGGAATTGATTCCGGAGTTGGTTTGATTAATAGTTTGTTTACAGTTTGTTCCGGCATAAACCATGCTTGTTTTTTCCTACAAAAATTGATTTGCATTTTGGTGTTTGTGCCCCAAAAGAGTAAGTACACTGTGTATAGTTATCATTTGTCATGTAATTAATTATAAAACATAATGCTTTCATGTTGTTAGTGATGCTCATGCCTGTTTTCATGATTTGAAATGTGCGTTGATATTTTGTTCGAGTATGGCGTGCCGTGAATGTCATTATTTCGATGTTTTGATATTAAGCGATTATAATGTGTTTATCTTATACTGTCTTGTGAGATTATATTATGTAATTAATGTTGTTCCCACATGTATGTTTCAGTTTCCACCCTCGGTGAGAGAGGTTTGTAAGTTTGACCAATAAACTTTTCCGAAAATTTGTTGCGTCGTGAACACACTTACATCATTAAAAAATCTTCTTCTCAAGAACCACTGAGCCAGAAAAGCTGAAACTTATGTGGAAGCATCCTGGGATAGTGTAGATTCTAAATTGTTCAAATCATGACCCCCGGGGGTAGGGCGGGGCCACAATAGGGAATCCAAGTTTTACATCGAAGTATATACGAAAAATCTTTAAAAATATTCTTCTCAAGAACCACTGAGCCAGAAAAGCTGAAACTTATGTGGAAGCATCCTGGGATAGTGTAGATTCTAAATTGTTCAAATCATGACCCCCGGGGGTAGTGCGGGGCCACAATAGGGAATCCAAGTTTTACATCGAAGTATATAGGAAAAATCTTTAAAAATCTTCTTCTCAAGAACCACTGAGCCAGAAAAGCTGAAACTTATGTGGAAGCATCCTGGGGTAGTGTAGATTCTAAATTGTTCAAATCATGACCCCCAGGGGTAGGGCGGGGCCACAATAGGGAATCCAAGTTTTACATTGAAGTATATAGGAAAAATCTTTAAAAATCTTCTTCTCAAGAACCACTGAGCCAGAAAAGCTGAAACTAATGTGGAAGCATCCTGGGGTAGTGTAGATTCTAAATTGTTCAAATCATGACCCCCGGGGGTAGGGCAGGGCCACAATAGGGAATACAAGTCTTACATTGAAATATATAGGAAGAATCATTAAAAATCTTCTTCTCAAGGAACCACTGAGCCAGAAAAGCTGAAACTTATGTGGAAGCATCCTGGGGTAGTGTAGATTCTATATTGTTCAAATCATGACCCCCGGGGGTAGGGCGGGGCCACAATAGGGAATCCAAGTTTTACATCGAAGTATATACGAAAAATCTTTAAAAATATTCTTCTCAAGAACCACTGAGCCAGAAAAGCTGAAAATTATGTGGAAGCATCCTGGGGTAGTGTAGATTCTATATTGTTCAAATCATGACCCCAGGGGTAGGGCGGGGCCACAATAGGGAAACATTGAAATATATAGGAAAAATCTTTAAAAAACTTCTCAAGAACCACTGGACCAGAAAAACTGAAACTTACGTGGAAGCATCCTGGGGTAGTGTAGATTCTAAATTGTTCAATTCATGGCCCCCGGGGGTAGGGCGGGGCAACAATAGGTATTACAAGGGGGGAAGTCTGGTAATGAACAGCATGGCCAAAGTTACTCAGGTGAGCGATGTGGCCCATGGGCCTCTTGTTTTTAGTTGAGATAATTATCTTTCTGTTACACAGGAATGCTGACTATTTTTAGAGGCATTGAATTAATTATCTTTCTTTTAACACATGAATGCTGACGTTTTTTTTTTTGGGGGGGGGGATTAAGGTAATTATCTTTCTGTTAAACAGGAATGCTGACGTTTTTGGGGATTGAGGTACAGCCTGACGTTTATGCCTGGATGATAGTTGTCGTTCTGCCGATTAACTCCGCCATTAACCCCATATTGTATTTGTTGACTACATTCATCAAAAACAAGGTCAGATTATGTAGTTTATTTGGTTTGGAAGTTATACTAGAAGATTTTGTGCAATAGCTTAACGTCTCTCTATGTTAGAAATTATTCTTTAAATTTTTTGAATTTCTATAAAGGTAAGTAAACATGATAAGTACGTTGAGATACATAATATTTGATGTGAGAGACGGCATCACTACGACTTTTTCCTGATTTTATTCTTAAAAAAATTGATTGACGTTAAAATTGCTTTCCTGAACTTTAATGTGTCTTGGTGGTTGAATATTACTATAAATTGCATCCATAATCTAGCTACAAACTCAATGTAACAAAACTTTGTGTAAGTCACCACTATTGCAAGTTCAAACTAGTAGAGCTTAAGTCTCCTTGGAGACGAACGTTTACTTCCAAGCATAACCAAGTCTGAATATTAATACAAAATCTTCAAAATTTAGAAAGGAAAAGACGGAGAAAACATTCCACAGATGAAAAATATACAAGATTCAGCCAAGGTAATTACAATTTTCAATACCTATATTGTGTCTATCTTTGCAAAAAAAGTCCCCCCCCCCCGTTCCGACGCATATGCAATTAACTTTTGAACCGTAGTCGGTAGTAAGTCCTACTATTATTAATGTTCTTCAAAAGATATAAACAATCTACATTACTACCAAAGTTCATTCGGAATTTCGAATACTCCCCGAAATAGACTAAATCAATTGTGTCTTGTTCAGGAACTATTGTTCACACAACAATTTGATCACGACCGGGGGGGGGGGGGGGGGGGGGTTATGTTAACAACTCATCTATATTTGCTTAGAATTTTCAATGATTTAGAACTTTCCAGATTAAGATATTTTACTTAATTTTGAGTGTGATTCGCATCAAGCTTTGAATTGTTGACCATTCATCGTCATTTTTAGTGTAAATGAAACATTAAGGTGACTGCAAATAACTGAAATGTTAATAAAATGGAAAATAGCCTGCTTTATTTAGAATATTTGAAATGCTCATTTCATCTTCGCTACCAGAATTATTAGGTCGATTGTTGACGGGGTTTTTTTCCTCACAAGATCCATATTTTGTATGTATATTTAAGATCGTTCGGTCTGATGATTTACTCTCAGAGATTAAAAAACAAAATCTTCTGCGAAACCTAGAATTAATTATCAATGTCTTATACCTTTTCGTAGTTGAGATCTGAAAGCACCAGTCAAAGAACCATTAGTACCGTGTCAGGGTCTTATTCCGATAGCAGTGATCTTCAAAACCGTCCTTCAGATCAAAGGATCGAATCACAGACGGAAAAAATCACGAAAAAACAGGAAACGATCGAGTCGCAACAAAAAAGGATCGAGTCACAAGAAAATCGAGTCAAAACAGGAAAGGATATAGCCACCACAGAAAAGGATCCGGTCACCACAGAAAAGAGTCCGATCACCAGAGAAAAGGTTACGGTCACCATAGGAAAGGTTCCGATCACCACAGGGAATCAGCCGCAAACAAAAGTAAAGCTGTCTCCATTAAAGGGCCCACCATATCAAATCTCTTAATAGTGTCATCTGCGTTTATTATGTAAATATAGGCGTACCCTTTGTGTTAATTTTAGGAATATAATTTTCGAAATTTGTCACATTACCTGTAGCTGTGAACTTTGCATATTAAATTTAGCATTTAGCAAGAGAAGGGATACTGGTGGAGGAACTTTGAACACGCAGTTTTACCCCGCTTTTAAATTCAATCTATTCTAATGCCTTGAAAGAAACATCACTTACTGTGTTGGTTTTCTAGTAATGTGTACAACATGTATGAATCTTCTTGACATTTTGTTTTATTCTTGGTAACATCTATATAACTTGTCGTTGACGCGTCTGTATTAGTAGTAAAATAAAAGTAAAATTTTAGAACAGTATATTTCCTTGTGTTTGTTAAGACTTTATTTGATTGGCCTGTGGTGTCGGTTTTTTTCATACCTGTCGTTTTTTGTCATTAAAATAAGCGCATATTTTTACCACTTATCCCCTTGTTTTTGTGATTACGATAGTTTTCTAGAAACATATGAAGAAAAGTTTAATTAAAGCTCAAATTTTGTTTTCAGACACTGAAATTCTTTATTGAAGTCTGTAAAAAATTCAAGAAGTTATGATTGCCGCCAAATTTTTCAATGTCTTACACGAAATTGAAACAGTGTGCTCTCTTACTCATTTTTTTCCGTATATTGTTTCAAATAATAGATATTTCGCATTGAAATACAATATTTAAAAAAAGGTTTTTTTTCAATATATCTATGTAGAACTAGCTTTTAACTTGGATTTTTTAAATACTATATGAGCTGTCCAATGTGAAAAGGGCCCGTAAGGTAAAAATTTTCAAAATTGACTTTTTAATGGATTATGGTAGATTATAGTGTAAAATAACCAAATATAAAGTTTGATTCAAATATTCAGAATAATTACTGAGATATAGGGAATCAAAGGTTAAGAAAATGTTAAAATTACCTTGAAAAATGACGTTGAAAAATGACGTTCAAACTGACGCTTTTATTGTATATCCCTCTCAGAAATATTTGAAATATGTATCTGATTGAAAAAAAAACATTACTTTATCACACGAAAATATGCATGAAAAATTTATGAATAAATCTCCTGCTTTTATTTTACATGCAATATTTGATATAGTTGTTTTCGTTAAAGTATTATATCTAAATTATAAACTAGTTGACGAAACCGTTTCATTGTTATTTGTGAAATTTTATAAAGAAGAGGTGTTTTGGACTCTGTATTAGACGCAAGTTACATGTACATTTTAAGAGTGTCGACATTTTTGCATGTCACACAAATGTCCATTTTGGTCGACTGTAAAAGACATGATTTTAAAAATCCGATAAAAAATTAAATAAAACACAGATAATGGTTTTATATCGGTAAATATCCGGTATGCTTTTTTTTTTTTAAAATAATAACGTTATACACTCGCGACGTCATGTTACACTGTAGACGTGAATATTGCTCTGATATACGATTCAGAGAAAAGTAAATATTAAATAATAAATAAAAAACAAACAAATAAAAGATATGTGTTTAGATGTTTTACAGACTTGTATTTTATTTATTTGTAGTTTATGAAAAACAATTTGTTCAAAAATTTTAAAAAGAATCCGTAAGATAAAACTGATAACATCGCGTCTTCCTTGTAGTTGTAGAGTTCATTGTTTGATAATATTTCATCATAAGGATATAATTTTTGTTGTTTTATTCATGACCTAGATGAATTTGTGAAAGAAAGTTAAGCTTGAAGGGCGGATACAGAAAATTGATCGGCAAGAGGGGGAGGGGGGGGGGGGCATCTGCAGTAACACAATCCAGTTAAAATTTTCTGACAAGTTAAAGAATGAAGTTTGAGGAGAATGTCTGACAAATTAAATGAAGTTTAGGGAAGGGGGATATGTACCTACAATACTGGACATATATGTATTCAAAGTCCTACATTGGTAAATATTGTTACAGGCAAATAATAAGTGCCGAGACAATTCCTTCCCCACTTTACATGGGTAATACATGTTTCTTACGATATTGTACATATTAGACCATCTGTCAAAATTGGCTGATTGCCCTCTCCGCCGGCTAAAAATGGCCCGACTCAAAACTCTTTCAAACTGCCAGGAAGCATTTTTTATTGCATTTCGGAAAACAGATTTTGGAAATTCAGCATTCATATCAAAATTTTCTGGGGGAAAAAATTCTCACCTACCTACCGACCCACTTTTTTCGTCCTGAGTCGGGAGAGGGCATACAAACATTATTTTAAAGTTGCCTATTTGCACTGTACCGACTTATAAGCGGGTCAATATTCGTATGTCTTGCAGTGAACATGTGATCTCACAAAAACTAAGGATGAGGATATAATTTTCATATTATCATCATACCCTTATACGGTCATTATAAGTTCAGAATATATTTTGAAGTTTGAAGTTTCTTTTATGTCATAATGAATCATAATGTACCCCCCCTTTTTTTTCCCTAAATTTCGTTTGAAGAAAAAAAATTATAAGCTTAAGCCTACATATTCTTCCATCCATTTTGTGGTTCTCAAATTTTGTGGAATTATGACCGCTTAGTTTGGGTCCAATAAGATATGTCGTTGGTCGGGAAAGAAGGAATGAGTGGCGCTGCGAGCCGGAAGTAGTTGTGCCGTATTCCTAGGACTCTTCCCGAAATCACATATTACCATGTATAAATCCATAGTAATGAGTAAATCAGTTTCCGAGTTTATGAAAGCTTTTAACGATGGACGGCAATTTTAACTTTCAAGAAATACACGCAGGGACACAGACGGAAGTGGTCAGTAAATTCGTTGGGCCTCCGGACACGTACAATTTAGATACTGGTGTATAACAGAGTTCTTTGATAACAATTAGCGAATTGATAAAATGACATACCTCGAGTAAATTACAAAGTCTGTGAAAAGCTTTGATAAGAAGGACATGAAAGAAGTTTACATTAAATAATTACTTGAATGTTTTTATATAGGGCTTTAAAAAGTGTTGAGGGCAATTTACACTAAATAAAGATTTGTTATTAAAATTGATAAAAAGAATATAAGTTTTAAATAATATTCAAAGTAAGATTTATTTTAAGAGTCGATTTTGCACGGTGATAGAAGTGTTTATCTCAGATTTAAAAAGAAATCAAATTTTCTTCACTGACACTAACAAGCTCATAAAATTTTGACATGTTGTACTAGTATTTGTGAAATGCCCCTTGACCCGCGGTCTATAAATTTGTACGCATTTGATATTCTTGTATCTCTCAGCTGAGTAACCTCTGGTTGTATCGCCGACATTGCTGAGCACTGCCATTTTAGCTCATTTTTCTTTGGTCGAAAAGGGATTAACCCCCTACCGAAATACATTTCTTTTTTTCTTTTTGGTCTATATTTAACTTGTCATTTTAAGCCCCCCCCCTTTTCTGAAAAACGTTGTTACGTACATGCCTAAAGAAATGGCCAAATATGATTCATTAAAAAATAAGCAGTCATTCTTCCTATTTATCAATTAAAGATTAAACTGAACTTATTGCAAACCTTCATACACAAAAAAGTATTTATTTTCGTAACCTTTAATTCAGACAAACACTGCATCTTTGGAAGAAATTAAAATAATAATCAGATGCAATATTACAGGGAAATAAATCTATATTCAATCTTTCAGATTTAATTTCCCCGTATTATGTTTTTGGGGTTTTATAAATACTGACTCATTATTTACTAGGAATTAAATGCAGGCATGTTGTTGTTGGGGGGGGGGGGGGGGTTCCATACATAATGTTTCACTGGTAATTGAATGATATAGAATGAAGATGTTTACTGAATGGCTAATTGCACCCTCCTCTAGCACCCCCCCCCCCCCATTTTTTTTTGGAGCAAACTCAAATCTTCCCAAAGATTGCATAAAAAAATCTGATCATTTTTTTTTTCGTTTGGAGCATTTACTTTTTTTCCTCATTTTTTTCCGCCTGGTTCAAGACTTTTAACAAATGATACTAGATTTTATTCTCAAATTTCAAGAAATATATATCGTAGCAAACAAATAACTCTCGTTCAACCACAAGCTAGGCTGTCTCCATAAACAGTAAAAACTGCTTCTTTACTTGAATGAGACAACAAACACAATGACCGTGACGAAGGCAGATCGTCAATCGCCTTTATACACACGTAATAAATGTTGTTTTGAAAAAAAAAATCAGATTTTTTTTTCATTAAATTTAATGCTTTACAAGGAATCAACCTTTTCAAACTTCGTCATTTGCTACATGTTGAGCTGAACAAAATTTTAATTGCATATATATAAACCTATATGCTGGGAACGGTTAAAGATTTTTTTTTCATTTATTGTTCATCATTTCACTTCGGTTACTATGTATTTGTGTTAAAAAGGATGTGTACATGTAGAGGTATATATCGATCATCATGTACAATCGCTTTCAATGTATAAAAAATTGGATAAAAAACTACACCTAAATATATCAGCAAAATTTAATATTCTACATTGGAAATGTCCATTTATATGGAATTTAGCTCTAAAAAATCATATTTTCTTTTTTCCTTGATATTCTATTGGCTCTAAATGATATATGCAACAATGAAAATAAGTTGATAGCGCTCAGGTTAAAATGTTGCCGAAAAATATATGTAACATACGCAACTTGCATTTTATGACGTTATCTTTACCGGCGTTTTTCTCATTATGACGTCAAAATACATAAGGGCCCTTTTCGCATGGTACGGCTCATATAATGTTTAACTATGTTTAGGTCAGTTGTTGCTAAAGAACATTGAGAAGACCATTTCGTACTAAGGTGTACAAATTTTCAATTTCATTTTCAAGGTAGGGTACCAGCCATTTATCCCCATTTACCAGAGATTTTCAAACACAATCTGGTCACAATGAACAACAATCACTGTGGCTTAGTTTTAAAGGGGGAAATACCAGCAAGTGAACTATTCATTATATTTTTTAATAAGATGTTGGAAAAGTCTAAAATTTCATACAAACAGAGTAAATACTGAAAATATTAATTTACTTAATTAATGAAAGGGCTTCACTCTAATGGTATATAAAAAACGGAATTAGAATCATTCAGTGTGGAAACTGTGGAGGTTCCTTAATTCACTTAGTACACTGGTAAAGTGGTAAAGAGACAACAGGCCCAAGGGCCTTAACGATTACCTGAGTATAATACAACCCTGACAAGGATCAATGCGTAGGATGGAAATTTGATATTTACATAATAAACCAAGTAAATTGAAAGAGGAAGATATTATAGGACAATCAGCAACCAGCAAAATACTTTCTCTTGATAGTTTGAAAGTTGTCTGTATATCCGAGTGCTATTTAAAAACTTGTATAAATCTATTATTTATATGTCTATGAATTACATAATTTATAATGCTTGCTTATCACAGTGGAATAATCAAAGGTGAATAACCGCTCAAAGTGGAATAGAAATTTCGCTACATTATCAACAGAGCTGGTGATCGGAAGATCGTAGGTTCGAACCCCGGCCGCGACTGACCTAAGTCGATATAAAATAGGAAGCAACTGTTCCTTTGCCAAGCGCTCGGCACTTTGAAGTGAAAGTTGCGGGTCCTTCGGATGAGACCTTGAAAACCGAGGTCCGGTGCCACAGCAGGCGTTGGCACGATAAAGATTTTTCACTGCTCATTGGCCCTGAGTGCCGAGTAAAGGCCCTTCACCGGTGTATGGTGACGTCTCTATATGATCGAGTGAAAAATTCTCGACAGGGAACGTAAAACATCAATCAATCAATAGAGCTGTCCTAGCATCAGAACCCCCTTCCCAGAGGTAATGAATTTCTGAAAATCTGATAAGAACACCCTTGCTAATTACAACTATTTATTTGGGTTGTTTGCTAGATGCCCAGGAGCAGAGGAGAAGATTTTCAAAGTATTAATGCATTTTCACTTTATAATCAATAGAGTCCTGTCCTAACACCTGAATTTTACAATTTAAGTAGAAGCATTCCTAATCATCATAACCATTCATGTAGTTTGCTTGCTAATAATACAGGGAGAGAGAAGAAAATTTGCAGAGAACATATGCATTGTTCACTGTTTGTATAGATCCTGCCCCTAACCTCTAACCATGGGTTCATCAATTTTACAATAAAGGCAAAGGCACCTTTGCTCATCATAACCATGTACTTATTTTTTCTCATTACCCAGGAACATAAAAGAAGATTTTAGAAATAGAAGTCTGGCATTACTAATATGGAATATAATCTCAGTGTTCCATCCAAATCCTTCAAACCTTATGACCGATCAGATAAACCCCGACAATTCATATCGACCTTTTAATCTCAAACTTACTACAAATTATTTCGGTAAAGACGCACAGGAAGCTTATTACTTTGATGAATAGGCTGATGGTTAGGAAAATAAGAACCATTGACATCATTTATCACGACAGTCTACCTCATGACCACAATATGACCAGAAAGTCTCCGACAAGGTTAACACCCCATATCACAAAAAAAACAAACAAAATCAAGAGTCCTCAAATTGCTTATTCTAGTCAAAATCACTGAATTCTGTCAATTTCTCAAAATATTTGTTTACAATATATCAAATTAAGAATATAGTAAGTATTGAATACCTTGATTTTGCTGAAGAATTTTTTTTCTAAGAGAAGAATAGATTAATGAAATCAAATCCTTTGAGTTACCTCATTTTTGTGACTATAAAGTCTGTGTTTTATTTTTTGGTTTGTGTGTTTTTTGCGAAAAGGTAGGTAGGTTTTTGAAAGATGGGTGGACGCTAATACAGAGAAAAAGCTTGGAATGGCCAAATCCAAATGTCATCAATCGGTGTGTGTGTCACCAAGATTGATACAGAAATATAGTTCAAAATTTTCCGTAATATTAGAAAATTTTGAACTCCATGCAATTCCAACTTCCAGCAAAAAAGGGAGGTTCATATGTGATCTGGGGACCGAGCTAGGATTGAGAACTACGCTGCCAAACATGAACCCGCTGCTGCTATGAGAAAATTCAAACAGAATTTACTCAATTGAGAGGGTCTACAGCAAGGTATTTCTGAGATTCCTACAAGCGTAAGCAAACAAACAAAAAAAAGGGAAACCTTGACTTTGATGATTTAGTGTCGTGTTACAGAAATTCAGGTTAAAAATCGAGGTTGTAAAATTCTGTTGTGAGATGAAATGGACCATCAAGTACAATTTTACATTAAAACTTCAGAAAAATCTTATTGTGTTCATACTGCAATAGGGCGTGCTGTAGGAATAGGTATTGTCAAGTCCGAGGATAAACAACTCTCAGAAAATGGTGGTCCTATTAGTATTACATTTACAAAAACCTGGGAATATTCCTCGTTGCAAAAAATTAATTTTGTTAAGCGTTGTGCAAGCTGTACTGCTAAAACTCATATTCCTGATGAAAAATTTTAGCTTCTGAAATCCGAGTCTCTATCCAGTGTATTTATTTTCGAATCATTCACATGATTACTTTCTTTTTCTGAAAACTAAACGAGCCTTTTCCCTTCAGTTTGATTCCTTGAACCTGTAGTAGGTAATTATTACATTATTTCTTTGGTTAAATCAGTTCAATAATTACTTTAAACACATCAATACAATTTTAATTGTTGTTTTAAGCGTTAATTATCATATATAGTAGAAAAAGGAATGCTACGCTATGCATATCATGACCAGTCTAGCGGATATGTTCTTGTTAAGCAGGACACAGAATGGAGTGGGTAGATTTTTGGATGGGAATCAATTTGGAGTACTAAGGTTGATTGTTTTTTGAAGTAGATGTATGCAGATACGTGAAACGTTCTCACTTCAACATAGTTATGCCCTTTGTATTTTACTTGGATCTCATTTCTACTTATTGGAGATTTGGCGGAAATAGATTAGCGTTAACAATCAGGAAAAAAAAAACTCTGGAGAGTGTGTGGAATGAGAGCTCAGAAATGCAAATCTTTGAAAATCATGCATCCTTTCTTCAAATGTATAAAAGATGTATTACATATTGACATTTGTAATGACAAGCACAAGATTCAACCCTCTCAGTTTTGTAATTCATGTCAAGGAAAATGTTTTCGTTATCGTTCTGATAAAGAGAAAGGCGATGCTTACTACAAGGGTTGTCCCAGAAAAACGCGAACATATTCAATGGGGTTTTTTTAACCGTCACGGTAGCTCTGTCGGTAGAGCGTTCGCTCCTTGATCGGAAGGTCGTGTGTTCGAATTACGGCCGCGACTGACCTAAGTCGATAAAAATAGGTAGCAACTGTTCCTTCGCCAAGCGCACTTTGAAGTGAACGTTGCGAGACCTCCTTAAAAACCGAAGCCCCGTCTCACGATAGGCTTTGCCACGATAAAGAACCTTCGCTGCTCAATGGCCCTGAGTGCCGAGTAAAAATCTAAATTTGAAGCATGGTGACGTCTCTATATGAGTGAAAAATTTTCGAACGGAACGTAATACAACACACAATCAATCAATGTTTTCTGTTTCACTAACATTATAAAGTTAAAAATTAACCTGTACCATAGTCAACACTTTTTACATAATTCACAGAAATTTCAATATCTCTCTAATTAACATTTTTCTCTCTGATGAATGAATCATTCATAAGGCTAATTGTATTCGGCGCGTCGGCGCGCTCGCGCAACAGATTTTGTTTATAAAATAAATTATCGCTTATACAGTTTTGTTAGCATCGGGCTCGATATTTCACTCGATATTCCTTTGATCTTATAATGCAACATCCAGAGCGATACCTATATCCCCAGAATAAAGAAGGTGACACTGAATGGGTTTACACTGCTCAAAAAAAAAAGAGAACTACTTTCTACCACTGCCAACCAGAATGCATATTGAAGCGACATCCACATTTTACAACTGACAAAATCAAGATCCCCGAAAAAGTCAGCAACAAATTGAAACCATGCCACTTGAAAATGCTTCAGTCTCATTTTGTAAATTGTAATCAAAATGTGCAAATTCCTGAACTAAGAATCTAGTCAATCAACATAATTTAAACATTTATCTTGCTCAAAACATAATGTGAGTGTATTTTTTCTTTTGTTTTTTTTTATTCCTGTTTTTTTTTTCTTTATTATTATTTTTTTTGTTGATAAGATTTTTGTGCTTGTTTTTGTGATAAAACAATGTTTGGTTTATCATAAATCAAAAGAGAAAGTTTCATAGATGGGATTATGTTTTTGAAGCTTCAACATCATTATTTAACTGCTTGTGGTTTCTTTTATTCATGGCCACTAATATTAATACACTGGTTTTATCAATTTTCATTGGCATCAATTTTTGTGCAATCAGCGAATGACTCAGTATTTCGTGTACACAGGTCATCATAAAACTTTTTGATATGTTTCTTACTTTAATGACCATCAAATTCTATTTTAATTTTCACTCTGCAAAACACAAAACCACAAAAATTAATGTTTAAGGCATGTTGATGGAACCGCTGTAAATGTATTTTATATGATTGGATTTTTAATGAGATAAGTGGTTGAGAAGACTACAACGTGGGGAGGCAGAACTTTATGTATACTGGCACATGATCTGAAGTGCAAGTGATCTGTTTAGGTTTGCAGGCCAGCCATTTCTGTAACTAAACTTACTCCCCCCCCCCCTAAAATCTAAATTTGAAGCATGGTGACGTCTCTATATGAGTGAAAAATTTTCGAACGGAACGTAATACAACACACAATCAATCAATGTTTTCTGTTTCACTAACATTATAAAGTTAAAAATTAACCTGTACCATAGTCAACACTTTTTACATAATTCACAGAAATTTCAATATCTCTCTAATTAACATTTTTCTCTCTGATGAATGAATCATTCATAAGGCTAATTGTATTCGGCGCGTCGGCGCGCTCGCGCAACAGATTTTGTTTATAAAATAAATTATCGCTTATACAGTTTTGTTAGCATCGGGCTCGATATTTCACTCGATATTCCTTTGATCTTATAATGCAACATCCAGAGCGATACCTATATCCCCAGAATAAAGAAGGTGACACTGAATGGGTTTACACTGCTCAAAAAAAAAAAAAAGAGAACTACTTTCTACCACTGCCAACCAGAATGCATATTGAAGCGACATCCACATTTTACAACTGACAAAATCAAGATCCCCGAAAAAGTCAGCAACAAATTGAAACCATGCCACTTGAAAATGCTTCAGTCTCATTTTGTAAATTGTAATCAAAATGTGCAAATTCCTGAACTAAGAATCTAGTCAATCAACATAATTTAAACATTTATCTTGCTCAAAACATAATGTGAGTGTATTTTTTCTTTTGTTTTTTTTTTATTCCTGTTTTTTTTTTTTTCTTTATTATTATTTTTTTTGTTGATAAGATTTTTGTGCTTGTTTTTGTGATAAAACAATGTTTGGTTTATCATAAATCAAAAGAGAAAGTTTCATAGATGGGATTATGTTTTTGAAGCTTCAACATCATTATTTAACTGCTTGTGGTTTCTTTTATTCATGGCCACTAATATTAATACACTGGTTTTATCAATTTTCATTGGCATCAATTTTTGTGCAATCAGCGAATGACTCAGTATTTCGTGTACACAGGTCATCATAAAACTTTTTGATATGTTTCTTACTTTAATGACTATCAAATTCTATTTTAATTTTCACTCTGCAAAACACAAAACCACAAAAATTAATGTTTAAGGCATGTTGATGGAACCACTGTAAATGTATTTTATATGATTGGATTTTTAATGAGATAAGTGGTTGAGAAGACTACAACGTGGGGAGGCAGAACTTTATGTATACTGGCACATGATCTGAAGTGCAAGTGATCTGTTTAGGTTTGCAGGCCAGCCATTTCTGTAACTAAACTTACTCCCCCCCCCCCTCAAATAAAGACAAGTTAATTTTTAGTAGTAGTATTATTTTAATATGTAACAAGGAATCTTTGTCAAACACTGATACCAATGTATGGCAGCTTATTGCCATGATAATCAAGTCTCTAAAAAGGAGGTTAATCTCTAGAGTCTAGGGTCATTACGTAATACCGGTAAATTTTTGATATACATAAAGAAAATTTATAAAAACCAAAGCACTAAATATTTTTAAATACTATAGTTAATGTTTGGAGATTGAGGTGAATTTCGGATTACTCTAGCACAAATTATGGTAAGGCATGCATGGATCAAAGGGGATCCGGATCCCTGGAAAATCAAATTTATTTAAACTGACAGTGTAAAATTACTAAAGCTATGCCTCGGACCTCTTCCCCTTGCGATTTGAGCCAACACCTCCTAGGGAAAAAATTCTGGATCTACCCAACAAAAAATTACAATCGGGCTCGGGCTGTCGACTTGAATATAAGCGATAATGCTTAAATTATAAAGGAAGTCCATGTCATTTGAGTGTTTTAATGCAGGGAGAAAACACTTTTGTGATATTGGGATGAGATGGACGCGCTGGAGCGCCGAATACAATAAGCCATTCATAATAGCTGCCAGCACAACACAGGGGACCTCAAAACGTAGCTCTTGGAGTTTGTGATTTTTTTTCAGGAATCGTGCGTCTTTAAAAATTCGTTTAAAGCATAAATTCGATACTGCCTTTGATTTTATTTGAGTTACCGAGATATATCCATTTCAAACGTTCTACAAATAAGAATATATCAAGGAATTAATTCTTTAAATAGACAATTTCCCAACCCTAATCATAAAAACAACTGCTCGCATAGTTAAGGCGGTCTTGACCTCCAGTTAGACTTTTCAGTTTGTCGTCATTTTTGTTAGTGTACCAAACGCTTCTTCCATGGGATAACCAGTCCATTCATCTTTGAACCTCTTTTACTTTGTAAAAACCACTGTTTCATACATGTATTTGTGTCGCTCCCAGCTCTTTTCCTGTATGAACAGGAGTCCTATACCCTGCTCCACACAGTACTGAGTGAGGCCGCATTATCGCCCGACGTCGCTGTTTTTGACAATATCTCACAAAGTGTTCGTGGCGCAGTAGTTAGAGCGTCTGCTCTAGAGTCGCGAAGTAAGGCGTTGATCCTCACGTCACGGGTTCGAATCCCACTGTGGGACGTGGAGACTGGTCCTTCGGATGAGACCGTATAAACCGAGGTCCCGTGTCGCAGTAGGTGCTGGCACGAAAAAGATCCCTCACTGCTCAATGGCCATAAGTGCCGAGTATAGGACAAATTTTGCAGCTCTCCGCCGGCAAGTGGTGGCGTCTCCATATGAGTGAAAAATTCTCGAGAGGGACGTTTAACAACATTCAAACGAACAAACTAATAGCGTTTGTTGTTTGTTTGTTGTTTAACGTCCCTCTAGAGAGATTTTTAATCATATGGAGACGCCAACAGTTGCCGGTGGAGAACTGCAATTTTTTACCTACACTCGACACTTAGGGCCATTGAGCAGTGAGGGATCTTTTTCGTGCCAGCACCCACTGAGACACGGTTTGTGCCTATAACGTCATATTCTTATCATTTATAATGTTTGTTATGTTATGAACAAAATATTCCAAGTTGAAAGACACAAAAGGAACATGAATGTTTATGACATCGGATTTATTTTGAATATTATAAAGAAACCAAAGGCGAATCAGAAGCAAACAAAGGCTGTCCTCTCGGTAAAAAGAACACCTAACTCTCCACAATACAACAAATTAAATAACGCTTCTTAATTGTTCAATAGACAATAAAATAGATTAACGATAAGAATGGATTATAAAGCGGGGAATAAAATTAAATTGCCCTTGTGTCTCTACCATCGCCAACACTCTCCTCTCTTTCAATAATGTAAAGTTTTGAGTAAGACCTGAACCATTGTAATTGTACAGGAAGTTTAAAGAAAGTTACGACAATTTATCTGGAAGCTAACCAAGTAATCTTGAAAGCAACATTTCTAAAACTTAAATTGTTGTCTCTGTCCAATTTGTGCCAAGCATATAATACAAAAAAATTCATGTGACGAGTCCTTTAATCAGAAGTAGACAACCTTTCTAACTAGATCTTTTCGTATTGTGACCCGATTCTTTCCTGTTATGGCCAGATCCATTCCTATAGCGACTCCATTTCTTCGTGATAAGAACCTATCCTTTCCTGTGGTGTGCTTACCCTTTCCTGTTGTGACCTAAGCCTTTCTTGTGTTGAGACGAACCTTTCCTGCTGTGTCCCGATCCTTTCCGGATCTTGGTGTTTCCGGAACATTTCCTGTTGTGACCCTATTCCTTCCTGATGTGGACCTATCCTTTCCTATTGTGACCCGATCCTTTCCTGTAGTGATTCCATTCTTTCTTGTTGTGACCCGATCCCTACCCCCTGTGTCCCGATCCTTTCCTGTATTGACTCCATTCTCTCCTGATGTGTCCCGATTCTTTCTTGTTGTGACCCGATCCCTACCCCCTGTATCCCGATCCTTTCCTGTAGTGACTCCATTTTCTCCTGTGACCCGATCCCTTCTTCCTGTATATTAACAATTTTCTTCGTTGTTCCCTGTTTTTGATCTACAGGACAATTTTGAAGATCACGACTGTAGGAAGAAGTACCCGAAACGGTGCTGATGACTCTCTGACTGGTGTTAACGGATCTCCACTAGTTTAACAAGATATACATCAGAATGAATTAGGCAAGATACTTTGAAAAAGTTCAAATATTGATGATTTAACAGTTTATTTACTAAATTTTGAAATTAAAGCAAAATAATATGATTTCTGGGGACAGACGGTTAAAAGATTACCAGGACCAAATTATGAACAGTAAACTTCGAAGAAATTTTTTTTTAAGTGCAGAGAAAAGACGGACTCAGCCTTAACCTTCTCGACACCACCCTAAGGTTTTTCGTTGAATTAGTATAGGTCGCCCGCATGGTGCAGTGGTAACAGCGTTCGCTCTAGAGTCGCGGAGTAAGGAGTTGATCCTTACGTCGCAGGTTCGAATCCCACTGTGGGACATCGAGACGGTCCTTCGGATAAGACCGTATAAACCGAGGTCCCCTGTCGCAGTAAGTGCTGGCACGAAGAAGATCCCTCGCTGCTAAATGGCCCTGAGAGCAGAGTATAGGTCAAAATTTGCAGCTCTCCACCGGCAAATGGTGGCGTCTCCAAATGAGTGAAAAATTCTCGAGAGGGACGTTAAACAATACACAAAAATCAATTAATATAGTGATAATGATTGTAATTAATATTCTATTATTGTTACACAAGGTGAAAACGTACCTTTGCCGAAGCTAGTTGTTTTTTTCATTTGCCATATGTTATCTCCGTCTTTTCCTTTCTAAATTTTGAAGAACTGATATTAATATCTTATTTATTTAAACATAGAAGTGAAATAGGAATCTTAAATGAGACTATAGCTCAACTGGTGTACACTCAAAATAGTGTAAAAAATGCATAGGAATTGTGATATTTTTTAAAACCAATTTGCAGCTCTGTGTAAAAAATGACGATACTTATAAGTTATATTCAGCTACGGTAATCAAGGTTCATAATGTCGTAACATTAAAACAATACGGTATCGAGACAAATAAACACAAATGTTCTTTTTCAGCAATGCTAATATAGATTTGCTTCCCATACAAAATTCGCAACTTCCAGTGTGTCGGGTTGGGCGCCCTTTTTCAGTGCTCTTGATATTTTTTTTTTTTTTTTGGATTCAGGTTTAAACGAACAAAAGCATGCTTTTACCTTGTTTTTGAAGAGTTTTCACTTGCACTGTACATAAGCGCTAATCCCCGGCACATGGGAAGTAAGTCGAAAATACTTAACTGGTTTCAGCGCTTTATAGGAAAAAGATGAAGAATGAAAATAAAAACTAAATTTCAAAAAAAAAAACTCGTATACTAACGTCTATCAATCGGAGGCGAACTTACTTTAGATGTACTACTGATAAAATGACACTGACAAGTTTGAGAAGTGTATAATATATATCAAGCAATTATCGTAGCTTGTCAATGTGAAACTAAAAAGAAAGAAGCATAATATGTCCAAGATAGGGACATATTTGTTCATGCATTATCAACGTTAAAGGGATTTGGTTACAAGTGACGCAAAATACGCGCGACTTTGACGTACACGTAATATTTGACGTCGTTATATTTTGTTTTAGTTATTCGCACGTACATATGCAAATTTCGTTTAAAAAGAGGATGGCAGATTCGTGCTTAAGCGTTTTATGTCTAATTTCTAATTTTAAAAAAATCGAGCTAAATGAATATCATTAAGAAAGATTTGACTCTTTAAAACGACTTAGTATATCTGTATTTCTGCAGTACAAGGTTTTGAGCTCGTAGCATGGGTTAATATAGTAGGTGCAGCGTTAAAATTTTTGTTAACCCCCCGCCCCCCTTTCGAAGTCCCGTGCCTCAGTAGGTGCTGGCACGAAAAAAGATCCCTCACTGCTCAAAAGCCGTAAATACATAGTACAGATCTAAATTTGCAGCCCTCCACCGGCAAAATATGGCGTCTCAAATTAAGTAAAAAATTCTCGAAAGGACACTAAACAAGCAAATAAGCTTTTTCAACGATTATACTAACTTTGTTTTAATTAAATTCGACAAAAAACTTTAGAAGTTGCGTTTTTAAAAACATTTCCAGAACGACAAAAAACTATTGCACATTCTTCTAGTAAAGGAAACAAACCAATGACACCGTATAGCCCGACCTTGTTTCTGATGAATATAGTCAACAAATACAATATTGGGTTAATAGCTGAGTTAATGGACAGAACGGCAACTATCATCCAGGCATAAACGTCAGGCTGTACCTCAATCCCAAAAAACGTCAGCATTCCTAGTAACGGAAAACTCAACATATCAGAAATTTCATCCTCATAATATAACAATATAATTGTATTTTAAATTATAAGGTTGAATGAATATGTAAAAACTGGGGAGAAAATATAAAATCGATATGTATATTAATCAGTATCCATATTTAGTGTACACGTGACTTGTGGATATAACCTACCTATCGTCCCTATAGGTATCCAACAGAATACATCAGTCAGAACAATCGCAAACAGTGTCTTCGCCAACGAGGATTCCCTCTGGCTTTCTTCGGTCGATTGCACATTCTTCCCAACTCTGAAAACTTTAACGAATATTGAAATCTGTACAAATAGGATGGAGAGAAAAAGAGAAAAGTTGATCCCCACGAACACAGTCATTGAGTACTGCCATCCAGACTTTCTAGTAATGAACAGTGGAAGAGAAACGCAGACTCCAGACTGTGCGTAGAAGTTTTCAAGATTAGGGTCCGGTATTAAAGGGATCAAAGCAAGGAGAGAGACGCAACCCAGACAATAAACAAAAGCACATAGGCTCTTCTTCTGTTAAGTTTTAAGTCCGAAAATGGATACATGACTGCAATACATCTGTCAAGTGTGATCAACAAAACAATAAAAGCAGAAACCTCGCTTGACAGAGTGGCAGTTATTCCAGAAAGGGTACAAACAATGCTGTGTCTCCAAACGTAATCATTCAAACCGTACTGGCCTGTGTAATGCAGATTTATGATAGCAATAATATACAAGTAAACACCAACCAGAAACTCCGCACAACTCAGATTAATTGTTAGAATATAGTACGCCCCCTCTTCGTTGCTTTTGAAATTACTGGCAAAATGTAGAAAAACAGTCATGTTCCCAAAAATTGCCATTAATGCAATGTACCATACAGCAGCACTGAGAACCGGGTCAGCAATCAGATTCTCACAAGACGAAATTTCATTCACAGGTGCAATGCATTTGACATTGTAAATGCTATTTGGTTTAGCACAGCATATTGTATAGGAGCTTACTTCCATTATCCTTAAATTATAGAGACCTTTAAACATATCAACTGTGACCTGAAAGGCATTTCCCTGTATGTACAGCTCTTCTAAGTTTTTGAGTGGCGAGAAAGTCCCATGGAAGATTTGGAAGATTTTATTATAGGATAAATCAAGTGAGAAGAGTTGGGTGGACTGAAGAAAGGCACCAGTATGTATTGTTTTGATTTGGTTCCTCGAGAGATTCAAATATGTCAGTTTCACCGCAATGAGGTCTCCAGCTTCGATGGTTGTTATATTGTTATATGAAAAATCAAGTATTCTTAGGCTGTCGCCTGCTCGTTCTTCGTTATGATGACTGTTTCTTGTCGACTGAAGTTGGTTGTTATTAAGATAAAGTGCATTTAAAACTTTAAAAGAACGTCTGTAATGGGTGAGGATGTTATGGCTTAAATCTAGTATCCGGGTACTTGTATTAATCATGTCTGTTAACGCGTTATGACTTGCATTCACTAAGTCTCTGCAATGTAGACCTGCTTCAGAAAAGTCTTGAAGTCCATTACCTGATACATCACAGATTTCAGGTTTGAAAGTGAAAGTAGCTTTGAAAAAGTGATATGACGAACTGGCCTTTACATTCAGATGTATTATCAAGGTTCGCACGTTGTAATCAAGATCGGAGACTGTAGAGTTGTACATGTGGAAGGATTGCAGTGTTTTATGTGATGTGGACAAAAAGTTAGGATGTATTCTAATCTTTACAAAGATACTGTGCATTATGAAGATTCTATGCAGAGAAAGATTACCATAGGAAAATATTGTTAGATTTGCAATAACTGAATTATAAATTTCAAGTTTAAATATATGTTTGCTTTTCACGAAATATTCGCGTGTTCTGTCATCGAAAACTAGACTCGTACATTCAATGTTATTTAGGACGATTGTCTCTGTAAAGGCTGGACACTGATCTCTGACACAAATATAGCTTTCTCCTATACAGTTGCACCCAGATGGACAAAAAGGACGACACGTGACTGTGCTATGCCGATTGCAGTTTACAGATATATTTGCTTCGAACGAAGTTATGTTGCCATCTTTAATGCAGTCTGTAAAACCCCGCCTGTCCTGAAATCCTTCCTCTGAGACAATGGACGTGTTTGTTAGAAATGACACGCTACTACAATTTATTACAGGATGTAAATCTGCAATATACATAATAATACAACTTAAAAAATCGATAGATAGCTTGTCCTTGTGATTAGCTAAATCTTTTGCAAAAGTAATTTTTGCAGGAATACCTGAATACACATAAATGCATATCTTTTAATGTGCGAAACATGCCCTTACGAACCCGGGGAGGGTCTCAACAATTTTGCCAAGATATACTTTACAATAGAAAACAAAGCTAATGATTAACGTAAAGTTGTGCCCGTATATACTATTTAATAGAAAGCAATGTTCTATTACTGTTTTGCCCCCTCAAACATGATCTTTTTTTTATTTTGCTTGCCAAAAATTAGTATTGTTAAACCCCTCTTTCATTTGAAAGTGCTTCCTAGGGGCTTAAAGCATGCTACTTTAATTTGCACATGATACTCACTACAAAACTTTTCGTCTGTACCATCGGAACAATCAGTTTGTTCATCACACATTTGATCAGTACTTATGCACTCAGTACTACCACACTGGAAAGAATTCTCCGGACATGCATCTATGAAAAATTTGTTGTATATGATATGTTTTGTTATTGATAAAGTTATATATGTTAATACTAAGTTAAAAATTGTGCATCTAAAACATATTCAGATTCATGCCTAAACTAGAAATATGTCCTTAGGACATGGATGCCCCGCCCAACGTATAATTGTATTGCAACAGATTGCAATAGAATTGTACACTGAATCTTGTTGAACGCTTATATCATCAACTTATTTGTCAAAATCCTACCTCGTTTTAAAAATTGTTTATACGTAGAACATGCTCTTGCGTATCGAATTAACCGGGAGACAATTAAAGGAAGTTGGCGATATAAAAGATCAAGTCATCACGTTTATCATGATAAGTCAAAATGTCATCAATGCTTTTCTCTAGTAAAACATACAAATAAGAAAACGCAAAAATGCATGGGAAAATTAAAGGGCTGTATTTACTTAAAAGTAAAGGACTATGCAGAGATAAATATTGCCATATATTATTTTCCAGATGTTGCATTAAAGCAATAAAATGTAAGCTTTTCATATGTTAGAGTATTTCTATCATCAAGATTCTTACTTTGCTGTTAAGAGTCGCCAGATATATATTGCTCTACATGTATGAGTTTATAGTTTTAATATCATCGATGACAGCTGTATTTCAATAAAAAATGGAACTCGTAAATTCACTTACCTTGTCATTGGTCATGTGCAAATTAACTTTGTTAAAAACAATCTGATTGTACACACAACTTGACAAGTACTCTGAAGTTGACATTAAAAAGATGCTCGAGTTTCTTATTGACAATAACTATGTGGTTTTTGGAGACCAGGTCTTCCAACAATATATTGGAATTCCCATGGGTACCAATTGCGCCCCGTTATTCGCAGACCTATTTTTGCATTCATATGAAGCAGAATTTGTTCAAAATCTATTACGTGAAAAGAAGAAAACACTTGATGTGGCCTTCAACTCGACATTTAGATATATCGATGACGTATTGGCAATTAACAACGGTAATTTCATTCTTATGTCGACACGATATATCGCGGTGAGCTTGAGATACAAGATACCACAGAGTCTGACACATCTGTTTCATATTTAGATATTTTAAATGCAGCAATTTACCCTTGT
Source organism: Saccostrea echinata (assembly GCF_033153115.1). NCBI lineage: Eukaryota > Metazoa > Mollusca > Bivalvia > Ostreida > Ostreidae > Saccostrea > Saccostrea echinata. The sequence continues at coordinate 884,608 of NW_026889766.1, forward strand.
CACCTGCAATTTCTAAAACGAGGTAAGTTATTGAAAAACAAGTTGATGAAACATGATTATCAGCAATCTCGTTTAAAGTAATTATTTCGTAAGTTCTATGGTCGATACAATGACCTTGTCAGCAAATACAATCTATCCATAAGTCAAATGCTGATTGACTTTTTTTTCATACTTATTGTTAGGCCATTATTTACACACTGAATTGTCGACGGATTTTTCCGTTATTTTCCGATTATGACAAGAGCACACAGCGGGTGTGAACGTCGGCAGGGGATGCTCACTCCTCCATGGCACCTGATCCCACCTCTGATGTCTTAGAGGTCCGTGTTTGCTCTGCTCCTATTTTGTTATGTTTAATGGACTTTTGAGCTCGAATACTGTTCGTTATCTCCACATATTTCATTATTGCTTAAGAGTTTGTTTGAAGTCCTAATGGGAAATTTAAAAACCGGAAGAGAAAGGTATACTAAGGACTTGAAACACTTTCCTATAATTTTATACCTTTTGATAGAAGTTTTCTCTATTCTGAAAAACGCTTCAGTGCACTTTTGAGTAATTGTCTGAATCGCATTCTAAATTGTTAATTACTAAGTAAATTGTCAGAATTACTTGATGAATCACAATAAAAAATGCAACGTGGAGTTGCATTTTCGGTATAGCACAAAAAGTTGTGATGTATCTGACCCTTTCAAAAATTTCTATCACAATCCTCACGTATACTTACAAATACTGCATGTTTGATGCAAATTATATAAACTTGACTTGAGTCTTCAGAACACAACTGATTTGAGGAATACAACATAAGAATTGCAACATCTTAAATTGGTTTGTAAACACATAATTTCATCGTCTGTTACGACATTTAAGGTACTTTCTTTTTTGATTTAAGCAGAGAGAATGAATGCAGAGATGAAAAAATACTCATGTAACAAAATCTACAAATCAGTTTTAAAATGTGATTAAATCGATCGACTTTTCCGACTTCTATATGTGGTTACAACAATATTGCAATCAAGCAGCTGACAATCATTGCTTAGTAACATTTATATATGTCGGAACTGCTTAAATTTTCTCTTTTTTTAAGAGAAATGCTCGCGCTATACCGGGATGATCACGCTGTCGCGGAACTATGTCCGACTTCTTCAATAAAATTGAATATTACAGCTTTAAAAAGGTTATGAAAAACGGCTATAATTTGTTTTATACACTGATTTTGAGATGGCAAGCCAAGTGTTTAAAAAATATTAATTTTCGTAAACATGGAGTTTTGCTTTGCTAATGTGTATTTTAAACCCCCCCTCCCCCCCAAAAAAAAGAAAAGAAAAAGAAACTGATCAATACATTATTTAGAATTTATACCAAAAGTGTGATAGAACCTCTTTATTATCTGTGAACAATTAGTATTCTAATCAAACTTGGTAATTCTGCACGGATAAATTCATATAATATAGAGTGCATATTGTGCACTGGAGAATTAACTCTATATTTTCAGATAAGAACCCATGTAAATACGTGAAATATTAGCATCATGTGTTTGACTTACCAATACATATTCCTTGTAAGATTTGAACTTCATCAAGCATTGCAACGCTCACTGTGCCCTGCATTAGAATAGCTCGGAAAAATATCTACAAAATAGTGTGGAGTACAGGGTACATTTATGTAAATATTTCCCCAATGCATTAACCTACCGTTTATTTTAAATTAAAGTTCGATTTCAAAATTGTGTTTGATAAACACAAATGCCCCCTATAGTGGCCTTTTCTAATGAAAAAAACAATGAATTCAAGGGGCTTAACAAAATAAATTGCAGAACAAGAAGTAACAGATAGCCACACTATATTTGTGGTTGAGCAGTTTCCCTTAAGCCTATCAGAAGGGGCTTCAAAGTTAGACCTTTATTTGGCACTCAGGGCCATTGAGCAGTAACGGATCTTTATTGTGCCAACGCCTGCCGTGACACAGGGCCTTGTTTTAAAGGTTTCAACCGAAGGACCCGCAACTTTCACTTCAAAGTGCCGAGCGTTTGGCGAAGGCACAGTTGCTACCTATTTTAACGACATACATTGTAGGTCAGTCGCAGCCGAGATGCGAACAAACGCCCTTCCGGTCACTGAGCGAGCGCTCAGAATTTCGAACTGGCAAAAACAGAACACCGTTCACGTCCGAGGCACGAGCCATCCGAGTCGCCCGCGTGGCGCAGTGGTTAGAGCGTCTGCTGTAGAGTCGCGGAGTAAGGATTTGATCCTTGCGTCGCGGGTTCGATTCCCACTGTGGGACGTGGAGACCGGTCCTTCGGATGAGACCGTATAAACCGAGGTCCCGTGTCGCAGTAGGTGCTGGCACGAAAAAGATCTCTCACTGCTCAATGGCCGTAAGTGCCGAGTATAGGACAAAATTTGCAGCTCTCCACCGGCAAGTGGTGGCCTCTCCATATGAGTGAAAAATTCTCGAGAGGGACGTTAAACAACATACAAACAAACAAACGAGCCACCCGAGGAGCCCCAATTGCTGAACAATATCTAAGACCTTCCATAGCAGCGAGAAAAATAATTATTTATTTATTTTGTAATTAATTTTGTAACTTTTGTATTTATCACAAGTGGAACCTTCCAATCAAAAGAAAAATGTGCAATATTTAAGAACGTCCTTCAAAATACTCTAGAATACGATTTATTTAAATAAGATTTTATTTATACAGTTTTAATCCACAAAAAACTTGGTTAAATTTTCATTAAAAAAACATTGCTCTTATCCATATCTGTAACTCTGCCAAATATGATGTCTGTCATCTGTTGTTTAGAGGTTATTAGGAAGGTCAAACGTTTTGATAGAAATGCGGTGAATTATTGTGTTTTTTTACGCCCTAGCGAGAATTTTCACTCACATGAGACGTCACTAAATATCAACGAATGGCTACAAATTTAGACCTATACTTGGCACTTAGGGCCATTGAACAGCGAGAGTTCCAGTGGCGTAGCTTCCATTGTGGCAATGAGGCAACTGCCTCACTAGATTTTTAACCACCAACACTCCCTCCCATAGTTAATAATACATTGCAGAAAATATCTTGTAAAAATTATAATTTAAGCAATTCTATAATGTACGTTCATACCATCAAGGTTTGGGCTCTACCTCCATTTCTGAAAACTCCAAGTAGGCAATGATTGGAAAAAATTAAAAACTGATAAATGTTTGACAATTATTAGATTTGACGAAATAAAAACAAAATTTAAAAAAAAGTGTATTCATTTTTAAATTTGTTAGTTTTAGGAAACATATTTATTAACTCTTTAACCATCGTCGAAAACCTGTGGTGGTCTAGCTTCTCTTGCCTCGTGGGTTTCTGACGATGCTCTTTTAGATATTTTAATAATATGTGGTATCATATCCACGCTATGAAACTGGTAAAATTCACTATACTTCTGTGCAGGAGAAGTCTGATAAAACACCCAAATCTAAAAACACTTTGATGTAGATATTAAACATGCCATTTTGATTCTAGTATTTTCGATTTCGTTTTCAACTTGACCTGTTAAGATGCATGTAGAAGTTAAAGTGACCGGCGAGTGACTTCCGGATTTTTACAACGAAAAACATTTTGGGTCGACGATAAAATATAGGGTCGGTCGAGTAACCGTAAACAACATATTTTTTTTATTACGCATAATTAAAATTATCGCTAACGTTAAACAGTAACGGCTGCTCCCTCAATTTAGCTATACAAGTGCGGTATGTATCATTTCAAGAGGCATAATATATGAAGGAGGCGAAAACTGATCAATCTATGGACAATATACCATGTAATTAATAATATTCACTTGGGTTGAGGGCAATTTGACATTATGTCAGCTTCCACGGTATGAAATAATGCCCGACACAAAGCGGAGGGCAATACTTTCATCCCGAGGGGCCAACTACAGTAATCAGTGTTGCTCGACAACACAGTCAATAATTGTTTTGTTATACGAAAACTGAGTCAGATAAATAAAATAATATTTTGTTTTTATTTATTAACTTTCAACAATTCATTTAAAAAAAATTCAATTAAATACATAACTTGACCTATGCATTATCTTATGATTGAAGTGCTAGCAAGTTTTAGTTTTTCTTTGTTAGGTCATGTTTTTGGAAGTCATAACGGTAAGGCCATCTTTAAAAAATTGTTTGGTGCCCTCCCCCGACCGACTTGCTAAAAACGGCTCGACTCAAAGATTTTTTTTACTCGTAACCTCTAGGAAACAATTTTTTATGAATTCTGGCAAAAAGATTTTGAAAATTCAGCATTGGAATTGACATTTTCTGGGGAAGATTTTTTATTTTATTTATATGTACCTACCGACTAGGGCTGTGTCAATGAATCGATAACTTCCAGTACGTATCGGGCAGGCAGTTTTTCTTATAATTCTGTGAAAAAGTTGGGAATTTCAGTCACCAAAGGTTATTTTTAACTGTTTTGAATTCAAAATGATCAATAGTGAAATAAACATTAAGGAGATAGCACATCTTAAATAACTATTACAAAATACATAGACAACTATATTTTAACATGTTAGTTTTACAATCATTAAAAGTTTGAATTTGAAGTGTACTTTGTAAAGACAGTGAGACATGAACTTCCAATTTGGTAATAAAACACCCAGTTTTTATCAAATCTATGGATTAAATGATATACAAGACTTTTTTGATAGACTTGTTAAAGAATCCAATATATCGCATATCGCTTTATAAAATATCGTATCGTATCGAAATATTTTGCTAAATACACAGCCCTACTACCGACCCAATATTTTCATCCTGTTTCGGGAGATGGCAAACAAACATTATTTTAAAGTTGGCCTAATAATACTTCACAATAAGTCAATTTATCAATCGGAATCAAAATCAATAAAAGGGCGGCAAAACTGTCTGTAGTTCAATAGTATACAGTTATAGAATGGGTTTGAGGAAAACAGCAAATTAATTGTCCCACAAGGGAAATGATTCCTGCAGAGGGGAACCAAAATGTGCTAAATCCCGAAAATCCATTTTATAACTGTTTTATTATATCAAGACAATTTAAAAAAAAAACTATTTGTTAAACCATTTTTAAATACTATTTTGAAACCAAACAAATACAAAAATGAATGACAGATTTAAAAAAAAAAAAAAAAAAATTCAATGAATTAATAAAAAATGATATTTTAAAATAATGTTAATATGACAGATGTTTAAAAACATCACATTTAATATCACAGATAAATTGAAAAATAAATTAAATAGATATCACAGACAATGTCTTCAATAGATTAATTCAACAGTCAACATAGAAATGTTGATCACAACTTACCACTATAATAAATTTAATCAAAGTTAATCAAAAAGCAAAGCAAATTAAGCAAATCTTAAATATGTTGTTAGTATCTACTGAACATTTTTAGGTTTTTAATTTTATTTATTTATTTATTTTTGCATATTAAATGTTATTTTACAGTTTGAAAAGTGAAAGTGTTTCGGACATAAGCCATAGGTAAAGAAACAAATCCTGTGTTGATGTTTTGAAACTCGTCATCTCCAATTTCACAAAAAAAATTGTTGAGGGCAACATCATCCAAGAAATCTTTCTTGAAAATTTTCACGACATGTTTTGGACTGAACATCAGATCCTGCATATCGCTTTGCAGGGTGCACATTTTCACTTATAATGTCGGATATTTGTCACTTTTTGTCGCATAAGTGAGAAGTGTATGATTTAACTGAGGTTTCACTTTTGTCCAATGACACCAATAATGTTGCGTGCGTCCACATCCTTGTGTGTTCTGTGAGCGTACATGTAGCAGGTGTTTTCATCATCGGAATACTTTATTTTGGGCCTCTGCCAAAATTTATGATTAGGTGAATTCAGCTTGGACAAATACTTTTTGAATGAAATGACAGAACGCCTCGGATCGCCTATAAATTTCGAGAATGTACTAGGGTTACCCTTTTTTTTGAGAATCGATTATAACAAAGTTATGGTGGCATATTTATGCCATCCACATAATTTTTTGTTAGCATAAGATATCGCGTCAAGTCAAGATACCTGTCTCATCAAATCAAGATAAGTTGCTGGTTTTGTCGAGATACACCAACTTCTATCTCGTCTAGTCAAGATAATCTATCACATTTTGTTTTTATAGCTATCTCGACATAACGAGATAATTTATTTTGTATCATGACTAAAATTGTTGCGTTGACAAGTACTGCCTCTTCATAATTGCAGTCACAATAACTGTAGATGTACATGTACATATAGTATATAAATAGATAACGTGTTACGGATGCCTCGGTCATTCTCCAGAGATAGCTTCTATCTAGTTGTTATTCCTCTAATAAGTATTGCACGCATAATTTTAAAGGAATTCAGTTTGAACCAATGTGTGTTCAAACCTTGTCTTTGTTTTCAGTAAAATAAAATACAAGTACATGTGAACCAAACCAATGAGCTTTTTTACTAAATTACATGTAATATTTGCAATTATTAATCAATAAATTGGCTATTCAATTAAATAAACGGTTTTTTTTTTTGTTTATCAGAGATCCATTCTTGGCTATAATATTATTATCGGTAGTTTTCAATAAATGATTGACTCTTTGCATTAATTATTTTACTTATTCCATGCCAGTAACTAAGAAAAGACCAAAAATTGAAATTATGAATTATAATAAGTAAATTGGTTGTTTTGTTTCATAATTAACGGAGAAAGTTTATGGAAGGGTTTATATTCAAAAATCTTTATCTCTTAAAAATTATATTCCTCCAATAGACAATTACAAAAATTAAATTGGTTCAAAAGCAGTGATGAATTTGAAGAATAATTTCAATAAAAGAGATCCGCAAAGTTTCACTGGAAAACGACTGAGACACCCGCAACACGTCATCTATATTAATACATACATACATATAACGAGTGTACAGTTATCGTGACAGCAATTACGAAGAGGCAGTACTTGTCAACACAACAATTTTAGTCATGATACAAGATAAATAATCTCGTAATGTCGAGATAGCTATCGCAAAAAAATGATAGCTTAACTTGACTAGCCGAGATAGAAGTTGGTGTATCTCGACAAAACCAGCAAGTTATCTTGACCTGACGAGATAGTTATCTTGACTTGACACGGTATTTTATGTTGACAAAAAATTATGTGGATGGCATAAATATGCCACCATACAAAGTATACAAAGAAAGATCACTCTAAGTACTTAACTGGTTTGTCATAAATTCGGACTTGTTTATGGTCTTTGATGTGTATATCATTCCCTCTATTATTTTTGATCTGTTTATAGCTGAAACTTACTCACCAATCAAAGGATCAACAGAAATGTTAAAGTCTGATTTTTGAACTTCTCGCAGATTTTCGTTACCTCTGGTATAAAAAAAGTATTTAAATATCGTTTTGTTTTGGAGTCCTTCGGGAGTATGAACAGAAAATGCACCAGATTCATGAAGTTTTTCCATATCTTCTATAAGTTCTTTTGTCACCGATTCAGGCTTTCTTGCGCTGGACTAAGAAAGCTTTTAACATTTCACTGGAGGTGCTGTATTTTATCCTTGTTTCGAAACAAGGAAAGTGTTTCTGTAGTCCACATCTAATAGTCACCATAGACTTTCTAGCATATTAATTTGGAAAGAAAAATAAGATGCCCCTAAGTTCCTGAATCCCGCACCTGGGTGAGGCAAATAAAAAGTATCGAACACATGATTGGAGTAAAACCAAAACTCGTATAGCTTTGACAAGGAGCGGTGCATTTATTCATTTAAATTATCATCATTTTATGCCCCCTTCGAAGAACGGAGGTCATATTGTTTTGCTGCTGTCTGTCGGTCGGTCTGTCTTTCTGTCGGTCAACCAACAGTTTCCGTTCATTTTTTTTCGCAGAGGTTGCACATACTGAAATGAAATTTGGTATACAGATTTATCATAAGAATATCTAGGTCAAGTTCTGTTTTGGGTACGATCGAGCAATTTTAGAAAAATTTCAATTTTTTTTTTGGGGGGGGGGGGGCATAAGTGTTTTTCACAAACATCTCTGACTTACCCTGAGACATATTATACAAAGTGTAATTAGTAATGGCGCCTATCCTCCAATTATTTGCAAGTTGAATTATGAAATCGCTGATACAATCTTTGGTGTTTCCATTTATTCCACAGAGTGGCACCGACTGCCTTAAGAACCCCATATAGTTTTTATCTTCTGCATTATACACTGTCCAATCGCAGATGTTGGAATTAAATTCACAATTCACTGAAAAAGGAGAAAAAAAATACGAATACCTAGATACTTTTTCATAGCATCCAAAGTATTGTACTACCTTTATGTAGATTAGTAACACAGAAGTTTGTATGATTGTCTCATGTTTATTATGTTTTTTGTTTGTTTTTGTTGTTTTTTTTTGAGGGGGGATGCTTTGTTTGTATACCATAACTTGCTCTTTAATTCATTATTATTATGCAGGTTACAAGAGAAGTTAAACGTGCATTCTGAGAGTATTGCATTAACAATACTAGTCCCCTACCGGCAAGTGTAATCTGGTTCCCGTTAAGAATTGAAAATGCTATAATTCCGTCAAAAATCAATGAAGCTCGACGAAATGCAAACTTGATCTATAACTAATCAAGGTAAAGTCACGTACCAAAGATCAGCTCAATATCTGAAAGCGTTTAGAAGAAAATTGCGGAAAACCCCTAAAAATTGAAAAGGCCGTAATTCCGTCAAAAATCAATGAAGCGGAACGAAAGGCAAACTTGTTCTGTAACTTGTCAAGAAACACTTACATACCAAAAATCAGCTCAATATCTGCAAGCGTTTAGGGAAAAAGTGCGGAAAACCAAGTGGGACAGACTGTCAGACAGAGGGACAGACAGACGGACGGACAGACTCAGAGGAAACCTATAGTCCCCTCCGGTTTCACCGGTAGGGGACTAATAAGGACAATAGTGGAAAGAGGCCATTTTCATTGGTTATAACAGTTATCTGTGCGATACGTATAAAATTCAAAATTCTCTCTTGTTAAATTGCCATGCCGCAGGATAATGAAAGATCTTAAGCTGAAGTCAAAAACGTTATCTTGTTGTACAAGTCAAAAAGTCCAAAATGAAAAGATTACTAATATTGAACCACCAAAGTGCTGCTATCTGCATTTTAAGAGATTTCATTGACTAATAATAAACATCTGTAGTTAACAAGCATTCTGAGAGTATTGCATTAGCAATGCTAGTCCCCTACCGGCAAGTGTAATCTGGTTCCCGTTAAGAATTGAAAATGCCATAATTCCGTCAAAAATTAATGAAGCGGGACGAAATGAAACTTGATCTATAACTAATCAAGATACACTCACATACCAAAAATCAGCTCAATATCTGCAAGCGTTTAGAAAAAAAATGCGGAAAACCAAGTGGGACAGACTGACAGACAGAGAGAGGGACAGACGGACGGACAGACAGACGGAGAGACTCAGAGGAAACCTATAGTCCCCTCCGGTTTCACCGGTAGGGGACTAATAAACATCTTACAGGTAATTGAAAATTTCATATACAATTAATTACCCCTTTGGAGTTCAACATGGTGAAAATGGCCCACGAGGATACCTGATCTGACTGAGGTCAGATAAGGTCAGCAAGTGGGTCAGATCGAGGGTCCTTACTTCTCCATGTTGAACTCATTCTGGGTAATCAATTGTTTTATTGTACTTATATGAGGAAAATATATACACTGAATGTATGATACTCGATGTCAGAGAATTCTTTTAATTACCTTTGTCCTTGATCGGGATTCGTTAGTGAAGTTGTTGACGCCTGCAAGTTATGATAGTTTTTTGATCATAATTTATTGAATAAATTAATTTTTAATTGACAGTAACATGTTTTGTTTGTTGTTTAACGTCCCTCTCGAGAATTTTTCACTCATATGGAGACGCCACCACTTGCCGGTGGAGGGCTGCAAATTTTGACCTATACTCGGCACTTAGGGCCGTTGAGCAGTGGGGGATCTTTTTCGTGCCAGCACCTACTGCGACACGGGACCTCGGTTTATACAGTCTCATCCGAAGGACCGGTCGCCACGTCCCGCAGTGGGATTCGAACCCGCGACGTAAGGATCAACTCCTTTCTTCGCGACTCTAGAGCAGACGCTCTAACCACGACAGTAACATGCATTGTTATGACTGAAGGTTACCAATACTGAGCACAATGAAAATTCCTGTAAAGAGACGAGTGTGCATTCCTTGGAATTTAATTGCAACGAAATTTTCAAATGAATAAACTTTCAATTATATGACGTATTGATCTATGGTGTTCTGTAACATAAACAGACAATGTACATTTAATAACACATGTTTTTTTTAAAAAGTATAATCATTATTCTATGTATTAAGTTTAATATGAAAGGAATTTTAATTAAGAGGTCATTATTAAGCGGTCAATAATTATAATGACCGGGTCATTATATCCCACTTGCATTGATTCCTAGGTCATTATTGCTGTAAACAGTTGTAGTCATTATTGAGTTTAAAAGCTTTCTACCAAACCAATCAAATTCGACTTTTCTAAATAGAGGTATAATAAATCATTTTACTAGTAGGTTATCGTTTACATTTTGCGGTATTTTTTGAAAAACAAAAACAAAACTTACCCAAAGGTTCTAGTGAGCCAACACAGAGGCTAATGGAGCATAGTTTCAGCAAGATAATCAGTTTTTTCATACTGCTCTAAAAATGAGGCAAAACAAAGACTTTAAACATAGACAGTATGTAAACTTTAATTATTTTAGAGGAATTTATGTTTAAAGTAAAGGTTCTTTCGTTTATGCTTTCATAAATTAAGTTTCTTGTAAAACAGAAATGTTGAATATAAATTTCCAAATTTAAATTTTTAAAAATAAACGTTGATTGATTATTGTGCATTAGAACCAATACAACGTTCAGTAAGTTGATATGAAGACCACTAATTTTACTGGCTACAGCGTATGAACAATAAAGAATGACATGTATTCACTGAAGAGTGGGGTGGATCCCGTGCATTTTCGACAACTGGTTTGTCTTTGAACTTGTTAAGATAGTACAGACATAGTTATCAATTAACATGGAGAAAATGAAACACTCTCTTTCATACTACTGAACATTATATTCATGACCACATTAATTGCTAGATGTCCAAGTGAAAAAAGATGATTTTGTCTAAGATTTGTGGGATTTTCACCACCCCATTGGACCATAGTGAAACAGCGACTAAGAAAACCACATGTTTGCTCCTCTTTTACACATATATTCTAAACACCAAATTTTATTGAAATTGGTTCACCGCTACCCTAGAAAAAAATTAAAACGTTATAAATTTTACAAAAGAGAGAACGACGAGAGATACAGCAAAAGGTCATGTTAGTAAATAAGGAAAGCAAACAAAACTAGAAATGAGTACAATATATATTTGTACCTTTATTGTATAGAACAGTACTTACTAATTGAGAAAAAGTCCTGTATTCAAGGATTTTGTAAATCACATTATCGCAGGTGATGTGAGGGAATTTTTCAGCTCTTGAAACATATATCCTTGTCAGTTGTCTTTACTTTTATACACTGAATTTATCTGAAAGTGAAGCTTGAAATCATCCAGTTATGATTTATTTCATGTTATCATAATTAACATCAACTGTCAGGATATCGGTTACGTCACAATCAGCCCTCTGGTACCTTATATTGAGATAAGTAATGTTTAGAAAGCATTGAAATATTACAGTTTTCCATTAGCACTTAATCTACTTCTGAAAATCACTATCAATATGAGTGCGTTTAAAGGATTGTTGTACTTTATCGTGTGTTAAAAATATTTTAATTACTTGCGAAGAAAATTCCTGGGATAAAAAAAACTGCATTTATAAAAACAAATAACTAAAATGACATTAATTTCTTCCTGGATGGGCATGAAGTTTCAAATTTAATTCGACTCCTTTTACAAAGAAAAATGACTTCAGTTAACACCTTACACGGAGTTGATGATTCAAATCACCCTTATTAAATAGTCTAAAGACAAATGTTGATAGTTGCAGGCACTTAAAAATTAATTTTGGTTCAAACACAAACAGAAAAAAGTCAATATATATTACCATTTATCAGGCACTACCATATCGCTGTAAAATTTTATCAACCCTTTGCTTATTCATATAAGATTTTGCTTTGACTCTTATTTCAGCACACATGCATTTTGCAGTGCAAAATAAGACCAAAATGATTTTTGAACTATTTAAAGAAAGAATAGTAGTTTTTTTTTTATTCCAGTGAGAGTTATCTCTCTTATCAGAGGGTCCACGAACCTTAAATAGTATAAATACCTCCTGGTTCCATAGCAATATAGACAATATATAACAATCATTGACAGTATCGCAGCATAAGCAACACTAATTCCATATCGGCAGCCCCTATATTTTTTTTTTTAATTTTGAGATTCCATCAAAAATTATCGAAGCGGAAGAAAATGCAATCTTTTAACTGTTTCTTATCAAGGTAGAATCAGCTTAAGATTTACAAAAGTGTAGGAAAAAAGAACTGAAAACCAGTAGGGAAAGACTGAAGAAGCCCTTGCAAAAATTACTATGGTTAACTCTAGTTAATATAATAGTTAACTCTAGTAAAAACTTTTGATAATTTAATTTACTATGTTACTTTACTCTGGAACTTTTTCCGAGATTTCAAAGCTTAAAATATCTTAAATTCGATAACATTTGATGTAAAATTTTGAAATAATTTGTGAACATACAAATAAAAGGTCCATTTAATATATATATATATATATATATATATATATATATATATATATATATATATATATATATATATATATAAAATGAGCGTGCATGAATTGAAGAACACAAAATACAACAATCTGAAATCCTAGTAATAATACTTTGATTTACTGTAGTAGAAAAACTTTTATACTATAGTTAACTAGGTTTTTTTGTTTTGGCAAGAAGGCAGGCGTGAAGAGGTCATGGCCTTTGGAACGGATCAAACGACAGTGTACCCAGTGGTTACATGTAACTGTGGCCAAGCTACGTTCAGTGTTCAAAGCTTTTTCTCTAACCATTCAGCATTCGCTCACCCTCATTAAAGGTAAACCCTTGCTTATAAGTGTGCATTTTATTAGCCTCATCCATAACAACATCTCACTAAGTTTGGCGGATATATTGAGAAATTCTTAACTTGTAAGAACGACGTTCACCTACAGGCTTAGTTAATAGAACAGTACAACGTTTACATTTAAATAGAATAAGGATAACATCTAGAGAAACCCTAAAAATAATACTAATAAGATAAATATACATGTATATAGGAAATATTGATTGATTGTATGTTGTTTAATGTCCCATTCGAGAATTTTTCAGTCATATAGAGACGTCACCGTATGCCGGTGAAGGGTTTCAAATTTAGACCTATACTCGGCACTTGAGCAGTAAGGGTTCTTTATCGTGCCAACGCCTACCGTGACACGGGACCTCAATTTTTAAGGTATCATCCGAAAGACCCGTGACTTTCTAGTGCCGGGCGCTTGGCGAAGGAACAATCATTGAAGGCTGGTCCCCCAACTTTTTGATGCAGTGTAGTTGGTGTTTTCTAATATTGTTATTGTCGAAAAAGAGTAACGAACATGTAACCATCCCACTCTTTTACAATTAGGATATAGAGTTTGGGCAATCCCACGCCCTTTATTTTGTTTGTCAATTATTTTTCTGGCCCCTCCCCCATTATTTAAGAATGTCACATGCCTGCTAAGAAACTGTTACAGTCGACCTGTTACTGTCATGTACAATGCCATAAAACTAATGTAAAATATCAAATATACAAAACAGATATTTATCACAGGCTATGATAGTTTTTTGTTCGAAATTGCTTTGAAATGAAGCTTTTTTACAGTAAAAGGATGTTTTTTTCATTAGTTTTTCAAAAAAGAAATCATGCACTTCATAGTGTTTTTATGTGAATAAATAATTCCTTATCTTAACATGGCTTGACAGGCGCAGACATACGCACAATGCAAGATACCCGAGCTGTTCTAGCCGTGAAGAAAACGATATCCTAACATTATAAGTCAATTATGATAACAAAAACTAGAGAATATTACAATTGTTACGCCATTTATTTTTGGATAAAACTGATATATAAATTTAATTACCACCGATAGAGATTTATGCATTCTGAATTGAGATTCTAACACTTTAGCTGAGGTTATGTGATTTAAAGATTGATAGAATGTACGGGAGAACATTTACTGAAACAGTAAGTACGAATATGAGAATTATTTTACTTTTTTCAGATTAATTGAGTTAATCTTCGTAGATTTATTATTTTTGTAATTTCTTTTTTTATTATTATTTATTTCTATTTTATTGTGTTATGTGACAAAAAATTGTAAAGGAACTTATAACTAGCTGCAGAACTGTAGCTCTCCGAAGACAATATTGACAAACTGGATAACTACAGTGCCACCTATTGACTAAACTGTATATATATATTTACCAATAAGGGCCTCAATTACAAATCAGGGGTGTAAATTTTAGAAAACCCTGTGATATGCCAGTAACATTTTTATAAATTTTCAAAAATGGCATGTAGGACTTTGAGAAAATAAAATATATCAATTTGAAATTCATATTAAAATAACTTTGATTTACTACAGTAAAAACTTTGATTTACTTTACTAAAAACTTTGATTTACTATAGTAAAGTATTGTTAACTGTAGGAAACCATAGTTTAATATAACAATTTTTAGGGACGAATGGCCACTATTGAATTTTTTCTCTCACCCTGAGTGCAGGTTCACATTTCATATTTTTCTTAATTTTAGAACAATATGAAAACTTTCCTCCTGTTATTATGCTCAGCTGGCCTGTGTCTTGGTACGTTGGAATCATTACATAAGTTTTTTAATGCTTCCAAATAGTATTAAAATTTCACTATATTACAACTGATTACTTCAAAAATCTCAGTCAAGCAAGATTTTAATCTCTATCAAAAGTACTTGGTTAGACCATACCATTTAGCAACATTAACACCAGCCTAATGTATAACATTTATTTTCCTTACCCCAGCAAAACGTTTATCTTCGTTTGATTTCCAGTAAAAAGATGGAGTTTAAATAGAAACTAGGTCAGAACCAACTTCTGTAACATTGCAGAGGTGATAGGCACTCTGCCATCCGTATTCGACCTGCTCGTTTTACTATACAATTTTGAGTAAGGTTTTACTAAATGTGCTAATGCAGACAGATATATGCAAGCAGTTTGAGGAGCCAGACCTATTTGATAACGGTTTGATATAACCAACACTAGATGTCCTACATCAATTGGAAAAGTTACTGTTCCAGGGAAATTAACTTCCAATAATTCCTCAATAATTTGCTCTTTGATATGTATTATGTGCCCCAACCGTAAGAGCATTGTCCAACAGGATCTAAGACACCTCCTTCAGATTTTGTAGATTTCTGAAGGAATTTCCAAAGGATACTTATCCATGTGTAGAGCCAGTTCCTGCAACTGTTGAATCTGCAATCGAAATAATTTGTGACTTATGTTTTTGAACCTGGCACATGTTTTGTATAAAACTTATTATACTAAACAATAAGACGACGCAGTATGTTCAAAGTAGAAGGCACTTTACTAATAACGTGCAAAACTGCCATATGTTGCGGGAAGAAATATTCTCTTTTATTAGCAATTTCACTTCCCCGTAACCGAACAGCAGCAGCGATCGGCAAAAGTTCTTTAACAGATATACGGCAATTCTCCATAAAAACACGATTTCCCAAACACACCTGCATGTCCTAAGCCACTTGCATCAGTCTGGAACCACAGTGTTTCTGATGTTTGAAGCATATGATCCAGAAAAAAGTTAGGAGTCATTAAAATGCTCAGTAAACAGTGGCCATGCCTCTAATTCTGCTCTTGCATCTTTTATTGTTCTTCATTTACGGCGAAACTTGTATAATACTTTGGTCAAATCAATGGGACTGCGGAGGAATGTTCTCCCTGGTGTAATTACTATATAAGCAAAAATTTATTAACTCAAACAATGATTGAATTTCCTGTAAATTATTCTTTCTTTGACACTTTGCCTTGAAAGTTACCTCATCGTACTTTGGGCCCCTATCGATTTTGAGGTCAAATAAACAAGTCAAGGTCATAAATTCATACATTCTGTTTGTCTGCAACATACCGTTCCCGCACGAAGTTTTTGAGCTTTTGCAATGAAATTATATAACAAATCCACTCCTTATGGCCCAGAGAAGACCCCTTTTGATTTTGAGGTAAAAGGCTTAAGGTCATAATTTCATACATCTCAATTAACATTTTCCAGATAATACCTTTAGTTTTCTTTAAGCTTTCTTCGACAAAATTTCACCGTCACGGTAGTCGGTAGAGTGCTCGCTTCGTGACCGGAAGGTCGTGTGTTCGAATTACGGCCGCGACTGACCTATGTCAAAGTAGGTAGTAAATGTTCCTTCGCCAAGTGCTCAGCACTTTGCAGTGAAAGTTGCGGGTCTTTTGGATGACACCTTAACGAGATTTGCTCCTGAGCTTTTGAGTTGATTTTTGTCTTAGCCTATATTTAAAAACAATTTGCATAATGTTTTAGTTCTTACAATAAATTTGGATTCTACAATGCTAATTAAACTATATTCAGTTAAAACTCCATGATTAAATTCCATACCAAAAACATTAAGTAAGGAACTATATTTTGTGGCGGAAGTTTTTTATAGAAGAAAATGATCAGTTTTTTCTCTTTCGAAGTATTTAAAGTATATTAAGTTTGGATTCCTATTTTTCATGCAGCCTGCACCCAGAGTTATTCTGTGTCGTGAACTGTTTTATGCTGGTGCTAAATTATATATTAAGTAAACTATCATGAATTCTATCATCATATTTGATAAATACAGCAAATATATTGTGGAAATCCAGAAAAAAATAACCCTAACTTAAGCTTAAAATTAGCAGTATTTTAGAAATATCTAAAAATTAACATCACAGACCCCCACTTTTAATTTTCTTTTCTGAATATATAAGATCCTCTTAACCATTCTTCTTAAATTCAGTAAAATGTCATTACTTTCAAATGATTTTATTGCTTGTAAAATTTTAATGCCAGAAAAATGATTTTTTTTTAGTGCAAAAAGGTCAAATAATTGAACATGCGAAGTAATATGAAAATTTTTTGTTCTCACAAATTTTAATGTGATTATTCAAGATGAAATAAGACTGCTTGTGTTTTTTCCCATAATTTATCTGAATAAAAAATATTGGAGGAAAAACTTTAAAAATTGATTTATGTGTGAGACGTATTTACAGTGCAAAAAGGTCAAACTAAATGCTCTGTAGCCCCAAAAGAAGAGCATTGACCCCCATTTTTTGTTTTGATTTTTAATTAAGCTATGTGTCTACATTCTAAAAATATACTTGTTAAAATATTGTTGGCAGGATCCAACCTCCTTAAAAACCGAGGCCCCGTGTCATGGTAGGTGTACCCCCAATGCTCAATGACCCTTAGTGTCGAGTAAAGGTCTAGATTTGAAGCACTTCTCCGGTATATGGTGCCGTCTCTATATGAGTGAAAAATTTTCGAACGGGACGCAAAACAACCTACAATCAATCGATGAAATTTAATATCACATTTCCCTATGGACTAAAGAAGAAACCTATCGATGCTGAGGTCAAAAGGTTAAAGGTCATAAATTTATTCATTCTGTCTGTGTAACCCATTTCCCACCAAACTATATCTTAAAAAGAAGAAAAAGATTTTGCAAATTTTATATCGCAGCTTCACATGGTGTTAAAAAGCCGAAAGGTCGAGGTCAGAAATATATATTGCATATAAGGTTAAAACTTTTACAGTTTATAAATATATCACTGATTAACAGATAGAAAGTATCACTTGGAAACAAATATTTAAAAAATATATTTTTTGAGAAAGAAATTTTCAAAAAATTTGCATATCAAAAATAAGCTCATCTCGACTTCGTCGAGGTGAGCTAAAAATGCACCTGCTTAATTCTGTACTTTTAGTGAAAACCATCATTGCAGAAATAATATATGTTTATCAAGGAAGGGCAAGTTGGAGGTGAATGGTCTCTGAAAGGCAGTTATTGAAAGCATGACATGTATAAAGACAAGACCCCTATAAAATCCGCCATTTGCAGTGTACTTTCGGTTTCGAATCTTAACATTTGGACAGAATAAACAGGGAAAACAACTTTCCAGAGGCTATCGGAGTCCAACTTGCCCTTCACTGATAAACATATATTGTTTCTGCAATGATGATTTTTCCTAAAAGTACGGAATTAAATAAGTGTGGTTTTTTGTAAAATATATGCATTTTTTAAAAAGAATTTTTCTCGATAAATATTTTTTTAAGTATTTGTTATCAAGTGATACTTTCTATCTGTTAATCAATGATATATTTATAAACTGTAAAAGTTTTCACTTTATAAACCACATAGTTTTGGAGCTATTGTAAAAATAAATTGTTGGACATGTTGACCTTTGGCAAATCCTTAACTTGACTTTAAGGCAAAAAGCTGAAAAGTCAAGGTTAACCTTTTTTTCGTTCTCCATCTGCAAAATTTTTCCAGTTCTTCCAACCTCCTCTTTTTCCCTTAAGCGGGAGACACAAATTATCCAAATTGGCTTGTCTCAAATTTCAATTACTTCACCTGTCCATAATATAGATGTACCGTATATACTCGCCTATAAGTCGGTCCGCTTATAAGTCGGTTGTATTTTTTAAGCTTAAATTAGAGGGATTGATCTGCTAAAATACTAATCTCTTTATAACTCGCGCACAAGTCGGATAAAGAGTTTTGGACCAAAGTTTAACTCCCCCCCCCCCCCCCAAAAAAAAACAAAAAAAAAACTTATAGGCGAGTATATACGGTATTTGACATTTATACGCAAAAAAACTTTTCTACGACACTTAGTACGTTGTTTAGTATTTACCAGTAACTCAGCAACGTGAAATCCTAACCTTTACTGTGCTTTTTTGTCCTTTGTAGTGAACTGTGAATTCCATACAGACCTCTGCAACTGGCAAGTAGATGATATAGGCCCCGTATTTCTAGAACAATCCGTTTAATTATGTGGATTGAAAGGGAGCATCTTATCTTGTCGCAACGAATACGAAATTTATCCTGAAAATCACTGGAGGATTACCAATAATACCCTATATAACATACCGGCAGGTAATTCAACAATAACACGCTGTACAACATGCCTTTAGGTATATGCGCTAAATCGTGGTAAAATACCTCGATCAAAGAACATACGCATGCGGAGAAAATCTACTTGGGGTGGGGTGGGGGGGGGTCATATAACATTTATAGCGTCTATGAAAGAGTCTATGAAAGAGTGTTATATGTATTTAAAAAAATATATAAACTTTGCGGTGTTATTTAATCATGTCCACAACATGAATATGGAAATGTGAATTTTTAAAACTGGCACTCCAAGACCATATCAGATTGTTTGGAACCGTTGAAAGGTAAGTAAAGTATAACAAGATTACTAGTAAAATACAAGGTAAATCAAAGGGAACCATGCTTTCGGCGGGGTAACGCATAATGCAAGAAATAATACCCGAAGCGAGCGACAAAAAAGTGTCGGTTTAAATCAAAAGTTGATGCGTAGCTTTCTGGTTTGTCTGTCCGAACATTTTCTTCCAATTTTTCATCTTTCTTCTAGAGATTTTTTTGTCAAGAAACAATTTTAGAAAAAACAAAGACAAGTCTTTTTTTCTTTTTGTTTCTTTGAACATGTAATCTGTTTTGGGGTTGTGTGAAAATGCTGTTTTCCTACTGGGCATATGAAGTATATTAATAACAACTTTCAGTTATCGTCCAAACCTATTTAAGTATCAATGAATTAACTAAGGTTTCCCTCTTGAACCTCTTTCATTGCCTTCTGGTATCAACCTTGAGTCTTTTTTTACATTCGGATAAACTGCTGAATTTGTTTTTGTTTTCGGAATGTTATTTAAACTTAAACAAAATATCTCTTTCCAAATATTTGTAGAAAACGACATTTTTCTAGATATTCTGATAGAAAAACGTAGAAGTACCAAAACTATACAGCGTTTTAAAATAAGCAATATATAATTATTATAACTATGAGGGCAATGTACTGTCTCCACATATAAAACGGTAGTCGGACAGCATGCAGTGAATTTATATTCAGCGACAGGATGAACAACAGTATAAAATTCTACATAAAAATATAATCGAATGTAATAGCATATATGGACCTTCCATAGAAAAATACGTTTCAACTTCACAAGTCATCATAAATTATTATTATAAACCTTACGCCCTGATATTCCTGCCAGAAGTATATGCCGTAAGGATTTGAATAATTCTATTACGACAACCGAAGGAAACCAGAAGTCTCTGATGAGACTGTAGCTCTACTGATTTGTATCGGTTTATAACAAAGGAAGAGATAATAAGAAACTTAAAACTATACATCAGCAATAAATAGAATAATGGTCCTTGGTTTAGTCTCTTTGTGGCAAGATTTATTGCAATCAGATTAAAACTGTGGGAGAGGTAGCCTTTTGAAAGTATTTCACAAAAAACTGATATAAAATTATGTATCTCAGTGTAAGTCTAATTGTGTGCCAAGTTGTATTGAAATCAGACCAAAACCGTAGGAGGAGTAGCATTTGGAAAATATTCCACAAAAAGTTATATTTTTAGTAACCGTGGTAATACTTTCACCAAAATCAAAAAACGTTGCACTTAATGTTGTAGCTTAGTGTTGTCTACATGTCTGCCTTGGTATATTAAAATCAGACCAAAACTGTAGGATGAGAAACGTTTTGAAATATTGTTTACAGACAGACGGTCGGACGACAGACACCTTACTATGTCATAAGCTCTTCTGGTCTCTGACCAGTAGAGCTAAAAATACAGGAATCACGATAAAGGTGTTCAGCTTTTTATTTTACAGATCTGGAGATGAAGGACAGAATCATGGTATTTTCCGACAACCTGAACCGTGTGGCGGGGCTGACTACCAGTTTATTATATTCACCCTTGATATCCGTCGACCCTACCAAGCCTCGCTGTTTGAAGTACAAATATCTAGTAACAGGGGACGCCAATCTGGTAGTTTCGTATCTGACAGATTTTGATGACGTTTTCAAAGACCTTGCTGTAGAAAATCATGCTCGGAAGCACGCTACTTATTTAAATGTAACTTACGGATATGTCAACTTGCCATTTCTCAAAGAATTCAGGGTATTGAATGTTACAACTTTATACTACATGTATTACATATTACAGAGTCATAAAAACAATAGAAGAAAACAAGATGTGTTTCTGGAACACTATGCCCCCGATGGTAACACAATTCTGGAGTGGGACGTAGACTACAGTGCATTAGTTATGGCCAATGTTTAAGTTTTTCAAATGTAGGTCAAAGGTCACAGTTGAGGTCACATGATCAAAAATTTCTGTACCAATGGAAAGGTCTTGTCATAATGAACACTCATGTCAAATATTAAAGCCTTAGCCTTCACAGCACAATAGTTATGGGCTAGGTTAAAGTTGACGACAGACAAACAGACTGACAGGACAAAAACAATATACCCCTGGATCCTTCGATCCGGGGGCATAAAAAAGTGAAAAACGAAAACTATCGCTACAATTAAATAGCTAAACCACATAATATACTACATGCAGAAAATATTTTGAAATATGCTGCTACGGAAGAATAAATTTTCAATTATCTTTCTTTCTATCTATCTGCATAGCTGTGGGGATGTATTATATGTACTTCAAAAGATTGGAGGTACAGGTACCCTCAATTTTAACCTATTTTGTACGTATATTTCAGATACACTTCCGAGCAAACATTGAGAGTAAAAAAGCGAGCGTCGCGATGCTTAGTGATGTGCAGATCTTACATGGAGTGTGTCCTTGTAAGTTGTTTATCTGTTGCTAACTTGTTGATAAAGTAATCTCATTTCCTCACCGGGTAACCCACATTATTTATTGGTTGATTGTATGTTATTTTACGTCTTGATCGAGAATTTTTCACCCATATAGAGACATCATTATTGAAGGAATTCAAATTTACACCTTTACTTGGCATTCAGGGCCATTGAGCGGTGAGGGTTCTTTATCGGGCCAACGCCTACCGTGACAGTGGGCCTCGGTTTTAAGGGTATCATTCGAATGACCCGCAACTTTCACTTCAAAGTTCCGAGCGCTTGGCGAAGGAACAGTTGCTACCTAGTTTTTATCGACTTAGGTTTGTTGCGGCCGTGATTCGTACAGACGAACATAACCCGTGGATCCATTCATACGAATTCGCTCATTCTCCTGAATGTTTAAATTTACAATCATATTAATCGTACTCGAAACGAATTCAAACTTGCTATCAAAATAATATGGCTGTGCCAAGTAAATGTTGCATTGTCTTTGCGAAAAAAATACTTATCTGACCGTCACTTAGATCCCAGTCATCAAATATAAGTCAGGAATAATACAGGGATGTGTTTTAACTTTACTAAAAGGGATTTGTCTATAATATGTGTAAAATTAAATGTCCAGAGAATTCTTTCCAATGTGGTAGCTCTGAGTGCCTAAGACCTGACCAAATGTGTGATAAACAAATTGATTGTTCTGATGGTGCAGACGAACAGTTTTGTGGTGAGTATAAAGTACCACGTAAATAAAGAGATACGAAGTACTTATTCTTCAAAATAAAGTAAAGAAAAAACAACAAAGGTTCTAATTTGTCAATATTTTAAAATTTTAAAAATGATTAAGCTTGTTCTCCTTTTCAGAATGGAATGCCCGTTTTTTAAAATTCGTGGATTCCACCCTAAACTGCAGCAGTGTGTCATTTCCTGAAAAATCTAATGTTTCCACCGTAAGAAATGACGAAAGAACTGTTGTTAAAAAAACTGCAAACGATCACCTTGCTGTAGAATGTTTCAGGACTGTTTGTATTGATAATGGATGTTTGAATATCTCGGAAACGTTTGATAGTGTCTATTTTTGGCAATTCTATAACCAAAGTTTTCAAAGTTCCCTGTTGTTCTACATTTTACTATTCAACAACAACAGTTCTATCTATCTGTCTTCTTCTTATTGTGATTCACAATCACCAAGTAACTGCACCCAAGTGTTTTCAAATTGGTGTCTGTATCTCAATAACAGCACAGAAAACGAGTGCTTTCGCTTTCAAGACGGTATTTCGTGGACATTAAAAAGGTGCATAAACATGGAAAACCTAGAATGCGTTCCATTTTCTGCGCAGTATCTGTTGTCATCAGTAACAAACGAAAACTTTTTTATCTTAATTGCAGGCGAATCCACGTTAACACAGACAGCAAATAAATCAGCTGTTATAACTAACTGTAACAAGTGCGTGCAACTTGATAACGCATCCAAGAACAATTCTAATGTTGAATGTTTGATAGGAGAGGAAACCATACAAAGAGTTTCTTTGGTTCTAAGCAGATTAATAATCTGTGAAGGGTGTCAGAATACACAAGTGTCTTCAGGTAGCATTAAAGATACTAAATCAACTTGTAATGAATCAATTATAGACTCAGATTGTCTAGACACAAACATCTCTGTACACTTCAGTCAAGGTAACGCAGACAATTCAATCACGTGTCATCCTTTCTGTCCATCTGGGTGCAACTGTACCGGAGAAAGCTACATCTGTGTTAGAGATCGATGTCCAGCCTTCACAGAGAGAATAGTTCTAAATAACATTGAATGTATGCGTCTTGTTTTCGATGACAGAACACGCGAGTACTTTGTCAAAAGCAAACATATATTTAAGCTTGAAATTCATAATTCAGTGATAAGAAATCTAAAAATATTTTCTTATTACAGCATTTCACTACACAGAATCGTAATAATGCACAGTACATTTGAAAATATTGCTTTGGATCCGTACTATGAAAATCTGTATTATATTTCTCTACATTCTATTCACTTGCATAATGTAACACTCCATGAAATTGTTTATGGCATGTTAGATGTGCGTCTGACTGCAGCAGGGACTTCAACATTTCACCTCTCAAAAGCTACTTTTCATTTCAATCCTGAAATCTGTGATATTTCTGGAAATGGTTTGGAGGATTTTTTCGGTGATCAATATTTATCTTGTGATGAAGTGATAAATGCAAGTTATAACACTTTCACAGACATGTTTTATGTCAAAGCCCGGATCCTTGATTTAAGTCACAATAAGATTTCCCGTTACTACAGCAATGTTATACGTATGGAAGTGTTATACATCAACAATAACCGACTTCAGTCGATAAGGCAAGGTCATCACTCATTAAACCATCAGGTCCTAAGAATAGCTGATTTTTCATACGATGATATAACATCTATTAAAGCAGGAGACCTCTTTGCAAATAACCTGATATATTTGAATATCTCAAGAAATCAAATCAGAACTGTTCACAGGGAAGCGTTTCTTCGAACCTCCCTCCTTATCTCCCTTGATTTGTCCTACAATGAAATCTCACATTTCCTTCATGGAACTTTCTTGCCTCTCAAACACTTGGAAGAGCTGTACTTACAAGGAAATCTCTTGCAGATCTCTGTGGACATGTTTAAAGGTCTCTATAGTTTACGAATTATGGAAGTAAGCTTTTATACAATATGTTGTGCTAAACCAAACAGCAGATATGATGTTCAGTGCATTGCTCCTGTGAATGAAATTTCATCTTGTGAACAATTAATTGCTGTACCAGTCCTTAATGTTGCTATATTGTACATAGCTGCAATAGCAGCCTTTGGAAATTTATTTGTTTTTCTTTACAATGTCAGCAATTTCAGAAGCAGCAATGCGGGACCATACCATATTCTTACAATGAATCTGAGTTGTGCTGACTTTTTAATGGGCGTCTATCTGTATATAATTGCTTTTATTAATATGCACTACACAGGGAAGTACGGTTTGAATGATTACATTTGGAGACATAGCACTATTTGTACCCTTTCCGGAATAACTGCCACTCTGTCAAGCGAGGTTTCTGCTTTTATTGTTTTGCTGATCATGCTTGACAGATTTATTGCAGTCAAGTATCCATTTTCAGACTTAAAACTTACTAGAAGAAGAACCTCTGTGCTCTTGTTTATTGCTTGGTCTGTGTCTCTTTTCCTTGCGTTGATTCCTTTAATACCAGACACTAATCTTGAAAACTTCTACGCACAGTCTGGTGTCTGTGTTTCTCTTCCACTGTCCGTTATTAGAAAGTCTGGATGGGAATACTCCATGATTGTTTACGTGGGTATCAACTTTTTTCTTTTCCTTGGTATTCTTCTTGGACAGGTTTCATTATTTATTGAAGTGGTTAGTGTTGGGAAAAGTGTGCGTTCGACAAAGAGCAGACAGAGGGAAGCTTCGTTGGCGATGACACTGTTTGCGATCGTTCTGACTGATGTGTTCTGTTGGCTACCTATAGGGACGATAGGTGAGTCTTTAGGAATTGAGATAATTATCATTCTGTTATACAGGACAGTTGACGTCTTTAGGGATTGAGATAATTATCTTTCTGTTACCAGACCTGCCTACCCTTTTCATTGCGGGGTGTAATTTCAACACTCAGTTAGATGGAATTTCAGAGATAAAGGCGTAATCCTTTATTTTTCCCTAGTTTGGTGTTTTACAATGATACTATATTGTCTAAATACACCTGAAATTGTACATCATTGAACAAAGCAAGCATGAATGTTTCTTTTTCAAATCATTTACACCGTTCATGGTAGCTCAGTCGGTAGAGCGCTCGCTCCGTGATCGGGAGGTCGTGAGTTCGAATCTCGGCCGCGACAGACCTAAGTCGATAAAAAATAGGTAGCAACTGTTCCTTCGCCATGCGCTCGGCACTTTGAAGTGAAAGTTGCGGGTCCTTCAGATGAGACCTTAAAAACCGAGGCCCCGTGTCACGGCAGGCGTTGGCACGATAAAGATCCCTCACTGCTCAATGGCCCTGAGTGCCGAGTAAAGGTCAAAATTTGAAGCTCTTCACCGGTATATGGTGACGTCTCTATATGAGTGAAAAATTCTCGAATGGGACGTAAAACAATATACAATCAATCAATCAATCAAATCATTTATAGACAAAAAGTCCCTTTGTTGTAAAAACTGGTATCCTAAATGCAATCATATCAAACTTATTTAACTTATATTCCTAATGAACGTTTGGAAAATCTCCAGCAAATCACATTATTCAGAGTTTCAATTCCATGTTAATACAAATTCTACATTATTGCGCTGTTTTTGTTTTCCTTACATTTACTTGTCTTTATGTTGTTCTAAGCAATGTAAGAATAAGCGGAATTGAAAATTAAACTGACTTTACTTATTGCACATTTCATTCAAAAGTTTTTTTTCTGAATTTTGTATCATAAATAATTTTATCGTGAAGAACCGAAACCCTCTATTAATTAATATTATTTACCTTCTCGTTTTCATTTAGGAAAGCCTTTACTTTAACTCCAAAGTTAGCCTTTCATTAAGTTGTTTAGGAAAAATATTTAAAAGCGTAAAATTAGTTTTCATGGCGTAACAGCGTAATTTTGTGGTAAAAAGCGGAAGAATTACGCCAAAAGCGGAAGGGTAGGCAGGTCTGTGTTACACAGGAATGTTGACGTTTTTTGGGATTGAGATATTAATCTTTCAGATACACAAGAATGTTGACGTTTTGGGGATTGAGATAATTATCTTCTGTTACACAGGAACTGCCGACTTTTTTAGGGATTGAGATACTTATCTTTCTGTAATACAGGAATTGCTGACTCTTTTTAAGGATTAAGATAATTATATTGTTACACAGGAATTATTGACTTGTTTTAGGGATTGGGATATTTTTTCTGTTGTACAGGACAGCTGACGTCTTGAGGGACTAAGATAATTATCTCTGTTATACAAAATGCTGACATTTTATGTGATTGAGATATTATCTTTCTGTTGTACACAACAATTGACGTCTTTTTTGGGATTGAGGTAATTTTCTGTTGTACAGGACAGTTGACGTCTTTAGGGATTGAGATAATTATCTTTCCGTTGTACACGACACTTGACGTCTCTTTGGGATTGAGATAGTTATCTTTCTGTTGTACAGGACAGTTGATGTCTTTCTGGGATTTAGATTATTATCTTTCTGTTTAACAGGAATGCTAACGTTTTTTGGGATTGAGGTACAGCCTGACGTTTATGCCTGGATGATAATTGTCGTTCTGCCGATTAACTCCGCCATTAATCCAATATTGTACACATTGACTGCAATCATCAGAATTAAGGTCAGGCTACGTATTTTTTTTTTTGGTTCATTACCCCTGCTAATAGTAATTATGTAACGGTAAATCTCCTGATTGTCTGTTAATGTCGTATTCAATTTCTACGTGATTTAGCCCAACTGTTTGAAGTCAAATCCCGAAAGCTTATGCAATGGTGAGGTAACTGCTGTTTTTCTTATTGACTATGAATTTATTTTTCTCAAATGCTTCTCCTCTTACACTTTCGGTACTTAATACACTTATAAATAGCAATAGGTCACCTGAGTGACTCATGTGACCCGTCAAAATGGTATCTTTAAATACATTAAAATATAATTCTGTGTACATTTTTTTTTCAATGGACGATAGAAAAAGAAAAGCATATGAATTTTTAGCGCTTCTGATCCAAAAGTGTAAGAGGCAATGCTATGGCCATTTGTGCGGTGTGCATCAACTTTTTGGAATATGAACCATATCTCGAGAACCTATTGGCCAATTTTTGTCAAATTCGCCACAAAGTATCCTTTGACCAAGGACTCCATTTATACTTAAAATAGGGATATGACCCGTATATGATGTGAGATAACAAGGGAAATCAAAACAAAAGTAGTGGTTGCAAAAAAAAATCTAACTCTCAGGAACCACTGGGCAGATTATTTGCAAACTTATAAACAAGGATGAAGATATGTTGTGGATTAAAATTATTCAAGACATCACTCCGGGCCAAAGGGCGTGGTCTCCAGGTCACTTAAAGATGACAAAAAATATGTTTTGTTAAGTTTCGATATTTTGCCAAATGTAAGGACTAGTTTTATCAAATCTTGTCAGTTGATGCATCTTAGGACTTCATATCATGTTGAAACTAAAGTAAGTCACGATGACCATTTTTTTTTTAATTTTGCAGGTATTTATTTTCAATTAGATTTCCATGCTCATCTTGTACACTTTCAAGCCAGTGATTATCAAAACTTGTCAGATTATGCATCATGGGACCTTAAAGCGTGTCAACCAAAAAGTAGTTCAGCGTGGCCAACTTTCTGAATTTTATGGGTTAACATTTACGGTCACTATTTCAGTTACTGAGAAGTTCAGAATCATCAAACCTTGTCAGTTGATGCATCTTGGAACCTTAAAACATTCTTCCAACAGTAGGTCACAGTGACCTGCTTTTTAAATTTGCAAGTCTTTATTTTAATATAAATAAACATTTCAGTTACTAATTGACATAGAATCATCAAACTTTGTCAGTTGACGCATCTTGAGTCTTCGGAGTGTGTTAACCAAAAAGTAGGTCACCGTGATGAACTTTTGAATATAAAAACAATATTTATAAAACTTTGTCATTTGATGCATCATGGGATCTCGGAGTATGTTAACCAAAAGTAGGTCACAGTGACCTACTTTTCTAATTTCATAGCTTTATCTAAATATATAGGATACTAGGATGCGTACAATAGAAGTGATAATTTGTAAAAAAAAGTATCAGAAGAGCAATTCTAGGCCCAAGGGTCTCTTGTTCTATATGCTATTCCCTTTAGCTTTGGTCTGATGTTATTGATACCAGTGCACAATAAGACTGCAGCAAGATACTTGATTTTCAATATTGGGGTTTACGTTCGTTAATCGGTTTTGGTTCAGAAAAACTTAAATTCTTTCAAAATGCTGCATAAAACGCTTTACACATGCAATTGAAGAAAAAATTAAAATACACATTCGATAAATGCAAAACATAAATGAAACGTTCTAGTACAATTATTGTGTTCAAGCTAGTAGAGCTACAGTCTCATCAGACTATTGTTTACCATGCATTACAATGTTTTGCTCTGTTCATTTGAAAATTTAATGTGCATTAATTTTAATGTAGAAACGAAAAGCCAAAGAAAGCATTGCAGAATTAAGAAAGCAACTAGTTTCAGTTGAGGTATGTATACTCTGTTAAAACAACGCTATTTGGGTACTAAAAGTGTTCAAATTTTACATTATCAAATATTCTATGAATAATTTTTCAGGAAATAAAATAACCGTGTAGATTAATCACTGAGTGTCTGTAGATCTATATTTTTTTCTCGCCTTAAAACGTATTTGTTTCAAATTTACGTCGTTTTTGTGATTATAACAGAAAGATACACATATTAAGCATTGGTTAAAATGTACCTGTACTTGGTTTCAACTTAAAGTTAAGAATACGAAAAGAAAAATTTTGAATATTTCAATTTCTTAGTATGCAATTTATTGATTTTCAGTAAAATTACAAAACTCCGATAAAACAAAAAAAAAAAACAAAAAAAAAAAAAAAAACAAAAAAAAAAAACAACAAAACTGGTCATTTTTTTTTCCAATTTCGAATGAGATTACAAATAAAAAAATGTACTTACTTTATTTCAGATTACGTACATGTACCAATTACATTATTTACATAAGTCATTGATTTATTATCAAAAGTGAATTACAAAGGCGAAAGCTTATATAGAAAAGTTAATATTCCCATACATGATCATAATTGAGAACCACCCTTACTCCAGAATGATGAATACCTGCATCAGGGGCCATGACTTTTACAATTTTGGAAGAAACACTCTTGGTTATAACCATGCACCTACCCAGATAGCATGACTACGTTGGCCCAACGTTTGCTAATGGTTGGACCGTTGGCTGATGGTTGGCGTTGGGTGTACAACGTTGACCCGACGTTGGGCCAATGTCAACATAACACTATTTTACTCAGAAGCCGAGGTTGGTTGGGGACACAACGTTGGGCCATTGTTGTTAGCTTGTCACCACTAAGTTGACGGAGTTTGTTGGGAGTACAACGTAGGCCCAACGTTGGGCCAATGTCAACATTACACTATTTTACTCAGAAGCCGAGGTTGGTTGGGGACACAACGTTGGCCCAGCGTTAGACCACTGTTGTTGGCTTGTCACCACTAAGTTGACGAAGTTTGTTGGGAGTACAACGTTGGCCCAACGTTGGGCCAATATTGTGAATTACGTCCCTATTTTGATACATTATGTTGGGTAGACAACGTTGAGCCAACGATGGGGTGAAGTCAGAATTCAGGGAACAGGGTGAAGTGTTCTTTATATAATCGGACAAAGAGAGAGAGAGAGGAGAGAGAGAGAGAGTGGAAGTAAAAGAAAAATAGTTAATTATATGTATTTAATGTTACACATACCGTGTGTCTCTTAATAAACATGCATGGTGATGTATCAAGTTATGTTTAAATCTTTAAACGTAGTAATAAATTAAATGTTTTTGAGAATCACATAAAAAATTATTCAATTATGCATAAATCTAAATTAACTTGCATGTCAAAAAAAATAAAATGAAAATATAAGACGAACACACTATATAAAGACTCCCATTACATAATTTTTCTAAAGTGTTGGATTTAGGGAGCATATTCCAAGACAAGAGCACATTTTCTGACCAAGCAATTATGACAAGGGTTTTCACAGCGTGAGACTGGCCAGTTTCTATGGTAATCATGATATCTGATAGGACGGGATGGTCAAATCTGCATCTTTTTAGCACGTCCAACATTTTAATCACGGAGGTTTCCTACAGAAGAACGCTGAAGGTGTTATGTAAAAAAGAAAGCTTAACTTTGAAATGTGTGTTCTTTGTGTGGATTTTTAGAGCTGTGTCAAGACATTCTCATATACAGAAATGTAAGTACCATTTACCTCAAATTATTTCAGATTTTAATGCACAAAAAGCAAAGTTTGTTTGTCTAAACATACTAAATGCAATCTTTATATTTTTCTAAGCGTGCTTAAGTTTTATGTAACTAGTTCAGTTGCTAAACACTGTGCCTTTTCTGCATGATGTATAAATCATAAAATAAAGCGTATCATTGTTACCATTAAAATCTTATTTGTACACGGTTAACAGCTCTTGAGCTTAATTTTTGAAAAATGACTGTAACAAAGGGAAATATTACGTCCACATTCCAACTACATTTGGATTCATTTTTTTTTTAATATCTTTGAAAGTTTGCCTGTGTGAGTTTCATAATCATTTAGACATCTATAAAATTCTGTCATATTTTCTACCAAATCTTAAGAAAAGAAATCAAGGAGTTATAACTTGGTACTTTAATGGAAAGCAAATCTCTTCTTTATAGATTAACATTCTCATTCTATTTAATTGGTGGAAATAACTTGGCGAATAAAGAGGAGAGTATTTGCTGCCCAGTTCTTTAACAAAATTGCAAGGAATTCCATTGGATGGGCAAATGAGGAAAACCAGCTTTTTCAAAGATGATGGGGGTTTAAAAAAGTAAGTAATAAAAATACGTGCTCAGTTTCCCCCCAGAAAAATGCTATAGTCGTACATGCTACTAAATGTAGAAAAATATAATAATATTCATAATTTAAAAAGAATACAAAATAATTAAAATATCCATTGTATTAATAGTTTCTAATGCAAGGAATAAATTACCATGAACTTGTATAAAGTACGACTTCACTTTTAGTTTTCAGCATTTCTATTTATTTTCAGATTTGCTAAATGGATTTAACATTTATTTAAAGGAGCTGTTCGAACTAACTGCTTGTGTGCCAAATAAATTCCTATGGAAAGTAGCAATTCCACTGCATGTGATCAAGAGTGAAGAATGAGAACAGACAGGGAAAGAAAGAAGGAATTAAATGCGTTCAAAAGTGAAACAGAGGATAGTGATTGGTTATTAACCTGTTAACGAGTGAATTTGCTAAAAAAGTGTATATAGTAACAATAAGTGGAAAAGTTTGGAAATTAATTCTAGATACATATTTTAATCTTTAAAAAGGGCAAAATTATTTATTGTTTTAATTATATTCAAAATACATTTGTTATTTTATACTTTCATTTGCTTAATTCCCTTGTGTAGAAACAATGAATTCCATCTCTATAATAATTTATTTTGTTCTGATTAAATACAAGAAGTTAAAGAAGTCTGATATTATTTTTTATTTATTTTAGCTAACTTGTATTTTCAAATATAGGATTGGAGGTATATTTTCTTCTGATGTTAGAGACGATCGGATTAGTTCATTTGCAGATTTGTAACAATTTAATGTGTGTATGACTACACATTAGGCCAATGTTGGTCCAATATATCGGGCCAACATTGGACCGATGAGCAAACTGACATTGGGTCAATGTCATTTGCCAACATTGGCCCAATGTAATTAATGACGTTGGCCCAACATTGACCCAATGTCGCATTCATTGGGCCAATGTTGGACCAATATCAGTAGAATCACTTTACATTGGGCCAACATATCGGGCCAACATTGGGCCGATGAGCAAACTTACATTGGGCCAATGTCATTTGCCAACATTGGCCCAATGTAACTGATGACGTTGGCCCAACGTTGGCCCAATGTTAGCTTGCTATCTGGGTAGTTTCTCTGAAAAATACCGTTCACGGTAGCTCAGTCGGTAGAGCGCTCGCTCCGTGATCGGGAGGTCGTGAGTTCGAATCTCGGCCGCGACAGACCTAAGTCGATAAAAAATAGGTAGCAACTGTTCCTTCGCCATGCGCTCGGCACTTTGAAGTGAAAGTTGCGGGTCCTTCGGATGAGACCTTAAAAACCGAGGCCCCGTGTCACGGCAGGCGTTGGCACGATAAAGATCCCTCACTGCTCAATGGCCCTGAGTGCCGAGTAAAGGTCAAAATTTGAAGCCCTTCACCGGTATATGGTGACGTCTCTATATGAGTGAAAAATTCTCGAATGGGACGTAAAACAATACACAATCAATCAATCTCTGAAAAATAATCAAAAGCAACACATGGTTGTCAAATTTTGTAAACATCGCAGTCGTTGTTATCGGTAATGATCGGTAAGATTATCATCAAAGTCACAGGTACTTGGGGGCTGGTTCCTCCCCCTTCCATTTTTTTTTTAAAAAATCTGGGGTCGACAAACCTTTTTTCCTATTTCGTTAGTCTAATACGCGCAAAATGATACCTTTTTGTCTCTATAAACTGTTTTTAAATATTAAAATTGTTTTCAACTGATGCATATAAAGAGAGAAGGCTTGCAACTCTTTTCTCCTCATCCGCCTCACCTCGCTTAAACATTTCATGATATATTATCGAAAGCATAACTAAACATAAAATATACATACTCCAATAAAGATCCTTTGTTAGACATTCTTCTTTTTTTCATCTCTTCCAATTTATTTTTAAGGATTTGTAAATATTTTAATAAATTCACTCGCATCTACGGTAAATTTTCTCTCTGGGCATCACTTGGTCACGAAAGTCCGAATGGCATTTCGCACACGATGACGCCCGAAACTTCCGAGAGATAGGAAAATCTCGAATTTCTTCTGTGTTCTGTAATTCTGATGGATGAAGATCAAAGAGTGACCTATGATCTTGCAGTGAAAGGTCATAATATTCCTATTACGGGGCGGCGGGGACTGGAAAATCTATTTTAGTTCGAAAAATAGAGAAAAATTTACAAAGTTAGGGGAAGAAAGTGTCAATAACAGCATCTACTAGATTTGCTTCTACACATTAGGGGGAGTTGTGTACCACAACATTGCATAAATGGGCCGGTCTTCATGATGGCCGCTTTACAAATTCCGATTTACTTCAGTTCATTTTGACTGACGAAGAATTAACGGACGCCAAACACAGAAAAATGGCGACAGATGTGCTGGTCATTGACGAGGTGTCGATGACCAGCAGCCGGGAACCTAATCAAGTAGAATTGGTTTGTCGACAAATAAGAAAACCTAAGTATTTGGAAACATGCAAGTAGTACTATGTGGTGATTTTTCCCAGTTACCCCTTGTTGCCAATGAATTACATGGGGACTTGGGGCATTTTTGTTTTGAATCACCATGGTTTTCATCTTAAATTAATTAGATACCAGATAGCTCTGCATATTATTCATAGGCAGGAAGACGAACTGCTTATAACTGCAATAAATAATCTGGAAAAAAGTATCCTGACTGAAGAGAATTCTACTTTACCTCAATCCCTATCAAAACCTATTTTAAATGAAGGTGATGCTGTTCGAATCCTTTGGGGAACGTGGGGACCGGTCCTTCGGATGAGACAGTGTAAACCGAGGTCCCGTGTCCCAGTAGGTGTTGCCATGAAAAAGATCCCTAACTGCTCAATGGCCCTCAATGCTGATTATAAGTATAAATTAGCAGCCCTCCGCCGGCAAGTGGCGTCTCCATATGAATGAAGAATTCTTAAAAGGGACGTTAAAAAACAAAGAAACAAAAAACCTCGACATTAGCATATTGGAAAACAACAATTTGGCGTCTGCTTTCAATAGCAAAATGGCTGCAATGGAAGTGGCAGATACAAGTTGTATGAAATAACCCCTATTCATTCAATGTGTTCAGACAAGTGTCTAACCCCCCCCCCCCCCTCCGATTCCAGGTCACGGTGCAGAGACCTCGACGATTGTTCAGCGAATGAACAATTTGTCCCTTGGACCACTGTGCACTGGTTTAGAATTGATATAACAACGGAATGAATGTTCAGGAGACTGGAAAATAAAAAAAAAAAATAAATGTGCGTGTTTTTTTAGTATGATTTTATTTTTTACTTTAATCATTCTGATTTACATATAAAATAATCAACAACCGCAAGATTTTCAGGGAAAAAAGTATTTATTAATCTAAACATTGTTTTTTTTTTCTTTACTCTTTTAACAGACTATACATATTTAAGGTTGAACAGGAAACCATCATACGAAAATTTGTGAAATCTTATAATATTACAGGAAGGGGGGGGGGGCTATTGAAATGCATGTAGCTTCAAAATGAATGTGATGACCTTACTTCATATTTTAACCAAAATCACTTATAATAATTTGCACAAAATATATTACTTTTTTGAAAATTCATTGGGTAATTTTTTGTCAAGACATTGAGAGCTGCTCTCGAGGGGAAAATATTACTGCAAAATTACAATGAATACTCCCCAAAGCAACGGTGGCATTACCTCATCTATCAATAGTTTCCGATACAGTTTTAATTTTCATTGAATATAAAGCATATTATTAAATGTCCGTTGGATTTTTTTAGGTCACCTGAGTGACTCAGGTGACCTATTGCTATCTGTTTTCGTGCGTCGTCCGTCGTGCGTTAACATTTGAACATTTTCAGCGTCTTCTCTGAAACCGCTGAACCAATTTCAGCCAATTTTACCATATGGCATCTATGTGTGAAGGGAAATAAAATTTGTGAATATCATTGTCCCTGCCCCCCTGGGGCCTGAGGGGTGGGGCTAAAACCACCAAAATTATTGCAATCTTAAAAATCTTCTTTACTCCTGGACATCAAGAAAAAAGTCAAACTGTTGGCATGATTGTAATAAGCACTGAGCCCTCTACCAAAATTGTGAAATTCATGGCCCCAGGGTCAGGTGTTCTTGTGCTAGGGCGGGGCTATATAGATCATATAGTGAAAGTGCATTATTTCTTTGAAAATCTTCTTCTCTACTCCTTTGTATTACTGAAACAAATTAAATACATAGTTATGATAAGCAATGATGCCTCTTCCAAAATTGTGAAATTCATAGCCCCAGGGTCAGGGGTTCTGGTGCTTGGGGGGTTGGGGGGGGCTATATAGATCATATAGTGAAAGTGCATTATTTCTTTGAAAATCTTCTTCTCTACTCCTGGGTATTATTGAAACAAATTGAATACATAGTTATGATAAGCAAGGGTGACTCTACCAAAATTTTGAAATTTATGGCCCCAGAGTCAGGGGTTATGGTACTAGGGCGGGGCTATATAGATCATATAGTGAAAGTGCATTATTTCTTTGAAAATCTTCTTCTCTACTCCTGGGTATTATTGAAACAAATTAAATACATAATTATGATAATCAAGAGTGACTTTACCAAAATTGTGAAATTCCTAGCCCCAGGGTTAGGGGTTCTGGTGCTTGGAGGTGGGGTTGGGGGGGGGGCTATATAAATCAAAAAGGGTTTCTGGTGCTAGGGTGGGGCTATATAGATCATATAGTGAATGTGCATTATTTCTTTGAAAATCTTCTTCTCTACTCCTGGGTATTATTTAAACAAATTGAATACATAGTCCTGATAAGCAAAGGTGACTCTTCCAAAATGGTGAATTGTATGACCCCCGGTTCAGGGGTCTATTTGTTATATAGTGAAAATGCATTAATGCTTTAAAAATCTTCTTCTCTGCTCCTGGGTATTTTTGAAACAAACTTAGTACATTGTTATAATAAGCAATGATGCCTCTTCCAAAATTGTGAATTTCATGGCCCCAGGGGTAAATGATTCTAGTGAAAAGGTTGGAGGGGGGGGCTCTATTGATAATATAGTGAATCTGTAGTAAAAATGCATGGTTTCTTTAAAAATTTTCTCTGCACTTGGGCATATCAGAGGCAAAAAGATTAAAAGTTTTAATAAGGAAGGGTATTTTTACCAGATTTTTGAACATCTGGTCCATTTGGTCATGTGTTCTGGTCCTGGCCAGGGCTGTATTAATTTGCATTCTACTGAGAGCAGTTATTCCCCTTTGCCGTTTACTTTTGATAATTAAACACTGTAAACAATGCACTTGAAAGGTTATGCAAGAATTTTTATTGTATAATATAAAAAAGTATTTTCATAGTTTTACTGATCAGGTAGACTTGTAAGTAATAGATAAATAAAAATGGAACAAAAATAACTTCTCTTATTAAATGTTCATCAAAGACCAAGAGAGGCCAATGTAAGAGATTTCAACAAAAAATTAAAATAGTACAGAAGCACTGATAGTTTTTTAATATACTGTATAGTGATAGTGATAAATAGGGAACAGATTAGAACCTAATTTATAAACTGTCATTGAATACTAGATTAATTATTTTGTTGATCCTGATCATCCCATTTTTCTTGCTTTTGGGCAACAAAGCTTCACCTTTCAGTTCATTTTATACTCTATGGATCCTCTAAATTGTTGTATTATACTCAGGTGACCGTTAAGGCCCTTGGGCCTCTTGTTTATTTTGTTTCAATTTTGATATCTGTATGGCAAATATAAAATTTCACGTCATAAATATCAAAAAATGAGAAAAAATCAGAGAGCGGATTTTTCTTTTACGGACCCTTGCAATCTCTTCCCTAACTTTAAAATACATTTATTGAAAAATAAGGCTTTTTTGCATTTAATTATTCAGTAAGCCATTGAATATGGCATGTGAATGTGATCATTTTCCCTATAGTTATCAAATATAAACTAGAACTGTCCATAAGGGACAAATATCCCCCGCTGGGTTTTTCAGAGAATTAGAGTGAAAATTTAATTACTCATATTTTTTTAATGAATGAAACTAAGGTGCAGCCTAATAAAACATCAATACTAATACATGTAATTACAGTGTTTTTATTTCATTGAAAAAATAGTTTGCAACTATCTGTCATCTTTGTGAGACATGGCACTCTGCAAATTGATTTTTTGAATAAAAAATATCATAATTAATTATACAAAATCAAATGGATCCTAATGCCTTTATATCAAACTCATTTAAAAAAAAAAAGGCTGGTTCCAGTAACTATGTATTTTGACAGACATAATTCACAGTTAAGAGACAACAGAGATCTTTATTTCTTTCTGCCCCATTCCCAGGAGATAAAGATAAGAACTGCTTGATCAGAGATGCCCTTACAGCTTCCCACACTGAACTCATTAATTAATGTCCACTCATTACTCCCAAGGGACAAATGGATTTACACTATCTGCTGTGTAATATAAAAACTGTTTTTAATACTTTGTGATTTTTTTTTTAGTTCTACTGAGTAGTTTTAAGCTGTAGTTCACATTTCATATGGTAAATAATAAGTGTACAAATTTTCATACAAATCTATGCAATAGTCTCGGGAACAGATCCGGACAAAACCACATGATTAAAAAAAAAAAAAAAAAAACCTGTAAAATGCAAAAAAAAAAAAATATCCAATCATGATCAAAATACCAGGTGCACACCTTCATGGCGAATAATAAGTGTACAAATTTTCAGACAAATCCTTGCAACAGTTTACAAGAAATGGTCCGGACAAAATCTCGTCTACAGACAGACAGACGGACATGCTGATTCCAATATACCCCCCTAAACTTCGTTTGCGGTGGGTATAACAAATACCGGTACTTATTTTCAGGTTAGTTTTCGTTCTGAAACTGAACAAAGGGTTAGATCTAGGATTGTAAAAGAAGGCATGCTTTGCAGTGTTATGGTCTGCGTTGTTCGGGGTGACAGGTTTAGACCATTGCAAACAAGTTTATAGGATTCCTGATTTTAACTTTGAACTAGTGCAATGTGTTGCAGAGACTTTAAATGAATGCAGAAGTATGGCAAAGGATAATCGATCCATCTTGCAGAAGACATCCCCCAGCTGATTTGGTGAAATTATCATTTAAAGAAACAGCTACGGAAATAATGCAGCAAATGCCAACCCTCTTCAGTCTTATGGACAATGCACAAAAAAGAAGCGATGCGTTCTTAATGCCTTGTTCTATTCTATGGTATAACTGTAGGAGAATGTCTAGAATTCAGCACACCATTGGACAAATACTTGACATCAGTGGTGCTAGAGATAAGGGAAGTCAGTACTAGTTGATCTGATAATTTAAGAGAAAAATTACAAAGAAATGCAGGTATTGCAATGAAATTTCAATGTTCCAAGACTCTCTATTCTGTTGTTTACATTTAACGCTATTTGACTGCTCTCTCGTCTTAGTGTTTGCGTGGGTCCTGATGCAATTTACAAGAAAAGGAAAGCAATATTAGATACTCAGAAGGAATTTATTGATCCCACACTTTTCAAACAATAAAAGCAAGAAAAAGAGATATCTGATAGAGAAGACAAAAGCTGTGATTGAAATGTTGGATACAACTGACACCATTGACAGTAGAATATACTATAAGATGCAGGAATTTTCTTGAAATGCAGTGGAAAACGTACTTTAAAATGAACTTCACCACTAACATTCGTGTATCTTGCAGCAATTATAAGATTTTATCAGGTGCTAAGGAACCTTTCTCTACACTACCGCCACATTGCTTAACTGAGATATGTATTCAGAAATCAGCTCTTGTTTTACCACTTATGGAAGTTCAATCAAAATATGAAAGAATACTTTTCCCAGAAGTGCCTGTAAACAGATTTCCTCCTCCAGGACCCATCAACGCCAGTGAAACAGTTCCTTCATTATCAGAGAGAAGCACACTTATTGGTTCCCTTTATGTCAGTAGGAACAGTGGTAACGTAGAATAACTTCCTGCATTTGAGATAATACGGGACTAATAGAATCATTCATTACTACGAGTGTGGGATAGTGAAATTCCACCAAGGGGACAAGATTCACGGTCTAGGACGAGGCTTTGCCGAGTCCTAGACCGTGAATCTTGGCCCCGAGGTGGAATTTCACTATTCCCACACGAGTATGTAATGAATGATTATTTTTCTCGCATTATTTTATCCAAAATAACGGCCTGTCAATGACGTCGCCATGATAGGGCTAAAAATATATTCTTTTAATTTTCCATCTAATTAAAAATCTAAATACACCATCGGAGAGAGCGTACCTGAAATGGTTTACACATAGTGTAAACTGATAAAATGAATTTCAGTCCATGTAAATTAATTAGATAGATAAAAACAGGGAATAAAAAAACTTATCTATCCGATAGCGTACACATTCATTCAAGAAGAATCCTTCCGCGATTTAAAAATAGTGCCATTTAAAAAGTGAAAATACGACAATATTTTGAATGAAAATAAGTTTATCGTAATAAGTTAAATGACAACATTTTAAGTATATGTAATATTTTTTAACATTGTTACAATTTCTTTATATAAAGACGGAATGTTTACGTTATCGTTCGCGGCGTAGTAATACACAGTGTAAGACAGAAAAATCTCACACTGCTGTCTCACACCGGACAAGTCAATCTGACACTGGTGATTATGCGAGAAAAGAGTGATCTTATGAAGCTTCCCTCTCACATGACAAAGGATAGAGAGCCGCAGAGCATCCATTTGTTCCTAAATTTTGATGTGCAGAGGAGAGTCATTTCCAAACTACTAGACGAGAAACCTTTAGTAAAAATCTAGCATTCCTAACCATACATTCCTACCAAGCTTAGGTGATTACAAGGATTTTGATACGTCTTTTCAACTTCATATCGCTAAGGTACTTGTGATGCGTCCTTAATGAGTGTCTAAAACCAAGGACAGTGTACCACACTATATAGATCACCATCATTTGAGAGAACTTTAAAAAAGTCACAGTATTGCTTGATAGATTTGCTGGATAAAAATGAAAGCAAAATGGAAGATATGATA
Source organism: Saccostrea echinata (assembly GCF_033153115.1). Lineage (NCBI taxonomy): Eukaryota > Metazoa > Mollusca > Bivalvia > Ostreida > Ostreidae > Saccostrea > Saccostrea echinata. The sequence goes on from NW_026889766.1 coordinate 925,234, forward strand.
CCCATTCTACAGAATCTCCATGAAAATTATATACCCCATACTGATGATAACCCACCTTCTGTCATAGAGAAAATAGTGTTTGGGGGAGACGTTTCATCAAACAAGAGGGCATACTCTGCACATCTGGCAATCGTTGAATGGGCAAAGTGACTTCTTCAGACTGTGTGGTGTTGTGCATATGTCAGAGGGATTACATAGAATGATAAATTTCCTTCTGCTGTTTTAGATGCTTGGCTGTTAGCTTTTGATTCCAGTTCTTCGTTGGTCGGAGAGTTTAACCTTTTATAATTGGAAGTTACTAATTCTTCAGTTAGTTAAGATGTTGGATAGTCATGAAAGTGAGTCGCATGTTGTTGTTTTTTTTAAATATTTGTATATCCATAAATAGGTCAGATAATTTTCAGGCCAAATAGAATTTTTGTCTACTTCTGGACTAAAGAAAATAACTGAGAAGAAATTTCATCTTTCACCTATGCTAAATATTTTTTTTTTAGAAAAGAAACATAATTTTATAGAGTCTTAATTCTTTATTATTTGTTTGCAAATCAGTGCATTTGACATTATATTTAAAATTTTCATCTTTATTTTGGATTGCAAAGATTCCAAAATCATGAATTGACAAGCTTTTTCTTGTTCATCATTTAGTTTCAGTATGCTTTTTGATTATTTAATAATTTTGTAGGGTCACTTTTAAAAGTAATACAAAATAATGGTTTTGTAGGGTACTTTTCATGAAATACTTCACAAACTTGCTTTGTTCATGTTGCAGTTTATTGCATGGTTTCATTTTTTAAATTGGCACAGTAGTATTGAAATGTCAGCTTTGCTTGCAAATACATGTACATCATAGAATTGAGCAGCAAAGTTAGATGTACATGAACTTTTCAATTCTCAGGTTTGATTTTCAATGAATTTACAGTCTCAATCTATTTTAGTCATCTATTAAGAATTCTACAGTGCACGCTATGCTGCAGACCAATGTACTCTATCAGTTGCGCAACATCTGGCACAGAGTAGTGTTACAGGACCTGATGTGTCACTTGTGATTGCAGTTAAAGTATATAGGTATATATTCAACTTTTTCTTTAATAGCAATGACGAAATTTACCTTATATGTTTTCCTAATTAAAAAAAAAATGCTTTTGATGAGTATTGCCTTGATGCTTTTATATAGGCTGCTGCCATGTAGAAAATTGGGCATGAATGAACTGGATGATCACCCTAAGGAATTCACACCAACGACACTTTTAGAGATGGCTAGATATGATGAGCAGTATTCCTGATTATCATGATTAGTGCAAGAAATCTTGGAATGCCATGTTAACCTTGATAAAGATAAATCCATTTGATAAAGCCCTTCACCGGTATTTGGTGACGGCTCTATACGAGTGAAAAATATCGAATTGGACAGTTTTTTTTCCAAAAATATTTGTTGTTTAACGTCCCTCTCGAGAAGTTTTCACTTATATAGAGACGTTACCACTTGCCGGTGGAGAGCTGCAAATTTTGACTTATACTCGGCACCCAGGGCCATTGAGCAGTGAGGATCTTTTTCGTGCCAGCACCTACTGCGACACGGGATCTCGGTTTATACGGTCTCATCTGTAGGACCAGTCTCCATGCCCCACAGTGGGATTCAAAACCGCGACGCAAGGATCAACTCCTTACTCCGCGAACTCTCTAACCACTGCGCCACGTGGTTTTGCTTTTTGTCCACTATTAAACTTCATACTTTAAAACGGCATACAAAGACAGGAAGGGATATCCATCCACCTCCAAAAATTGAGAACGTAAGAATGTTAAAGGAAATAAAATTAAACTAAAACCGTAGCCAACCCCTCCCCCGATTTATTTTTCATTTCTGAAATCGGGGCTGCCTAAAAAAAGAGTTGATCAATCTGACATGAAATTCAACAAGAATGAAAGTTTCTGTGCAAATTTTTAATCTTTTACTCCGTGCAAACTGAATTGTTTGCTCTTCATTTTTCTCTCCATGTTTTGTGATATTTTTCGCTCCGTCCTCAGATTTCTCTGTGAAGATGTCTTAAAGGACGTCAATTTTGATTGTCTATTGCCTTTTAAGGAGTTTGTGTCTAGCTCTTCCGACTCCAATGAGAAAGAGGAAAAACAAACGTCCACGACATGAAACGCGAGAAAACAAAGGCAGTGATTTTTCTACATTTTTTAAAAGGGACCTGGGCCTTTACAATTGGGAAAAATCATCGACATTTGTATCAAATTGGGAAAAATCAAAAAGATTGAAATTCAACCTTAATTGGCAGGTAAAATGAAATACTGGTATATAAGTAAATGTAACATCATTTATTCAATTTATTTGCTAAAAAGTAACAAATTAGACACAGTTCTAAATTCTTAACCCTTTTTTTAATCTTTGAAAGTTGTCATTAATTGTGACCAATCTATATTTCCATTTTTTTTTTTTTTGGCCATAATGGTAGACATAAGAGAAAATCTCTCTCGTAATAGCCATTGAAGATAGACTAATCTGACATGATAAATGACAAATCATTTTTTTTTTCAAACTAATTATTAAAGCTTTTTTATGACCCTAGCTAATCATAATGCTGCCATTTCTCTGCAATACTAGTTGCATCTGCCGGATGTAGAAACAGTTTGATTTTTATGGAATCAGGAATGCTTACTGTAGAGTTACTAGTACTTGGATTTACAAATAGAGCTACGTTTTGCCGGTTCACATGCACATTACACTTTCTTACGATGTATTTATACAACAGGTTTGACATGACCATGTGTTTTTTAAGTCTTGTAAACGCTCGACGTAATCTGCTGTTTCTTACTATTATTTTAAGAGTCTGAATGACCGAGAACAATAGCGTTCCATTTTAGATAAGTCGTACGTAAAAAATTCAATATAACAAAAACAACATCGGTTTTGTTTTGGGAAAAAAGCAATAGAAATTGGGAAAAAATCGGTAATTTTTGGGAGGGGAAAGGGCCGATATTCGGACCAAAAGCGTATGTAGAAAAATCACTGAAAGGCTAGGTCAGAAACCGCACCAAACTTGTTCTCTCTAGGCTTTCCGTATAGCCTGGTTCCCTGTCCCTGTTATGCTTCGTGCATTCCTGCCCTGGCAAGGATGAGCAAAATGACCAGGGTATTTTCCATGCAATTTCGGGACGTCTCTACTCGTTACTTGGAAATCATCACTTCCGTTCTTTCAGTTTCAGAGCTAGGTATCGAAGATGTTTTGCTTTAGAAAAACTAGGTCAGAAACCGCGCCAAACTTGTTCTCTCTAGACTTTCCATATAGCCTGGTTCCCTGTCCTTGTTATGCTGCGTGCACTCCTGCTCTTGCAAGGATGAGCTAAAGAACCAGGCTATTTTCCATACAATTCCGAGACGCCTCTACCCATTACATAGTTACAAATCATCACTTCCGTTGGTTTCAGTTACAGAGCTAGGTATCGAGAACGTTTCGCTTTACAAAAGCTAGGTCAGAAACCGCGCAAAACTTGTTCTCTCTAGATTTTCCATATAGCCTGGCTCCCTTTCCCTGTAGTGCTGCGTGCCCTCCTGCCCTGGCAGAGATGAACCAAAGAACCGGGTTATTTTCCGTGAAATTCTGGGACGTCTCTACTCATTACATAGTTAGAAATTATCACATCCGTTGCTTTCAGTTTCGGAGCTAGGTATCGAGAACGTTTTGCTTTACTGTATGTTTTATACGTCAACTGTAAATCGGCAGACGTTAGAAGGGAGTTATTCATTTTTGACGCTAGATCTCACCCGACACCGGGATCAAGTGGATTTAACGGACATGTAGTTCCATATTACGGCGGATGTTCTTTCATATAGTTGTGATTGGGTTCTATTCAAGTATTAGCTGCTGGTAAACAGGTCGGCAGGTAGACAGCTGCTGGTAGACAGGTCGGCAGGTCACAAGTCGGCAGGTAGAGAAGTCGGCAGGTAGACAAGTCGGCAGGTCGACAGCTCAGCAGTTTCTGGTTGACAGCTGTTGGACGACAGGTCGGCAACTACCTCTAGACAGGTCGACGCATCGACAGTTATTAATTTTCTGCATTTTGAATATTTATTCTAAGCCCCTTGTAATGTAATGTGTTTGCAAGTACATCAACAATATATTAGAAGCATTTTCTATATTATAGTTTTGGTGTCCCCTGCCTTTCATTGATTGTTTATTTTGCAAAGGGTAATTATTAATGAAGAACTTTTTGATTAAGATATTTAAATCTTAATTGTATAATTTTATATACTAGTATTCATTCACGATGCACATCGGCAACGTAAGGTTTGAAGTATTTTTTTAACTGCAGGTCAACAGCTACGAATTCTTATGAATGTTTACGATTCCCCCTATAAACATCCTATTGCAACCGTTAATTTCACCACTCAGCATAAAATAAATTTTGTCATATAATTAAAAAATACAAATATAAATATATTCCAATTTTCTTTAATGTCGTCGTGAATTACTTTTAAAAATTTTATCTACAATTGTGCAAGCAACTATTTACTCGATAATGTCAACGGGGTGGAACTCCGATAAGTCTATCAAAAAACGACTAAATATGTCACCGTTTTCATGCCCAAACCGATACCGGTACATGAATTCGTTTAACACATACATTAAACGAGACGGTATTACACCCTTCATTTTCTTGACCCTCAACTCCACCAGTCCCCCCCACAAACCCTCAATGGTGTTCATGCAGCAACCGTCATCACTTCTGAATTCCACCGAATGATTTACAGCTTTGTGTGCAAACCCATCGTTTTCTAGACCGTTGTATGCTGCCCACATATCAGAATAAATGGTGGATCCAATTTCTACATATTTCTCTATGATAGGAATTATTGTATTTCTGTCCTTTCGTTCCAATTGCAGCACCGAATTTCTTGTGTTTCTTTCCACCATTCCAAATACCCAATATTTTTGATTCCCTGTCCCTCGGTGATACTTTCTCTTCTTTCCGAAAAGACTTTCATCAATCTCAATTATGTTGGAGTTGATATCCGATCCTAGTTTTATTGGATTTCTCAGCAAGGCACTGGAGCATACATCCCGAAAAAATGAGTACCAGTCAACGTATGTTTTGTGGTCTACCTCTGGCAACAGCTTCGCGCTTTCATATATTTGAAAATCCACGGCAAAAAAATACACTATCTGCATTAACACGGTCGGTCGCAATCGGCTTCTCTGAAATTAAAAATGCAATCTTTTATCAATAATTTTCAAATCAAAATCAATATTTGATAATGGAATACATGATCAATATTCACGAAAGTAAAACATACAAGAAATTTAAAATAAACTCAAGGAAATTGCATAATTTTTCACAGCCAATAAAATTTGAATATACAGAGAGCGAGATTAAAATCCTATTCATTTCAACACCGTTGTACGTCTTGTGTTACGTTAGTAAAAAAAATTGCTTGTCATTTCAGCCCCCCTTTTTTAAAAATTGAATTCCTAGGTCTAAGAATATTTCACAAGAATTTTAAAAATTCTAAATAATCAATTTCAATGAAAAAAAAATTTAATTTTCCGGAAAAAAAAAGATCACCCCCTCTTCTTTTTTTAAATTTAATTCCTAGGTTTAAAAATATTTCGTCAGAACTTAAAAAAGAAAATTTTAATAATCAATTTCAATAATAAAATAAATTTTCAATTGAAAATTAAAGACAAAAAATTCATATTGCCATCTTTCCTTGAATTTAAAACAAAATAGCATCATATGTACATGAATATATTCCACTCAATCAAATACTTACAGAGAATATTGTACCACTCCTGATGGATTTCCTTGAGTAGCAAAGTTTACATCGCCATACTTCACCATCACTGATGTCATTTTTCTTCACTATTGTCATGTCTTCTCCACAATTACATTTCATAATAGACGGAATTAAACCATTACACCTCATAAATTGAATACATATTTCCACCGTTTTTAAAACTTCCATACAAAATTTAAATACTCCAGGCACCCTTGGATAATTTTCCTTTCCATCAGCCATTTCGTAAATTCAAATTATGAATAACAAGAGGCCCAAGGACCTTAACGGTCACCTGAGTACAATACAACAATTTAGAGGATCCATAAACTGATAAATGAAGCTTTGTTGCCTAACAGCAAGAAAAATAGTATGATTAGCATCAACAAAATAATTGGTCTAGTATCTATCTGCCCCTCCCCCCCCTCCCCCATTTATCACTATTCCCATGCGGACTATTAACAAAATGTCTATTATTTAACCCCATATTATTCCTTCTCACAATGGCCTCTCTTGGCTGTTGAAGAACATTTAAAAAGATAAGTTATTTTTGTCTCATTTTTATTCATCTATTATTTCCAAGTCATTAAAACTATGAAAGTACTTCTTTTATTATACAATAAATTTTCTTGCATAATTCTCTTATTCTATTAAGCTTTCAAATACATTATGTGAATTGATTAATTATCAAAGGTGAATGGCAAAGGGGAATAATTTTGCTCAGTAGGAAACAAGTTAATAGAGAACTGGCCAGGACCAGAAAACTTGACTAAATGGTCCAGGTGTTCAAAATTCTGGTAAAAATACCCTTGCTTATTAAAACTTTTACTCTGTTTGCCTTGAACATCCAGAGAAGCATAGACGATTTTCAAAGAAATGCATTTTCATCATATTATTAAATAAATAAAGCCCCATCCTTACACCAGAACATCTGACCCATTGGCCACGAACTCACAATTCTGGAAGAAGCACCCTTTATCATCATAACTATACACTTGTTTCTTTAGTTTAAAACCAGTAGTAGATAAAAATTTTTGAAAGAAATTATGCATTTTCACTATATACATGTAATCAATAGAGCTCCCCCCCCCCCGCCAACACCAGAACCCCTGACCCAGGGGCCATGAAATTCACAATTTTGGAAGAGGCATTCTTCCTTATCATAACCATGCACTTCCTTTGTTAAAAAATACCCAGGAGCAGAGAAGAAGATTTTGAAAGAATTCATGCCTTTTCCCTAAATAATCAATAGAGCCCCCCCCCCCCCAATAACACCAGAACCTCTGACTCTGGGGCCATGAAATTCCCAATTTTGGAAGAGGCACTCTTGCTCATCATAACTATGTACTTAGTTAATTTATTTAATACCTAGGAGCAGAAAAGATTTTCAAAGAATTAATGCATTTTCACTATATAATCAATAGAGCCGCCCTCCCCCCTAACACCAGAACCCCTGACCTTGGGGTCATGAATTTCAGAATTTTGGAAGAGGCACTCTTGCTCTTCATAACTATGTACTAAGTTAGTTTATTTAATACCCAGCAGCAGAGAAAAGGATTTTCAAAGCATTACTGCAATTCTACTATATAATCAATAGAGCCCCGCCCTAACACCAGAACCCCTGACCCAGGGGCCATAAAATTCACAATTTTGGAAGAGGCTTTCTTGCTCATCATAACTATGTACTTAGTTACTTTATTTAATATTCAGGAGCAGAGAAGAAGATTTTCAAAGAATTCATGCATTTTCACTATATAATCAATAGAACCCCGCCTTAACACCAGAACCCCTGACCCAGGGGCCATGAAATTCACAATTTTGGAAGAGGCATTCTTGCTCATCATAACTATGTACTTAGTTACTTTATTAAATACCCAGGAGCAGAGAAGAAGATTTTCAAAGAATTCATGCATTTTCACTACATAATCAATAGAGCCCCACCCTGGCACCAGAACCCCTGACCCTGGGGCCATGAATTTCACAATTTTGGTAAAGGGCTCAATGCTTATTACTATGATGCCAACAGTTTGACTGCTTGATGTCCGGGAGTAAAGATTGATCGATTATATATTGTTTTACGTCCCATTCGAGAATTTTACACTCATATAGAGACGTCACCATATACCGGTGAAGGGCTTCAAACTTTTGACCTTTACTCGGCACTCAGGGCCATTGAGCAGTGAGGGATCTTTATCGTGCTAACGCCTACCGTGACACGGGGCCTCGGTTTTTAAGGTCTCATCCGAAGGACCCGCAACTTTCACTTCAAAGTGCCGAGCGCATGGCGAAGGAACAGTTGCTACCCATTCTTTATCGACTTAGGTCAGTCGCGGCCGAGATTCGAACTCACGACCTCCCGATCACGAAGCAAGCGCTCTACCGACTGAGCTACCGTGAACGGTCGGAAGTAAAGAAGATTTTTAAAGATTGCATTATTTTCAGTGGTTTTAGCCCCATCGCTCAGGCCCCAGGGGGGCAGGGACCATGAAATTCACAATTTTTGTTCCCCTTCACCCATAGATGCTATATGCCAAATTTGGTTGAAATTGGTTAAGCGGTTTCAGAGAAGAAGCTAAAAATGTTCAAATGTTAACACACGACGCACGCCGACGGACGAGAACAGATAGCAATAGGTCACCTGAGTGACTCAGGTGACCTAAAAACACCATGACGTAACAATTCATTTAAATTGGGCGCTTAATTACCGAAGATAAACGTTAAATCACGAAAACGTTGAACGTTTGTGACGTCAAAGTATACAAGCGTCAAAATTTAAATTTGAGATGGCGACGTTGAAGAAGTTCAACGATAACGATGTCTTCCAAATATACAGAAATGCTCACCAAATGCACATTCCTTGGAGAAATTGTTTGCATCCAGAAATAGCTAATTGGTTGGACATTTACGAGAAGGCAACAATTTGCCCTAAAACTTTGATTCTTCCATCCCTTTTGGCTCTGACTGAATGCTTAGTAGGCCCTGGGACGTCAATCAAAATGGAGAGTACTGGATTCAAATCTGTACTAAATCAATTCATTATCGCCGTGTGCGATTCAGGGGGAGGAAAGACGAATACGTTTGAGCGTGTTATTTCCCCATGCTTAGACAAAATTTCATCATTGGGTAAGGATGTCCAACTAGAATCCTATACAACAGCCGGAATCCAAAAACACCAAATTGCTAATGAGGGGTACGGTTTGATTACTGGAGATGAAGGACATAGATGCATGTCTTCAATAAATCAAAAACTAAAAGGTGAATCAGAGAGGTCCCTGCTTTGTAAAATGTGAGGAGGAAAGGGAGACATAAGCACCTTAGCATCAGGTGCTCGCAGATTCAGTAGAACATCTATGTCAATGTGTTTGATGATACAACCGCACCCCTTCCTTTCCGATTTGGCGAATCTCAACAGAGAAGATGGACTTGTAAACAGGTTCTTAATCTTCACAGCAAAACCTGAGTTCCAGTTACCTATAACGCTGAAAGAAAACTTACAAAAACTACGAGATACCAACATGCTATCATTTGAAGAGATTTTCTCAAAAATATTTACGGAACATTTCAATACCGATTTGGAATACCGTCTATCCGATGAGGCTGAATCATTATACACTGACATGATCGACCAATATGCGACTTTTGGACAGCAAAAATACAGCGACAATGAAGGTATGCATTTATACAAATTATTATTCGTCCTCAACACAACCAATTCCTTTTTAAAAAACCAAACACAATTTATATGAATTTATTTACATACAGTGATACACATATATAAACTTTGGTATTGTAGCTGATTATTAATTGTTTTAATTACACATGTAAGTCTATATCCGATTCTGAATTTTTTTTTAAAGAATATATTCAAAAAAAGTAAATTAACAAAATAACAAGAGGCCCATGGGCCTTGAATCGCTCTTCTGATAAACTGTACAACCTATCACTTCTATTTGAAACCTCGAAGTATCCTGTATATTTAGATAAACCCTTGAAATTCCAATTCACACTCTGAGAACCCAAGATGATTCTAAGCCAATTAGTACCTGAGAGTTGGTCATGGTGACCTACTTATCACTTGTCATTCTCTGAGGACCCATCAACTAAGTTTGATGATTCTAAGACAATTAATACTTAAAATATTTTTTAAAATTATAACCATAAAATTTTATAAGTAGGTCAAAGTGACCTACTTTTCAATTGTTTTACTCCAAGGACCCAAGATGCATCAACTGACAAAGTTTGATGATTCTAAGCTAATTAGTATCTGTAATATTTAATTAAAGCCATAAATTTTCAAAAGTAGGTCACGGTGACCTACTTTTCAGTCAACCTACTCCGAGGACCAAAGATGCATCAACTGACAAATTTTGACGATTCTAAGCCAAATAATTCCTGAAAATATTAAATACAGCCATAAAATTTCAAAAGAAGGTCACCGTGACCTACTTTTCAGTTGTTGTACTCCGAGGACCCAAGACGCATCAACTGACAAAGTTTAATGATTCTAAGCCAATTAGTACCCAAATTATTTGATTAAAGCCATAAATTTTCAAAAGTAGGTCACCGTGACCTACTTTTCAGTTGTTGTACTCCGAGGACCCATGACGCATTAACTGACAAAGTTTTATGATTCTAAGCCAATTAGTACCCGAAATATTTTATTAAAGCCATAAATTTTCCAAAAGTAGGTCATGGTGACCTACTTTTTAGTCGACCTACTCCGAAGACCCATGACGCATCAACTGACAAAGTTTGATGATTCTAAGCCAATTAGTACCTGAAATATTTAATTAAAGCCATAAATTTTCAAAAGTAGGTCACCGTGACCTACTTTATAGTCGACCTACTCTGAAGACCCAAGATGCATCAACTGACAAAGTTTAATGATTCTTAGCCAATTAGTACCCGAAATAATTAATTAACGCCATAAATTTTCAAAAGTAGGTCACTGTGACCAACTTTTTAGTCGACCTACTCTGAAGACCCAAGACGCATCAACTGACAAAGTTTGATGATTCTAAGTCAATTAGTACCTGAAATATTTAATTATAGTCATATAAATTGAAAAGTAGATCACGGTGACCTACTTTTCAGTTGACCTTTTTTGAGGACCCAAGATGCATCAACTTACAAAGTTTTATGATCATAGGACTTGAAATGTCCAAATTATGCCTCTAAAACGCTTTGAAATCCAATGCCTGCAGAGTTCAAAAAGTAGGTCACTGTGACCTACTTTTTAATAAATATGTTTTATGGCCCCAAGATGCATCATCTTACAAGATTTAATGATTTTAAGCCTCCCCGTATTCGAATTAATGACCTTAATTGTTTTAAAAAATATTAGCAATAAAATTCAAAAAGATTTTGAAAAAAAAAAAAAATTTTCAAAAATTCTAAAAAATTTTTAGTTGACGTTCTTTGAGGACCCAAGATGCATCAACTGACAAAGTTTGATGATCATAGACCTTAAATTGTTCAAAATATGCCTCAAATCATTTTGAAAAAGAATGGCCGCAAAATTTAAAAAGTAGGTCACCGTGACCTACTTTTGAGTCACATGATACGAGGTCCTTAGATGCACCAACTGACAAGATTTGATGATCCTAGTCCTTATAGTAAGCAAAATATCAACATTTTAATAAAATGTAATTTTTGGTCAACTTTGAAGTGACCTTGAGACCACGCCCTTTGCCCCAGGGTAAATCCCCGTGCAAATTTTAATCTACAACATATCCTCATCCTTTTGTGTAAGTTTGGTGATAATCTGCCCAGTGGTTCTAGAGAAGAAGATTTTTTAGCAACCAGTACTTTTGTTTCTATTTTCCTAATTATCTCCCCTTGTTAAAGGGTCACAACCCCAGTTTTAGTATAAAAGGGAGCCCTTGGGCCAAGGATACCCTGTGACAAATTTGACAATAATTGGCCAAGGGGTTCTTGAGTTATGGCCCATATTCTAAAAAGTTTACGCACACCGCACAAATGGCCATAGCATTAGCTCTTTGAGCCTTTGGCTCAGAAGAGCTAAAAATATAATTTTTCTTTTCTTTAATTTTTTAATTTTCCATGTAACACGTCTTTTAATTGGTTGAAATATTGGGGTGATTTTGTGTCACCCGTAACAAAAATATCTGTGACGTAATTGATGTTAATATTCAAACATCATAGAATAATCAAACATCACAGAATATATATAGTGCAGAAACAAATCATGAAACACATAACGTTTTGGTTTCATAATATTTGTGTTTTGATATAATTAAATTATAAGGAATGAATTTATTTGTTTTGTTTGGTGATGGAGTCATCACCCGAAAAAAATGGCGAAAAATTTGTATCATGCAAAACTATATACACTTCTTTCTTCTCTCTCATTTGTAAGACAAGGAAAATTCCGACCCCACCATACCTATGACCCAGGGAGAGACGGAATCGCCTACACCTTCTACAAAGGACATTTTACACATCATCCGATTAGGTGCTCTTCTACACATCATTCGACATTCATGGCTGTGTGTTCTACACGGATCGGACAACCCGACACCCCAAACCATTCAGAGATGCAGCATTGAACAGGATCAGCTACTTTATAACATTATTAGCCAGCAAACACACATCTTTAACGAGGTACATTTAAACCATGTGTCAATTAATCCAAAACATTTTCTATAATGAATTCAATAATTTCAGATTAAACACTTTTGGGTGAATTACTAATCATTTTCACCATGGTTTAAATTGAAAATATTAAAACAAATTGTACTTTTCAATGCTTGACATTTTATGAAATATCAAACAAACTAAGACAATTTTTGCTAGTAGTCTTTCCCTGACCAATGAATCTCTTTCTTTTGACATTGAATGTGAATTTTATTTAAAAGTTCATATTTCATTGTTCTGTTTCTACTCAATTATTTTCCTATGCGACGATTCTTGTTATAACCCCTGTCTTCTATTACTAAATATTATTTCTTTTCTATAGATTGTAGGCCATCAAATCGATTCCTTCACAAACTTTACCTCTGAAAAGGGTGCAAACATTTCGACAGAGGGTCATCAAACGTGTGTGTAGATCACGTGGTCCAGCCGTATCGGTTAGAATCTTACAAAAATATATCAAGGGCTCCCTAGTATCAAACATTAAAAGTAAGTTAGTAATAATTTTCACAAAATAATCATCAATCTATGCACTTGAAATTATTTATATGTGCAATGCATCAAAAATTTAAGGGTAGACTTGACTGTACCGGTCCCCAGATCCGCAAGATCCTCGCACTCATTGGACTATGTCGTGACATTTACTGTCACTCAACTGATAAGGGTTAAATTTGCACACTATTCTACTGATTAGGGTTAGTCTTGCACCCACCTGAGAGATTAGGGTTGGTCCTTGCACTAGTATTCGACTGGTTAGGGTTAATCTCGCATCCATCCGAGAGATTAGGGTTAGTCCTCGCACATTAATCGACTGATTAGGGTTAGTCTCGCATCCATCCGAGAGATTAGGGTTAGTCCTCGCACATTATTCGACTGATTAGGGTTAGTCTAGCGTATGGCCGGGGAATTTCGTCTAAACGTCTTAAGTAGTCCTTGTATACCATCCGATAGATTAGGGTTAGTGACTCGTTCTTTTGGATAGGTTAAGGAATTCAGTTGTTTCTGTAATTTTTCTAAGATCATAATTCAGCTTCAACGGCATTTTGTTCGTTTGTTTACATGGAAGAATGGCTAAGTCCGAAAGAAATGACACTAAGCATGCGCCGCACACGCTTCGTTCAGAATGATTCTTTGTCGATTTTTTCCCCATGAATAAACAATGTTTATTAATTTTTCAGAGAACGAGGTTAAAAACTTCGTTTAAAAACGAAGTTTTTAACTAAACTTTTAACCGTAGAATTCGATTTTGGGGTCATAAGGCCAAAAAACCTCGCATTTAAAATTGTGTTCGATCGCTCACGCGATCTTATATATACTTACGTCGCCTTCGGCGACACTACATTTTAGCGCCCTTTTCTGGGGACCAGTATATTAAAGTCGTTCCAAATATTTCACACCAAATACATGTACCTATACCTTTCCTTATTTGAATCAAACACTTCATATATTAAAAAAAATAATAAATTGAATTTATCTGCAGTGGATTTGGAGCATTTAGAAAAAGAGAGCTTTGGTCAGTTGAAGACAATAAAATCCAAAGGGCAAAACAGAGTGATTTTCTTCAAATTGCCACCTGACTGCATCGATGGAGACTTAAAGAACCATAGCCAGATTCTTTCATTGTTTGGTGCAACTTTTGAGGCCTACAAAATGTCATTTAATGACATATCCAACATGGATGATGAAATGAAATCAATCTGCAGAGATCTACACCCTCATATTACCAACTTCGCGTCAATTTTGTGAACAGCATCAGTTTTATAGATTAAGCAAAGATGCATAAATATTATATATTGCCAAAAATTATGCTGATAGCATATTAAGTACATAAGCTATTAAGGATTAAAAATGGACCTGTAATGATATCAGGAATTATACTTGTGTTCATGTATGATGAATGACTTAGATATTCATTGAGCTCGTTAAATCATAAAAGAACATTGACAGCCTTGACACTACGTGTTACTTTCCAGTTTTCCAATTATTATCTTATAATAAACATTATGAATTCTATGCGAAATAGACAAGAATAATAAAAAAAAAATACAATTGTTTACATGTAATGATTTAAATTGACCTTTGAATTTGTTTCTTTTAGAATTTGACCATACGGTACAACAGATAAATTGCCATAGAAATTGCATTACTCGATTGGCAATACATCTACCTGGATGTGATGTAAAAATCCGTCTACCTCCCTACGTGCCGACCCGTCTACCTGCCGACCCGTTTACCTGCCGACCTGTCTACCTGCCAACCCGTCTACCTGCCGACCTATCTACCTGCTTATCCGTCTACCTGCCGTCAACCAGCTGTGTACCTGTCTACCTTTTATGTACACATCTACCTTCCGACCGAAATATGCGTATGATTATACAGATATAAATTATTGCGCCGAACTACTTTGTCCGTACACTCCACTTGAGCCCGACACCGTAGGTAAAGTGTAGGAATTGAATAAAAATCAAGTGACTGTGTGAACCGAGGCACCCCGTGGAATCCAAGATGGCGAGTTGCATCCTTTGCAACTTTATGTTAGCTGTGGTTCTCTGCCCTTGATTCCAGTCGCTGCCGCTAGGAATTACAAGGACAGGTAACCACCGCCGCCATGACAGTGGAAAATCTCACTGCTTTGTCGCGCACTGTAATTGCGCATTCTAAAAATAAATAGCATCCATGCTTGCGGAGAAGAATGTTAGGTGGATCCAGTGATCTAAGTAACAGAGATAACAAAACGTAGCATATCTAAATTGAAGAATAAAACAATGAAAACGTGGGAAATATTTAAATAACATGATAGTGACTGTATTGACTGAGTATATAGTTTACAAATGTCACAATGAACCCGAGAATGTTCCAACAGTGTTAACATTGCGATCCTGATGCATATAACACATGAATATACAGTGATTTATGGAGTATGGAGAGGCGAGTCAGGGATTTATCGGTACCTTCTCAGGGGCCGAAATTCGGCCCCATTCCCAATTGAAAATGAGTTCAGTTTTTCCCAATTTGGAGAATTTTTTCCCAATTGGAGAACAATGCTTTTATATTTAATTATCTTGGAAAAACTCAAAGTAAAATTGTCGGATTGTCTATAATTTTCATCTATTTAACTCATTTAGCAAAGCTACAGTCATAACACATGTTTAAAAACACTGTAAAATTATCGCCAACTTTTAATCCGAATTTCCTCCGTTTTTTTCTGAAAATGGTGTAATTATATAGATTTATTAAGTTATTTCCACCTAATGCATTGAAAATATATTTTTCTATCTGAAATAATGCGTACAGTCCTAACCATTCACTCGTAGATCAAGTGAGTAGTACTTTAAGAAAATGTGTACTTAGTATAATTTTTTGCAGGAGGTTTATAATACCAGAAACAGATTCTATAATGACATAAATGGAATCTCATACACACATGTATTACACTAGGTTGTATAAATACTTTATACTCATTGAAGTCAATTTTACTTTTATTAGTCTACCATTCATAATTGATCTTGTATGATGAAGTTGGATATAATTGTCTGTTTGTTTGCCCAAATTAGAGTTCATACTGAAATGTTAAATGAATTACACCTGATACATGATTTAAGCAACATTTTATTTTTTTTTTCCCCAATTTCACCGGATAGCCGATAATTTTTCCCAATTCCCCTAAAATGGCGTTTCCCAAAATAGGCTGAAAAATCCCTGCGAGTTAAACGCTATCATTCCGTGTGAACTTGAAAACATAAAGAAAGGTAAAGAACATCTTATGTCGTAGTGGAATCAATGATTTACCACACGAATGGGTGAATGGCAAATATGAAAGTTAATAAACATAGATCTGAGTTATTCAAATAAGGCCTATGATATCGGTTGTCAATGATTTTTTAAGGCAGCACTTCGTAACGGTTTTAGCTGGTTAAAATCCGTGTACTTTTTTTGCTAACAGCAGTGTGGAGTGCAGAAAGAAAGTTTGTTTATAACAGCACTATGGATTTACGCTAGTTTAAATATAGAGTTTTATCATCATTGTTGTTTCCTGTGAAGCGATAAAATGGCAGTGGTTACCTGTCGTTAGTTTTTTAGAGCGCTTGCGCCCCTTAACCAATGTCAGGGTACCAGTCTAACTTTATGTTAGTTTTAAAAATGCTAATTTCAGCGATTTTTATTTTATTTTAAATGTGTGTATTTAGAAAGACATAGAAAAACACACTATACCCCAAATTCACCATTTCTAAACCAAAGTGCCTGTGGGTTAATCAGGAATGTAGCTGTAGCCGAATAGTTTGTGTCCACCTTAACTTTTATGCATTTCTCCTTTTGAAAAGTAGCTCGTTCATAAATATATTCGTTAGGTGCTGAGGCTACAACCTTGAGCTCTTCCAAGTGAAGTAGTCAATTGTAACTAAATTGGCACACTGTAACATAATACCGCAAGCTCTTTCAGCACATGTACAACCCTAAGTGAACTGCTTTTGTGTTGTAGGAAAGCCGAGGAAATCTAGGAGTGTGGGACAGTTCGCCCCAAAAGACGTTTCGCGCCGCAGATCAATTCATATTATGCGGTAATATAATCACTTGTTAGCAGCAATTATTAACTTCTTATTGACATTTGTACTGTGTTGTATTATTCCAATCCATTGATTCAATCAATAAAACCAATTTATATGGTATATACTAAAGACCTAACACAATAAAGACCTGATTAACATACCTAGTGATATTTTGCATACATGGGAGAAACATTGATAATAGTTGATACACTACGAAAATAAACTTTTAGAGCATAAAACAGCATTTCTCTCTGTATCATGGCTTATATCTAATCATTATCTATTTAAACTATATTCTCATAACATTAAAATTAGATAAAAGGAATTTTCATCACATAGATATTGAAATATAGTTCTCTAAAATCCTGTAGGAATTATTGTAATTGAAACTAATTTCAGGTAGGGAATAAAAACCCCAAGGAATTTAATTTTCAATTTGGTCATTCTTCGATGTTCAGCTTATTAAATGATCCAAAAATGTTGTTAATGTTGCAGTTTTACTTTACAAGTACTTTGTATGTGTCATGTTGGACCTCTTAACATCATTAGGGCCCCGCAAGGATTTGCGGGTGCCCTATAGTAATCACTCTGTCTGTCCGTCTGTCTGTCTGGTATGTTGGTTGAATAGGTAAGACATATTTTGATGCTAGGTTTGGTTCTCTATGTCATCTGGTTTGGAGCTGGGGTGGTGGGGTAGATTCCTTAACTTTATATAAGAGTGAATCAGCAAAGAGAGATAACTGCTGAAAATGTTCCTATTGTAAACTATGAAATGCTGCAATGAGTCTCTTGGGATTAATTAACTTTTCTCTTCAAGAAAATCCAAAGCATTTAACTTTATCTGTCACATTGAGATTAATTAACACCTCTGTCTGCAAATGAAGTTTGTTTTGAAGTTAAGGTCAATTCTGAATGATGTTTACATTCTCTGATATGTGGATTTAAATAATGTTCATACTTTATTTTGGTAAAATACACAGTGAGTTATTTATGATTTTATTGAATTCTAAAAACAAGATATAGATAAAGATATCTTTTTAATAATTATTTTCTTTTTTTTTTCTTTTTTCTTTCTTTTTTTGCCTTATGTAAATTCAAGAATACTATTTATTTTAAGAGGTAATCAGATAATAGCCTCATTCTATCATTGCTGAAAAAGTTCTTGTTGTAAATTTAGAAGAAAAGGTTGAGAGAGCAGTATAATTAATCCCCTGGGATTAATTATCTTGCTGGTCCCAGAAAAGTTCAGAGGGTTGTGTTTCTGTCACTTTAAGATTAATTAACACCTTTGTCTGCAACTGATATTTGTTTTGAAGTTAAGGTCAAGCCTGGGTGATATTTGCATTCACTGAAGACTGGCATTTGCAGCTTTCCACCGGCAAGTGGTGGCGTCTCCATATGAGTGAAAAATTCTCGAGAGGGACGGTTAACATCATACAAACAAACAAACAAACAAACAAAATATTTGACGGTGCAGTTGTTTATACAGGATATAAATTTTAGTCGTTGAACGATTATTATTCTGCAAATTTACTTTTATCCCGATTTAAAACATTTTTAGAGCTCACTGTAAAGTTTTTTCCACTCTCATCTGTTTTTAAATTGTTGAGCTATCAGTGTAGTGTCCTAGACCTCTGCCATTCCCTTACTCTGATTATAGTTTTCTTCAAAACGTTAAATTTGATTCTTCTACATCTGTTAATTTACAACGGCTAACTGAATCATAATATTTTCAGAATATTTTGCCTTTCTCATGTCTTGGCTATGTTTTCAATTCAAAATCATGCATTTATTAAATGAAATATTCCAACTTCATAGTTACTGATCTTTCCGATTGTTAATACAAGTTTCATAATGCAGGCCCGTAGAACGCCCCCCCCCCCACTTCACTTTTTTCTGAGTATCGTATTTTGCTATAGTAAATGTTCCTTTAGATGCTGATCCCCCCCCCCCCCCACTTCTTTGTTGTAAGGTTGAGCAAAGGCAAATTAAATGATGTAAATTATTTTTTTTTCTTTTGCTTTTCAGATATTTTTGGGAAGTTGCCCCTACAATTTTGCTCAGTTAAGATTTTTTTCTTTTTGCTTGTCAGACATTTTCGGGACGTTGTCCCCCCTTTTGAAACCGTTGCTAAGTGCCTGTAATGAATGTAACCTTGTAAGTCAGAATATTTGTCTTATGCCCTCATAAGAACAATATTTTTGAATTTCGTAAGATATTAGCAAATAATTCACCTAATTTTGACAACCATTAAGAATATATACCAAATCCCCATTTCTGAAACTGAAATATGTTTGTTGTTGTTTAACGTCCCTCTCGAGAATTTTTCACTCATATGGAGACGCCACCACTTGCCGGTGGAGGGCTACAAATTTTGACCTATACTCGGCACTCAGGGCCATTGAGCAGTGAGGGATCTTTTTCGTGCCAGCACCTACTGCGACACGGGACCTCGGTTGATACGGTCTCATCCGAAGGACCGGTGTCCATGTCCCGCAGTGGGATTAGAATCCGCGACGTAAGGATCAACTTCTTACTCCGCGACTCGATAGCAGACGCTCTAACCACTGCGCCACGTGGGCGACCTGAAACTGAAATAAAGTATGAAAATTGTATGTTTATATCTTATATTTATTAATTGACTTTTAAATCAATACAAAAAAATCCAGCATGTCTCTCCCAAGGAATCAACCCTGCAGTTTCCTCATGTATGCCGGCTTAACCACCTCTACAAATTTGTCGCACACATACTTCACTCTGTTACCTATTGAATAGATGCATATTTTGTGATAATAAATATAAAAAAATGATCAAACGTTTTAGATAGTTTACACCAAGTATGACTGAATAAGAGAGGTATATCTATAATCACAGAGTTTAATGGAAAAGATAGTCTCAGAAATTATTAATATTGTATATTATTAAGAAATGTGATCCAAAAAAATATTATTGTATGACTAACTATTATACAAATAGTTTTGAAATACATTTATGGAGGGTGTGTCCTCATTCGAACTCACATGTGTTCTTTTTTTTGTCAACGGCATCTTCAGCAAGGATTGTTTGTTCCCGTAACTGCTCCATGGTTTTCGTTCTCTGGGGTACAAGTTCCCTCAGGCGTTGGTGCATTCCGTCCTTGGCAAGTTCGGTTACTGCTTCCTCATCCATGGTGAAATCAGTGGCTTGTTTTGGCACTCTGTAAATGTATTCCTCTTCACCTTCACTTGGCTGTTGACCTTTTCTGAATGGTGCAGCTGGTTTGAATCGATTGAAGAAGGCTTCTTTGACCTTTCTTTGTGGGGTCCAAAAATTAAAGCACTGGAGAGCTATTCCCGTAAAATAAAAGTGTAGCAACTGGACGGCTCTCAGTGACGGAATATTGGTGAAGTTGATAAAAGCCATGAATGCCATCCACTATTCTGTAGCCGATTCCTTTATCATCATCCTTGAGCTGTGGGGCTGGAACTCGTGGGAAAACATCCTCAGGCTGTGGAGCGTTGGTTTGCAGAGGTTGTGGAGGGCGGCAGAGATGGCTAGTTTTCAACAGTTACCACATTTACACTATCATTTTCATTGATATTTCCTGCTTCGTTTCTTAATTTCACTTGCCTGAGTCTCTCTCGTAGATCTGCAATGCATTCGTCTTTTTCTTGCATCTGGCCTTTCGATGCTTTAATTTCTCTTTGTCTTTTACAGTGGTGTTAAGGTGGTCGATTTCTTAGTTTTTTTTTAATCAATTTTCTTTGGCTTCTTTTTTCTCTGAGCGTGCCATTTAGTTCTCCATCTGCCTCTTCAAGTTTTTCCATGGTATTTCTGTTGTTGCTCTGGGCATTGGATGGAATACCTGAAGCTGGCATTTTTGTGTGGGAATTAATTTTCTCGCTTGACTTGGGAGGTAAACTGGAATCTTTCTTTTTCTGCACCAGTGATATCTCCCTGTTCTTCTTTGGCCTAAGGCGCTTCTTATCCTATACTGACTAGCAGTTGATAAGGGGAAATAACCTAAATTTGAATAAAACAAAGATGAATGAAAGACGTCCGTACGGTTTTATTGCATATAGAAAAGTGTACAAAACAAAGCGTTAATAAACTAGATATGGCTCAAGGCCCATACAAACAATGTCCCTAACCAACGTTATAAAATCAATAAAACAATTTTTGAAATAGTGTCCACAAACAATTAAATTAAACCAAGTAAACTCATAAAATATTTATCAAACCAAAAATTAAAAAGATAAAAAAAATCCGTTATTTAATAATCAAGCTATAAAGAAGCAGTGCAATAGGCTCGGAAAACATTTTTACAATGAATTACAATCGGGCGTGCTCTACTGACAGACGCGCACCTTGGCGCAAATGACGAACATGTAACGATCTCGTAATAATAACAGGTCGCAAATCTCTGACAGTTAAATTGAACAATAACTTGAATATTAAAAGCTTACATGCATTTCAGACATAGTTAACAACAGCTATGATTAACAATCGATGCTTACATTCTGTTGATGACAACCTCAGTAGACAAGTTAATACAAATTTAGAGCACGCCGAGCCCGATCGTAATTAACAGTTTACCTTATATGTGACCATTACATTAAAACTTAAAATTTTGAACAAATTGAATTAAACAAAAAGATATATACAAAAATAATAAAATGATTGACCGCATTGTGAAATCTATCTGAACAATTATTACTTAACTTTTTAATTTAGCTGTGAGTTTACAATAATAATTTCACCATAAAGATCAAGATACAAGCAATTACTCGAACATGCATATATCCTGATTTTGGCAATCACTTCAATTACACAAAATTACAGTTTTAAATAATAATGAGTCGAAAAAAGTAATAATTTATATATCTACCTGAATTTGAAGGAAAAAAAATTAACAAAGGTTTACTGTATACTTAGTGTATTGGTCCCTGAATATACTATATAAATTAGCATTATATAAATTTATCATTTTAATTGAATATTTATATAACCACAGTATGTATTTATATACTTTCATATATTCTGTTATACTATTTGCTTTCATATTTCATCCATGGTTTTCACTGTATTCAAATAGCATACAAAAATCATACAAAAATGATTAAATAATTTAGGAAGACATACAAGATGGGCACATATGAACATTAAGAAGCATGACACCACAGATCATCATATCACATGAACAATACAAGATATGCAGAGTTTGGTATACAAACATTAAGTTATCTTACAATACGACACAGGACATGAATCACAATACAGCACGGTACATGAATCACAGTACAGGAATCAAGATACATCACGATAAATAAATTACAGTACATCACATCACACGAGTACCTAAAATATCGAACACACCAGCGTAGATGGAACCGCTGATTTTGAGGAAAATTGTCGTCCATGTACATGGCTGCGGTTTCTTCAATCTTCTTCTGGGTGGTAGTCACTTGCTGTCTTAGTTCCTCTACAGATCACGACGATCCTAGTTTTCACCAACTCTGCTTCCCTCAGCAGCAGGGGGATGATCTGGTACAACTCCTGGGTCTTCACGTTCATCCTGCGATGCCAATATGAAAAATGAGTAAGTATAAATGTAAATTATTATACCAATTTGTAAGTTGTTGCTTATATATTTGACAGGTGATGTATTGTCTATGGATAACTTTTGTTGAGTCATATTTATAAAAGTAAAATGTCTAATTTTAGTCACACGGAGTTAAATTTTTCGTTCGAACTTCATGATCATGTACTAGTGATAAATATGCATGCAATAAAAAAAGTTATTTATGGTTTAACTTCGACATCGTTGTTTGTTCTAACTTTGAACTCGAAGACACTCCAGGATCGGATGGGGAAGACCACTGTGTTCTGACGTCTCCTACCAGCTCATCTACGTGTGGGGGACATTTGTTAGTCATGGCATCGAAAACGTCCTCAACATGGTTCCAGGGTAGAAACGGCAATGCCTTCAGCATGAAGACGATGGTTGTCTCCCTCTCCCTGACGGTTGTTGCAGGCCCAAGGTTCTGCACCTTCGTCCAGTGGACGGCACAACCCTTGATGGTGACGTCTGGAAAAACATGCCGAATGGCCTGCCAGATACCTGAAAAAATGTAAAATAAGTTTTCTTCTCACTAAATATTTTACATATATAATGGATATATTCACATTTTGTATATTTATTCTGAATTCTTACATAATCTTTATCATTAATGTTCTATCTATGCTTTTAATTGATGACTATTGGATTTTGATATCTGTACTTGCATGTTACCTATGTTTCATTAAATCAAATATATATACCACCTTCAGAATCTGCGGACATCATCTCCACAGCAACACCATCAAGCTTCTGCTGAACTGCCCTGAAGACCTACATAAAAATAGCAATATTATTATATTACAGTACCCCCCCCCCCCAAAAAAAAACAAAAAAAAAAACAAAACTTGTATTTGTATCTTTGCATGTGGATAAATCAAACCAAATTCTAAAAGGAATAAATATAATTTTACCTCAACATAGTCTTCTTTGCGTCGCCTGGACATTATTATGTTATGAAATATGGAGATAACGAACAGTATTCAAGCTCAAAGTCCATTGAAACATTGTAAATCGGGAGCAGAGCAATCATGAATTTATATTTTTTTTCATCAAATCGTTTGTCAATTACTTACCTTGTTTTAGAAATTGTTCATAAGCAGAGCATTCAATAACCACGCAGACAGTACTTAAAATAGAGATTCCGTTTTCTAACATTTCTTTGCGATGCCCTGGGGGGGGGGGGGGGGGGGGTAAGGCTGAGAGTTTGGATGGGTTTTGTGGCCGCATTATTTTGAAAACTCGGAGAAATTCTTGGTCTTAAATGGACCATTTGTAGGTGGATATCTGTGCCCCAGCGAAACTTATGTAGAGATTGCAACTTTCTATACTCCCTATCATACAGGAACACTGACCTGGTGTCATGGACAGATAATAATTGGTAAACCCGAGTGGTATAAGACAGGTAATTCAGGAGACTTGTATGGGTCAAACTACCCCCTTGCAGCAATTTATTCATGATAGCCAAGTTGGCAGTGGACCATTGGCAAATAGATATACTTTCTAATTTTGGCTTAGCTGGGCCAGATTTGTATATCAATTGCCCCTCGTCATCTTTTGACACCACCCTTTCTTCAGTTGCATATGAATTGTTTACAAAATCTGTTATATCTAAATTGTTGTTGTCCCCCAAACCCACAGAATCTAATGATTTTAGATAAACCTAAGGATCTTGCCACGAGTACATACCTGGTATGCTCTGAGTGGCAGACGCTTGATCTTGGGACTGTAGATTTCGTAAGACATCGTTCACGAACTGATCTCTGTCACCGATGTGTAGGGGCTACCCTAAGTCCTCGGTAGCGGGGTTACTGCTATTGATGTCGATCGGCTCCTTGGTTTTGGCAGCGGCGGCTCCCTCAGGAAATGTGGATTTAACCGCATGCAGTAGGAGTTTTTTCCTGACCTCTAGGGATGTCGGTATCATGCAGGTCGTCATCCGTAATAAGGCTTAACGCTTCCATCGAATCAAAACTAAATTCGAGAAGACTTTCAATAGTTTTTTCCGATAGTTTTTTGGCCGCTGCCCATTTCTCCACTTGCGTTACAAATCGGACTTCTTCGTCTTGTCCAGGCATCATTAATAAGTCTCAGTCACTGCCTAAAGTCAAATGGGAACACAGATCAAAAGTCTAATTGGATCTGTGTGCAGGAAGCGAGCACGCTCACACGGGAGAAACGGGTTCACAAAAAAAAACATCCTTCACAGAAAGCTGAACAATCTAAGCTGATATAAAATAACACTTGGTCTCTGGCTCCATTGCACTCAACAATGTGAGAGTCAAAACGTTTAGCCTCTTCACTGTATATCACATACCAATCGGGAATGTCAAAGAACACTCGGAGATGTTGGTAATCCGCCATTTTGAATTAGAGAGTCAACGTTTTTTCCAGTCTATAAATGGCACAGAAAGTTCAAAGGGTGTTGAAACACGTCACCAGTTTCACTTTCGATTTCCGATTTACATTACAACATGGGTAAGGTTAGTTGGTATAGTTTACATATAAAAAATACGCGACAGATGGCTGAAAAATTTTGATGAGGTCTTTGTGCAACGAAAATTTTTTTGAAAGTGACACTAAAGTGGTAGGTCTTTCCTAATCTTATGAAAATACAGCAATCTCATTGGTCAGAATTTAAAAGACTGTCCAGCGTTAATTTCATTGGCTTAAGGATGTTAAAAACAAGATTTGATTGGCTGGTGCAACTTGTTTTTCCAGGGGGCGCTATTGCAACCCTGGAAACCAAATAGGACTGGGGCTTACCCCTAGGGGGCACTACTGACCGGAAGTAAACAAACAACAAAAATAGCAAAACAAAATGGCGTCACTTCAGATTTGATTAATAAATATTAAATTACTTTAGTCTATCGTATATGGGGTTTAGACCTGTTAAATTTTATTCGTTTCTTAAACAGATGCATTCAAGGTATCTTTTCGAATAATTGGGGTGGTCCTGAAAAGGGTCCTTTTGTTGTTGTTTTGTGGCCTTAAAAAGGACGTTTTGTCTTTCTTTTGGCATCCCATGTCTTGTAGTAGGTGTGATCCTCTGGATTGCTTTTATTGGACTGCAGGCAGGTGGGTTTTTAGTCAAGTTTCCATTGGCATAGGTGACCTAGGTCTTGATTTTCCTTTCCTTGCAGTATGTTGTTTCATCTGCGTAGCTCTTCTCTGCATTTATCGCCTTTAAACGGTAAACTCTTCTGTACTCCTTGAGGTAGGCGTATTCATGGTCCCTGCTCTTTAGGTACTGGTGGGTGTGGCCTTCTCGTGGCAATGTAACCTCGGCTGCTTTCATTGATGTTGCTGTCTTTGGACTGTTGTTTAATTTGTCCACGAATCTCATAAGAGAGAATTCCTTCAGTATTTCAATAGGTAGTGTTCTTAGGTAAAACCTGGCTGACTGCTTTGTTGAGACCTTTACTTTCTGAGTTGATGTAACCTAACAAAAAATACTATAGTTTACTGTAGTTAACTATAGTAAATCAAAGTGTCAAAGTTATCACTATAGCGTCATAGTTATCACTATGGTAAATCAAAGTTTTCACCATAGTAAATCAAAGTTTTCATAGTTATCACTTTAGTAAACCAAAGTGCCAAAGTTATCACTTCATTAAACCAAAGTGTCAAAGTTATCACTATAGTAAATCAAAGTTTTCACAGTGTCAAAGTTATCACTATAGTTTACTATAGTTAATTCTAGTAAACTATAGTTAACAATAGTATTTTTTGTTAGGGTATGGGGTTTCATTTCCTCAATGACACTCTAGCTTAGTCGCATCTCAAAAATGACATTTAGTGAGTGTTTGTCGTCTTCATTCAAGTGCAGGGCTGTCAGTTTGTGAGAGGCTTGGAAATAAGACGCTTTCCACCAGCTGTGTCTCTCCACCGTCACACAACACTGAATTCGTACGACATCTAGTCTCCAGAGTAGCAGAGGTTGGTACTTTCTACCACAAGAGGAGGTTTACTACAGATGATGTTGATGTCTTCAGTGTAGGTCTCGATTAGTCTCTTGTACACTAAGCTGCATCGGGTCTTTACATCATGTGCAAAGACTTCTCATGTGGTCTAACCTTGAATTTTTTTTACGGGGAAACATTTCTGGGCTGAAGTGGGCACTGCAACACGGGTCTGCCAGTCGTGTGACCTGCAAGTGTGGATGGATTGTACGCATGGCATCTTTGAATCCCTTTGGCTGACAGGGTATCACCGTATGTTGTGGCGTGCTTCACCTTCAATCCATCGACTTCCAGACTGTCACTTACTGACTTGGCCATCTCGTACTCTGAGAGAAGTGAAAACATTTCAATATTAGGTGTGCAGTCTTCATTATCATCCGGACAATAAACATCACAACCATTACTAGCAAAGTTTGTACTGCATTGCCTCACCAACTATGTATTGCCTGTAAGTGTTGGTCTCATGGACAATCGTGCAATCTTGCGAAGTTTTGTAGTCTGGCTTTTTGGTGCTTCTGAAAGTTATAGAGTTGTAGCGTCCATCTAGGCGTTGCTATTCCTCTGAATATTCTTGACCTTTTGACCCGGTTAATGACCTTGACCAGTTTGTCACCCATGTCTTTCTTACCCATGTCTTTCTTATTCAGGGCAACAGTTGTTGCATTGACCTGGTTGCTGGCCCTTTGCGTTAAGCATGGAGCTTCGGTTGGGAGGAGGAATGTCCAAGGCAGCGTCAATTCCTTATGGAGGTGCTCTGCAATGCTAACTGAAAGTTCCAGTTAATGCTGGCAGTATTAGAACCTGGTTTATGTGAATACATAAATTTCTTTATTTCATTTTTCCGCTTCCATGGTGTCTCGTTAAACCGTCTAATTATTGAAACATTCTCTGCACATAAAGCATAATTCCCTCTATTCCGAAATAATCTGAATTACATTATAATTTTACTGTTCTTTTAATTTATTTACCTTCTTATGTGTCCCATTATCAGAAAATACTTTTTGTCAAATCTCTATCCCCTCATTTATTTTGGCTCTGTTTGATTTTCATAAATCACTCAAACACAGATTAGAATTGAAAATGGTCATTTATTAATTAAATAACGTAATATGAAAACCAAAAAACTAGTTACAAAAATTATCTAACAAAACCATAACCCGGATGTATATTAAAAACATATATTGTCACATCCGAGTTGAAAACATATCTGATTGTAAAAAAATCATTATGCCAACATGACCACAGAGTATTACATAATATATTCAACGTTATGTTCTTGAAAATCAAAGGTGGGGGACCAAAAATTGCCACAATATTACTTGAAAAGTAATACCCCCCCCCCATCCCAAAATGAATGAGAGATATACAATTGTATAGCATATGTACCTGACATAAGTCAACGGCAAGAAATTGAAATAAAATCAAATACATGACCAGATTTCTACCATTAGAATTTAACCTGCATATGAAAGAAAACTGCTATTTACAAAAACTACATGTACTATCTTACTATTGACACTTGTATGACTAGAAATTTTATTGATCCTTCATTTCTATTGCATGCTATTAACATTCCTTTCCAACAGAGGTCCATAACCCCATGCCAGAAGACTAATACAGTAATTATTTTTCTATTTTTATAACACATGCTAAATTTACCCTATATAAGAGACAAAAAACTTTGGTAGTGTCCATACGGGTGTTGCTAAAACGCGGAACGGAAAACGGAAAGCGGAACGGAACGGAAAATCTTATATCGAATTATTTACTTCAAGCATATATAAATCAGACAGGAACCAGAAATCATATAGTTTATGTCTCATTAAAAAATAGCATAACAATGTAATTTATTCATGACCCCCCCCCCCCCCTAAGAACTACATGCGGTGGTCAATGAAATACATACTAATTAGACACGCAGCCGAAGTATCTATCTGATACTCATTCATCACTCGTTCAAATCTAATTTTTAAAGCTTATTCAGCAAGGACAAAACTCTCTTTTTTATCATTTATTATGAAACAGGCAATGGTGTTTTAAAACAGGGGAGGGGGGGGGGGGGCAGAGAAAGAGAATAATTATGTACACATTTGTGTTCAAGACAACGATCACTGACATTAAGGAAAGAAAAGAGGACATGCTTATTAAAACTACAGGTATGTGCGGATCTAGAGTGGGTTCGTAATGGGGTTCGGACCCCATGAAATTTGCGGAGTTATTACGTGTACATTGTGAAGTAAATATTTATTAAGAAAAATGACCCCCCCCCCCCAAAAAAAAAAATCACGGACCCCTGTGAAGTTGATGGGAAAAGTACACATTAACCCACCCACCCCTAAAAATATCCTGAATCCGCGCTATCCACCGTCAGGCACTTGAAGCGAGGACTACGTAGGCTACATCATCCCCCCTACCTACCAAATAATATATAAATTACGAGAGTGCATTTTCTGGAAAATGTGTGATTTCTCTATCATAGCAATTTTAATGTTATTCTGTGCAGTCGGTCAGTCTTGTTTTCCAGTTTTACAATTTGGCCAAATAGGGGGGATGGGGGTGGGTGGGGGATGCAGAGTTGTACGGTATCATGGTTATTCGCTCTTTAGGTGCCTGTGCATCGAAAATTATGTTGTGTTCGCTCATATAAATATCGAATACTGGCTATTCATGTTGATCAAAGTGGTCTTTTATAAAGTTAATTCACTTATATCTCACCACAACGTTTTATGTACACCACGTGTATATATTTTATGTTTTCCGTACCCTATGCTTTGCTTTTGTATTGGAAACTTCATATGAGAATACCGGTATACATGAAAAGTTCAACTCATTCTTGATAATCAAGGTTAAATATGAACAACATATTTGTATTTTTCAAGGGCTTTAGACTGGTATCATATTTTCCGTTCCGTTTCGCTTTCCGTTCCGTTTTCCGTTCCGCGTTTTAGCAACACCCGTGTCCATACACCTTCAATTAACTTTAGCAGACAGAGGCCCCTGACCCCATGTCCTGTTTACAAATTCAATAAGGGAATTCTAATATATTTCTTACACGCATTAGATTTCCAACGTCCTAGAAGTTGAATTTGGTCATCAGAAACTCCTATCGACTTTGCCCAAGTTGTTGCACCAATTCGGAAAGAATGTCCTTTATACCTTTTTGTGTCATAGTTCAGAAAGGTTAATGAGATTTTTAATTGTTGGTTGAAATATTGCCTAGATATTGGTGATTTATCTTGGAACATAAACAGTGGACCTGCATCTTGTCCTCTCAATTTCAAATATTCCCGTATAGCTAAAACGGGACATAACTGTTTGTTTTCCTTTTTCACTAATAGTGGCAAAGTAACTGGTGACTTTCCAATGTGATGCTTGAAGTTGACCATAGTTTTGTTTGTATGTTGTTTAACGTCCCTCTCGAGAATTTTTCACTCATATGGAGACGCCACCACTTGTCGGTGGAGAGCTGCAAATTTTGTCCTATACTCTGCACTTTGAGCAGTGATGGATTTTTTTCGTGCCAGCACCTACTGCGACACGGGACCTCGGTTTATACGGTCTCATCCGAAGGACCGGTCTCCACGTCCCACAGTGGGATTCGAACCCGCGACGTAAGGATCAACTCCTTATGCCGCGACTCTAGAGCAGACGCTCTAACCACTGCGCCACGCGGGCGACAGTTGACCATAGTTATACACAAACTATTGGGGGAACCATCATGTTGTTTTCCAAATGATACTGTTGATAGTGATAGTGGATCACCCAGAGAGGAGGCTGTTATTTCACTGATCCTTAGGAAAGCATGAAATGCTAAAAGGAACATAGCTTTGAATAAGTGCATCTGATAGTGTGATTGGGTGCAATTCGGCAAAGAGTTCACAATTTCTTGAAGCAACAATGGAGTAATTGGAAGTCTGCTATCTGGCTTTGCTTTAAGCTTTTGAAAGCCTTGGATGGCTCGTTTAACCGCAAAGTCTTGTGTCGGGTCTTCGTAACCTTCCATTTTGTTGAAATGTGCGACTGCTGACAAATAGCTTAAAACTGTTTGTGGAGCAAATGTTGAATAAGTTTTACAGCATCATCTATTGTTTGATAGGAAACTGCTGAATCTTCTTTACAAATGCCATGATTTATTGAAGAACCGTCAGGGTAAGAAAGGTGATGTATTATTCTATATTCACCTGGCGTTTGTTTAGGAACTAATCCAAGGGGGGAAACTTGTAAATTTTCAAATGGCAATTTCTCAAATGTAAATGGACCTGCTACTCGTCCCTTTTTAACTTCTACATCAATTTTTTGCTGAAGAATGTCTATATTTTCCTTTGCAGATTTGAGATTTTCACTAAATCTGAATTTTCTGTGTCCATGATAAGGAATTCTGAAGCCATGAGAGAAACCATCTATGAGGTATTTTCTTTTGTCATGATCAAAACCTTGGAGCCAAATTGCCAATGTCTTTACACATATGGGAGTCACAACGCTATTTCTTGGTTGTAGTTTGGACATTTGCTTGTTTTGTGCTTGTTTGATTGGGTTTCTTGTAGTTGTCTGAAATCCAACAGTCTTTTTTGTTGTGATCTCCGAAACATTTGCTGCGTATGTGTGCATATTCACAGTTGGATCTGGTACACTGTCCAGCATTGTTATTGAAGCTAAAGCATGGCTTTCTGTTGTTTCTTGCACGAAAGGGCTGCTGTTGGTTTTGCTTTGGTGGAATCGCCTTTCCCTCTGTTTGAAACATTTTGGTTTTCAATCCAATCTGCAAAGCTTCTGAATGAAGTTCCGAGTTTATTTTCTCCCAAGGCATCTGGTCTAGGTTTTCCGCCCTCCATTTCCGGAATTGCTCATCATAATAAAATGCAGCACTCTCCCCAACATCAGCACTTAGTTTTTGGACTGTAGCCATGTACTTCATGAGGTTTGGTGCCTGCTGGGGGAACGTTTCACAGTAAATGGCTACAAAGATATGGAATGCTCCTGTCCACTGTTATAATGATTTAAAATAGTATTTGTGTTCCATTTGGAGGAATGTAACGCTATTGTCACTTGCCTGAACTGCCTCCAGCTTAGAGGAAGGTTGTTTAAAAACCAGTGTTCCGAACTGTATGAGCTCCTCTGCCCATATTTTTGGCTTAATTTTCATATCTATTCCCTGACCCAAAGGACGACCAATGTGAAGTGGTCCCGTGCCCTTATTGTTATTACCTTCTGTAGATGACTGCACTGGCGTAGTCTGTGGTTGAGGTGTTTCCTGTGATGTTGCAGATGATGTCGCAGACGATATTGCAGATGATGTTGCAGACATGGAATTTCCCTCAGTAGTACTGCCCGTATTAGACTGGCTCACTTGGGGAGACGTCTCCTTATTTGCAGTTACCCTTAAGTGTTTCCTTCACAGTCGCCATAACAGTCTCAGTGATTGCTGGAAGGGCCTCTGCCAGAACTTCCTTCATTAGGTTTTTCATCTTATTTTTCTCTTCCTCCTCATTCGTTCGTCTTCTTTTCTTTGGTTGGGACATGTTTTGCTGTAATGTAATAGGGCATTTGAATAAAAGACCTAAAAAGACACACCATATTAAATGGCAAACGCCAGACTAATCAGCTAATGC
This sequence comes from Saccostrea echinata, assembly GCF_033153115.1. Classification (NCBI taxonomy): domain Eukaryota; kingdom Metazoa; phylum Mollusca; class Bivalvia; order Ostreida; family Ostreidae; genus Saccostrea; species Saccostrea echinata. Next base: position 957,381 of record NW_026889766.1, read on the forward strand.
TGTAAAGTCATTCTAAATATTAAGATGGCAGATACTTGATATCAGAGCTAATGCTATGAGAAATATCTCACCCAAACACAAGTATATCACTATACAGTCTATAATTATTATCCAGTTTTAAAATTTTCATAAATATCTTCCATCTGACTTACACCATATTAAAAACTATTTTTACTCTCATAAACTGACTAACGCCAGATATCATAGCTAGCGCTATGAATTTCAGTGAATGGATTCAATAATTATTTCAAAGTCTTGTAACCAACAATAAAATTTTGCTGGCTGAAGCCACAATCCATAGCTAGCGCTATGTACAACATTTCAACTACTCGATGCCAATATGAAATTATCATGAAAAATTCATGTTGAGTACGAATAGAATTCTTATTCTAGATTAGTTGAATAAAAGTGACTCCTGGCAGTCCTGTTTCTCGTCAGGTGCATAAGATTTACCCATTCCAAGAACAAAGACAGGATTAAATCCTTTAACGTAAAACAAATGTAGGAACAGATTGCAGAAGAGATGCACAAAATAGTCTGAGTCTCCTAATAAAAAATCCCTAGCAGGATTGATGTTTGACCATAGATTGTAAATCCTTCTACCTGTCTATCTATCGCAAAAGATATGATTGTGTACAATTATATTTCGTGGTCAATTGACTGGTAATTGTCCTCCTATTCCTTACTCGCATTTTTTATAGGTCAACTTCACTAGCACAAGACGCTCTCTACAGATTATTTCTTTTTATGGCTTAGTGATTTCTTAAATTCGAATTTTTGGGTATATCCTTTGTCCTCAAGTGAGCCAGAAATTATATACTTTGGCCTTATCAGAAATTTGTCCTCATATAACAAAATACATTGCGTCGGAATCTTATGCATTAGTTTCGAAATCGATTTTTTTTTCCTATTATGGTTTTAGGTCACCTGTAATGATTGTAATAAGCATTGCGCCCTCTACCAAAATTGTGAAATTCATGACCCCAGGATCAGGGGTTCTGGTGCTAGGGCGGGGCTATGTTGAATATATAGTGAAATGAAATATATGAAGATAACGAACAGTATTCAAGCTCAAAAGTTCATTAAACAATGCAAAATAGGAGCAGAACAAACACGGACCTCCAAAACATTAGAGGTGGGATCAGGTGCCGTGGAGGAGTGAGCATCCCCTGCCGACAGGTCACACCCGCCGCGTGCCCCTTGTCATAATTAGGAAATAACGGAAAAATCCATCGACAATTCAGTGTGTAAATAATGGCCTAACAATTAGTATGAAAATTTCTTTAAAAATCTTCTCTGCTCCTGGGTATTATGCAAACAAACCAAATCATAGTAATGATGAGGAAGAGTGCCTCTTCTATAATTGTGAATTACATGGCCCCGGGGTCAGGGGTTCTAGTTTTGGGGCAGGGTTCCAATGATTATATATAGAGAAAATGCATTGATTCTTTGAAAATCTCCTCTGCTCCTGGGTATTAAGCCGATAATTTATATACATAGTAATGGTGAGGAAGAGTGTCTCTTCCAAAAATGTGAATTTTATGGTCCCTGGGTCAGGGGGTCTGGTGTAAGGGCGAATTTTTTAGGGAAAATGCATTTACTCTTTGAAAATCTTTTACTCTGCTGCTGGGTATTAAGCCGATGAACCAAGTACATACTTATTATGAGGAAGAGTACGTGTCTTTAAAAAATGAATTCCATGGCCCCTGGGTACGGGGTTCTGGTAAGGGCGGGGCTCTAATGAATATATAGTGAAAATGCATTTGCTCTTTGAAAATCTTCTCTGCAGCTGGGTATCAAGTCGATGACCTAAGTACATAGTTTTGACGAGGAAGAGCGCCTCTTCCAAAATTTTTAATTTCATGGCCCCTGGGTCAGGGATTCTGGTGTTAGGGCGGGGCTCTAATTATTATATGGTAAAAATGCATCAATTCTTTGAAAATCTTGTCCTCTGCTCCTAGATGTTAAGCCGATGAACTAAGTTAAGTAATGATGAGGAAGAGTGTCTCTTCCAAAAATAGTGATGTGCCTACCCCTGTACTCTTACCTTCAACTAAACTGGCTACATATTTCTTCACAGAGGCATTCCTTTGGCTTGATGTTACCAAGACGAATCGATCAGGATTTTGGTTAACAAAAAATGCAGTAAGTCGCTAAAGGAATCAATAAATACTTGTCCATCTACATGGATTATTGATTTGGAACCATCCCCCCCCCCCCCGTCCAGGTAGGATGCTCTCTCTCATGTAAAACAATTTCTCCGGGTTCGTCACTTTTCTTCCAGTCAAGATTGTAAGATTTAAAATTCCTATAAAATGAGATATTCATTATCCTTAAATTAATCTTGTTCTGGATTAAGCATCCTGTACTAGGATTGATTGATTGTATGTCGTTTTACGTCCCATTCGAGAATTTTTCACTCGTATAGAGATGTCACCATATACTGGTGAAGGGGTTCAAATTTTGACCTTTACTCGGCACTCGGGGCCATTGAGCCGCGAGGGATCTTTATCGTGCCAACGGCTGCCTTAACACGAGACCTCGGTTTTTAAGGTCTCATCCGAAGGACCCGCAACTTTCACTTCAAAGTGCCGAGTGCATGGCGAAGGAACAGTTGCTACCCATTTTTTATCGACTTGGGTCTGTCGCGGCCTGCATTAGAACTCACGACCTCCCGATCACGGAGCGAGCGCTCTACCGACTTAGCTACCCTGAACGGTCATCTACTAGGATAACATGGGAAAACATGATCCGAAACCATCAAACTCACTTGGGTTTCAGTGTTCCTTGATATCAGGTACGAGATAATTAGCACCAATAACACATTTCATGTAAATTATTTAATTTATCCATTTTTTGAGAGTGAAAGACAAGTAATCATACATATCACATGTGACCTAAGGAAATTATTAATACTGAAGATCCGGTTAAACGACTAAAATCAGTTCATTCACATTGTCAGAAATGTCATTGAGAACTCCCTCTTGCTGCTTTCATTTTTGTGAATTTACGGACGTAATAATCGTTTGCCTTAAAGAAAAGACAGCCAGTCCTGTGTTGCCTGAATGGAGCGCGCTGGTATCGCCGATACCCATAAATGGACTCCCATTGCATGCGTACCAGGTACAAAATAAAAGTGTGGTGGTATATACCCCATGTAGTTTGGTTGCCCGTATAGATTCATCAGTGGGGATTGATCTTGAGTAGTGATTTCCCATTCGGTAGATTTCGTTTCAAGTTTTTATTTTGATAGCTTTTGACAGTGCTTTAAAAACTACGGGAAGCCTTGCCCCCGAGAATATTCAGACAAAAAGGAAATCTGGCGAGCTCATCCAAAGTAAACCCCTAACCATTTTCTTTTACATTCTCTAGCCTTGGTATTCTTTTCCTTGGCTTTTTTTTTCCAAGTTTCTGAAGCCTTTTCTGGGGGCTCGGGTCCGACTTTAGATTCTTTGCTGGTGGCTCTTCCGGCTCACTCTCCTGTGGACAAAAGGTGTGCAAATTATTCATTTTAATACAATCCGTGAATATCGTTATCTGCATTTCAGCGCAATTTTTTTTATGAACCTATAGTTTCACCTAAATGAATAAATTGGTAAAAATAGTTTGTAATTACATTAAATAATTATCAGTACAAGTTAACGGCATACCTTAATTCACGATGTTTTCTAGTTCTTGGCCACCAGCTTGGCCAAACCAGAATCACTAGATAAAGGAACGTCTGCAGATTCTGTTCCGTCATCTCGTTACCATACAACAAACCAAGTAAAACGCATATGTGCTTGTGAAAAGCACACTTTTGAGTAAAATATTGATTATAACGCATTTTGTTTATGAATGTTTAGACTTCAATTCGGCCTTTCACATCATTACTCGGATAGCCATATCTTATTCAAAATATACGGTAACCACCTGTGGTCTGTCGTCAACTTTAAATCTTTATTCCATAACTTGCCCTGACGGCAGAAAAAAAACTTAAAACACATTACAGCCTTTAGTAGCTTAAATACAAAAACTGGTACTAAATCTCGTTCATTAACTTAAATTAAACAATCCCCAGCGGCTTTTTATTCCAAGCATCAACTTCAGCCCTCAGCGGCTTATAAAATTTTGTGTGATATCCGACAGGACGGGATCGGTTGCTTTTAATATCCTGCATTATAATTCTGCCCCCAGCGGAAGGAAAATGTATAGCTCTCAGCGGTTTAAAATCACATACTTCTAGCCTCAGCGCCAGAAAATGTATAGCCCTCAGCGGCGTAAAATTTTTATGCATTAACTTTTTCATTCACCGGCTTAAAATTTTTTATTTTGCATTTACTTCTGCCCTCAGCATAACGAAAAATATATAGCCCGCAGGGGCTGAAAATTCCATGCATTAACTTCAGCCAACAGCGGCAGGAATTACTTCGTAGCTCTCAGCGGTTTTTAACTTATTTTATATATATATATATATATATATATATATATATATATATATATATATATATAATTCTGATGAGGGTTATTAATAGAACAAGGTTATAACGTTGTTTCATTTGTGTAGATGAATTAATATAAAACATGGAAGGAGCAATACTGGAAACCTGGTCATGTAGAACACAACATCAAATTATATATATCCGTCCACTTCTGTTGTGTTTAAATTGTCGGCTTTAGAAAGTCCATAGAAGAGAAAAATATATTTCCTAGAACTGTTTTCCTGCTGTAAAATTTGATTATAACCCCTTCACTGTGTCTTCCAGTTCACACACTCTTTTGCATTGAGGTTCAATCTGTTCTCTCTTGCATTGAGGTTCAATCTGTTCCATAATAAGACTTTCGAAAGTCAGATGTTTTCAAGTCCTGATCCTCTATTGTAACCTAGACAAAAATAATGTTTTTTCTGAGTGCTTTCAAAGTATCGTCAACATTATTTAGCTTATCTTGAATTTTTTATTAAACTGAAAACTTCAAGTTTTTATAATGTAAAAACGTCTTTAAACTCTTTAAATGTAAGGTCATTTCCTCCTTCATATTGTTTTTGCTATCTTTAATGTCTTCTCTCGATCATGTCATGACGGCCCGAGTGTTCTCTGTCCAATGTGATTGTTCCTGTTCCACTTGATCTCCGTCTTAAAGATGTATATCCTGGTAAAAAGATATATTATTCACATCCGGAACGACCAAATGAAAAAAAAATATGCCTCCGCATCTTCCAAAAGAAATCACCCCATTTCTTGTTACATGGAAACTTTTTTAAGGCTATGCCAACCTGAACTAATTCGCCCACGTGACGCAGTGGTTAGAGGGTTTGCTCTAGAGTCTCGCGGTGTAAGGAGTTGATCCTTACGTCACGGGTTAGAATCCACTGCGGGACGTGGAGACCGGTCCTTCGGATGAGACCGTATAAACCGAGGTCTCGTTTGCAGTAGATGCTGGCACGAAAAAGATCCCTCACTGCTCAATGGCCCTGAGTGCCGAGTAAAGGTAAAAAATTTGCAGCCCTCCACCGTTAAGTTGTTGCGTCTCCATATGAGTGAAAAATTCTCGAAAGGGACGTTAACAAACAAACAAAAAACCTGAACAAGGCAATTTTCCACATTTTGTTGGAAACAAAAAATATTTTTCTTGAAAAATGTTATAAAGCTTCCTATGCTCTATAAGAATAATTCTTTCTGATATAAGGTCAGTTGGGACTAGATCTACGTTTTAACGAGTTTGTGGGGCATCAAACTTTGTAAATGAAAAGATAACCGCCATTACAGAGTGATCTTCAAATTTGAAAACCTTCCTTAACAAATACAGTCCCTGTGACATATACAGTATTGACGAAATATGGCTGTTCTTTTCTTTATCCATTTTCTGTCTCTAACCCGATTAAACTTCAGAGTTTAAAGTGTAGATTGCCACGTGGGCAAAGGCATTAAAGTATCCATTTAAGAACTGCTCTGCTTGATATTTAACTGTTTCCACTTCTTTTGTAGGATCCACTCACCTCACTCCATTCTGAGAGAAGAATTAAAGATGCTTCCTCAGTGCCTGGTATTAAATGATGTTAATCTTGATAGTGTTCAAAGGCATGTATATTTCTTACTGAAGAAGTTGATACTACATATTTAAGTACCTCAGTTTTTGGCAGGTTCTCAGGTCTTCTCAATTTCTCTTTTTATGCGTCTTTGGCTAGCACTGCTGAATAATGCTTATTGGCATTCTTTTCATCCATCAGTGGTGCTTGATACCTGTTTTATGATGGTACAGTATGACTCCTCTAAATGTTCACTTATAATCTCACAAGCTCCCTAATCCCTACCATTACAACCCTCAACTTTGTTCTCTTTTTCCCTTTCCATGCCTTCTTTAATTGAAATGTTGTGTAACATATGTGATAGTTTTGCCAGTCCAACATGGGTCTTAAACTTGGGATTTGTGTCGGAAAAAATCCATTTGAAAGGAAACTATACCAAGAAGCGCAGACATTGGCTGATCTTCATATTCTAGCCTTCGTTTTCAATCACTAGTTCTTCATTCTTTGATATCAGTTTAACAATGCTGGGTATTTTGTGCCAGTTGGTCCTTAATTTTAGTCTTGCATCTATTACAAGATACAAATTCCAAACGTTCAACAATATATATACACACCTGCTCTACAAACATGGGCCAAAATGAAGAGAGTATATGTATTTTCCTTAGTTGTCTTGTAAATCTGATGAATTCTGAAATCAGTTTCTGTAGAACAGACAATACAATAGCTGATGATGATACTTTTCCGAAGATGCATGGAAATTTAAAATTGAAAGTCGATTTCAGTCGAGCACGGGAATGGAGGCTGAATTTTTTTGCATTGCTAATCAGCGCTGTTTGTATGAGTGCCATGGTTGAATGTTTCGTCATGTGATATTATTTTTAGCTTATAAAGTGATAAGGTATATAAATACGACCAGTGGACCAATAACATAAAACTTTGATAAATAGTATGCACCTATACTTACTTCATGTATAACTTACGCACCTACCCCGCGAAATCAAATATATATTGTAGCTAGTACCTTTATGATGTAATCTCCCAGCCTTTTGAAAAAGATGAAGATAACGAACATTGATCGAACAAAATAAATTTGTGAACTGGGAATAAAGCATGGGACCCCGGAAATACCACAGATGGGATCAGATGCCTGTGGCAAATAAGCATCCGCCGTCGACCCGTCACGCCTTCCGTGAATTCTATGTACTGATCAAGATGGAAGGAATATACTGTAATCAATTTAAGTGTAAATCAAAGGCCTATCGTCTTATTTCATAATGGGAAATATTTCTTTAGGTTGGTGAACATGGACTCTTGTGAATCTTCTCCAGTCATCGTTTTCGATCGTTATATCGTAAAACTTTTCATACTCTTTTGGGACTGAGTAGAGAAAGTTGATTTCTAAAAATGCTGGACAAACTTTATTATGCCTATTGATACATGATGTCAATACAATCCATTATCTGCAGTTTGGGTATGGGTCCTACTCCTCAAGGTTTAAATTCCTTATGAGAAATGAGCCCTCCTTCCCCTGTCTGTATGACTTTCTTGTTGTGCTGATTATCTCCTTCGTTTCTGAGCGAATTCCACTCTTCGATTTGATATTGGTCGGATACAAACACAAGATTAACATTTTTATGCCTGTTTCTAGTTTTATATGGTGTTTGTGCAATGTCTGTATAGTGATGGGGGTGTCCTTCCGTTACGATTTGGGATAGTCCTTTCTCTTATCCGCAACTCCTCTTATACCACTGAATGAAATTTAATGAGAATCCTTGTTACATATTGCCGCTGTGAACCTTCTAGCAAAACATAAACACTGTCATTCTTTATATTTTAGTAACGAGTACACACTCTTATCTGCAACTCCTCCAATACAACTGAATAAAATTTAGTAATACTTTTACAGAATCTTTATTACATAGTTCCATTGTGCACGTCCTATTTTACTTTTTGATGGACGCTTATTTCTGGTCTCCCATAGCAAAACATGGACTTTGTCATCATTACATGCGAGGATGGGATATCATTTTGTGAGCTCAGTGCTCACAGTACCTCTAGTTTTTATTATTGGAATCTTCTGTGAGCTTCTGTAGAGCTTTATTAAGTGTTATTATACTATGCAAGATTGTCCTTGTATACGTTTTTTTTTACCCCTAACTGGTAAGAGTCTTGGTTCTCTTCACTGCATGTAACTTTCGATTTGAAGTGTACACAAAAGTCCAGTTCTCAAAAAAATGGAAAGGAATACTGCTTTAAACATCCATGTGCTTCATTATAACAATTTTAAATGAAATTAATCAAACGAAGTGAAATCACTGCCGCAAATCAAGCATATATTTGCTTGCAAACAATGGAGTATAAAATAAGCCCGTACAAGCACAGGTAACCGCGTTTTCGCACTTGCACAATATCTTTCAGGTCAAAACAGGAAAGAGCAGTCAACATTGTAGTCTTCTTTTATTGAAGGGGGCTGTTTAGTTATGAATGACTAAAGACACCTCATGTTGTATCAATATTTTTTTCCTACAGAATACTGCAATTATGAAGCCCTAAGTAATAATGTTACGTTGAAGCTGATTCATCCACTTTAATCATCCTTCCAGAGTTCTGAAAATGAAATTGTTTGAAGCTATGCATTTTTCAAAATTTTATTTATTTTGAATTGAGATGAAGCTTCACGATTTGTGAATGATTACCAGAACAGTTTAAGAGTCATTCTCTGTAAGAATCAAAGAATTTAGAAAAAAAATTGGAAATGGTACATCACAGAATTGGTTGATATTTTGCTTGTAATGTAGAAACACCATGTATAGAGCATATTTTGGGTCAATTATTAAATTTGATACCGGTTGCCATGGTAACCAAAACCACCATTTTAAGGTATTAGAGGTGTAATACGCCATTTCCGGTAAAAATGACGGCATTTACCGAGGTGTCTGACATCGGCAGTTTTCGGAACACTGTACTTCATAAACAAAAATGGCGTGTCGTCAAGACGGCCTAGGAAGCTAACATAAAAACATACACCAACGAAAAGGAATATAACTTAGCGGAAGAGAGAATCAATATGATATTACGTAGAAAACACGTTAATATATTTTGTTTGACAAAATATGCAGTCAAAACGATGATACCTTCAAATACACAATTCATGGGTTTTTCCATCTTCTAAAAATAGCACCATTTTCGAAGAACGAACGAAGTATACCTTTCTTCAAAACTTTACATTCGCATCGCGATTTCTTGTGATTCTCTCAATATCAGCAAACCGTTTGAGGGGTAAAAATGTACGTAATAGATAGCATTGCGTGCATTGTAGAATCTGCAATTTATAAGTGACGTTCAATGTCCATACGTAAAATATGTGAGATGTTCAAAATATATCGGTAAAAAATAGAATGTAAATATGTTTACAACTTTAAAGAAAAAAATTAATATAAGATATGGGAATAAATGATTTATTCTGGGTTGGGTTAGGGTGATTTTTGTTATTTATTTACATTAATGTATTTATTTATTTTTACATAAGTTTACTGTTTAAAAGGGGGGGGGGGTGAATATTTTTTATTGATATTTTTTATATACATGTGGTGGACAAATTAGTGTTTTTTTTTAACCTTTTGATTAGTGTTTCTGTCAGTATATATTTTAGTCTACATTGTATAGTAATGTTTTGATCTGTAAAGAACTTCATGCACATGATATATTATATCAACTTCATCTTAAATTTCTATTTTCTACATATTTTTTTTACAGGATTAATTGTTGCCTACTCTGATGGACTATTTGTTGGAGTAACTACCACAGATGATGAAATGATTCAGTAGTAGGTCATGAAAGAGTGGACCTCCAGTGAAAAATGTCAATTTTTTAAAATTCGGAAAAATGCAGATTCTGTGCTTTTTATAAACATAGTACATGTTGCAAGAAAACGCGGGCAATCCATAACAAATAATAACAATCATTCAAAAGTACATTCTATACTCAACAAAATATAAAATTTCTAGAGAGGTATTATTTCTTAAGATAAAATAAAAACAAAAATAGTTGCTATGGAGAATTTGGATTAATGTGTAGAATCAACATTTGGCTCCTTTTTTTGAGTGATCTTCTTTCTGCCAGGCCGCCGAAATATGGCTGAAATATTGCCGACTAGGCGTAAAACAACAATAATCAATCAATCTCTCTGCCAGGTATCTTTCTTCATCACATCCTTATTATCCCACTCAACGTGTAGCTTTGAAGTCCATATAACTGATGTAAGCTTGCTTTTAGACACTTTTATTGCAATGATGCTGTATGTGTCGCAGGAATTTCAATAGGACTGCAATTAATTTTCATGCTTATACACATTACATGTATATTTCTCAGACACAGTAAGGCCTGAACAAACCTTTAACTACGGGTACATTGTAATACAAAACACTACACAAAATAAGTTAAAAATAATTAAAAATATCCAAAAAAGATAGAAATTACTCCTCTGAGTCACGTTCTGCTCTCTACTTTCACTTTCATTTTCTTTGCTATTTTGGAAGATTTCCGAAAAGGGATATAACTCTTGACAAAAAAGTGTATAAATTTAGAGATTTTTAAAAACTTTACAATCAATTTATTTTCTTAAATTAAATAAATAATCTCTCCATTTTTTAAAATATGTTCTTCATAATTGTTAAGGGTAAATTTTAGAGCATCAAAATATTCCACCAGTGCCTGCGTTTTTGTGCATACTGTTATGTTCTACCCCCTTTTTAAAACATTATTTAAATATTATTTGGCATTTATTGGAAAGTCCAAGATTTTTTTTTGCAACTTTCTTGTATAAAAAATACAAATTATTTTTAGGAAAAAAAAAATCATAATGATCACTTATATTAATTAAATATACATGGGGTGAAATTACATTTATTGGTAATTTCCACCAATGTACGAAAATACGTGACCTGTTGCCATAGAAACAAGACTAGTTGATCATTTCCAATAATATTTTTGTGAAATGGGCTTATAATGTAATTATTTCACCAAGTTTCAACAAAATCAGTGACAGTCAATTTCCAGCCCATTTTGATGCTTACAGAGAATGACTCTTAAAACATATTATGGAGGGCATGTTTGTGTAATAACATGCATGTAGCAATTCAACCATCAATGATAACCACAAAATTAAACTTTTGGTGAATTACTTCAAGGCTCTCCGTGATCTCGACTCCTTATGAATTTTATATACTCGTCTGAATTTAGTGTATCTTTAACAGTATCTGGAACATCCTTAATACCATGGCCTTCAGCACATGAAGCTGACATAACATTCATTATGTTTAATATTTCTAAAGCCTTGAAAATTTTGAAGTAAATAGCAAATGTGTTTTTTGCTATCAAGTCTTGAATTCAAATGCTATAAAATTAATAATATTAAAAACCTATAGTCTCCTCCGGTTTCACCGGTAGGGGACTAATAAAGCAACAGGAAAGTTGCAGCCAATACTTTTTACTATATAGTTGGGAGAGTAATGTATAAATTACAGAAGGGAGGGTAGGGGTTGCAAATAGGGCATCGATACTATTGTACATCAGCATATTTCAAAGGTTAAAAAGAAAATGTAACCCATTGTACGCGTATAATAGCACCCATCAGGTGTAAAGCAAAACTTCGAAACTGGAAAAAAAATCAAACATCAACTATTTTCAATCACATTTGAATCAAATGCCCCAGAAATCTAAAGACTATTCTCCCCTATATATTACATATGAAGCCGTTAAACTACAAAATGCCAAGGTTATTTAATTATACAGTAAAAAAAAAATCCCTAACATTGACCCTTGAACAATGATCCATAAAGTATTCTATACCGAAGAAGGAGAACTATTCGACGGGATAAAATTTCGTCATTATCTTCCACGCCAAATCATATGTCGTATTTTCCATGCCCTTTAAGGTCTTCCACGCCAGGGAAAAGAAAGAGAGGGGAATGTGACTCATACACACACACCCGAGCATAGGGTTAACTTTGCTTAAATAGGCTGAAATTCCCTGATTTGACACAACTGTCTCAACTATCACAGAAATCTTAATTCCAGTCAATGTTCTTGTCAATGAGATGTTGAAGCCTACTTTGTTGGCGACTTCTTCTTGACTTTAGGCTTAAGTTGATTTCTTGCATAGCTAATAAGTTCCGTTACCGCATCATTTGAATGAGTTTCATTTGGTTGCGCCATTCCATTTTTCCTGCATCACTGATTGTTACGTAATCTGAAACATGAAAATGGAATTTCTAAATCAACCTGATATTAATTTCTCAATTTGTATCACGGCCTATTTTAATGAAGTTAAAAAATCAAGTATGTTAAAAAGTTGGATGTTTTTACTAGCTGATAAAAGTTAAATATATAGTTGTTCTCGCTCTTCCTTGTCCAGAGGCTTACGGAAGTCACCTTCTTTTGTTTTGCTCAGGCCTTGTTATCTGGAGTAAGCAAGAACTTCAAGAAAAATATCTCTGGAAGCAACTGGTAGCAAAGTGTGAATCCGGGATTTTTGGCAGTTCTTGCCGCTGAAGTGGCAATTCTCAGTGAATCCGAATTTATTTCCAGGTCACATCCATCTAGCAGCTTGCACAGTGAATTTAAACAAGTATACTGAGAACAATATATTAAAAAACATGTACCTCAAATTAAAAAAAAAGAGAAAGAGAAAGTTTGGTTTCTTTCTTATTCTAAGAACTTAAATATGTCAAGCAATATCATATATTTATATAAACCTTCTATATTCCTTCATTCTTTTTCCGCTTATGTGCTGATCTCCGCAATGGCGGTGGTGTATTGATTGGTGTTGATTCCGGTGGTGGCAGTACACTGGTTATCTGTGGAGATGGAGAAGCAGGTGTGATTGCATTTCCAGAGACTGTTTTGGTAAAAGTGTTATCATGTTGATTCACTTGGTTGGTGTGTAGTTGTATATGGCAAGTCAAGGAACTGGTTAGTGCGCTGGTAGCGTGCATTCATCGGTTTATCACAAGTTTCCCGATATGGGGCTGTGAAGTCTACAATTGATTGCCCTTTTGTCCGATTGTCTGTCACCCAATCTGCTTGCACTACTGTCTGGATGTTTGAGTTTCAGGTTATTAGTCTTTTGCTCATTGTTTTCGGTCTTTTTCTTCTTCTTCTTCTTGGGACTTCTGGCATCTTCAATAACATTCTTACTCTGCACATTTACTTTCTTCTTTTTTTTTCTTTTTTGGACTCATAGTGTCATCTTGCTCCTCTGATTCACGCAATCTTTGTGTCTTGCTTCTGCTTTGCTTCACATTCTGCTCCTCGGTTTCATTTACTTCAAAGGAAAAGACTTCCTCTGGAACTTCGGTGTTGTTCTCTGCTCTTTTTAAAATTTTGGAGTAGGCCTGGGTTGCAAATTTATTCAAAGTGTCTTTATCTGTAAATAAATCAAAATAATTAATGCATAGCAAATTACAAAAGTAATAAAAATCCTGCTTTCACGTACAATTTTTGGTAGTATATGTATCATGTTTATGAAACATTGTTTCTGGAGTTATTAGTATATAGGTCCTAATAAAGTTTAAACAAAGGCTGGGTGCTAACAGGATTGCTCTCATAAATTACTAAATAATACAAAGACTGTCGCCGGTGTTGTGACCGATTGCCAGGGGATCGTACTGTTAGACTCCCAGACGCCTATTTTATCCCATGTGCAAGTTATATATTGTTTGCATAATTTATGAGATATGAGATCTGTCGAAGTGTGCTTTGCTTTTCTTCTAGTTTTTTCCACTTCTCAAATCAAACATTCCTTTTAACGGTTAAACGTGTACTTAGTTCGAGATAATTCCAACTGATTTGACAAGCAATTTGCCATTCGGAACTCCTCGGGTGGTTCGGGCCTCGCACGCTCAGCCGAGGATTGCCGATTGGTTCTTTACACATAAGAGTTCTACTTCCGGAAGATTTACAAGAATTGGCAGATTCAGGAATTTTTAAACCGTGAAGGCGATGATGGTGTTTATCGGAAGAGTAAATAAAAGTACGCGAGCTGACAAATAACCAATGCATAAATATTAATGAATACATGTATTTAAACCGTGTTGGTAAACTACATATTTTTATTTTTTTGACATATGCAGCAGTTCGAATCTCGGCTGCGACTGACCTAAGTCGATAAAAAATGGGTAGAACCTGTTCCTTCGCCATGCGCTCGGCACTTTGAAGTGAAAGTTGCGGTTCCTTCAGATGAGACCTTAAAAACCGAGGCCCCGTGTCACACGTACGGCAGGAGTTGGCACGATAAAGATCCCTCGCTGCTCAATGGCCCTGAGTGCCTAGTGTACTGTCTCGTGATTAGCAGGCAGTCAGATAACCACGCATCTACACAGAATACTCCAAGTCCATATAAACTGATGAATTTATTGACTAAGACGAATATGTAAGATGGCATGTGGTAAAGGACTACAAAGAAAACAAAAGGACTAATAAGAAAATGTTCACATATAACATACTATTAGCGTACGACTTAACCAACTTTGATGATGACTGTTATGGCGTTCCATAGAAAAAATGTTTCAAACAGCAATGTATTTGTCTTAAATTCTACTATTTGCATAAAATGAAATTCTTACAAGTTACTTTACATCATTTTTATCCAAGTGAAAGAAAGCAATATAAATATTCAGTAACTGAAGCTATGCATTACACATTAAATAAAGTACACATAAAAGAATAAATTTACAAGTGTATTCAATCACTTACACAGTGATTTCCCTAATCTTCCAAAAAATTAACAGCTAAACAATAGGTCAGCCTCATGGCTTCTAGAACAACTTGTATTAACAACTCGTACCTTTAATAATTCGTACGAAGGACGGAACACCTAGTAAAGTTCATAATTTGAAGCCCTTCACCCGGTATATGGTGACGTCTCTATATGAGTGAAAAATTCCCGAATGGGACGTAAAACAACATACAATCAATCAATAATATGCAGCACTTGAATAGGTTTTGGCAATCTCTCACCAGAAATCGTACTTTCACGAAGCCATTGACGGAAATGGTTCAAGAGTTCCGAGGTTGATCACGTGACCCCCTGGAAGCGTGTAAGTTGAGAGTGGTGTAATATTTGAAAACTCAAAGCTTTATACATTTGAAATAACGATTACAACAAAGTAGTGAAATATCGATTTCTTTGAAAAACTTCAAGTGAGATTTCAAGCACAAAACAGGAATTGGAAATATAGAAATGTGTATGATGGACGATTGTACAAATCCTATTGTGAAAATGATGGGCCGCTGTCGAAACCAGAAAACAAATCTTTTACATTTAACACAGATGGTGCCCTTGTATTCAAGAGCAGTAAAGTTTCAGTTTGGCCATTATTCATGGTAATAAACGAGTTACCTTACAAACTATGCATGTTGAAAGAGAACATGATAATTGCAGGACTTTGGTTTGGCCCACACAAACAAGCCATTGGAACTTACCTATCTCCATCCTTGGATTCTTTTAAAACATTGCACGACGGAATAAATTGCTTTTCTCCCTCTCTAGAAAACTTTTTAAGTAAAGGATACCTACATTGTGACACAGGAGACCTTCCAGCTCGTTGTCTTGTATGCAATGGTGTTCAGTTTAATGGAGCATATTCTTGTTGGAAATGCATGCAAAAAGGCGAAACAGCATAACGTTGAAAAGGATATACACATGTTTTTCCATATTTGTCTGCTCATCCAAAAGGTCCAGAAAGAACAGTAAATGCTGTTTGTCGTGATGCACAAGAAGCCTTAGATAATCTGGAGAAAGGAACTTCCCGACCTAGTGTCAATGATGTAAAAGGGCCATCATGGCTGACTTTTTCCCCCAAGTTTGACATTGTAAATGAAATTGCTGTTGACTATACGTCTCTGGTTTGCAGCAGAGTTTAGTAGTAAAAATTTCAGTTTTCATAAACATGTCAAAGATGTTGACAATAGATTAAGAAATTTAAAGCCATCATAAGACATATGTAGGTTACCTCGATCTATTGAAAATGACGAAGTACGGGCTCCAGAATATCATTCATTTTTGTTGTACTTTGGTGCACCTTTTTGTATGGTATTTTAGATTCAGTGAGGTTTCAGCACTTCTTGCAAGATATCTTGTCAATGCCATGCTTATTCTTTTAAAAGAAGGTAGCTCACTTGATAAAAAATTTCAGATGCAGAATCAATGCTATTCAATTTTTGTGCTGACTTTGAAGTTTTGTATGACAAATGTTTCATGACAATATTCATCAGCTCTTACACTTAGCAGATAATGTTCGTTTTTAAGGCCATTGTTTACCCATAGTTGCTAGATAAAAATGACTCCCTGTTGAAAATGATCCAAGGCACACAGCACATTGATAGTCAAATTGTTACTGGGGTCTCTTTTTTGCAGAAATTGCCTGAATTGAAACAAAAGTATGTGAAAAACACAGTTGAAGGGTCAAAGGTAGAAAAACTATTCAACTCTGTTGAATCACCAAATGTATTGATTAGAGGTGAAATGATAGAAAAGGGGGAGTGTATTTTAGGTGGGGTAAAATCTCGAGATTTGCCTAGAGATGAATACAGAAAGCTCTGTGATTATCTGGGCCATGCACTAATTATTGACAAATTTAGTACATTCAAAAGAATTGATTTTTTCAATCATATCATATATGGTTTGGAGTATGCAAGAATGAAGAAGCGTGACAATTCCACAGTAATGTATTTTTGTGGGGATGCAATGTGCTTTGGTCTAGTAAGATTTTTTTCTACTTATTAATGACAACAGCTCAGTCATAGCTTTGATGGAAACACTGAAATGCTTGAATTTTTCTGAGCATTGTAATATATTGACAGTACAGAAAACTGGTCAAATTATATTGCAATGAAAAATGTTAAAGAAGGATGTGTGTTTTTGGAAGTCCAGAGTAATAATGAAAATATTTGTTATGTGTGTCATTACCCTAATAGAATAGAATCTGATTGATTTTTGGGGGGATTAATCATTATCTGCTTTGAAATGTCAATAAAGTGGACCTAAGGAAATTTGGAGGTGTACACTTTCTATTTAAAAAAAATTATAATGCCAAATACAGACATGTTTACTCTTACGATTTCGCCCTATTTTGTACGGACTTTGAGTCAAAAGTACTTCTCCCGTTTTTGCTAGTAGGAAAATACAGAAATCCGTTCGTTTTGATTTTAGCAGTTAGTTTTCGTTATTATCTGTCCCAGTTTAACGCTTTAAAAGAGAAAGATTTCAAACACTCAAGTGATGTCGGGTTGCAAAAACGCGATGGTTTAAAAAAAAAAAAAGACAGAAACCCCAATGTAAGTAATGCAATCTTTGTATACTTTATTCATATGATTTGTTAAACCATTTTTTCTTTGTAATTAAACCATGTTTTGGTAATCAGAAATGTATTTGTCCTCTTGTAATTAAAATCGATGGAATGTGAAATCTTACTAGCAAATGCCTAATCTCACTGACAAATTTAATAAAAAAAAAAATTACTGAAAGACAATAGTATGGGTAAACAGGTCTGCAAATAAATATATTCTAATATATGAATTTCTAATAGAAAAATTTGTAAGTCAGAAATCCTTGCAAGGAATTGAGAGTTCAAGTTTTCCAGCTGCCTAACTGTACTGAATTTTTTCTGAAAATTCCCACTCAAAAGATGCTGAGTCCAGGCGGAGAATAAGAGGCGTAATTTTGAGTCTAATTTTCCCCCTTAAATCCACTCAGAATTTGTCATTAGCTATGCGTAATTTTAGGGTGTGTACCAAGAGCTGCACCTTTATTAATGAATGGCTTATCCAAATCAGTAGTCACAGTCTGAGAAAAGTTCACAGTATTGACACAAATACCCTTATGTACACAAATACAATCAGGTAAACAAAAACTAGTTCATTATATCAAATATCTAAATAAAAATTAACTCATTTTTACAGAGATAATGAACGAAACATAAAAGCATTATTACATTTTTTTTAATTCAAAGTTTAAGCTACAAACTAACATCATCACTGCAGAATCTGATTCAGTTTAAGAAGCTGAAATGACTTAATCTACTTATAGGCATAAACACTATTTTTTGTACTTAGTATGTAATAACTTTACTTTGTAACTCGTCGAAATTTTATTTCCTTAACTATATGTCGGTTTCAGATTTCTATTTATTTACAGTGGAACCTTTTGAACGTACAGCGATTAAAAAAGATAAATATGGAACTTTCTTTTACTATTGTGAACTTTTGCTAAGTATTGTTTTTGAATATGAAATTAGCAATAGTTATTTTTTAATGATTCCTAATTTACAAAAAATAATTTTCCTCAAACATAAAAATATAAAAGAACTGACGAAGCAAACAAATTATACGTTTTCATAGACGAGTATAATTTCATTTCCGTAGTCCTGTTGTGTAGAATTCATATAATTATAGTCATGAGTTTCGCCTGTATCGTCTCTTTGTTCACATACGCAGGGCATTGTGTCCTTATTTGAGTCTGATTTCCTGCAGCATTTTTCTTTATTTTTCCGCATGATATTTCGCAATCTTTTGATGTAGAATATTCGAATTCCTATGCTAAGAATAGTGACGACAAAAAGCGATGAACCAACAAGGGTAATGACTGACGGGGTCCTCAAAAACCAATCATCTGTATGTTAAAATATTGGAAAGTTGTGTTTGAATACATGTTGTTTTTCTTTGAAAAACATGCCTCGATCTATAGATAAACAGTGACAAAAACTTAAAATCGAAAATACTCTTATATTGATATCAAATTAGGAAGGTTCAAAGAAATGTCTTCGGTCCTTGAATCCCAAAGAATAAACAATGTAATTCATCAAAATTTTCAGTGTTTGTGGTACATTTGACAAAGCTGATAGTTAGTTGATATTCAAGAAAGAATAAGTTAGAAAACATCAATCGCTCGATTATATTTTCTCCTATGCATTGAAAGTTGTAGAATGAGTTAATTTTCTTACCTGCATCTACCTTTGCAGTGGACGGTGGCACTGAAATCAACAAGAAAATTATATCAACGTAGATTAAAAAGGAGAATGGTTTTTATTTTTTTGGAATAAATAAAATTTTATTACATTTCCACTACTCTCTTCAAAATGATATTGCATCAATTGCTTATCTAGTTTTATGCTTCCATTCGTGTTTAAGCACTATGTAACTTTATTTAGAAACACTTAGTATTACGTTCTAAGCAAAATGACCCGCTCCATCCAGAATCACATCCATTTCCACACGTCCCATCAGTCTTTGAGCAGGGTGTGCTATTCTTACAGTGGCCACAGTTAAATACGCAGTTTGGTCCATATTTATAATCTTGACATTCTGAAAATCGCTTAAAAATCATTATTTGATATTATTCGAAGATTTTAAATATTAGCTTATTTTTTTCCAGCTAGTACCTGCAGCTTGCATTTTGTACAAATATCAAGGAATTAAATAACCTAATCCTAAGTCCATTCCCTCCCTCCCCCCCCCCCCAAAAAAAAGAAAATTAAAAAAAGATTAGTTTCTATAGTTTACTATAGTTTCAAAAGCACTTTGATATATAGTGTAAAGTCAACAATTCCCATATTTGAAATGTAGTTGTTATAATGATCTTATTTACGAATATAACCCATTGTTGGGTAGTATTTTGACTGTTATTAGTCGTTATAATGATCTTATTTACAAATATATCCTATTGTTGGGTCGTATTTTGACTGATACGTTTCATATGAAATTAGAAAATTGATAGGACATTACTTAATACTACGTTTGACTTTATAGAAAAGGACTCACTATACGGATTGTGTGACTTATCAGAACATCATGTAAAGGAGCACGAGGCGGGTGTGACCGGTCGGCAGGGGATACTTACTCCTTCTTGGCACCTGAACCCACCGTTGATGTTTTTTGAGGTCCGTGTTCGCTTTGTTCCAAATCTGTATTATTTGATTGAACTTTTGAGGTTGATTACTGTCCATTATCTTTACATTTAATGCATTACTTATATCGCTTACAGTTACATTATTTTTTCGATAAACAGAATATTTAAATGCAGCATTAACAAATGCAATATGCGTCTTTGTAGCATAATTTCTGACGACCAAAATCTTTAAACAATGGCAGATAATAAATGTCACATATACTAACATTTTCATGGATCACACAGTATAAGGACCTCACAGTATAAGGACACAAAATTCTCAAACCTTGAATTTATCAGACAAATATTTATGTTTTGGATGGTAAGCAAGCAGACTTTTTTTTTACATTACTATAGGAGTCAAAGGGTCTGATTAGAAAGGTAAGGGTCAGAAAAAGGCGTGGTACATGTACCACTACTTGAAGTATGTCTTTCAAATACATTCCATTTAATTATGAATGTACTTTTCAATTGGTAATTCAGAATTATTTAAATACTTTGCGCTACACTGCACGAAACGTTCATTTCCCTGAAGTCCAGGTGTTTAATACCGTTCACAGTAGCTCAGTCGGTAGAGCGCTCGCTCCGTGATCGGGAGGTCGTGAGTTCGAATCTCGGCCGCGACAGACCTAAGTCGATAAAAAATGGGTAGCAATTGTTCCTTCGCCATGCGCTCGGCACTTTGAAGTGAAAGTTGCGGGTCCTTCGAATGAGACCTTAAAAACCGAGGCCCCGTGTCACGGCAGGCGTTGGCACGATAAAGATCCATTACTGCTCAATGGCCCTGAGTGCCGAGTAAAGGTCAAAATTTGAAGCCCTTCACCGGTATATGGTGACGTCTCTATATGAGTGAAAAATTCTCGAAAGGGACGTAAAACAACATACAATCAATCAATCAATCCAGGTATTTAATCAATGACAGAAAAAGACATACATTCGTTATATAAAGTAAGGATCACCCATAGGAATATTTTTCTGCACTCTTTCGTTGAAATCTTGACTTAGAAATACCACAAAAATCAGAGTACATATATAAGCAGTAAAATTAATTGAAGTTATTATTTTTGATTCGTTCAAATGCGATTTAAAAAAGTTTTTAATTATTTACCATTACATTTGACACCTTGCCAGTTTTCTAAGCATCCTTTAGGACATTCACCAGTAAACTGGTCACAGTAGGTTCCAGTGAAACATCTTCCACACATTTCCTCACAGATGATTCCATAATGTCCAATTACGCATGCTGTGGTATCAAAACAAAGGATGCATTATAACCGTGTTTAAAAAAGAATTTTTTTTCTTTGATTTTCAAAGTAGTAAATAAATTAAGTAGAAAAAATTCATGTATTATCGTCATTAAATCAAATAAAAGAGAAAGAGGGATAATCAAACTAGGCTTTAGAAAACTTGTAATTAAAAACAATCTTATATACATAAATGTATACTTAAACATTGTTTGAATGAATGGCAATAAGAGATAGTTCTATATCGTCCATTCAATTAATCTCATGAACATGCAGTACCAACCAGACCCAACCTGACACAAAGCAGTCCCAGAGCTGTCCTGGGGACTGCTTTCTGGGACTGCTAAAGCAGTCCCACAGTAATCCCAGAGCAGTCCACAGCAGTCTCAGTGGCGGGGTTAATGAGAAATGAAATCAGAAATGAGATTACCGATAAACAATGTAACTATAAAAGGCAGTTGAAATTGATGTTGCATTTCTTTCTGAGTAGTATCAACAAATTTTTACTATTCTTAGGCGACAGTCATTTCTGAACTATTAAGAAAATCACAGTACGCGTATAGAAAGAAAAAATAATTATTGAACGAAGACATTCACACCTACTAAAAACATGAATATTTAAACACAATTATGTGGTATTTTAATTTTTCACCAAAATAAATCAATTTTTTTTCTGTGATTGATATTGGTTTCCATATTTATTTATTTTTTTAATAGAAAATTAACCTTGAATTGTTTATTTTCTACCAGAGTTGGCTTTAAATAGCTCTTATAATTATAGAGCAAGGTCGATTCCCATACTTTACTCTGAACGCATATTTCTTAAGTTTTGGAGCTTTCCAAAATTCTTTGTTAAATTTTGCCGAATATTATTTTTTCAGTCATGGTTATTTTCACTGACCTGCTAATATAATTGTCGTTATAGATTCTCTAAGTAACAGAAAACAATAACACTCAGTTTTAAGTGTTTTATTATATAAACGTTCGAGTGTACATCTGTAAACCACGAGAAAGGAACCCTCAGATTATGTACAAAATTAATTAATCCCGAAAACTTTTTATACATATTTATTGAAACAAAGATTTTTTTGCAGTACATAAATAAATTAGTGTCATTATTGACTAGCATGTTCAGTGTTGTGTAACACTGATACCCAAATAACATGCATTGACTTTCTGTTAATCATGCCCAAAGGCGATTGAAATCTTAGGTGTTGACACCATTTAATACAATTGTATTGCTTTTTATTAATCGGCCAGATAAACACAGACAAAACAAATAAGAAATAAGTCACAATTCCCGATATTTTCAAATGTTTATTTTTCAAATAAATGTACTCTTTTTATAACTTGTTTATAAATTAAAATCTAATCCATAAATAAATTTCCCAATAATTATTCACACTGTTTATGTGAGTAAGAATGGTAGAATAATTTTATTTCATGATCATTTAATAAATTATTAGGTTTTGTTTGAGAGCTGTAAAAAATAGCATGGAATACTCTTTTTTCTATCATGGTATTAGCTTTTTCAATTAAGAAAAAAAAATCCATTACAGTGCATCCCTCTGAATATCTTACTGAAATGACAAGTTTGATTTTTATTTGTTTTTTGTAAATAGTGCTAATGCAAACTTTGAGTACATAATTTGACAGCATTAATTAATTAAATAGGCCTAGATAAATCTTTTTTTTTTCAAACACTTGTATTAAAGTTTAACCTAAGGGATAAAAATCATCTCCTGACATTTTAGATTAAAATTGTTTAAATTAACAGCCCCTGAAGACATTTAGAAATTATATGTAAAACTATCTCTACTTATTAAAATTTTGTAAGAAATCCTTGTTTGTTTTTTTTAAATTTTTAACTTGAACACCTCTCTGCTGAAAGTAAACAAAACAACAAAAGGGACACTGCAAATTCAGAATACACAAGGGGCGGAGCTATCATGTCACACGGAACCTTTTTCACGCATGAGTGAACAAAGCAGTCCCAGGGAGTGCTGGGACTGCTGGGTCTGCTTTCTAGAGCAGTCCCACAGCAGTCTCATAGCGGTCCCAAAGCAGTTCCAGGGTCTGCTATCTGGAACTGCTTATTTGTCAGGTTGGGTCTGGTTGGTACTGTACTATCCTGTTTATACATGATCATTATTAGCTCTTCTGAGCCAAAGGCTCAAAGAGCTAATATGGACATTTGTGCAGTTTACATAAACTTTTTAGAATATGGGTCATGACTCAAGACACCCTTGGCCAATTATTGTCAAATTTGCCACAGGGTATCCTTGGCACAAGGGCGCCCGTTTATACTAAAACAAGGGTTGTGACCCTTAAACAAGGGGAGATAATTAGGAAAATAAAAACAAAAATACTGGTTGCTAAAAAATCTTCTCAAAAACCACTGGGCAGATTATCACCAAACTTACACAAAAGGATGAGGATATGTTGAAGATTAAAAATTGTTCAAGGCAATACCCTGGGGCAAAGGGCGTGGCCTCAAGGTCACTTCAAAGTTGACCAAAAATAACATTTTATTAAAATAGCGATATTTTGCTTGCTATGAAAACTAAGATCATCAAATCTTGTCAGTTGATGCATCTAAGGACTTCATATCATGTTGACTCAAAAGTAGGTCACGGTGACCTACTCTTTTAAATTTTGCGGCCATTCTTTTTCAAAATGATTTAAAGGCATATTTTGAAGAATTTAAGGCCTATGATCATCAAACTTTGTCAGTTGATGTATCTTGGGACCTCGGAGTACGTCGACTAAAAAGTAGGTCGCATTGACCTACGTTTTAAATTTTATTTTATGGCTTATCTTTTTCAAAACAATTAAGGTCATTAATTCGAATACTGAGAGATTTAGAATCATTTAATGTTGTAAGATGATGCATCTTGGGGCCATAAAACTTTTTTTAAAAAAAAAGTAGGTCACCGTGACCTACTTTTTGAACTTCGATTTCAAAGCCTTTTAGAGGCAGAATTTTGACATTTTAAGGCCTATGGTCATAAAACTTAATAAGTTGATGCATCTTAAGTTATCAAAAAACGTCAACTAAAAAGTAGGTCACCGTGACCTACTTTTCAATTTATATGACTGTAATTAAATATGTCGGGTACTAATTGGCTAAGAATCATCAAACTTTGTCAGTTGATGCATTTTGGGTCTTCGGAGTAGGTCGACTGAAATGTAGGTCACCGTGACCTACTTTTGAAAATTTATGGCTTTAATTAAATATTTTGGGTACTAATTGGCTTAGAATCATCAAACTTTGTCAGTTGATACATCTTGGGTCATCGGAGTACAACAACTGAAAAGTAGGTCACATCGACCTACTTTTGAAAATTTATGGCTTTAATTAACTATTTCAGGCACTAATTTGCTTACAATCATCAAACTTTGTCAGTTGATGCATCTTGGGTTCCTCGGAGTAAAACAACTGAAAAGTAGGTCACCCTGACCTACTTTCGAAATTTTATTGCTTTATTTAATATTTTCATGTACTATTTGGCTTAGAATCATCAAATTTTGTCAGTTGATACATATTGGGTTCTCGGAGTAGGCCGACTGAAAAGTAGGTCACTGTGACCTACTTTTCAATTTATATGACTATAATTAAATATTTCGGGTACTAATTGGTTTAGAATCATCAAACTTTGTCAGTTGATATATCTTGGGTCCTTGGAGTAGGTCGACTGAAAAGTAGGTCACCGTGACCTACTTTTTCAATTTATTTGACTATAATTGAATATTTCGGTTACTAATTGGCTTAGAATCATCAAACTTTGTCAGTTGATGCATCTTTGGTCCGCAGAGAAATAGTCGACTGATATGGAGGTCACTGTGACCTCTTTTTGAAATTTTATGGCTTTATTTAAATATATCAGGTACTTATTGACTTAGAATCATCAAACTTTGTCAGTTGATGCATCTTGGGTCCTCATAGTATGTCATCTGAAAAGTAGGTCACTGTGACCTACTTTGAAATTTTATGGTTATAATTTTAAAAATATTTTAGGTATGAATTGGCTTAAAATCATCAAACTTAGTTGATGCATCTTGGGTCCTCAGAGAATGACAAGTGATAAGTAGGTCACCATGACCTACTCTTAATTGGCTTAGAATCCTCCTGGGTTCTCAAGAGTGTTTTATCTAAAATGTAGGTCATGATGACCTACGTTTGGAATTTCAAGGCTTTATCTAAATATGCAGGATACTAAGAGGCTTCAATATAAGTAATAGGTTGTACAGTTTATCAGAAGAGCGATTCGAGGCCCTTGGGTCTCTTGTATCATGCTTGAAGTCAAAATGTATCTCTGCATCTAAAGTTTTTAATTGTGCATGTCGTATTACTCCTGACATTCTAAGCCAAAGTATGAAACAAAACCTGTAAAAATTACGAGGCGTTTCATTTGCATGAAGTCTTTTAAACCATACCTTTGTTAATTAAAATGAAGAATGATTTAAAGAAAATGAGATTTAACTGCATCAATTTACATTATTTTATCGGATCCGGATAAAAAAAACTTACAGCAATCCGATGACCTCATAAAGGTATTGTTACACCCATAAATACAGGAACCATTAAATGCGTCACATTGTTGATCATGGCATCTCAGATTGCAAGGAGCACATGTTTGCCCGTAATGTTGCGAGGGACAACCTGAAATCAAAAGACACAAACGAAAGAACCATTGAACACCACGCTCACATGAGTAATACCGACCATTCTGATTTTTATCAGAAGTTCCTTAAAGACCTGTCTCCTATTTGTCTCCTATTTAGTCTCATCCTATCTGAAAATTGGACACAATATTCTGGCCCAACCATAACTCCAAGAGATCTTAACTTAACCAGCTTGCAGAAACTTGAATAGACACATACATGTAATGGGGATTCTACAATATCAATTTGTCAAATAGTGTCGTGTTCTTGAGAATATTTTTTTGATGCAGGATGTAAAACTTGATCCAAGATTTTAGCCCCACCTCAACCGAAAATACCATTATTTTAAAAAGGATCTGAATCCACATAAATTCGGAATGTTTTCATATTTATATAATTTAACGAGTTCTTTTTTTTTTTCAATTTCATGCGTATTCCCATACAACATGAATCCCTATCTGTGCTTCACACCATATTTCAACGTTTGAAACTGCACTACATGGTGTTGTTTAAATGTTAATAGAACTGATCATAGGGGTGTTCTTAAGAAAAAAAATACTTGTAAAAAGATGTTCCTTATAAATATTCTTGTAAAATTTTGATCCTTTATTAAGACCCCTCCATGTCCGAAAAGGGCCATGATTTGAACAAGTTTGAATCTACCCTACCTCAGATTGCTTGCATGGATTCTTATTTATCTAAGCTGATAATTTTAGGAAGAAGATATTTTACTAAATATTCTTTTTAAATCTTTGATTCTCTTTTGTGGCCACACCCTACTTCCGGAGTCAATTTTGAACCGTTTTTTTATATACATTTAGTTAAGGAAGATTAGTTTTTTTCAGATACTGTGGTTCTTAAGAAGGGGCATATAGAAAAAAAAAACATTATACCACAAAACTTTCACTATTTAAGTCATTCCCTATTATTTTTAGGAGATGTAATGTCCATTTATTTGAAGAAATAGTGTTTGCCTGTGTTCGTCGAAGCTTTGTGACAAGTTTGATTGAAAACTGGCCCAGTGGTTCTGGAGATAGTTGAAAATGTAAAGATTTACAAAGGGACCGAGTGAGGCTGTGGTTAAAGAGTTTGGTCTAGAGTCGCGGAGTAGGGAGATTACATCATGGGTTCGAAATCACACTGCGTAATGTGGAATCCTTCATATAAGACCGTATAATCCGAGTTCCCGCGTTTCACAGTAGGTGCTGGCACGAAAAAGATCTCTCACTGCTCAAAGGCCGTAGGTGCCGAGTACAGGTCTTAAGTTGCAGTCCTCCACCGGCAAGTGGTGGCATTTCAATATAAATGAAAAATTCATGAAGGGATGTTAAAGGAAAAAAACAAACAAAACATAGGAACTGACGTATAGTCAAAGGGACGCTAGATAAAGGCTGATAAACAGAATTAATTTAAGTTTTAAGCTAAAGGAAGATGTATCAATAATTGACTTTGATACTTCTTGAAGGAACATTTTTTCTTAATTTAGCTATTAAAACAGGATCTAAGTAGATAGAAGGTGACCGTTTTTCTTTATTGATTAGCAACAACTAGTTTTCATTAAAAATAAAAGAAATATTCAGTGAATGTAATTCATCATCATTCATGTGTTACGTATAATTTAAAAAGAAAATAAAAAAAATATATTTATCAATACATAAAAGCCTCATACCCATAACCAAAACTTCGCATATTTCAATGGTAGCAAATGTTGGTTCATATCCTGTGCAGTTCGTGTCTAGAGGAGGATCCTTTGAATTATACAAAGCTATTCCCTGGGTCAGTTTATTGACTTTTATTATCATCTCGTCCATAGGGCAGATAGAAGGGTCGTTAGTGTAGACCGTTTCTCCAGAACTGGACGGCGGGATAAAGGATGACTCATTGAACACAAATACAGAAAATCCTGTATGACGATTAACAGCTGGAATATAGATATTTTTGTCTCTTTCGTAAATACACATAAAAGATTTGGGAGAGTCTAAAGAAGTAGAAAATATTTTTTACGATGATAAAATTTAGATCTAGATATAAATGCACGTTTTTGCATTATTGATCATGTTCTGCGAACAATCTGAAACAGGCGACTACGTTTGCAAATACAACCTATCGTTGGCCTGAAAATTTACTGAGGTTTTTAGTGAAATATTATAGCCATTATTTTAATATCTTTGATTTTTTTTTATTTTTCGATCAATGCAAATGAGCTATGCACTTAATTCCACCTTTGGTGTGCCAATGTGTCCACGTCTGCTAAACTCCCTAGATAGTGGCACTTGATAATTGTTCCCTATTTTCACATTTATATTTCTTATAGAAATAATTAAAACTCTTACTTGAATTTCTAAAGAAGATTTTCAAATAAGCTACATTGGCCATGCGTTTCAACGGAAATTTCCACCAAGCCGTTTGAATAAGGGGATTAGCAAGAGTAATGCTACACGTGTCTTCACCGCGATCTTCCTGAAGATAACCATCAACTGCTTTGTCTGCTAAGTATAGGTCTGGATACCTATAAGATTCACTCTGTGTTGCTTGGCCTGAATAATCTGAGAGAAGACTGAGGTTTTCTACAAATGATTAACATATTGGTTGATGGTAAGTGTTACATATTCTGCATATCTTCTTTTCATTCATTAATTTGTCAGCAGGATTAAGATACCTTTGCAATTAAATTGTTCTGAATGTCAACCGACAGAGAAAAAAAGAGAAAAAATATGTTTTTGCTAGTACTATTTTGCTCCTAACTGAAAAAGAAAAATTACTATAAACGTATTACATTTGGCTATATATTTTATTCAGCCCCTTTCGTGAAAAGCTGCTTTCGCTTAATCAAGTGCATCGTTAACTGTCTCGAGTATACATATTCATACATGCAAAAAGTACATTCAGAAAGCGTTAAATCCAATTTACGTGTTGGAATGTCAATTTCCGACATTCATATATCGGACACGCCAAATATATTAACAGTATATAAAAGAGTCAAGTCGAAAAGTTCGAGATAGGGAACGATAAGGCCAAACAAAAAAATATGTGTGATTCCGGTTACACTTCCAAAAAAATTAGGGTAGGTAGGTAGGGAATTTTTTTTTTTTTTAACAAAATGATTTTCTTAATTTTTTCTTTAGAACCTATCACTGCTTTGCAAATGGCATTTAGATGTGGTGTGATAATATACTAGTCAATATTGGTAGGGGACACCTACATGCTAGTTTGCTTTGGATTTAACACTATTAAACTATGTTTTGCAAGGAGGCCATCATTGCTGAAACTAGAACTTAAAACTGGAGCCATTGATGGAAATCGGGGAAAATTCCGGAAAAAATATGAAAATTGCCAAAAAAAAAGTTTAGGGTCGGGGGTATAAAATAGGGAAGGTCGGGTAACCGGAACCACACATATTTTTTTATTTGGCCTAATCATAATGCTTAAGATTATTCAGTACTGGATCGTATGAAAATATTTCTGACATCATTAAAAAAAATTTCAGACATAAGGTATTCAATGTATAATGAAGGGATATTAAACTTGTTAAATATACAAAGCTAGATAACGATGAAAACGAAATGAATAAAATTCACATGACTGGTAACATATTAGAAGATGGCCATTTTGCACCCTCAACGTTTTTGAAGAGTTATCTGCCCTTGATGAAAAGAAGAAAATTTTAATTTTATCAAGATATCTGTGGTAAATGATTCATTTTATTTCATATATTAATAAAGAGAGAGTTTTTGCATATTTTCACCAAGAGATTTATATGAAGCCCAAATTACTTTTTACAATATTTTAATAACACATGTGCTGCCCATAGACTTCAATGTAAAATTCAAGGTGCAATTAATTGGACAATAATCAAAATTTTATAAATTCCTTTGATGGAGTATTTTTATTTGATAACACCTTCAAAATGCTACCATGATGAAAAAATCGGACCATTCGTTTATTAGGTATAAAATATGGTCGTTATACATTGAATACCTTAATTAAGGCAAGGTCAACTGATGTGCGAAGAACAAAGCCTACAAGCAGAGTACAGTGTACATGTATATCCTTTGACATTTCATTTTTGATCTTTCACTTATCAATTACAACAGAGAAGGTGTTGAAAATGTAATAGCGAGCGGCGCTTCACGCCGCTCGTCACTACGAGCTCTTAAAGCAACGCCTGGGCGAAGAGAAAATTCGGAGTTTCCAAAAGAATTTTTTCCGCAGTAACCTATGGTCCCATAACGCTTTGCGAATTGCATCTAACCGCAAACTACGTTCCGCGGTAGCAACAAAAAATAAAATCACATTGATTTTATGGATATTGCAGAAAAAAATAGTAGATTAAACATTCTTCACTAAAACTAGCACTGTTCAGGCTTCGATTTGGTAATGCAACTTACATACGACGTCATGTGACGTCAGAGTCAAGACTTACCAAATGTCACGTGCAATTTGAAGAGACAATGTAAATTATATAGGATCTGCGCTCGCCCCAACGGTCGCATCGTCAACATATTATTTTAGAAAGAAATTGGAAACTGTGAAAGGTATGCACGAGAAAGCTCACATACCTTATTTGAATCATTTCCTATTTTCATTAGAGTTTAAGAACAAAAAGATTACCTAAGCATTCTGTTAGAACAACGAAGAGCACTGCAAGATACACGGACTTGAGAAATTCATCCATCATCTTGTTAAATTGAACTTGTCCTTATATACACAGTAGATCTCGTTAAAATATGGGTTAAATGTAATAGAAAGATACATATAAACAAGGAAAACGATCTTATATCCGTACCAATTTTTTGTGATATAAACACACTCACACACACAAAACTAAAAATCTACACCGGAAGTAAAATCAAAGAAGCTTTGAAAAAAAACTCTTCCCGATTCTTTACTTGTTTGCTCGTTTGAAATGTTTTTAGTGTTCTACATACAAAAAGGAATGTTAACACGGTCATGAATTTGTAAAGAATGGAGACCAAGGGACTCATGACGATCTTTCACTTAGAGAAATGGTTCCTTGTATCTTATTATAATATATGAAAATTATATTACGTTTTTTTTTGTTTTGAAAATCTTGTTGACCTCTTGAGGAAAAAGATACACGTATCTTTTTACTACAATGGAAATTAAAATATTACACAATCGATTAAAATTTATTACGAGGATTGTAATAATAAACCCCTTAAACAATTTCCCTGTTTTGCGTATTTTCTAATAAATTTCATATTTATTGTAGTAGTGGGGAAAAGGCGTTTTTTAATTTGCAAGAAAGGAAATAAAAGTATATTTATACACTGTTTTACTAATACATTTCTTTTTCAAGTGTGGTCAATTTTTTAAACGTACTAATCATTAGAAAAATATATTCTTAGTGATGACTGACACAATAAACGCTAGAGTTAATCAGGCTTTTGGAAACTACTTTTCTAATGCTGTAAGATTCTACGTATACGATACACTGATAACCTTACATCGAAGAATACATGCTCAAAATTAAATAGTGATTTTTTTAAATAGATGACTTTCATTTTGAAAAGTAAAGGAATGTAAGAATTTTAAATTTCTTACACAGGCTTATTTCATGAATTTGTGAAATATTTAATTTAATAAATGACTGTCATGGATTTGAAAAATAGATGAATGTTTCAACTCATAAGTCATATTTTAAGAATCTAGTCAAGTGATAGTGTTATGAAAAATAAGTCTGCAATGGAAATTAAAGTAAATATCCGTCAAATATGTACTTGAAGATGAAAGAAAATACTCTGTACTTACATTTTGAAATATTTTTTTCAAATACATATCAACTGAAAATTTGTCAAACGATATATTTCCCAGCAAAGCTTGGATGAAAAAAATCATCTTTTTATCATGTCGTAAATGACGTCTTAGTTGTTTCTCTGTATATGTAGAGTAATGTTCGGGTGATTGTGATTTAAAAAATGAGAAACTCTGAAGGGAAATTTAAACACCTGCTTACTGATTGTACCACGTGAAATTAGATTAACTTTTAAATCATTACAACGAAATGTAAATTTTAGTTTTGTATGCTTGTTTTGAAATGAAAACAGATCGAATTTACTTTTTCGAAATTTTTTCGAAAGCGAAATAAAATGAAAAAGGCGAAGCTAAAAATAGTGATCGATCTCAAAAAAATATATAAATAAATAAATATAAATATATAAACAATACAAAACTGTGAACAGGACATGAAACAAGATCCCTAAGAAATTCCAGAGATGGGATTGGGTGCCTAGGAGAAGTGATATTCCCCTGCTGACCGGCCACATCCGTAATGAATCCTATGTATTGATCAGGTAAATGGAACATTTCGTCGTCAAAATTAGTATAAAAACAAAGGCTTTATAATTGGTATGAAACACTTCAACCAAAATAATCCCCGATGATAGGTTACATTTCTTAACAAGGTCATTATAACGAAGGTAGAATTTACGGAATGCTGACTTTTAAGGATGATGTTGAAATTTCTGTAACTAATCATTCAGTAGCCTACCTCGGTTTAAAAACTGAGAGCATGTTCTTGGTTATCGAATAAGTTTGGATAAGTATACACCATGTGCAGGTAATAGCGGAATGTTACTACATCAAAAAAGAAAAGTTGACGAGGGAAAAACTGAAGTCATCTCGTTCGTTTTAAAATTTATTTATTAGTTGGTCCTTATTGTGTAAAGTTAGTAAACATCCATATATTAAACAGATGTGGGAAAACTCTTGGTGCCATTATTTCAAGTTCCCTAAGACATATGAATGGAAGTACATCTGTCTAGTTTTAATTGATAAAACGTCATATATCTAAAGTAGAGTTGAAGGCCGAGCAATTTTTTCTTCTTCTCATGTAGAAGCTTTTAAATAAAGTCTTCTTTAAGGGAATATAAATGCAGGTCGGCAAATAAAGGTGCACAATTAGTACCCATTCAAATTCAAACAGTTTGTTGGAAGACCTGGTCTCCGAAGAATACGTAAATGTTGTGAATGAGGAACTCCAGTATCTTTTGAATATCAACTTTGGAGTACTTTTTGCGTAGAATCAGAGTAATTTTTAACAAAGTAATTTTATCGATGGCCAATCAGAATTTCCCAGTTCCAGTTTTATTGAAAAAACAGTTGTCTATAATATCAAAAAGCTTAGCTTTTGATTTATCGTGAGAAATGGTTGCAAAAAGTGTAGAAAACTCATACGTTTTGATATTATTAACTTTAGAAATAAAAAATGGTAATTTTAATTTTTCTTTCAGTTTTTTTTGGAGTTTTTGAGAATCCGCATCTGATTTACACCACTTCTAAAATATCCTGTAGCACAGTGCGTATGAACTTTTAGCTTTTTAGCAGTTAATAGTTCTATAAGGAGTAAATATAGGGGCTTGATAAAGCATTTACTGGACCTGGGAATGTATCCTTCAGTTGTTTGTAAGGATTTGTATAAAGTTAAGGAATCCAGAAAAGGTAGGATAGATCCAACTCACCTTGCTTGACTGGAATGATAAAAATATTAAACATTGAAATGTGATTTTGAAGAAAATAAACCTTAAAAAGTAAACTATAAGTATAGGTTGGATTCCTGCCAGACGTAGAATGAAAGTCAAGTTCTTCTACATGTACGCGGGTGTGTTAAGGAAGCATTTAATTCATTTCTCGGAAAATTTAATCCCCCCTTTTTTGAATAATATTATATTGTGAGAAATTGCTATTTTTGTGTGATGTCACAGTAAACATTTCCCGTATAAACGAAGCCCCGCCCCTTTATGCAGCCTTAACAATGCTGAGTAAAACTAAAAAAAAAATATGGGTTTTTTTTGCTCAAGTTGTGTTTAAGCTACATTATAAGTAATTTGGCATTGCAGTTTAATCTTACCATTGATGTAAGACATCTATTTAAGAAATAAAGTCCGCGTTTTCGTGAATGTTGCAGGATAACCTCCGAGGTCGAGAAATGTTGTTTGAAATATAAAAGCCGAGGCTTTTATGTTCCAAACATCATTTCGAGACCGAGGAAGTTATCCTGCATCATTCACGACAACAAAGACTTTATTTCTATTCTACTAACGGCTCTAAAATACAGTTGATCGATTTCTCTATAGAGAAACGAATTAGGTCACCATGTCGCAATTTCGCTGTTCCATTTAACACCAGAGGGTCAATCGATTGCAGAGAATGCAGACGATTTCAGCTTTTGTTGGATTAAAAATATCCTTTAATTATTTATAAATTTGCTTGTAACATATATTGATTAATTTTTCTGAATGAAAAATAACAAAACCAGTTGTCTATTTCATTGATTTATCAGTAAAATCACGGGAGTGTAAATGTTGTGGGGAGGTCCGTAGAACAGCCCCACTTGGCTATAAAACGGATATTTATCAGCTGTTTCAGGCAATACACACGTTTAGACTGCGGAAGACGACACATCGATGTGGTCTAAATAAGTACGAGGGCTGTTCGAAAATTATTGAGACAATTACTTTAACTCCATAAAGGGCAGAGATAATTTCAGGAAAATTCGTCAATATTTTATATCGAATGAATAAAAGAATTATACAAAATTTCTGATTTAAAGGATAATTAGATAAGTTCTGGTGAAATAATAAACATGCATATGTCTATTGACCTGGAGCAACATCGCTACGTCATTTTAACTTCACGTCAGCCGGAGATGATTTTGCGTGTGAAACGTTCGGGAAGCGTTTACTCTTCTTTCTTTGTTAGCATAATTATATACCCTACAAAAATCAAACTGTCTCTTTTCTTAAACGATTCTTTAGAAAATGTGTGCTGTTGCTTTTCTATTGTAAATTTTTCATGCATCATTTATACAGGATGACTTAGCATCATGCAGTGCTGATTTATGCAATGCAGGTCAACGTTATTAATTTCGTTATGGTAAAAATTGGTGGTCGTCCGGAGCTTTTGATCTTACTGTAGTTGAATTATAGGTTAGAAAAAAATATATACAGTACCAATGAAATACATGGAACAAACCCTTAGACATGTTTTTTTTCTCATTATTGTTTTAGCAGGTTGGTCAGTCTGGAAAGGAGTTTTACATAGTGTTACACAAAATTTTAGATCTCTTGCTGCTCTGCCTTGACGTCAAAATCCATTTTGTCGTCGTTATCAGAATTCTTTACCGCGCTTAATTTTTTTTAATGATCTCCATATTTCTGATCAGAATTCTAACAAACTTGCACAACATGAAGTCAAAATAAAATTAAAAAATTATATACATAAATTGAATTATTTTCGTTCTTATTATGGGTCCACCGGGGTGTTGAACATTGGTGTTACATATTTTCATTATCTGATTTTGTGACTGCGCCGAGTACCCCTACCATTGACACATTTATATACAGTTCAAGAAAAGAAATTTAATATTTGTAAAATATTTCTTGCTTTTATGAATTCTTAATGTTTGTTAAACGTATGTGCAAATTTTCACCGAAAGACGTTCATTAGAAAGGAAAATATACAGAATGTCTCAATAATTTCCGAACAGCCCTCGTATTAGATTATACAGTGAAATATTAATTTCAACTGTACAGATTTGACATGTGTTTCTGATCTGATAATTTTTTGATGACGTTCGTAATTGATTGGAGAATAATGTTCGCGACATTTCTTTGATCTCGGGCAATAATCGTAGTAGAATTGTATATATTCATACCGTAGACGGTTTTGCTGAAACTACACCCCACCAGAGCAGAGATAAGTTTTGTTATGTGATTTTTTTTGTATTCATAATACATTCTCAAAACAAGAAGAAAACAATAAAAACAATTAAAATAGACACAGAGTAAATGGTTACTGAAAAAAAAAAATCAAATATTTGTTTTGAACATTTAACAGTATGTAAATTGGAGTATACAAAAGTTTTGATTACTGAAGCAGTCCTCTCTACATTTAAGGCTTATTGAAAGGCGATTTTTGATCGCTTGTATCCCATTTAAAAAAAAAACAATGTTAAACAGTGAACATGGCGTTATGAATAGCAATTGCTCTGGTGGCATATTCCATGATGCGTGTTAACCGTGCCACCTTTTGATTTCGTTGTGACGTCATCGTTCAAAGTATTGAAACTGTGAGAAAAAAATTTAATTACTCTGTTATAAAAAAAGGAGAATAATTTTATAGTGTTTTTAACTTAAGAATGTTTTTCTTATGTATCTTAAATTCCTAAGATTCAGTTAAAGAGCTGAAATTGTTCTTGAAATAGATACACTATTGCAGAAATTTTCGCTTTGTCTGAACGTAAAACACCCGACCTTGAAGAGTTATCGTTCTTTGTAGCTATGTGCGTAAAAATTTACAGATAGATTAAAGATAAAGCAGCTCTGTTTACTTTGGAGAGAGTCTCTTCCGTCAATGATACGTACAATGACGTGCACACCAATAATACAATATTATTATGTTATAATACAATATATTTAAAATACTTCATCTTACTTCAGATGATTATTTGAACACAATCAAATGTCTTTCTCTGGTTGTTAGTACTGGAATTAACGTTAATTAGCGGATTATTTTAAAGCAACCGCGGTGAGTGCAGGTTCATAGTGGGAGAAAACAAAGAGTATGCAAATAAAATTATGTTTCTTTTTTAGATGGGCTCTTCTGAATATGTATCTTCGCTAGTCAAGGGTGACGGTCCGAGCGGATCGTCATGCAATCTTGGCGAGCGAAGATGTTGGAAACGTTTCTTGAGCTATGAGGTCAGAGAGGCTTTCGTGTTAAGACTTTTCACCAGGAGATTTGTCAACTTTCATAAAAAGCCTATTTACCGATGTTTTAGGATCACATTTTCGAATTATCAATGAGGACAAAAAATGAAATACTAACACGAAAAATGTTAAATCAAGGGAAATATTATTTTTCTTTTCGAAACCATTCAGGCTATAGGATCATGAAACAGACTTAAACTTAAGATAAATTTTCAATCGCCTGTAAAATGTTCATTAATGATTGAATTAATCTCCAAATTTAGAGGTAACGAGGCTTTTGTAAAGCAATATTGAAAAATATTTCAGTTTTAGTGTGTTTGACTACTACAATATTTTAGTGCTACATAAAGATTTTGACTTAAGCTTAAGACGATTCATGATCCCGGGGCCAGATATTGTTTGCTAAGCTAAGATTATTGACATTGCAGACTTGACAATGTTTTTTTTTAAGTGATATTTTTCTTTCGTCAATGTCATACCAAGTGGTCCACTGAACAAACGAATTATACACTATGTATAGTTTTTTGGTATTACCTGTGATCAATTCTTATTGGTAGTTATGCAACAACAACAGAAATCATTTGATACTACGAACTATTCTAATGATTTGTCAATTTAGTGAAATTTCCATAATATAGAAATGAAAATTAAACAAATAAATAAAATAAAAGCCTTGATGTCTTGCTCCAAACGTATCAGATACTCAGGAAACATAAAACAAGTATCTCTTCATTTGCTGCTGTTTGTATCTCTTTGGTTGTTCATCAAATCTTTCCTCATCTTGTGAACATCCTCAATAACACAGATTAAGTGCAGATCCACTTAGGTGCACCAAACACATTAAATTCTGAGCATACATACATTAAAAACAATGAATTATGAGTATGTAAACATTAATATCATTAATATGACGAATAAAACCTCAAGTAACCCCCCCCCCCCCCCCGCAAAAAAAAAATGTACATTGTAATCTAAATGCTAACAAAGTCTTTTGAATTTACTCCTACGAAAAAGAACAAGAGGCCCTTGGGCCTTAAGGGTCACCTGAGTATAATACAACAATTTAGAGGATCCATAGAGTATAAAATGGACTGAAAGGTGAAGCTTTGTTGCCCCAAAAGCAAGAAAAATAGGGTGATCAGGATCAACAAAATAATTAGTCTAGCATTCATTAACAGTTCATAAATTATGTTCTAATATGTTCCCCATTTATCACTATCACCATACAGTATATTAACAAACTATCAGTGCTTCTGTACTGTCTTATTCCTTGTTGAAATCTCTTACATTGACCTCTCTTGTCTTTGATGAACATTTAATAAGACAAGTTATTTTTGTCTCATTTTTATTTATCTATTACTTACAAGTCTACCTGATCATTTAAACTATGAAAGTACTTTTTGTATTATACAATAAAAATTCTTGCATAATTCTATTTAACCTTTCAAGTACATTATTTACAGTGATTAATTATCAAAAGTAAATGGCAAAGGGGAATAACTCCTCTCAGTAGATTATAAATTAATAGAGCCCTAGCCAGGACCAGAACACTTGACCAAATGGTCAAGATGTTCAAATATCTGGTAAAAATACCCTTCCTTATTAAAACTTTTACTCTTTTGCCTCTGATATGCCCAGGTGCAGAGAAGATTTTAAAGAAATAATGCATTTTTACTACAGATTCACTATTTTATCAATAGAGCCCCCCTCCCCATCGAGAGACACCAGAGCCTCTCACTCTGGGACCAGAAGTTTGCTCATCATAAGTAATCACTTTGTTTATCTGCTTAACACTAAGGATTATTTAATAGAATTAATGCATATTCACTACATTATCAAGAGCCCCACCCTTACACCAGCACATCTAACCCAGGGCTCATGCAGTTCACTACTCTGGAAGAAGCTCTCTTGGTCATCATGACTATACACATAGCTTCTTCGCTCTTTAACCAGAAGCAGAAAAGAATATTTTCAAAGAAATTTTGCTTTCTCACTAAATCATCAATAGAGTCCCCCCCCACCCCACCCCCCCCCCCCATTTCACCAGAACCCTAAACCCTGGAGCCATGAAATTCACAACTTTGGAAGAGTCATCCTTGCATATCATAACAATGTACTGAGTTTGCTTAAAAAATACCCAGGGGCAGAGAAGAAAATTTTCAAAGAAATAATTCACCTTCACTATAGGATCTATATTGCCCCACCCTAGCACCAGAACCCCTGTCCCTGGGGCCATGAATTTCATAATTTTGGAAGAGGCATCCTTGCTTATAATAACAATGTACTTAGTTTGTTTAAGTAATACCCAGGAGCAGAGAAGAAGATTTATAAATCATTAATGCATTTTCACTGTATAATAAATAGAGTCCCACCCTAACATCAGAACCCCTGAACCAGGGGCCATGAAATTCACAATTTTGGTAGAGGCATACTTGCTTATTTAAACTATGTCTTTAATTTGTTTAAATTATACCCAGAAGTAGAGAAGAAGATTTTAAAGAAATAATGCACTTTCACTATATGATCTATATAGCCCCGCCCTAGCCCCAGAACCCCTGACCCTGGGGCTGTGAATTTCACAATTTTGGAAGAGTCACTCTTGTTTATCATAACTATATATTGAATTTGTTTCAATAATGCCCAGGAGTAGAGAAGAAGATTTTCAGAGAAATAATGCACTTTCACTATATGATTTATATAGTCCCGTCCTAGCACCAGAACCCCTGACCCTGGGGCTATGAATTTTACAGTTTTGGTAGAGTTACTCTTGCTTATCATAACTATGTATTTAATTTGTTTTAAGAACATCCAGGAGTTGAGAAGAAGATTATCAAAGAAATAATGCACTTTCACTATAAGATGTATATAGCCCCGCCCTAGCACCAGAACCCCTGACCCTGGGGCTATGAATTTCACAATTTTTGTAGAGGGATCAATTCTTATTATAATCATGCCAACAGTTTGACTGCTTGATGTCCATGAGTAAAGAAGATTTTTAAAGATTGCATTAATTTTGTAGGTTTTAGCCCCACCCCTCTGGCCCCGGGGAGAGGGGCAGGGACCATGAAATTCACAAATTTTGTTCCCCTTCACACATAGATGCCATATGCTAAAATTGGCTGAAATTGGTTCGGCGGTTTCAGAGAAGAGGCTGAAAATGTTCAAATGTTAACACAGAACGCACGACGGAGGACGCACGACGACGGACGAAAACAGATAGCAATAGGTCACCTGAGTGACTCAGGTGACCTAAAAACTTCAAACACAAAAATAATGATGTGAGTATATAAATGTGTCTCAGAGATGGTTTCAGAAATTTACATATATTTCCTCTGAGGAAACAGAGCGGGAAACCAAATGGTAACACTTCCGGTATTCTTCCTGGAAAAGACATGAATATCACAGCTTACAGAAAAGAAGAATTTTTGAGGAAGTAGAAAAGTAGCTGCAAGTACATATTATATCAATTTCAGTTAGAATTTGCAATCTTTATAACTTCATAAATCAAACAAGAGTTTGTATATTAATCGTTGTTAAATTAGTATTAATAGTAAGAAATCAATTGGTTTGGTTTGATTGTTTGTTGTTTAACCTCTGTTACAACGCACTTTGAAAAATTACGCACTTTGAAAAAAAATTTCAAAGTGCGTTAATTTTGGGACCACGTTAACGCACTTTGAAAAAAAAATTCTTTTTCAAAGTGCGTTAATATCGACCATATTAACGCACTTTGAAAAAAAAAATGTGTACGGCTTGGTCAATAATCTTGCAAATTTTAGGTATGATAAATAATTATTTGAACCTGGTTGAATAACTTTTCGGTGATGACGTCAGGATCTGAGATATAGACGTTTAAAAGATTTTTAGGAGTTCTCTTCTTTCCAAAGGTTCTAGTAACTGTTATAAAAGGGAAATGGGTTCTTAGAAATAATGGAGGAATTATTGTTTAATAGCACAGTTCCGTTTCTTTTTTCTTTTCTTTTTAAAATCTTATCCAGTCTCTAATAAGTTCGGTAAATGTAGGTGTCGATAAGTGACTTAAAGCATCGCATTTTTATGCCCCCGGATCGAAAGATCCCGGGGGTATATTGTTTTTGTCCTGTCTGTCTGTTTGTCTGTTTATCTGTTTGTCTGTTGTCAACTTTAACCTTGCCCATAACTTTTGATTGGTTGGAGCTATGACTTTCATATTTCACATGTGTATTCCTTGTGACAAGACCTTTCTTTGGGTACCATCATATTTGACCTTTTGACCTTGATCTTGGAGTTTGACCCACTTTTGCAAAATTTTATGAGACTTTAACCTTGGCCATAACTTCTGAGCAGTTGGTGCTTGGGGTTTCAAACTTCACATGTGTATTCTTTGTGACAAGGCCTTCCTTTGGATACCAACAACTTTGACCTTTTGACCTTGACCTAGGAGTTTGACCTACTTTTGAAAAACTTTAACCTTGGCCATAACTTTTGAATGGTTGATGCTAGGGCTTTCATACTTCACATATGTAATTCTTGTGACATCACCTTCCTTTGAATACCAACCACTTTGTCCCTTTGACCTTGACATAGGAGTTTTACCTACTTTTGAAAAACTTTAACCTTGGCCATAACTTTTGAATGGTTGGTGCTAGGGCTTTAATACTTTACATATGTAATCCTTGTGACAAGACCTTCCTTTGGATACCAACAACTTTGAGCTTGACCTTGATGTTTTACTTACTTTTAAAAAACTTTAACCTTCGCCATAACTTTTGAACAGTTGCAGCTAGGGCTTTCAAATTTAACATTTTTTTTATCTTTTGGCCTGGATTCTGACTTGCATTTGAGAAACTTTATCTTTCGCCATAAGCTGCCATACGGGGGCATCAGTGTTTCACAAACACATCTTGTTCTTTCGGCAAAAGGGAGCAATTATGATTTTTCCATAGCATGAAAACTCTCTCTCTAGTAAGAAAGTAAACCTTAGCCACATTACTCACTCGACTGAAATTTTTACCTCGTTCACTAATAACGTTATGCAGTCAGGTTACTTTTAAATCTGTAATTTGGTATCATAAAAATGCTAGGCATGTCAAATAGCATGATTTAATTACCATATAAATGCATTTTTTCTGAGGAATCATTGTGGATACATTTTGAATAAAGGTTATGCGGATCTCTTCTTTAATATAGTCTGTTCATTGAAGTGTACAGCAGTTTCGTTTTCCTTTATATTGCATGTGATGCTTATATTTAATTGTATGAACCATACCAGTAATTTAATTTAATTGTTAGTTGAGAACACTTGCAAGTGAGGATCAGGTAAATACTGCACCCAATGCAGCCATTACTTGTTATAATCATGATTGTATTGTTTTTAATTGTACATGCCCATTGAGGGCCCTTGATTGGTGAATAAACATATTCATATTCATATAGTAGGGTGCGTAATTTTTTTTATCAGGAAAGCTTATCTCAATTTTTTCATCTATTTTACGTTAACTCAAATCTATTGAGAGAAATAATATCAATGTCATACCAGTTATGTAAATACATATAGTTGTGTAGGAAAGATAGAGGGTTGGGCTGAGGGACTTTCTACCTGTCTTCTCGTTCTAGTTGATGGTAGATCAATTCATCAGTTTATCGGAAGAAATGTAAATGTAACAATTTAATGCTGTCTATTATCAAAATATAAGTCCAGAATTTTTGTTTTATACGTATTTTTTCAAAGTGCGTTAAGTGTCTCCATGGTAAAAAATGTTGATGTACACTCTTAACGCACTTTGAAAAAAATTTTCAAAGTGCGTTGATTTTGTTCAAAATTTAACGCACTTTGAAAATTTTTTTCAAAGTGCGTTAATTTTGTCCCAATTTTAACGCACTTTGAAAAATTTTTTCAAAGTGCGTAAATTTTTCAAAGTGCGTTGCCACAAACGTCCCTCTCGAGAATTTTTCACTCATATGGACATGCCACTACTTGCCGGTGGAGGGCTACAAATTTTGACCTATACTCGGCACTCAGGGCCATTGAGCAGAGAGGGATTTTTTCGTGCCTGCACCTACTGCGACACGGGACCTCAGTTTATACGGTCCCACAGTTGGATTCGAACCCGCGACGTAAGGATCAACTCCTTACTCCGAGACTCTAGAGCAGAGGCTCTAACCACTGCGCCACGCGGGCGACGAAATCAACTGGAAACATGTACATCTATTTCCTCTTTCTACACTCACAAGCGTTG
Source organism: Saccostrea echinata (assembly GCF_033153115.1). NCBI lineage: Eukaryota > Metazoa > Mollusca > Bivalvia > Ostreida > Ostreidae > Saccostrea > Saccostrea echinata. Next base: position 1,000,190 of record NW_026889766.1, read on the forward strand.
TGATGACTTCTGGTCTCCTAGTCTGCATCTGTCGGACTCTTGTAAATATGTCCACTTCTCCATCAATACGAAGCTGTTGAATGGCGTTATGCAAAACACAGAATATACCGGCTGGACCAGCTCCGTTCCTTTGTAAAAATAAAATAATTATTTGGGAAAGAAACAACATATTTCTCAAATCATCGCATTAAAAAAAAAACCAAACAAAAAACAACAAAAAATTGTTCTGCAATGCATTTTTAGGGCATCATTAAAAGTATGCCCCAAGAACTTTTGCTATTCATGTCAAATGAATTATTAATAAATTTGTACAGGAAACAAGACCCATATTTTGCGAATGAAGATCTACTTCGATTTTTATTCTTATATATCTTCTTACTTGCTAACGACAAGAGAAGTTGAAGTTGATGCATTTTCTTTCTCAAGTAGCATTTTTGCACATTTTACAAGAGCCTCGTCATTGCCAGATGATGTTTGGTAGATATCGACATGCGCTTTTTGACCCTTAATTAGTTTATGAAAAATAAAAAAAAATAAATAAAAATTAATTCTAAATGCAGTGTATGTCAAAGGTCGTATTCATTCGTTTTCATTAGAAACTCGGAAATCTTGCCAAAGATTACAAAGATACGAGCTACCGTCTTACGCTGTTTGAAATCAGCAATCTATCTTGTAGAACGCCATTGATGTCACTTCCGGTATCTTTTGCCGTTATGGTAAAGGGCTGACAGTGTCGTGTTTCTCCTCTGTTGGGCAACCAGCTGTTTCCCTTTGAATTAAGGAAATATATAATAATAGACTTTTGGAACAGGATTGGAAAAAAAGAGTTCAACAACTAAAACTAAATAAAAATATATACTAAGGATGTAAACTGAGGAAGGACTTTCTCTAAAAAAGAATGTTTTATGATAAAAAATGGTAATGACATCCCAAATAAAGCGAAATTAAATTACTTCGTCAGTGTCATTTAGAACAATCAAAGCTGTTACTCCATGGTCCATACACAGTCGCCACAGATCGACCTCTGTGTCCAGTAAAGGTTTTTGTGTCATAATAAATCCATTTTGGTTTGTAAATGTCTGAAATATATTCAAAAAATTACAGAATAAACCTCTCTCTCCTGTACAGTTCTTTTTATTTTACATGTTTACGGGAATAGACCAACACCACAGCCCCCCTCACAAAACAGTCACACAAACCCTGCTTTTGAACAAAAAAATTATGAAGGGTACATACCGGAGCTATGACAGCATTTATATAGTCATTTCTTCCCTTAACGTATGTTGTAAGGTAGGGTCGGTATTTTGTTACTGAAGAAAAGAATATGCATGTATCATTACATAGAAATATATTACAAAACAAACAAATACACTAAACAAAGAAACAGTGCGAACCTGGTAAAATGTCCATATCCACATTTTTAGCCATATTCTCAAGTTTCTTTGCATCTTCCTTAGATCCATTATCGTCAACGGTTTTGAAAACAGATACAAACTAGAAAAAAATGCATTCTTTGATAAATATGGTTTTCTTCATAAAAAGTTACAGGAAAGCAATTATTCATGACTTCATGACTTTAATCAGGATATTTTCTGTATGTAATTGTCTTGATGCATTTTTATTTTTATTGCAATTGAAGGTAAGGACTAATAAATGCAATCATGGATTTGCTTTCTTGATGCTTTCATTCATAACATTCAGGTAAATTAATTTTGTACTATTTTTGAATAAGTGCACGAAAAGTAAGTAGAGTCAGACAATGCAAGCCATATTACTGAAATATGTACTTGATTATATAGTCGTACAGAATTTTCTGCTAGTCGGTATATTTTTACTTACCTGAAACTCATTTGCTAAAGTTTGTTGATTAAAAGGTGAAGTATCATTCAGCAAAGTGAGTACTTTTGTCTGAAAGTCACGTTCAGAAAGTATGACATCTTTTTCTTGAAATCCACAGAGAAGCGCCTTATGTAGGAACACATACTGCTCCTGAGATTTATAAAGATTAACAAAAATAAATAAATAAAAATAAATAAAAATAAATAAAAATAAAAAAATAAAACTTTCTCATTGTTTTAAGCCGGTAAGGTTGGGATATGTTTCAAGACAAATAAATATTACTATTTTTTTTTATATACTTAATCATGAGAAAATCAGGTAATCTTACAACTGTTTGAACCATGGTCATACGATCCTCTCTCATTTGCTTCACAAACTCAAAAACGTTGATCCGCCCAGTTTCTCTACCTTGTTGAAGTAACACATTCAGACCAATATATGTCCCCGTTCTCCCCACTCCGGCACTGCGAAATTTTCAAAAAGAATCAAAATTTATCAAAAATTGTCAAAACTTGAAATTAAAATTATATTTTAAAAATACCGCACTATATGGAACTTACGTAAGAGACTAATAACATTAATTTTCATCATTTTCTTAAATTAGAAAGCAATTCAAAAGCTTTTTGAATTATTGTATTATTCAGCTTATACATATTTTACAAAAGGGATGTTGTGTGAAATGTTTTTTTTTTCACTTACCTACTATCAATCAACTTACCTAAAGCAAACTAATAACTAAGGATCCTGGTTGATATCATTTGGTCACAGATCTGTGGAACTGACCAAATTCACTTACCTACAGTGAACTAATAACGGTAGACCTGGTTGATATTTCTTTTTCACAGTTCTATGGAATTGATTCAGTTCAATTTCACCAGGAGTGCCATGGTCTGGCCAAGCTGTGTAATGAAACTGATTGATTGTTCTTACTTCCTCCGACTATAAATACAACAGAGACAAATAATTATCATCTCGCAACAAAGTTAAATAGGATAAAGTAGGATAGTAACGAGTGTGTGGGGAGTGAATGTATGAGTGCGTTGGTTACGAAATTAATCATTTAAATCAAGGTTTACGTGCTATTTTGCAAAAGGATATTCTGCTTTGAGGTAACCTTGTTTTAAATAATTGAATGAGCTAAAAGCAATAAAAAAGTTTTCATTGCTACAGGCAAAATATCTAAATGCACACAGTCCGGATTAGACACGTTTAACTGTACATTGAAAATACATGAAAAAAAAATAGGGAAAATACGTTTAACTGTATATTGAAATTACATGAAAAACTAGAAAAAATACGAAGAACAGATTTGATTTGTGTGATGTTTAATATCATATAAGTATAAATTTATTCAGGTCTTGTTTTTAATGAATACTTACCAAAGTATTATTAAGCAAATGTGTTTTTGTTTACTTAAAGCAATTCATTGTCAACGGATTTGTAGAAATGGTCTAGCTTTTATGTAAAAACTTACTTTTTTTCTCTGGATTGAGAATTGTCGAATTGTATAGAAAGCATACGTAGTTTCTTCCAAAAGAGACACTTTACATGGACCAGACGTCATCGGTTGATTTCTACCTGGCCAATATTTCGTGCACTTATTCTGAAACATAACATATTTAAGTCAAATACTTAGTGTTTGACAAAGAAGAAAGTGTTTGCAAAAATAGCAAAAAAATCACAGTATACCTTTCCATTCTCAACAAGATTTGTCAACATGATAATGCAACCAATATTCTCTTGCCAAATCACTCTCCAAAAATCTTTCAATGTATTTTTTTGTGGACCTGCTTGAAAAACAAACTACAATAATTTCACAACGTTCAATAAATTTCATAGAATATTTCTTTTATTAGAAAAATTATCCTCAAGCATTTTACCACAAAAGTGCAGTTTAAAACAGTTTATGTCCTAACAAATAATTACTATAGTTAACTATAGTAAACTAAAGTTCACTATAGTTAGCAATAGTAAAACAAAGTATAAAAATTTCCCCATAGTAAATCAAAGTTTCAAACTGTTTACTATAGAAAATCAAAGTTTCGAAGTTATCACTACAAATAATTGTAAATCAAAGTATCAAAATTTCCCATATAGTGAATCAGAATTTCAAACTTTGCATTATATTTTATCAAGTTTTAACTATAATTTTTTTTATCATAGTATCAAAGTTTACACGACAGTGGATTTAAGTATCAAAGTTTGCACTAGAGTAAAGCAAAGTTTTAATTTTTTCACTTGTTTTTATATGTATATCATCATTTTTAAAAGTAGGTACTTCCATAGACTGGGGCATCACAACAAAGCAGTGTATTTTTTTTTATAGGGGAAGTGTATCTCCAAATTTTAATTTACAACATTTTTTACTGCAAATGCAATATTGTTATTTCTGATTTACTTTTAGAAAATTCTTATGAAAAATAAGAAAAATGTGAAAATATGAGAAAAAAATCCGAAAAATGTTAAGTAAATTTGATGGAGCAGGTAGTTTGGTTCTAAATTACTAGAATTTTATTCTATACTATATTTTTTTCTCCATGAAAATAAAACTTTAATTGAATCGGAATTATATTTAATTATTTTATAATTAATGTTGCTAATAGTCAGTCTTTCGAATGGCAAGATAATGTCATATTAAACTTCATATTAAAAATAATTTGTTTTAATTTTGAGAGAGGGTAGTATAAACATTTCTCTAAGCTTTTGTGAATTTTAACTATGAATTATTACATAATTTCCAGAATTTGAATCCAAAACACAATACTATACAATAGTTATTCAAAATATCCACTATCTTAAATAAAAGTTTCAAAGTTTTCACTATCTTAAATCAGAGTGTCAAGTTTTCACTATGGTAAGTGTTAGTGTTAGCTATAGTCAATCAAAATTTTGACGTGTTAGCTATTGTCAATGAAAGTTTCAAAGATTTCACTAAAGTTAATTAAAACTTCTAGGATTTAACCATAGTGGACAAAAGTTTCAGTGTTCACTATAGTAAATTAAACTGAGTACTTTGACATTATAGTTCATTATAGTAAATTATAGTTTACTTTAGTAATGTTTGAAAGGGCAAATAAAGCACGATGCATGTTTTGTTTTTTGCAGTAGTACAACCTTTTCTTATAGTAAACATTGAAAGAATAAGAGTCACACAGCTTTCGCCCAGAATATCAAAAAAGGTTAAACAGGTGATAAGTAATGAATATATGCCGAATACACTTCTGCAGGGAAAATTATCAGATAGTTTTAGGCACGTTAGGGACGAAAACTGTTTGATTTTTTTTTCATACAAAATTGCATGAGGCTTATATCGTACTTAAAACATTGCTCTTTAATAGACACATTTTTGATTTACCTGAGATAGTACGATATATTAACAAAAGACAAAAGTGTTATTGACCATTGAAGCAATTCTTTCATGAATACATGCTTGAATGAAAATAACTCTGTATTTTTTTAATCAGCTACACAATTATGGGTATTTGAAGTAATATAAATGATTGGAATGGAGAGTAGGGCTGAAATATCCGTATGGATATGAATTGGATTATGATACAGACAGTTTAGTGAATGATGTTTTAGGGAATGGAAAGGAAAATGAAGATTTGAATTCGATTTGAGCTGAACAATCACAGAAGATAATGCAGATGCTAAAGGTACATGTATATGTATTTCTAAATAACGACATTGAGAATCAATTTTTGAGGGATTGCATGTGAATTGGATGAATTTTAAATGTAACCAGAAGTAGAACTCTTCTGTAATTAAAATGACAGATTTACCAGCCAACTCTGCTTTATAAAAAAACAGAATAAGAGAATATCTAAATTTTTAACAGTAAATGAAGGCATCACTTAAAGTCTAGCAAGTTTATTTTATGTTATTTAGTATACCAGGGTTCTAAAAGTCCGCAGACAATGTCAATCTTCGTTACATTACTTTCAAGAAATTTAAAATAAGCACTTTATTATATGTAAACATATTTATATTGTTGGTGTGTGAAGTTTCATGTCATTCGATTAATAGAACTCAATATATTTCATTTTAAAATCAACGTGTTTGATAACACGGAGCACACTTAACAACATTATATAACCTCAAAAACATAGCGTCATCATGTTCTCAAAATATTCTTCCTTTTAAATATATGGAGATAACGAACAGTATTCAAGCTCAAAAGTCCATTAATCAATACAAAATAGGAGCAGAGCAAACACGGACCTCTAAACATCAGAGGTGGGATCAGGTGCCATGGAGGAGTGAGCATCCCCTGCCGACCGGTCACACCCGCCGTGTGCTCCTTGTCATGATCGGGATATATATATATATATATATATATATATATATATATATATATATATATATATATATATATATATATTTTACACAGCACAGTCTGTCCATTATCTGCTCATTAAAAACGTGTTTCTATCAATTGAAATTATTTTTTTTTTAAATTTTCCAGTATAACATAATTTTGTTTGTCAATTTTTTTTTTTACCACTTAACTATGCTTTCACAAGATCGGCAACCGTGAAGCGGCTTTCTCTTTCCAAGACCTTACTAAATGAACGTTATTGGTTAGATTTTTTTTACAGAAAATCCATTTTCCCACAGATTGTTCTCGTCTGATACAAATTCCATGGCATTCAAATACCGTCTGGGCCATTTGCACAAAAACACATGCTTGCCTCTCTTTTGAGATACTTCATGTTTCCTACATTTTTAGATTTTATTCTGACGTTTTCCAGAGTACAACAGTAAATTGTATCGTAAACTGCTGCTTCGTGATGTTTTACGCCGTCACCTTTTTGGTTTTTTCATTGAGGACTACCAATCTTCAATAATTGATTTCTTTTCCATGAAGGAAACTCATAATTCATAATTTTGAATATGAAACGATGTAACATGCAGTTCTTAATTTGATCGTCTAGATTATTTTTGGTTTGAGCCATTTTACTGAGGCAATGACTACAGGCATCAATTAGTGTATATTCTTTGTAAATTACTAAATTTTGACTTGCTCCGCGAACTAATTTTCGCAGTTTTTAACTCCTAATAAGTTTGAACTAAATCAAGATATTTTAAAAAAATTTAATACAAATCATTTAAACTTATTGTTTCATTATTTCTAACAAATTTGGATATAATATGACGTTAAATAAAAACAAGATATGACAGAAATCCACGAACTTTCCGAACAACTCTCGTGCAAGGGGCTCGTGTTTGAATTAATTTATCTCATCCTACTTCAGAATATTCTTTTCATTGGAGGTCAATTTTTTTTAATTCTGTATGATCAGTAAATAATTATTCTATTTTAAAATAACTACGTACACATAAGATCAAATATTTAGCTATTTGCTTAAAAATGACACTTTTTGTCCGATTTTGAAGGATATCAGTACTGAGACAGTCTGATATTTCACTTAAGGACATAGGCAATGTAGTTTGAATTTTATTGTCTTTTTCCCTGGAGTTGAAGAGTTCCAATACTTAAAGGAACTGTATGCTACACTTTAATGTCTATATATGGTGCTGTACACTTCCTCCAAAACACATTTGGGTAGACAAAACATCTAGAATATATGTTTAGTAATTTTTGTATATTTTTCTTTGAATTATACAAGAATTTTCATCAATGATAAATATAGTTAATAATGATGACCTTAGATCACTGATTTTAAAAGGTCCTAAATATAGGGAACCCCGATCCGTCAACTGGCGTCGGAATTGCATAAATATTATGGATTCTGTAGAGGAGTACGCCAGGCGATGGGCCAGACATGAAAAAAAGACCTGGACACTTTGTCAGAATGGATTAAATGTATCAGGTGTATGTTAAAATCCCGCATTAAAAGATTGAGGGGTAATATGAGAACCATCTATCCTTCTGTATTCAATAATCCAGAAGTGAAAAAAAAATTAGATAGATTACATGATCAGTACCTACTGGTCCCTGCTGACAAAGCAGGTAACAACATTGTCTTTGTTTGTAAGGCTCATTATATTAAATGTGTTTTAGAGGAACTTGGATTTAATTCTACAAGTGGTAATCCAACTTATACTCATAGTTCTCTTTCTAAGGAAGGAATTCTTCAAAATCATATGTCAGTTTTGAATATTTTTAATATTCCAAACAACCAAAATGAATTTGAATTACCATATCTATATTGGATTCCGAAACTTCATAAAAATCCTTACAAACAAAGATACATAGCGGGTTCTAGCAAATGTTCAACCAAGCCTCTTTCTTTACTCCTCACTAAGATATTAACAGTAGTGAAGGGGAAACTTCAAGAGTACTGTGCAACAATATATTCGAGAAGTGGTATAAATCAGATGTGTATACTTAAAAATTCCAAGGAACTTTTGGAAAAATTGAAATCACAGGATTTTACCAAAATCAACGGTGTAAAAACTTACGACTTTTCAACTTTATATACACAATCATTCCTCACGATAAATTAAAATCCAGGCTTTTTGATATCATTAACAGCTGCTTTTTCAATAAAAATGGAACTCGTAAATTTGCTTACCTTGTCATTGGTCATTTGCAAAATTATTTTGTTAAAAAACATTCTGATTGCACACACAAGTACTCTGAAGTTGACATTAAAAAGATACTTGAGTTTCTGATTGACATCTATGTGTTTTTTTGAGACCAGGTCTATTGGAATTCCCATGGGTACCAATTGTGCCCCGTTATTAGCAGACCTTTTTTGGCATTCATATGAAGCAGAATTTGTCCAAAATCTTATACGTGATAACAAGAAAACACTTGCTGTGGCCTTCCACTCGACATTTAGATAAATCGACGACGTATTGTCAATTAATATACAATTATGGACTCTTTCGATGGTGAATAGGGTTTGTTATTCACCAGAAAAATATCAATATTGACCGAGGCGAAGCCGAGGTCAATATTGATATTTTTCTGGTGAATAACAAACCCTATTCACCATCGAAAGAGTCCATAATTGTTTTATTATATAGTCAGGATTTAATGAATAAGACATTGAAGGCCGCCTGACGATTCCATTTTCATTAACGAACTTCTGTTGTAGAAAAATAAAAAATGTCCAGATTACAACCTATAACCTCCGTGTTTTCCTTTTGATGTGCGTAAGACATCGAAATGTTAAGAAAATAATCCTGCGATAGACTTGCGGAACAATTTTTCCTGCTCATATATTCAGCTAGCTCCGACCGTTGCAACCCTTGTTTTTCAACGTTGTTTGGGGTATTGATTGTGACGTCACAATGACACTGCACGCGCACTGACCCTCCGGTGAATACGGCTTCAAATCCGGTGAATATGTAGTGTTATGAACTGTTTGCGTTTGTATAGATTATTTAGGGGCTATTTATAGACTATATAATAACAATTGTTATTTCCATTCTTATGTCGATACGATATATCCCGGTGAGCTTGAGATAAAAGATACTACAGAGTGTGACACATCTGTTTCATATTTGGATATTTTACTTGAAAAAGACGTTAACGGTAATCTAACAACCATGACTTTAACTTTTCAATCGTCAACTTCCCTTACTTACGCAGCAATATACCTTCATCATCTGCATACGGGGTTTATATCTTTCATCATCTGCATGCGGGGTTTATATCTCTCAGTTGATTCGATACGCAAGATCATGCTCTACGTATGCACAATTTCTAAAACGAGGTAAATTACTGACAAACAAGTTGATGAAACAAGAATATCAACAGTCTCGTTTAAAGTCATCATTTCGTAAGTTCTATGGTCGATGCAATGACCTTGTCAGCAAATAATTTATCATTGAGTCAAATGCTTACTGACGTTTTTCATATTAATTGTTTTGCCATTATTTACACTCTGAATTGTCGACGGATTTTTCCGTTATTTCCCGATCATGGCAAGGAGCACACGGCGGGTATGACCGGTCGGCAGGAGATGCTTACTCGTCCATGGCACTTGATCCCACCTCTGATGTTTTGGGGGTCCGTGTTTACTCTGCACCTATTTTGTAATGTTTTATGGACTTTTGAGCTTGAATACTGTTCGTTATCTCCATATATTTCATTTCAAAACCCCTGGTAATGCATGCTGATTTTTTGTCAACGAACATTTGATGGCGCTATAATCTTAAATTAAGAATATCTTGAAAAATTATCAGTAGGTAAGGTACGTTGCGTATGTCCTTAATATCAACTGCAGACTGCTCACTAATATTGGACTGCCACGGGTAAACTTTTAGACTGCAATGTTATAAATATTGTTATCTTTTTAACTGATCATTAATTACTTATCTGAACTGGATGGAATGGTAGTGAAAACCGCAAACAATAATCATGATAAGGGTAAAGTTAATCACCTTGTGCTGCTATGAAGCGCCTTTCCCCATCACAATCCTGAAAAGATGAGTGTAAAATATAGTCATTTTCTTACCCGCATTTAGAATACAATATGTTTGCCTAAAGAGAAAGTATAAAATCTTACCTTTATATAACTTGCGTTGATGTAATCATTATCATGTCCATCCCATTTCTCTTCAAGAATTACTCTCGAATGATCATCTAAAACATTAAACTAATACTTTTATAGGAAGTTTACAGCACTGGTTAGATTCTTATACTAATACATTGTATGTGCTCTCGTTATTTAAGAAATAGTTACATTTTAAATTATCTTGAAATGAATATCTAAATAAGAAAAGACAGGAAAAATACATGACGAAAATGTAAAAGTAAAGAAAATAAATCATAACATTTCAATATTTCTGGCATTAGCACAAAGTTTTGCATATATTTACTTTAAGAACCAGCAGGTCTGTTCAAAGGAAAAAAAGAAAATGTATATATAAGTTTAATTATTTAAGTATTTATTTGAAAAATTAAGACATTAAACCATGCTTTATAAACCACAAATAACGGTTTATTTCTTTTCTTCGAAAAAAAGGAACTATTGGATATTCAATTTACTGTAATGAAGGAGGAACTTCAGGAGTTCTGTACAACAGTACATGTGTATATTCGAAAAGTTAAATCAGATATGGATACTTTAAACTCCAAAGAACTTTTAGAAAACTTGAAATCACAAAATTTTACTCAAATCAATAACATCAAAACCAACGACTTTTCAACACTTTATACAATCATCCCGCACGATAAATTGAAGTCCAGGCTTTTTGACATCATAGACAGTTGCTTTTCCAATAAAAATGGAACTCGCGAATATACGTAACCTTGTCATTGGTCATTTACAAAATTATTTTGTTAAAAAGCATTCCGATTGTACTCACAAGTACTGTGAAGTTAATATTAAAATGAAGCTTGAGTTTCTGATTGACAATATCTATGTAGTTTTTGGAGATCAGGTCTTCCAAAAATCTGTTGGAATTCCCATGGGTACCAATTGCGCCCCTTATTTGCAGACCTATTTTCGTATTTATATGAAGCAGAATTACATGTAGCAGCATATGAAGCAGAATTTATTCAAAAACTTCTACATGAGTTATATCGACGACGTATTATCAATTAACAATAGTTACTTTCATTCATATGTCGACTCAATATATCCCAGTGAGCTTGAAATAAAAGATACCACACATCTGTTTCATATTAAGATATTTTACTAGGAAAAAAACGTTAATGGTAACCTAACAACAAAGCTTTATGATAAAGGTGATCACTTCAACTTTTCAATCGTCAACTTCCCCTACTTATGAGCAGTATACCCTTATCGCCTGCATATGGGGTTTATGTATCTCAGTTGATTCGATGCGCAAGAGCATGCTCTATGTATGAACAATTTCTAAAACGAGGCAAACTATTGACAGACAAGTTGATGAAACAAGGATATCGACAGTCTCGTTTGAAGTCCTCATTTCGCATGTTTTACGGTCCATACAATGACCTTGACAGCACATACAACCTATCATTAAGTCAACTGCTGACTGGTGTTTTTCATACTAAATGTTAGGCCATTACTTTTACACTGAACTTTCTACAGATTTTTCCGGGTTTTTTTCGATCATGACAAGCAGCACACGGTGGGTGTGACCAGTCGTCAGGGATGCTCACTCCTCCATGGCATCTGATCAAACCTTTAAATTCTGAGGCCCATGTTTGCTCTACTCCAAATTTGTATCGATTCATTGGACTTTCGAGATTGAATACTGTTTATTATCTTTATATTTCACGTAATGTTGACTTACGGTTGCTTTATTTTTTTTTTTTTTAATTTAGGCTTGGGGTTAAAACTTCATTTACAAATCGTTTCAAGGGGGCCTCTTTACTATTCCTATTTAAAAATTCAATGAGGAATCAGACGGAAATGAAAATAAGACATTATAAACAGGGAGAATTTTTACAGGGGAATGTCGTTTTAAATCTGTTCTTGGTGACATTTTCTTTCTTCTTGGCCGCATTGCATTTGTTTTCGTCTTTAGAAGGTAATCTCTGGAAAACAATAAAGCATTTAAAAATAAATAAACTACTGATAATCGGTTTTCAACTCATATTAAAACCTTGAAGAAAATTGATGAATATCTTCATATTCAAATGGACTTATTTCTTATCCTTAATAAATACATAGTGGGTGACAGTGAATGATTTACAAAGCCTCTTCCTTTACTTCTCACCAAAATATTAACAGCAGTGAAGGAGATACGATACTTAGAAACTCAAGGAACTTTTAGAAAATTTGCAATCACAAAATTTTACTAAAATTAATAGTACCAAAACGTACGACTTTCCAATACTTGATACAATTATTCCCTAGGATAAACAAAAAATTTTATATCATGGACGGCTGCTTTTTTTCAATAAAAATGGAACTGGAAGATTTCCATGTCTTGTCATCGGTAATTTGCAAATTATTTGATTAAAAACATTCTGATCATACTTTGAAGTTAATATTAAAAAGATGCTTGAGTTTCTGACTGACAGTATCTATGTAGTTTTTGGAGATCAGGGTTTGTATGCATAAAAATTCTTAAGTTAAGTTAAGCATATACGTTTTCTAAGTATCGTATCTCCTTCACTGCTGTTAATATTTTGGTGAGAAGTAAAGGAAGAGGCTTTGTAAATCATTCACTGTCACCCACTATGTATTTATTAAGGATAAGAAATAAGTTCTTTTTCCTGCTTAGCAGATTGGAATTTTACTTAGCATCTTGCGTAGAATGTTGCATAAAACTTTTCAACTCTTAAGTGTATGCATGCTCAGTTTAAGCTTAAGTTAAGCATGGTCTTTAATATCTTAAGTTCTTAAACATATTGCTTAAGATTTTTCAAAGAGCGTATTCACACAAAAATAAATAAATGAATTTTGCAAAAAATGAAATAAAAGAAAAATGAAGAGTAATTAAATCAATGATATAGATAACAATCTGTATGTATCCACTTTATTATGTGGCATTTACATACTTTGTTGGACGCTAGCGATTTATTATCAAAACGGTTTTAAATATGACGTCATTTGACTGTTCCGTATTTTTTCAACGTCCAGCACTTGTGACAATGCAGCCCTTTTCATGTTCAGTGCACCAGTGCGATGTACTTCTAGATATATGTTAAATGATTTTTACATTACTAAGGATGTGCGATTTTATCGGTATACCGGTATATCGTAATTCTTGATTGTGTGATAGTTACGTATCATGATACGGAGACTAAAATATCGGTATTTAGATACCCAGTAAGAAGTTCCAGAAATTATTCATTTATTTGTTCAATCTTTCAAATTACATTTACAGAAAGTGTCAAAAATGTTGAAAACGGTAAAAGAACGGCATCCTAGCATCCAAAATGCTAGATATTATGTGAATAAAAAATGAAAAAAAAGTGAAGTTATGTTTTTCCAGCATATTTTTGCGGCAAAAATATGAATGTTCATTTAAAATCACTGTAAAAATTGCTCGTAAAAATATCACATTATGGTGATATTTGTTTGTGTGGATGAGTGTGTGTGTGTGTGGGGGGGGATGAAGAGGGGATCGTGATATATCGCGATACAAAATTTTTGGCAATACCCATTCCTATACATTACGTCAAAAGAATTTGATTTAAATGTATCCCATATTACATGTGCAGGTAATCTATACAATCATTCAATCGTCAATTGCAGATCAATAAAGATGTCAATAATTAAAAAAAACTAAAATATAAATAGCTCAAAACTACTGATTAAGTATCGAGAGAGAGGGAGAGAGACTCTAATGACTTTGTATTCAGAAAAAGCGCTAAATACTACGCATGTGATTATATAAACCGAAAAGGAAGCAAACCTAAGTTCATCGTGTAAAAAAGTGTACATTATGTCCTTTTATTCTCTAAAATATAACTTCAATTTCAAAGCTAATAAAGTTTGATTCACTTTGCCTCTCAATTGTGCCACATTTTCTCTACCAGTTTGCAATTTAGAAGAGGTAGAGTTTGTCTTGTTCGTGATATTAAATTTCTCCATGTCTGTCTTTTCTTCAAAGTAGTATCCTCCGTGGAAGTCCTGCCTTCCACCGAACGACTTTAACAAAGGAATTGTTTTGAGTGAAATATTTTCGAAGGGACATTAAACAAACAAATACAAAACCCTCTGATATGAGCATGATTAATATTATCGGGTTATTTTGACTAATATGTGGTATATTTTTTTTCTTGTTCAAAGATTACTATGATAATAATCATTAAATCATGACACTATATCAATGCTATGACAAATTACACAATAAAAGGATTTCTTTTAGTATCATGACGATGACATTGCTTTGTAGTTCTAAATACAGTTTTCACATCCGTTGAACAAAAATAAATTTTGTCCAACATCCTTTGAACAAAAATAAATTTTGTCCAAAGTATCAAGTTGATTTTGTTTGTAATGTTAGTGATGTGAACCTAATATAATTGTTATATCATTTTCCTGATCATAGAGATATTACCATAAACTACGTATTGTAATGTAAGATCTCATAAATCAAACCTTCTTGTGAAGTATTGTTTTTACGAAAACTCAAGGCTCAGATAACTAAACATAAATAAACACAATAGGAATCCTACACGCTTCCATAGGTTTAAGACAGGAAACAAAAATGATTATATTAAAAAAAATACTTCTTTAAAAAGTTTCCTACGCGCATACAACTTGCTATATGCGCCATAAACCATGCGTTTGTCAACTTCACACGTTTTCATTAGTTTTCATTTGGTATTTAAATAGGTATTAGCTATATTCCCTCCAACTTTCATACATCAAACAGATCCACATTCAACAAATCCGACATACTTTATTCATGTATAAGAAATTATCTTAGTATATTACATTGAACTCTAGCTATTTCTAACTGCCTAGAAAATACCTGATATTCCAAGAGAAATAGGTTCTCTTTTCCCTCGCTTTTTGATGCAATAACATTCTGTAGTTCATCAATTCTTATATCTGTGCTTATTTGACTTGTGTTGTAGTATTGAGAATCATCGGCGGAGTCCAGACTTGGCAATTGTACTTGAAGAGACGCTTGGGACGAATTGCCTTTTAATTTCAATATTCGTCAATTAATGTAAGATTTGTTCTCACATGGAAACACTTTACCAACATATCTTTGTATTTGTTTTTGTATTTGTTTTAATGTTAGCTTTTAGATTTACTACGATTACTTACTGCTCATATTTGATTGTTTCCTGTATGTGATTTTGCATTCTTTATCGGAATTTACAGATGAGACTCCTATTTCTTTTGAATCCTTGCTCATATTAAACCTTCGTCTTCAAATAAAATAGGCTAAGAGTGAGACATGAATTCATTGCAAAAGAAATGTACTTATAATAGATACAAAAACAAAATTAAAACAAGAGGCCCATGGACCACATCGCTCAACTGAGCACTATGGCTTGGAAAAAGGCAGAAATTACAATGTAGTTCAGCATTAAAAAGAATAAATGCATAAGGGGGTTGTGATTTGAACAAACTTTAATCTACACTAAGGATGATTACATATTCTCTGCCGAACTGTGACTTTTTTCCCTATAAGTTTGGACTTTCATTGTGATCCCACCCTATCAATACGGGTCATGATTTGAACAAATCTGAATCTACACTACTCGAGGATGCTTCCATATAACTAATCATGGCTTTGCTATTCTTGAGAAGATTTGAAAAAAAATTCCTATGTATTCCTATGTATAATTTTGCTCGTCCATTATGGCTCTACTTTACCCCCTGAGAGACATGTTTTGAACAAACTGGAATCTACATTATCTGAGGATGCTTCCAAATAGATAATGACCAACCATGGTCTTGCTTTTCATGAGAATAAGATTTTTCCTATACACTCCTATGTAAAACGTGTCCAGTGTGGCCCCATCCTACCCCTAGGGGTACTGATTTGAACAAAACTAAATTTACACTACCCCAGGATGCTTCCATATAAATATGTATGACCAATCATAACTTTGTTATTCTCTAGAACAAAATTCTTAAAGACCTATCCTTTATAGTCCTATGTAAAAATTTGATCGTCCATTGTGGCCCAACCCTACCCCTGGGTGTCATAATTTGAATAAACTAGAATCTACCCTACCTGAGGATGCTACAATATAAATATGACTGTCATAGCTTTGTTGTTCTTAGGAACAAGATTTTAAAAGATTTTCTTATATATTCCTATGAATAACTTTGCTTGTCCAATGTGGCTCCACCCTATCTCGGGGGTCATGATTTGAACAAATCTGAATCTACACTACCTGAGGATGCTTCCATATAAATATGCCAAATCATGGCTTTGCTGTTCTTGAGAAGACTTTTAAAATTTTTTTCCTATATATTCCCATGTAAAACTTCGCTCGTTCATTGTGGCCCCAACCTACCACCAGGGGTCATGATTTGAACAAACTTGAATCTACACTACCTTAGGATGATTCAATATAAGTTGGCCTAGTGGTTCATGAGAAGATTTTTTAAAGATGCCATTAATTTTTCACTAATTTGTATTTAACTTCCCTTGGAAGAGGGCGTGGCCCTTCATTTAAAACAAATTGAATCCTTGTCATCCAAGAATACTTTGTACCAAGTTTGGTTGAAATTGGACCAGCGGATCTGGAGAAAAAGAGTAAATTGAGAAAAGTTTACAACGAAAACGACGACGGCAGACAACGGACAAATTTCGATCAGGAAAGCTCACTTGAGCCTTGACTCAGTTGAACAAAAAAACAACAAAATAGATGGGGAAAAAAGTGAAAACGCAGAACAAAAACAGGAAAAAAAAAACCCAAAAGCAAAGTACAAGAAGTATTTCTGTCACCAACAAGAAAATTTAACTAAAAAATATGCTTTAAAATAATACAAAAGCAGTGCAGGATCAGTTAAATGATTCTGCGCTCATTTTTGGAACGCTATTTGTCGTATGTAGTTATTCAACATTTATTAACAATTAAAGTTGTTATATGAAATATCTGGAGATAACGAACAGTATTCAAGCTCAAAAGTCCATTAAACAATACAAAATAGGAGCAGAGTAAACACGGACCTCCAAAACATCAGACGTGGGATCAGGTACCATGGAGGAGTGAGCATCCCCTGCCGACCGTTCACACCCGCCGTGTGCTCCTTGTCATGATCGGGAAATAACGGATATATCCGTCAGTTACAATTCAGTGTTTAAATAATGGCCTAACAATTAGTACGAAAAACGTCAGTCAGCATTTGACTCAAAGATAAAGTGTAACATTCATCGACTTTAGGAAAAGTGAATTTGGCATTATGTTAATAGATACGTGTTATATGATAAGACGAAAACATCTTTTGGACCTGTAATATACGTCCTTTAAGCTAAAAATAATTTGCGTCTATAACTGAGATTTTCTGTTTAGCTTTTTCTGGAAGAATGCTCATATGAAATCATTTTAATTTAAAATGTTACCGCAATGCAATTAGATAACATCCTACATTTATCACAGATACACTCATTTTTAAGGCTTAAATTAAAATTTAAATCTAAAATCTGTTGTAAGCACTTCTGAAAAAAAAAAGACTAACATACAGGAAGACTTTTATGCAGGTTTCATTTTACTAAAAAAAACACATATTACATTTTTAGTTTTAAAAATAATCGAAGCACATTATAAAACAGTATACCGGGTACCTTACAAATATAGCAACGCAGATAACTAACACTATAAGTATGATTAATATTGTTACGACCCCTCCAATAACTCCACCAGAGCCTCCTTCTAAGGGTAAAGACAAAGCTGAAATGAAGGAGGTATTAGATAAAAGTAGGATATTAAATGATTTTCATGTATCAATTTGTTTTTTCTTGAAGGAAGTAATAGTTATTTATTGGAGGTAAAGGGCATTTATAATTATATCAAATAGTGTCATGTTAAAAAAATGAATTCACTCTTTAGACATTAAAATGAAACTTTCGTTTCTTAATTATTAAAATCTAGAGCAGTTTAAATAACAGCTATTTATTTAAGAAAAAATAATTTATTGAGGAAAAGTTGAGGTACTCGACACTCTTAATACATACAATCACATTTGACACCTTTCCTTTTTCCCTGACATCCAAGCAAACAGTGCCCGTTGGCTTTGTTGCATGTATTTTTATTACAATATCTACACTCTTGATTGCAACTTGGTCCGAAAAATCCATTTTCACAAACTGCAATACAATTATTTACATTTTTGTTGAAAAATCTACACCTTAGAATAATTGATTATTATAGAAATACAGCACTATCATTAAAATTCTCACAGAATGAAAGAAAATAGCCCTATCAAAATTACTATAGTTATCTATGGTAAACTAGGTTTTCAATAGAATTAACGTTTTATTACAAAAATTTTTATGATTTTTATTATGATTTTTGAATTGATTTTATTCTCTAAGTCTAGAATGTGATTTTTTGAACTACGAAAAGAAATACAGGGTGTTTCATAATATATGTTACATTTTTTAAATCTAATTATTTTTCTTACCTATCATATTTCTAGTACAAAATATTCACATTTTAAACATCAAATTCTGCATTTTTGTTCCATGAGAAAAAGTCATGGATATCACGGTATTACACTGATTAATTGTGACATAAATGCCAATGTCATAATTTGAATATTTTTCGAAATGGACTTAACTTTTCAACATATTGCTGAATTGTAAAGCATTTTTTTTTCAATACATGTCGCCAACATTCATTCAGAAGTTGTAGAAGAAGGAAATAATCCAAAAGAATGGAAGCTTTCTAGGATGCTTTTCAGAAGGCTAGTAAGAAGGCTAAAGGACAGGGACGGGCAAAATGCGATAAATGACACGGTGCTTCAGAAAGCCTACGGACTTCAAGAGCCGAAGATTTAATTGGTGAAGTAGAGACTCTTAATTTAGCAAACTTCTGAGAAGTGTCAGATGGATGCTTTAGAAATTTATGCTGGCAATATCAGCATTTCCAGCATATATTGGACTTTGAAATATGATATGAAGTTATTAGCGTACAAATTTTCAATAATGATATACCCAAAGGAAAGAGTTTGACCTCTGCATTTGTCAATCTCAATCTTTGGGCCTTTTTTCTGTAGGGGTTCTTTAGGAACAGGATCTACAGTCCTAGACCAGAGATACTGAATGAACTCAAAAAGATCGTAAAACTTCAAATGAGAAGTCTCTAAGCAAACATGTGTGACAAGGTTATACAAATTTCAAGAAGCAATTTTCATTTGTAGTTGAAATAGTGGAGATCATGTAGAACAATGTAATGTTATTTGGGCTTTTTACGTTGTGAAATTCAACATTACAAAAATGACGTAAATTAGAAATTTTGCCAATTTTCATTAATGTTTGAGATTTTGTCCAGTGTTTAATATTTTAGTTGGCAATTGTACATAATGAATCTTATGGATACATGTATCAAATTGATAAAATCACTTGTCTGTATCTTTTTCTTGTGTTTGTCAAATTGAAGATTCAAAATGTAACATATATTATGAAACACCCTGTATTACTTTATATTCACTTATAATTTACAAAATTTGCATCACTGATATGGAACTTAAGATATAATCAGGCTCTAAATGTAAAAAATAAAAATTTTAGAGTAAAGTTTTACAGTAAGCCATAGTATTGACTATTATATACAGTTATGTACTCTTTTTGTGATGATTGTTGTTTGACGGATATCAAACCATATTTACCACTAAAAGTCCATAATTGTTTTTTTTAAATATAGTCCGGATTAAAAGACACTGAAGGAATGAAGTGTCGTTTGTGAAATCGCAAATGCCGCTGCATGCATACTGACCCTCCTGTGAATACGGTTTCAGTTCCAGTGAATATGTAGTGTTAAGGATTATTTGCATTTGAACAGATTATATAAGAACTATATTTGAACTACATAATAAATAATTATAATTAGTGCGCGTGCAGAGGCAATTTTGAGGTAATAATTAAAACAAAACCCCAAATATATTAAGGTCGCAACGGTCGGAGCCAGCTGGGAATCTGAGCAGGAAAAAAGTAAGGCAAGCCTGTCTCCGGATTACTATCCCAGCATTTCGACGTAAAATGATGTGTATTACAGACTATGAAAGGAAAACACGGAGGTTATATAACAACTAATAACATCTAATAATAAGGGCATTTTAAAAACTTTTTGCGAGAGACGTTCGTTAATGGAAATGGTGTAGTCATGCAACAATCAATGTCTTGATTATTCAGATTCGAACTATATAATTAAATTACTAGTATTATGGACTCTTTCGGAGATAAAAAGTGTTTGATATTCACCATGCAGAAAAATACCAATCTTGACCAAGGCGAAGTATTGACTATAGTTAATTATTGTAAAAATGTTGTTAGGAAACACTGAACATTATAAGATTACAGTGAAAGAAAGGGAATGCTTTTTTTTTAACTTACCGTCACACATTGTTCCATTCCAATGACTCTGACATCCATCTGTACATATCCCTGTAATGTTATTGCAATAAGTTCCATTTGCACAACTTCCACAGGCGTTTTCACAGCTAGTTCCATAGAATCCTTCCTTGCACACTGTAGGTGATAGAGATCGAGTTAAAAAAATGAATTGTAAAATGCAGCTCTTAGATTTGCAATTCATGACCATATACTATAAAATAGATAAATGAATGGAAGCACTAATTATGTTCCCCAAACGAAGTTTGGGAACATATTGTTTTTACTCTGTTTCTTATTATTATTATTAAGTCTTCCGTTCACAACGGAAGACTTATAGTGATTGTATTGTTTCTTTTTATTATTATTATTATTATTATTATTATTATTCCTCCCAAATTTTGTGAGCGCGATTACTCAGAGATGGTTGGATAGATTTTCACAATTTTTCACATGATAGTAGGCTGATATATGAAGTTTATATAAAATTCCGTTTTTTGAAAAATTCACTTCCGGTCCGAAGTTACGGCCGAATTTCCAATTTTTAAATGGACTTTTGTCCGGAATTTTTCTCGGAAACGGTTTGAGGTAAAGATGTGAAATTTACAGGAGTATTAGATCATGACATTCTCTTTGTTTCGAAGTTGTTTTCGTGTGTTTCCGGTACTTCCTGTCCGAACCGGAAGTGAACTTGTGTTTGGTCAATTTTCAACTTTTTTGTTTTTTAATATTTTTTCAAGATATTATTATGTATAACAGAGGTTATTCTACAAATATTAAATATATAATTTGTTTTGAAATCAGATTCCACATTTTGCAGATTTTCGGTACCCTCATTTTCCCTATTTACCTAGTGTGTAAACAATGGGCAAAGAAAGATAACTCTGACTTGTAAGTGAAAATAGAACTTTCGAGATAAAGGCGGAAATAGTATCGATGACGTAAGAGACATATACACTCTCAAAATATTTAGACGTTCCATATTCACTCTTCTAAATATAAGAGTACGTTGGTTACCACTTCCAATGCATGTATAGTTTAAAGTTGCCAGTGTAGTGTAAGTCTGTATTGACAGTTAATTTATTTACACATGAATATATCTAAAAAAAAAATTAATATATATGCTAGGTACCTAATTCAAGTAAATATATTATAAGCACTGAGTATACATTTATAGTGATGGACAGGAATGCAGTTTTATCTATCTCGTATAGTAAGTTCAGAATACGATAGTTATAAGCCTTCTATAATGCAGACGATTTATTATTCTCTATGATTTGAATGCGAAATTATCCCGGTTTCCGAGTTTTATTTTCGTATTAAAAAAAATATTACATACACTCAAAAAGGAATTGAGCGATAGAAAATTGTAATACAGTACTGTTTTAAAGCCTTTATAAATAAATTGATATCTGCCACTTAAAAGAAAGAAAATCAATCTGTAGATTAGATTTTGTTATTACATGTAAATTTGATAAAAAGTTAAATTATTTATGACACATGATCTATATTCTATATACCCAAGGAATTATAAAAGATGTGAAAAGACGATTCTTGGGCATGGATTCTTGTGAAATACTCAAAGAGTTAAAAAAAAAATATGTGAAAACGCGATTCTGTGTGAAATAATGGTACGCTATATGTTTCTTTTGAAAAAAAAAACATGAAAAAAAATTGCACAGGTCTGTTGATATGTGGGATAAGTATACCTGAATGAACACAATTTTATGCAATGATATATAATTATGTACATGCAACTGACGTCCGTACTTTTCCTTATAATTCATAAAACATAAAACTATCTAATTCCTTTGAAGACTTCCCCCCCCACCCCACCCCCGTCTTGATTAATATTTGGAGACGTTCGTGCAGCTAGGCATTTGAATTATATATTCGTTTTAGATTTAAATCTGTAACATGTGAATATAATTACCATTTACATGTATACAGAATTTCATATTCTATAATGGTAGATTTGTCATTATGAAATGTTCAATTTACGTCTGAGAGAGAGAGAGGGGGGGGGGGGAGAGAGATTCCCTCTTAATCCCGATCCTCCTATCCATTTACATAGAGCAAAAATTAGTTCTATATCGGTCATACCCATTCTTAATTAAATGTTTTCTGATTTCAAAGTCAGTCATGGTCACATCCTGTATATTTTTCAGCTTAAAAAGTATCACACGAAGTGCACCTGTGTTGACCTGTCAATCAAAATCACTTGACGCTGTATGCACTGCAATTACGTAGCCTGAGTTCGAAATGATCTTGAAGTATGATCTTAAGTAAATCTGATGCAACAAACTTGTGAAAAAATAGAATAAAATAAAAAATAAAATATCTCGGTATTATGAACTTCGATTGTGGGACGTGGAGACCGGTCCTTTGGATGAGATCGTATAAATCGAGGTTCCTTTTTGCAGAAGGTGCTGGCATAAAAAAGATTCCCCTCTGCTCAATTGCGATAAGTGCCAAAGTATGGGACAAAAATTTGCAGTCTCCACCGGCGAGTGGTGGCGTCTCCATGTGAGTGAAAAATTCTGGAGAGGGACGTTAAACAACATACGTATAATCAATCAATCGATTGCTGAAGAATTACTGTAATTGAATAATCTGTCTTATAGGTCTGCTGTCAAATCTTGATATTATAACTTTACAAAACTCAGTGACTTTAGGTTAATGTGATACTAACTTAATTCATTATATTTTTTTATAACACCATACACAATTATGCCAAAACATACACACAGTGAAGTTTATGATAGTACGGTGTCCGTCTGTTTGTTTGTCTTAGAAATGATTGCAAACAATTTTTTTTTAATTGCTAATGATATATTACGTATATCTCTTATAGGTGCCAAATGCATTATACAAGATTGATAATGAAAATCAAAGTACCTTAAGTACTGAAAGGACTTTTTTTCCAGTTATTTTTTTCTTTCACAGTAAATATGATATGTATGTTTTTTACACAGAAAAAAGCAAATTCTTACAGATTTAGAAGAACGGAAGACTTTTTTGTTGCCATGGCAACAAGAGTCTAGTTATTATTATTTTTCTTCCTGGGTACTTTTTTGTCCGTGAGTGATCTCCAAAACTACACATCCGATTGAGGTGAAACCTTTTTAGGGTTAATAGGAATGTTATGTAGATTTGCGGAACGAAGGTCATTTTGCGCGCACGTGCATGCACGTGCGTGCGCGTGCAATACGTAAAATGACCAATTTAATTGATATAGCTGTAACTTTTGTATTTTTTGATGAAATGCTTTGATACTCAGAATATAAGGATATATTAATAGTGTAGACAAGATGACATGGTCAGAATGCACATGCATGCACGTGCGCGCATGCGCATTGATTGAAATGACCAATACAATTGATATAGACTTAACTTGTGCATTTTTTGATGAATTGCTTTGAAACTCAGAATATTAATATATATTAGAAGTGAAGACAAGAAGACTTGATCAGCGCACACATGCATGCATGTGTGTGCACGTGCGCGCGCGTGCAATGAGTAAAAGGACAGATATACTTGATATAGCCATAACTTTCATATTTTTTGATGAAATGCTTTGATACTCAGGATATCAGGATATATTAAAAGTGTAGACAAGATGACATGGTCAGAATGTATATGCATGCACGTGTGCGCATGCGCATTGATTGAAATAACCAATAAAAATGATATAGACTTAACTTGCACATTTTTTAATGAATTGCTTTGGTTCTCAGATTATAAATATATATTAGAAGTGCACACAACATGACATGATCAGCGCACACATGCATGCACTTGCATGCACGTGCGTGTGCGTGCAATGAGTAGAATGACCAATATACTTGATATAGCCAAAATTTCCATATCTTTTGATGAAATACTTTAATACTCAGAATATAAGGATATATTAATAGTGAAGACAAGATGACATGGTCAGAATGCACATGCATGCATGTGCTCGCGTGCGCAATGATTGAAATAACCAATATAATCGATATAGACTTAACTTGTACATTTTTTGATGAATTGCATTGAAACTCAGAATATAAAGATATATTAGAAGTGTAGACAAGATGACATGGTCAGCGCACACATGCATGCACGTGCGTACGCGTGGAATGAGTAAAATTACCAATATACTTGCTATAACCATAACTTTTACATTTTTTGATGTAATGCTTTGATACTCAGAATATATAGACATATTATTAATGTAGAAAAGACGACATTGTCAACATGCACATGCATGCACGTGCGCACGCATGCAACGCTAAAATGACCAATATACTTGATATAGCTGTAACTTTTATACTTTTTGATGAAATGCTTTGAACTCAAAATATGTAGATATATACTAATAGTATAGATAAGATGACACGGTCAACTTGGATATGCATGCACGTGCGCACGCTTGCAAAGCGTTAAATGACAGATATACTTAATATAGCCGAATTTTTTTTTATCTTTTGATGAAATTTGAATATAAAGATGTATTGAAACTATTTGAAAGTGTAGACAAGTTGACATGGTCATTTTGTACATGCATGTCCGTGCGCGCGCGTGTAATGCGTAAAAAAACAATATACTTGATTGCCTTATTTAATGAAGCTTACAGGGAATAAGACACCAAAAGGAAGTTGGGGAGCGTTTGGGGAACATCTGTAACGGTCCCCGTTACAATTAATACTAGTTAAATTTTAACATTGGCTGTATTATTCTGAATTTATAAGACATATATTGGATTATTTATACCACTGGTGATATAATCAGATAAAAATGATTTTAGTAATGCTATTGAAGATTGTGTTTATTGATTTAAAAGTGTTCAAGTAGATCTTAGTATTACTTATCTTTTGAAGTGAAAACTTTAAACAAAAATCAAAATAAACATTTCAATGGGACGAACCCTTTATATTGCATTAACCTTATAATAAGAGATGTTTCTGAATATGAAACGAATCCGGATCTGAAAATGAATATGAAACGAATCTGAAGGAGGGATCTCGATCCCGATTTGAAAATGAACACATGTATGATTACAGATTTTTTTCTTTGGTACTCATATATCATCCTGTAATCTTTATAAAAGGTTTAATGGGTTTGTGCCCCCCCCCCCCCCCAAAAAAAAAACCCACCACTAAATCCTAGGAGTAATAAGTCCATGATATAAATCGTATATGGATGTTATATTTGTATATTACTTGTAGTGATGTAAAAAATAAGAGTTTATGAAGTAACCTATCGGTGTGTGGGGCTTGTCATGCTTACTTCTGTAATTTTCCTCGACCAGCTTACGAGGGGTCTGTCCGTGTCTCCCAAAGGAGAGGGGTGGGTTGGTAGAGTGGGGCTGGCAAGTTCATCTTTCTTAACTATATTACATACAATATAAATAACTCTGGATAACTGGGGGCGGGACTGGACTACTTTGACACCTTCCACCACTTGATCGCTACTGAACGGTCTCTCAGTTCGTCGTCGAAAAATAATTGTATAATATCAGGCCCGTAAGATGGAGACCAGCCCCCCTCACCTTCCTATTAATTTTGCCGTTATATACTACCTAGTATAATCAGAACAAAATTATTAAAACTACGGTTATGTCCCTCATAAATAAAGTTTGTAGACTTGAGTTTTGCTCAGTTGCGCCCCATTCCCTTACTGTGACTGCATCCTATAGATCAGCCAGATAACATACTATATGTAGTACTAAGTGTCTTTTTAATACATACGAAAGCTATCAGTTTTGTATCATTCTGTTGTTTAACTCACTAGATATTCTTTCCTCGGGAGAATTGTGTTTTCCTTGAGATGTAGGAGACAAATTAAACTTTTTACTATTCATTTTAACAAACTAAATTTTTCGCTAATCAAGGAAATTTTCAGTGAAATGAAAGGAAAAGTTTAAGCTAAAAAACTTGTAGACATCAATGTAAATCGCCGAAGACTTTCGACAAAAAATTTGGCCTGCGAGAAAGCGGCCAAGGGGCTGCTGAAAAGGTTATTTATCTGACATAATACATATAAATATATAAAATGATTCTTATGTATACATTTACACAAAATATTTTTCAAAAATAGAGTCCAGAACACGATTCTTGAGAGAAACAAATAATGTAAGTTGGTGAATAATACAACAATGATACTTTTCCAAACAGGTTTTTCCCTGAGTTGAAAGGGTAACTGTTATGTTATTTAGTCTATAGAATTTAACTTGTCCCTTTTATAACACGCCATCCCAATGACAAAAATATAAACATCATCCACTATTTTTTGAAGGACATATTTAACATAGATACATGTACTTGTATCTCGGCATCGTCGGATACCCACGGGTGATCTCGTCTTTTACTCATCACTGGGGTGATGAGTAAAAGACGAGATCACCCGTGGGTATCTGACGATGGCATTTAGCGAAAGAAATTTTGAACTAGTTAAATTTAGAAGGAGGAGGAGGATAAAACACTTTTCAAATGTAAATTCGATATATACCTAGTCATCGTAAAATTGAAAAATAAATCACGGAAAAAATAATATATTAATATTCATTGTATAATGAATTAAGAACTTTTCTTATGATGATATTGTTCTCAGTTTTCAAATTGGAATCGCGATCCCTCCGTTTCAGATTCATTTTCACATTCGGATTCGATTCATATTCATAAACATAATAAAGCATTTCGTACCGTCACATTCTGACCCACTCCAGCGATTCCGACAACCCTCAGGACAGATTCCTGTGATGTTGTTACAGTGAGTTCCACTTTTACACTTACCACATGCGTGTTCACAGTTATGTCCAAAATAATCATCTTTACAAACTATAGATGAAAAAAATCCTAAATGTTAGCATGTAAAAACAACAAGGAAATTCAGAGAATTGTAGTCCTCTGCTTTTGGGGTCTTACTGGTTGAGATGCAATGATTTCTGGTATACATATATTGTAACTGTCTTGCTTTTAATACCACAATGCATTATTACAGGTCTACAAGATAAGCACCAGTCCTCAGATAAAAGCAAGATAAGGGGATAAACCATAAGGTAGTGGCCAATGATTCTCTATAGAAATGTAATAGAAATCCGTGTTAGTTAAAACATACCGTCACATTTGTTTCCATGCCAATGTTCCTGACATCCTTGTGAGCAGACCCCTGTGATGTTGTGACAGAATGTTCCTGTTTTACATTTGCCACAGGTCCCGGTGCAGTCTGGACCGTAAAATCCTCTTTTACAAACTGGAAAGAACGAAATTATATTAAAAAAACTGTAAGGTCTCGATTTCTTATTGTAGAAATGAAGCAATGTTGTTTTTCTATACAGCAATGTTACGTACCGTCACAAATTCTGCCATCCCACCGATCCTGGCAATCACCAGGACAGACTCCAGTGATATTGTAACAGTATGTTCCTGTTCTACATTTCCCACAGGTTTTTGTGCAATGAGGACTCTTTGTTTTGAACACATTTTATTGACAATATGTCAAAGGGATTGGACACAAGTTCTAAAAACTTAGATAGTCCCCTCCCATCAGAACTGTAGTACCCTCCTTTACAAACTAATCAAATTTTGGGAAAAAACGTAACTTATGTGTTTATTTATTAATTCTACTAGACTTTGACCCGTGCGTGCACGGGTTGACATTGTTATGAATGCATCCATGTGCATATCGGACATTTACAAAATAGATACATCGACACATTCATATTGTAAGGTATTTTTTAAATAAACAATGAATGTGAATATAATTCTGTTTTATTTTTTTGTGTTTGTTTTGTTTTGTTTTTTAATTGTTGCGTAATGGCGTAGCGCAGAATGGGTTTGACCACCAGTTAGCTATAAATCAAGTCTTGAGTTCGAATCACGCCGGAGCTTACATAAATTTCACCCTTCCAAACAAATTTAATAAAAGAAATTATGGATGTTCATTGAAAATATGACAACAGCAAAGAGTTGAGCACACTGCTGATACATATCAAGCAAAGTAATGAAATGAAGAAATGTGCTAAGCTGGTATTTTTACACAATCATTTATTAAAGTAAAGGTGTAAAAATTTTTGTAACAATTTTAACACTGCAGGTCTCAACTTGTTCAAAATATGACCTCAACAATAAAAGAGTTAAGCACGGCTAATACATATACTTTATATATACACAGGTAATAGACAGGTATATAATCTGTAAAAGACTGTCTGTTTTGATAAAAATTAATGTAATATCCTTGAATTAGTACATAGAAAAAGTAATAAAAATAGAAGCTTAATTGAGAAAAAATAAAAACAAATTGGTAATCTTCAAGTACCAATGATGTTTAAAATATATAAAACAAAAGACAGTATTCTTCCGATTTATCGGTATTAAAGGCCAAAAATTCGAGTCTATAATTTTTATATAGTAGTTATTATTGTAATTTTTAGCGGAAAAAGAATGCCTACTTCACTAAGATGTGATTCTAACTGGAGTTGTAACGACCCCCCCCCTTTCAGTTCCCCTCAAAAAAGCATAAAAGAAATGAGGGATAAAATAAATCGGGTAGTTACAATAATGTTGCTCCTACGATCATGAGCTTTTTGCCTCCGTTGAGATGGCCAGAGATATAAATAACATATAATAAATGTGTCTCCGAGATGGCGAATGATTACCCACGTGGCCACAATATCACATTTTTATGGATATAAACTCAGAAACGATTACGATAATACAAACATAGGCGTCAGAAGCAAATTGAAAGTGGGGTGGCTATTTGAAAGCTGGGGGGGGGGAGGGGGGGGCTAAACCAACGAAAAAAGGTAAGCCCCAATTTTCAATGCCTATATTATGTCTTTCTTTGCAAAAAAGGGGAGCTAAGCCCCCCTTGCCCCCCCCCCCCGGTTCCGACCCCTATGACAAATACGTGTAAATTTTCATTGGAAATTTGCTTTATATTCTGTTCATATATATTACTGATTTCTTATTAGAGAAATTATACAATAACAAATATATATCTACTTAGTATTTACTTTTGTCTTCTCTGATTTGAACACACTCTCCACCAACAGCTCATACATTCGTGTATGAGAGAGAAACGAACGACAACTCTGCAAGGGAGATTGATTTTAACACCGTGATTTAGCGTGAATGTAATGCGCACGCGCAAGATTGTAAAATCCAAAAAATCCAGATGATTTCTGGAATTTTTTTAGGAATTTTCGTTGATTATTAATTACCGAAGCTTAATTGAGAAAAAATAAAAACAAATTGGTAATCTTCAAGTACCAATGATGTTTAAAATATATCAAACAAAAGACAGTACTCCTCCGATTTATCGGTATTAAAGGCCAAAAATTCGAGTCTATTATTTTAATATAGTAGTATAGATTTAGAATTCTATTTTTTTTTTGCTCCGTTTTTTTTTTGTGTATGTATTTTTTATGTGTCTATTTTGCTTTGTCTATATTTAATCTTGCTTTGCCTCTTCATTTTTTAATGTTTTCTTTTCCTATACTGCATTATGATAGCGAGTTTCACTAGATACTAAAACAGAAAATAATGAAAATTAATGTCTTTTCTTTTATAGATTTTAAATAATGATGTCTCTCTATTGAATAAACTCTTGTAATCGTGAAATACATACTGTTACATTTGTCTCCATCCCAGTGTTCCTGACATCCCTTTAAACAGATACCTGTAATTTTGTTACAAGTTGTACCTGTACTACATTTACCACAGGTTTGCGTGCAGGTGGCTCCGTAAAATCCGTTTTTGCAAACTGAAGTATAATCCAAAATGAGAATTGCAATGACTCATTATCAATATTTTCGTTGGTAAATGAATAAATATTACAGAATTATGATATTTGTATGGTTCATCCTTTCGAGGGCCAGACATTTCTAGAGCCACACAGCCATAACGTTATAAAACGTTTGTAAATTCCAGTTCATATAGCCAAGGGCAATTTCCTGGAGAAACACTGCAACGTCATAAAAAAAGATATAAAAACCCTCTTAATATCCACTGCGTTAAAACGAGTGATATTTTCCTTTCTTCACTATATCTTCCATAATAGCGAATCATACTTTTACGCATAAATACGATACAGTAGTGTTAGAGTCGATAGATTTCTTTTCCTAAACAAGCATTCTGAGAGTATAGCATTAGCAATACTAATCCCCTACCGGCAAGTGTAATCTGGTTCCCATTATAAATTGAAAAATGCCATAATTCCGTCAAAAATCAATGAAGCGGAACAAAATGCAAACTTGATCTATAACTCATCAAGGTAAAGTAACATACCAAAAATCAGCTCAACATCTGCAAGCGTTTAGAAAAAAAAGAGGAAAACCCTGAAAAATTGAAAAGGTCGTAATTCCGTCAAAAGTCACTAAAGCAGAACGAAATGCAAACTTGATCTGTAACTCATCAAGATACACTCACATGCCAAAAGCAGATCAATATCTGCAAGCGTTTATAAAAAAAAATGCGGAAAACCAAGTGGGACAAATTAACAGACAGACAGAGGGACAGACAGACGGACGGACGGACAGACCGACAAACGGACGGACAGACTCAGAGGAAACGTATAGTCCCCTCCGGTTTCACCGGTAGGGGACAAATAACTTCGTTTTAACTACGGTGTAGATGTGTAAAGTCATGAAAACGTCTCTAACGTAGTTTAAGGTATTAACCACATGTCAACTTTTCTTTACATTGCGCTTAAGTACAGGCTCGTAAAAAGTTGCAACAACAGGTTTAAGGTAGTTTAGAGCAATTTTATGGTTGTTGTAAGAAAAAGGGCAAAATATTTCCTGTGTAATTTTCTTTCTGTATAAATTCTTACGTTATATATATATATATATATATATATATATATATATATATATATATATATATATATATATATATATGCCTTGTTTGCAAATACAAATACAATTTATCATTTAGTCGATGTTATGAAGTCTTCCATACTTTGTAGACGATTTTTTTTTTACACTGAATTGTCTAACCTGTGGATTTTCAAAACACTTAGACGATAGATTCTAAAGCCTACCATTACAGTCTGGAGATTCCATCCTTGGATTACTACAGCCGAACGTACATGATCCATTTAACACGTCACAATGTCCTCCCAAACATTTATTTCCACAGAATTTACACTGATTGCCGAAATGACCGGCCGGACATCCTTAGAAAATTTAAAATAAATAATTAGGTGCTCGGTAAAATTTATATATATATATATATATATATATATATATATATATATATATATATATATATATATATATATATATATATATATATATATATATATATATATATATATATATATACTGATGAGCAGAAATCAACATTGCTGACTTTATTGGGGGAAGTTCATGTTTAAAACGTCCTGAGTTAATTTCATTAATTTCAACTCAACACTTAGATATATCGACGATGTTTTATCAATTAACAATAGTTATTTCCAATCATTTGTTATAATATGAAGTAATATTCCGCTTTCACCTGCATATGGTGTTAATGTCTCCCAAATTCATTGCTACTTAACAGCATGCTCTGATTGTGATCAATTTTAAACTGACATAAGCTACTGACAGATAGGTTGATGTTACAGAAATTTCAACAACCTTGTTATTATTAGCAAATAAATCTTATTACTGGATCGTATTTTGGCTAACTTGTTTCAAACCAATTGTTAGGTCTTTGTTTTGTAATAAATTTGACAACAAAATATTTTGTTTACTTGAACAATACATAGGGCTTAAGGCGACTGTGACCAGTCAACAGGAGATGCTTACTCCTCCTGTGACAGAAATTTGGTGCAGACAGACACACGGATTAACTAGAAGTTGACATTGGATTCCTACAGAAATCAATCCCACCACACGACACTTAGGACAAAGACTGTCCTAAAATTTCGGGCATCTGCGATGAGTAGTTGCTGAGAAAACTACAACGGAAATTTAGTAGGGACAGACACACGGATAAACATGAAGTTGACTCGGATTCGTACAAAAATGAGACCACCATACGGCATTCCTAGACGAAGATTATGTTTGAATTTCAAGCATCTGCTATGAGTAGTTGCTGAGAAAACTGCGACGAAATTTTGAAAATTTGTTACAGACAGACACATAGACAGATACACAAGGGTAAGACAATATATCCGGTACCCTTATCTCCTTTTCAGCTTAGGTATAATAACCACGAAGGGTGTAATGGTAGATTATACCACATTCCAACCCGTATGTACATTCCGATAAAAGTTTTAAAATGATACCATTTTACTTTTACTAATATTTGAGACTGATTTACCACGTATATTATGTACTTAAAGTTTTAAACCCATAAATTGATTTAATTTTAATAAACCATAATTGAATGTCTTATCTCTTTTACCACTTACACCGTCACTGTGAAATTCGATCGATTATGACTGAACAATGAATTAAAAGGACACGTGACGAACCTGTTTTTTTTTTTAAACACAGAATTAAATATGCCTTACTTAGATAGTGATATATAAGGGGAAACATTTGTTAATGTAAATATTTTTGAATATTTATGAACAATTTTTTTCTGCCAAACATAAAATCCTATAAAATGACGTTCGATAAGTAAATTTGACAAATTGATATCAATGTTAACTTTGAATATGGAACCCCCATTTTTTATTTACAAAACTGCTCCTTATATGAAGGAAATTTTTTTTACCTATTGTTTCTCATTTAATTTGAGATGTAAAACGTAATGATAATTTCAGTAAAAAAAGCTTAATGACACATTTTATTCTTTCAATATGAAGTTATAAAATGAATCATTTTCATTGAAAATAAATGAGGTAAAACTTAAAATACCTAAAATTTGGCGCCATTTTACCCCAAAAAAGCGGAACAGGAAATATATTCAAAAATGATATTAAGGGGAGGAAAGACTTCAGATTAAGAAAAAATTCATCCAATTTGTTTGTTCATATTTTGTATATTACTAATTTAGTTTGTCCCAAATATTTCAAAGCGGAGTTTTATTCTTTCATGTTTGCAGGCCCATTATTCTGTCCATTATGGATTTTTTATTTTTTTTTTTTTTGTGCACAGATAAAAATACGTGAGAAGCCAAATATTTTTTTTCAAATATTACAGAATATTACTATAGTTTGAATTTTTTTTCCTTTAACCACATTGCATATGCTGACAAAGACAAAAATTGCGTACTTTTCAAGAAAACTTTAACACTCCCCCCATCCCTCCAAAAAAACAACTAAATTTTCACATAAAAAAAAAGAAAAAAGAATTATCATTAAACATTTGAAAATTTACTTTCAAATTTAACCCCTTCAGTTGATTGATTTTCTGTAAAAAATATTCAGAGGTGGAGTTTACCTCAATGTTGCACAGTAAATCGTTAAAGAAGACTTAAGTGCAATAAGAATGCCTCATGTTTACCTTTCTCGAGAAAGGGAAAACAGACTATGACATCAAACGTAAGATAAGCCAAATAAGATGTAAGCAATTTGATTTCTGTTGACAACCACGCAAAAATAATTGTGGTGTAAAAGTCATTTTTTTTGTTCTTTTTTTCTTTTCTTAAACCTAGGGTTGGAATAATGCTTTACGTAACTTGACTCGCCTTCGGGCGCAGTGGTTAGAGCGTCTTCTCTATAGAATCTCGGAGTGAGGAGTTGATTCTTACGCGGCGGATTCGAATCCTATTGCTGGACGTGGAGACCGATCCTTCGGATGGACTCATAAACCGAGGTCCCGTTTCGAAAAAGAACCCTCACTGCTCAAGGAGCTGGGCGCAGTCTAAATTTGCAGCCCTTCACCAGCAAGTGGTGGCGTCTCCATATGAGTGAATAATCGCGAGAGGGACACTAATCAACAAACAAACATAACTGGATGATAACCATTGATACATTTTCATTCTTCTTAAAAGTAGATAGATTTATATGTAGTGAGATTAAAATCAAATAAATGGTATGTGCCTAGAGATTTCTCAATTAGTTTGAGAAATAAATGATACTGTATACCACAAACCTCTTTTTATTCACTTGAGAGAAATATCCCCGAGTTTTTGAAATTTAAAGGGGCCTACACAGAATCTTTGTAACATAGTGCCATTGTGCGCCTCCAATTTTACTTTTTGATCGGTCACATATTTTGGGTTTCCCATACTATAACATGGATCCTAATTTTCTTTCTTTAGTATTGAAGGGTACCCATCTCTTATCCGCAACTCCTAAACCACTGATTAAAATTTAATGATATTTTCACATCATGCCATTGTGCATCTCTTATTTTACTTTTTGTTCTGACACTTATTTCGGGTCTCCCAGAGCAATGGACTTTGCCATTTTAACCATATGGGAGGCGGGAGTATCATTTAGTGAGCTCAGTGCTCACATTACCTCTATTCATTTCATTTTGTATTCATCTAGAGTATTTTCTTAGTAGCGAAACTGACCAATTGCAAATAAAAAAAAATGTCGCAGAAAATATTTGGTTAACAGTAACTTTTGTTTGGTCATACAAAAAGTTTTGGGTAATACTTTAAATGTAAACACAATGAAAATACGTATTTTAATCTGTCACTTTCAATAATTTATTTTTCTGAAATAATATAAAAAATATTTGGTTGTTTTTTTTTCTATATCAGACAAATGAAATATATCTAGATTACCTGCAACTTCTTGAAAAAGTGTAGTTTATTTATTTTTGATCTTTTATAAAATAAAATAAAATAAATTATTAAATTGAATCTGGGTATTACTTTATGAAATATTTTAAACTAAATGACCTAGAAATGCCCCATTTTCAACATAATTCAATTATGGCCGTGAAGTACGAAAAAGTAAGATTTAATCAATTATGTCTTCATAATGAAAGATAATAACAAACCCATCACTTTGACCTCACAGATCTCAATCGAAGCAAAATCAGACTGATATCCCGTACAAGTTGTATCCACTGGTGGATCCTTTGAATTAAATAAGGCCACTCCCATTGCTTCTTTGTTAACGTGTACCGTCATGCTCTGAGAGGGACATTTGATCGAGTTCTGAGTATATATTTTGAATCCAGACCCATTTGATGGCGGAATAAATGCAGTATCATTAAACACATAAACTGAAAAGCCGGTATGTCTGTTCACAGCTGAAAAAAAGTTAGAGCTTTTATTATATGATTGAATTAATCCTTTTTCTCCGGTTGGGTGAGATCAACATTGTAGAAAAAATAGATCCTTCTATTCACCTGCATGTGACCTTCCAGGTGAAAATAAGAATTTATTTTTCTATATTGGACTAAAAATTGATTAGGAAATTCCAAATTGATATGAAGAGTTCTAAAAGGTTATTTCACTTGCACCCGTATTTCACTCAGATGACCATAACATTCAGGCCACCAGAATTTGGGGTGATTGAGGGGTGGGAGTGAAGGGGGTGCGGGGGCCTCTCCCTCCCCAAACTTTTTTTTGTAAACATAAATAAATTTTAACTTTTGATTAAATATAAATTGGTCATTAAATGTCACCCCTTTAAAGGACCTTATCCCCCGAAAAATATTGCAGTTAGAAGAATTCTTCTACTTTTTGGGACTAGTTGAAGATTTTTTTTTTTGGGTAAATTGTCCTTTTTCCTTAAAATGTCCCCTTTTTCTTTCTAAATCGGTCCTTTCAATGTGCCTGACATTAATTATGTTTTTCTACATTTCATCTTAAATAGATTTAAAAATTCAAAGGAATACATCTAATTTTGCAAATTTTACACAAAATTTCTCTCAATATGTTTGGCTAGAACTTCAGCAAATGTAAGCATAGAACCTTTTGGGCTCGGTGAATATTGTACTCCTCAGGTGTCTCAACCATCATATTGACCTCAAAAGCAGCAATAATTGCATGATATTAAATATTGTGCTGTCACCCTTTTCGGATATTAGTATTTCTACCCAGATCGGACTAGTTTTATAAATCCAGGACTCAGCATGGGTTATGTTAAGGACATTGGCAAGGTTCCTGGTTATTGTATAGAATTTTTCTAGAACTTTTGAGTAGGTTTAAATGCACTAAACATGCTATATTCTGGATCGTTTTACCTACCAATCCAACATTCTTTTTTAGATTTTGTCAAATTAGTGTTTTTACAATTCTTAATGCATTTCCTATGTAAAATGTTGATAAAAGGGACCTACAAAATTTTTCACCATAATATTTCTTCAAAACTCATTTATTTCATACAGTTTTTGTATTATATACATTATTGTATCTTCATTTCCTATGATTTCTAAATATTTTGGCTGAAAATGTATATATAGAAACAAGACATGGATATACCGGCACCGATCATCATTTTTGAGTTGCGTCCCTTAACAGCTAAAATTGGTCAAGAGACTGGTTGATTGTTTTTATCATGTAATTGACTGAATTGATTGAAACACATTGTCATAAAAATATTGGCATGGATTTATTTTTAACTTTATTCGTAATTACTAAATGCTGATTCCTTCACACGACCTAAGAACTGTTCTCAGTCGGCATGGTCGACCTACCTTTCAGTATATGTGACATCCAGCATACTGAGCATAACAATGGTAAATGACGACCTGTTGGCTCTTTGTCCCTGAATACAATGTACAACAAAGCCATTACTACTTTTCTTTCTTGTTGTATAGATGATTCTACCCGTTGAAGGAAGTGCACGTGCTTTTGTTTACCTCTGTAAAATACGCTTTATTAGTTTTCACCGCTTAGAGAATTCTACACGGGCGATCACTCTCAATCACTATTTTATAAGGAAAAAAACCCATGTATTAAACCTTTTTTCTCCGGAAAACCCTGACTTGCCAATGTCCTTAACTTCTGTTGCCTTTTCGCAGTTTAGACCTATGAGGTGCCACAGCGTTGTGAGTGTTTATATGTCTCAATGAATTAAGCATGTTTTTCATATTTTGCGTCTCAATGAATTAAGCATGTTTTTCATATTTTGCAATGATATTCTCAACGTGTTTAATAGTCTATTGTCCGGATAAGCAGAGAAAATTCGAGCTGGTTATTTGTGTTGTTTACATAACACTTTGTATCCATCGTGAAATTATTCTTGGTGATTTAGGCCCGTCTTTTATAGTGTGTTCGAAACTAAGTAGATTATTATTTGTCAAATTTATAAGAAAATGTTATTTGTAGAGAAAGCTAGGAATTTATTGACCATGTCCAGTCACATACCTCTTGTAAAACCATTACCAGATTAAAGTTATTATAACTGTACATGGTTTCGAGATTTTTCATCAAGCCGATATACGCCAGTCTGGGACTGAAGATGCATAAATATACTTTAGAAAAGAAAAAAATAGAAATCTGATTGAAGCTAGTTAGAGAATATAAGGAAAAGTTGATAATTATTTTTGCAGATTCAATCATAATGCATGCAACATTGATTTGAGTACAACAGTGCAAATGTAATTACTGAAAGCTATGCATGGTAAATATTCACTCACCAATTAATATACTAAAATGTTGTTTGATAAGAACACGAAAACAATTGCGATACAGAAAAAAAATTCTTATTGGCCATGGGTCCTGAGTCAACATCCCTGGCATATTTCATTAGATATTTTAGGGCTTGCTTCTCTCACTGAGAAGCACCAATCAAATTAAAGCTTTCATAAACAGTTAGATAATGTAAACAAAAAGGATTCAGTTGACACCTCAAATGCACGTGTTGCAAGTTGTTTATCATAGAATGGCTTAATTTGATTGGTTGAGAGATAAGAAAAACAATCAAGATTTGTAATTTTTTCGGAAGAGGTCACTTCAGTCAGCCCACGAATATTGAATGAAGTATGCCAGGGGTCCAACAGTAACGTGTTGACTCAAGACCCCTGGCATTGCGAGGATGGGTAGGCGTAGGCACGATAAAGAATTGCTCATTGGCTATGAGAGCCACGTATACAGTAAAGGTCTAAAGGATGATTCTCTATAAGGTCATTTTCCAGCCTAAGATAAAATCACTTAAAAAAAGAAATTTTATGTAACTTAATAATTCTGGTGTTGGCTTTTTAACATCGATCACCTTATTCACGTGATTTAGAGATAACAAATGGTGGTCAAATAAAGAAAAATAGAGGGTAGATCTATTAACATCAGGTTTCTATGTATGTTTCTAAATGAAAATAATCAAAAATTGTTTATTTATGTCGGACACATATCAAACTAAAGTAATGAAACAAAGATTGTTTCATTTAAGGATTAAGATAATTTTTTATGACGCGAAGTTAACGCATTCACATTTTGCATATTTTGAATGTAAATCTATACAAAATGCACACAGTATGATGTTACTAAATGCTAATTTATTATTTAAATTAAAAGAATTATTTTATATAACTTTTATTTGTAGTTGTGTATTGTATTTATATCTGTGCTATCTATTTTATGCATGAAATGCTCATATAAGAGATGTAGTTTCGAGGTATATCTTTTGAGCTATCACAGTTGTGTATCAAATTTTGAAAACACTGAAGGACTTCTGTTTGTGAATGAATGAAAATTAAGTTGTTTTTTATATAA
Source organism: Saccostrea echinata (assembly GCF_033153115.1). Taxonomy (NCBI): domain Eukaryota; kingdom Metazoa; phylum Mollusca; class Bivalvia; order Ostreida; family Ostreidae; genus Saccostrea; species Saccostrea echinata. Next base: position 1,039,453 of record NW_026889766.1, read on the forward strand.
CAGATTCTAAGTTAACAAAAAATAATGAATCTATTAAGGTACAGAATTCAAATATTAATGCAAATACATGTTGATTAATCATATGAGTAGTCAGTATATAAAACGGTTGTATTAAATATATACTGGTACGTAAATTGAAATAACATCGTAAGAATTACTTTGATTTCATTTCATTTTGCATGTATAGCAATATATTTAATTAAAAATGCTATCCAAATATAATACACAAAGATATATGTAAGTCAAGTTCCTGCCCCCCCCCCCTCCCCCCATTGAACGGCACTCCATAAAAACGGGGAAGAATTTCATCAGCTCCTTCCACTACGCATATATACCAAAAGTTATAGTATATCCGTGGACTAACATCCCAGGTGCAAAATGGGCCCTAAGTTATGTTTTTGCGTTAAAAGCTTGGCATTTACATAAATTTGTATCTTCTTTACTTTTCCATCGTTTCCATTATAAGAAAGACTTGTACACAGGTAAAATTGCAACGTATGTTCAACATATGTTTCGAGTAACATATGTTGAATATACGTTGAACATATGTTGACCATATGAATTTTCTACAGTATGTTAAACATATGTTTAAAACATATGTTGAACATATGTTTGAAATATATGTTGAACATATAGCAGACTCAAAACATGTTGAACATATGTTTGTGGTAACTATATGTTTAACATATGTTGAACATATTTTAAACATATGGTTGTCTCAAACATATGTTCAACATGTTTTGAGTTTCACATAAAATTCATGCTGAACATTATATAATAACCAATAGCCTTTTCACATTTATTTCATATAATATTAAATTAATGTTGTCGTTATTAATTTTATTTTAATTTAACGAGATAAAAATATATGTTAACTAATTTAATGTTAATCAGTGAACCAGCAATAATTTAATATTAGCCTAATATGAAAAACATGAGTAAAATGTTATATTATAACACGTGTGGGGGGGGGGGGGTTCCAGCAAATTTTGAAAGGGGGGCTTTCCAGGTTGATGTCCCCAACACTCATGCATAGAATCGCACCATAGGCACTTCAAGCCTATAGCAACGGTTTTCGAAGGGGGCAACCTCAGAACAGAGTTGACAAACAACCCCCTCCTTCTTGATTCAGCAATGCAAGTAGACTGAATGTTAAAAAATTGATTTCAATAACATTTATCAAGATCAATTTGAATACATGTACTTATTTATTCAAAAGAATGATCATTTCTTGTAGAAGCTTACATAAAAAAGGGAAAGGGGGATGGGTTAACTACTCTGTTAGCCTGCACCCCCTCCTCCACTCGTTTCTCCAAATTCAGCCGGCCCCCCTCCTCCTTTCTTCGAATCAAAATTTGTCTTCCCCCAAATTAAATTTATCAAGAATTAATAATATTGTATTTTACCACGTTTTGTTTGGATTTATTATTATGAGTGGAAAAAAAATCATTCCACATTTTATATCCGGACCGGTTTTGGTTTTTATCGGATGAAAGTATACGTACGTCATTTTTTACGTCACAGCTGCAGCAGAAGTGTTGGGTGTTGGAAACAAGTAAGTGATCTCAGATATGTATTTAGAATTTAGTTCATGGTGTTAAGAGAATTTCTGTAGGGTAACAGTTTCATACGAACTTCTAATACTCTAATGACTTGCATAACATATAGATCTAACTGTAGATGTAATTAATGCGGTTCGTAAAAAGACGATACACCTAGTGATCTTGTCTACGTTATTTTGGATTTGTTTTCGACCACAATGTAAAAACCATTTAGCATTAGTATGCTAATTTTTCAGATTTTGTTTGCCTTTTGTCAATAGTTACGTTTGCATATTTATGTACGATCTTGACAGGAAAGTGAAAGTAGAAATGTTGCATAGCAATTTGTATGTAGCCTATGTAAAGATGGTTATCCATTTGGTTCTTTTATCAAATTATTAACGGAAAATGTTTGTTTTTATTATGTATTTAGCAACTGGAGTTCAGTGTCAGAGAGCCGTTTTTATTGAAAGAACCCAAAACTGTTAAGACTGACGATTCAACCCAAAGCCGATTTGACTGAAGATTGCACGATCACAATATACAGGTAAAATAAATACATATAATAATCACAGTAATTAGGGTGACTCTTTAATAACAAAATATTTCATGAAAAATTTCTTTTTTGCTTCTTAATTCTACACTGATTTACTTTATGAAAAATTAGTCACACTCTTTTTTTTTTACTCAAATATTGAAGATATTGATATGGATAGAACTTGCTGGCTTTTAAACTATAAAATATCTGAAAGATGCTCAATTTCAGCCTAACCAGGCATTCAAGATAATAGTGTAAATGTATTTAAAAGTGCACTAGCTAATTTGTTTGTTATTTATATATTAATTGACATAGAATTAATTTTTTTTCAACACTAGAGAAACAGTCAAACTAGAGACTTGTACTCACTCTCTTTTTAAGTTTCTTTCTAGCTCACTTGTAAACATTTAGAAAAACTAATTGTTTTTTTTTTTTTATTTTATTATTAGGCATATCTTTTAAGAGTGAAATTGTCTTGGACATAACATTAAATGGTGTTATACAACACCATATAATATTTTATGAAATTAGTTTTAACTCATATCATATAACGGATAACTGTTTAAGAGAATGGAGTATGCATTTGTTTGCACGTGACAAATATCTTCAGTGTATGAATTTACATTACATGTAGAGTTTAATTTGTATTTCAGAGAACCTGTATTAATCAACAGAACCTTAAAATTGGAGTCTCCACTGTAGTGCCACTCAGTACCTTAACATGTGACAATTTCAAATCCTATGATGAGGTTCCAAGGGGTTGTAAAACGGAAGAAAACAAAGAACAGGCCAAGAAAAAAAATTGTAAGTGCTCAAAGTAATTACTCTTTATGCTTACTAATACCAATATATATTTATTAACTATACATGTAATTGACTTCTTAATTTTTACTACTTTTTCTTTATCATTTCAGAAGCAATGCAGTCACTGTCAGGGAAAAACAGCCAGAATTATGTAAAAATTTGAAAAAATAAACACAAGATTATTGCTTAAGATTGTGTTCTTTGATTTCTTATTATTAACGTAGAACCTACGTCGTATGACGTCATATCAAGTAAATGAGTTTAGACTGTCTTTTTAGGTGCTAGATCCATTATGACGTCATAATTAATGTTACTTTTTCCCATACTTTCTCCAAGACTGTCTCATGTAATGAAGTTACACAACTGTGATAATGTGAATGGCATGCAACTATTTTGAAGGCAATCAAAAATTCCAAGAAATCTAAATACTAGTACAACATCCTGATGAAATGTATCTGAGTCAAACATCTGTTAAAAGTTGTGTGTAAATTTTGTAATGTCTCTCATGAAATGACGTGCATTCCCTTTCGTAATTATTTGTTATTCATAATGGTTGGTGTACATGAATAATAATAATGTTTCCCTAAAATATTATCTTTCTAAATAAAAAAATTACATTTTTGATGAATATTCACATTGTAAATCTGAACCTAACCCCAAAACAGTCAATTGATAATTAAATCCTGTGTTAGTGCAAAAAGGTCAACAAAAGAAGTTTGATAAATAGAGTGTCTCTCATTCGTTTGCGGTGAAAAGTTTATATTTTAATCACTTTTTGTAATCATTTGGGTACGTTCTTCATCATATTAAAGATTGAAAACATTCTGACAAAGACTTTTGAAAAATATTTACAAATTTAGGTGCCGAATTGACTAAAAAAAATATTGAGCACATTTGCCTATATTCGTTGAAATGTGGGCTTAATCTTTTATGTCAGTTGAATAAAACAAAATTTATTATTGAATAATATTGCTTAATACTGTTCAGTTAATAAAGTCTATAAACGACGACGTTTGAAGAAGTATTGTTGGGATTTTCTATATTCTCTTTATGACCAGTACCCCTAAAAATGGCTGAAAATATGTAGTCGCAGTGTAAAATTATCATTCCAAGTTGCACAGGCCGCACTTCATTTAATAACAAGGAAACATACTATATATTTTTAACTGATTGATAAGCGAGTGCTAATTTATCATTTTGAAAAGTTTGAAAATCTTGTGACAAAGACTTTTCCGACATAGGTTCTACCTTAAGTGATTAAAGGACAAGAGTACTACTTAGATAACTTTGCAATCCAGAGAAATACATAATAATTAAATAATATATGTACGTAAGAAATAAAGTTAACATATGTTTAACATATGTTTAACATATAAACATAAACATATGTTAATCCTATGTTCAAACAAAACATATAAGAAACATGTGTTAAACATATGATCAACATATATTCAAAAACATACGTTAAACATATGTTGCTCGTTTTTATGGCGAACATATGTTTCAGAACATATGTTCAACAGATGTTAAACATACGTTGCAATTTTACCTGTGTAGGCTTGAAGACTCATTATTCTTTTTTTTCATGATATTGTTTTAAAGTTTAAGTATCCAAACTTTTCAAATATATCATAATCCAAAATGATTTTTCTGATGAAGTCAAATCCCCATTCATTTCTGTTACGTTAAAAAAACACTACAGAAAGTACTTCAAATGTCAGTATACTTACTTCTCTACGTGACTGTTTTCATAATAAATATCAAAGTCTTTCTATCATTGGTACAAGGAGAAGAGTAAATTATTTTCTTTAAAATTTAAACCGAGGTCAGTTGCAAGTTTTTAAGGTTACAGTATTTGTAATCCCTATTTTCTCAAATTATAACAGATTAAAATTAAAGTTTTAGATTCAAAAGAAGCTATAAAGTAAAAGTGAATGCTTGAAGTATGTGAACAGTTAACTTCAAGACATTTTTTTTTAGAATGCACATTTGACTTACATGATTTTTTAAATATGTTTGTACGCCTTGTTTCTCCTTCAGAGCAATTTAATTATCTTTGAGAGGATTAAGAATAGGATTTGATTGAACATTTATAGGACACTGCAAAAAAATCTTTTTCTAGGGAGTTTTATATAGTTTTATATAGTTTAACTATAGTTTTATTTAGTTTTATATAGTTTATATAGTTTTATATAGTTTATATAGTTTATATAGTTTTATATAGGTTTATATAGTTTTATATAGATTTATATAGTTTTTGGAATCATTTATAGGTACGGTAAATAAAATTCACTTACATTGACTGCATTTAAAATTGATTTCGTGATTTTACACAATCTTATCCTTTTAAAGAGAGAACTGAGAGTATAAGCTAGACAACCAAATATAAAATTAAGTTCAGTATCTTCTAAAATGCAGTTGTTATACTGTGCCTGAAGAACAAAGACTATTGTTTCAAGCTTTGTCAGCTGGAACTTAGTATGTTTTTCATGAACTCTAATTTCTTTATCATTCAGCTATATTGAAAACATTTGAAATAGATAATTTGCATTAAAAACACAGTATGTCTAGTTTTCAAGACGTCGTATAGAAATCACCCCAGCTAAACTATATCCAATATTTCTGGAAGTGTTTTCAATGTTTTTTAGGGACTTTATGTCATTTAAAACTTTTTTGAGACAAAAACGTCCAAAAACCATAAACCACTTATCTTCTGTTGAACAGAGGGTACTCAAAATCAAATCAAAGTTGAAGTTCAGATTAGTAAAATTTAACAAAATCCTTTATCATCATGTCCTCTTATATACAAATATAGCATCGCGTATATTTTCATTAATATGGAGTATAAACAACAAAACCAAGAATTCGTGAAAAATTTGTCTCGCTTATGAATTCCAAATACCTTATATCGAGAAAATAAGATGTCGCGAAAATATGGTTATTTACAGTAATGATGATAAATTTCACAAAGATTAATTTGATGTATATTTCAGGGTCAGAATTGGGTCTATTTTTCTGAACATTTATAATATTATATGCTATATTTGTCATAATATACAGTGTGTAGTGAAAGAATTCATAAGTAATTAAATATATAATTCAGGACCAGCATAAAACACTTCAATGCACAAAATCACTCAGTTTGGAGCCTGCCTGGAAAAATAGAAATCCAAACTTTACAGTACTGTAAAAACTTCTACAAAGAAAAATTATCATTTTCTTCTTAAAAACCTTCGTCAAAAATATAGCTCCTCATCAAATGCTTTTTGCGTGGAACTTAATCGTGGGTTTTGTCATTGAATATAGTTTAATTTGCATTGTAGAAGCCAAATGTAATGTAGGGACTAAAATATGATACATAATTCAAGAAATAAAGTTCCAGACGGAATTTTGCACGAAAACTCAGAATCGAACTCCTCAGGTTTTGTTAAACAACATACATTCTTCAAGTAAGTCTCAACTTAAATGTATGGAAAGACTAGATTGTATTTAAAGCTTATTCTATTCTAGGATAGTCACCAAAGGTCATTACAATTGAAGGTTCATTACATTAAACCAACAAGCTTTATATTGAATCCAAAATTATTACTGTTCAACAAGTTGCTGTCCTTTAAAAAAGGACTGCAATACGTGGACCATATGCATCTGTTTCTAAACGAAATTCAAAGAAAATTTCTAGATTTAGTGACTTTACAAAGGTGTAATTAAATTTATTTTTTTTTTGCAGGTATCTTGTTATTTTCATCGTTATTTAAGTCTGCTTAATAAGGCTGTAATGATAAAAAAAATCATGACCTTGAAATGATATGAATATGAAATGTTGATCTAGGTATCTATCATAATTGAAATGTAGCCTTTAAAATTAACAACAGAATTAAAAGAGGCTAATAAGCGTGCAGGTATCGTAATGGTTGAATTTTAACTCCATTGGCGGATCCAGGGAGGGGGGTGTTGAAACCTCTTTATTTTTGCAGAAAGAGGAAAAGAGGGACTCTGAGGGAATTTTTTTTCAGAAATATATATAGATATTTTTACGTTTAATATTTTCAATAAAATAAGTACTTAAGTCTCTGCCCTTTCTGCTCTCTAGATAGAGTTTTGTTTAATGCTTTCCTTCGTGTACCTTCACAACCCCGGCCCCAGGCCTCGACCACCCACACGTAACATGAAAGATTTCACTTTGATATCATCGGAAGATCCCTGCGAACCTACGGCTGTGTCATTTTTGGACCATCTTCTAAAGTAACTAATTTTAATAAGTATGCATAAAAAGTCGTGAAAGGGGGTTTTTATAAGAGAATATTTATCTCCATATATTATGTGGATATTTTAATCAATGAAGAGAAAGGTTCAAAATGTCCCCGTAGTTTGTAGGGGAAGCTAGGGGGCTCACTTTTTGCTAAAAAATAATTTTTTGTTATAATTTGAATAATATTATATAAGTTTTGATTTGCACTGGAAGCTCCCCAGCACTTTCTTTTGCGGGAAGGTTCAAAATACGGAAAATCAAACATTTAAAAAAAAATCAAAATGTACCGAAAAGTTAGACGAAGCCCTCCCTCCCCCCAACCCCCCCCCCCTCCACCCCCCGAAATAGGATTTTACAGTGTGGTGGACAGATTGTTATTTTAAGTTATTTATTTATTTTTGCTTGTCAACTCTTATTCGAGGTTGCCCCTTTAAAAACCGTTGCTACGGGCTTGAATTAAAGTGCCTGCGATGTGACCTAGACCCCCCCCCTTTCAAAAACTGCTGGATCCGACCCTGTACTCGAGCACTAGAGGGTCTCGGCACTAGAGGGTTTCGAGTTATCTAAATCGATGCTAGGTTATCGATTAACTCGATCAATTTGAAAACACAAAATAGATCAATTTTGTGTGTATGTGTGTGTGTTTTCTCTGTTTCTTTTTAAATAACGGAATGGTTAATATGCAACACATGCAATCGTAACTTCTCGGCAAAACAACATGTTTTTGTGAGTTCGCCACTGAGAAGATGCGATTGACAATATCATCGCACGTGTGTAGACCTAGGCTATTTGGTCTTGCAAGCACAGGTGTATGAACTGTTTGCTAGTGACTCTTTGACTGGTGGCGGTATTTGCTACGGAAATGAAGAACTATACAACAGTTTCATAACATGTGCAGTTTTTTTTTTTGGTGAACATTGGAGTAAATTAAAAGTCGAATATCTTGGATATGGGGTAACCCATATCTATTCTTGTTACAACGATGCATCAGTGCATCCATGGACGAGTTCATTGATTACTTTGAAAGGTGGCACAGGTTAACCTTTTGTTAACATTTACTACAATGATCTGCCTATTTTGATTGACTGTACTCTCATAGCAACATTGTTAAATTTTATTCCCGATTGGCTTATAGTTTTATCATTTTAAAAAATCGGGCTATTTCGATACATGAAATCCATAACGGCTGGGACTTGACATCTTTACTAGATTTATACGGAACATATCCTATCAATGGAAAGATAGATGGTACACGTATAGCACAGATCTGTAGTACGCAGAATTTTTTTTTTGGATGTTTATCCCTCTCCCCTACATGGAAAAACGTTGCTACAGGCCTTTATCAAGCTATAATTGGATTGCTGTCCATCAAGTTATTTTGCGAACCTTGATGCACAAAACTAATGCCGGTAAACATGGTAAAGACTTCCCGTACGAAACTCTTAACCGTTTTCCGCCTGGTGTCCGGGCGGACTGAGACGGGTTCCGGTTAAGTGCTAGGAGGACTAAGCCGTACTAAAGGCGAACATGGAAAACGTATTAGCTTTAACCGTTTCCCGCCTCATATCTTAAGCGGATTCCACCTTAAATCTTAGGCGTATTTTGTTAGACGTTTTCCGGCTTAGCTCTTAGACGGATTCTGCATTAATCTTAAGATTATGAACAGTTTAAATTATGACCACATGTTTCATTCCACTTGATGACCTTGTTTTCTAAAGGCACTAATGGGGGAGATATTCGAAAAAGTAGTCAAACATTGTTTTTAATCCAGTTATTAGACTTCGAATATTAGGCTTTTTATTACGTTGAAGATTGCGTTTCCTAGAGAAATAATTTTTTGCAGTCATGTTTTATATCAGATATACGTTTCTAATGCGTTACTGCCTGACCACCCTCTACAGGGGGCGGAAGTTTTCAGACAGAGCCTCTCTTTGGATGCAATTGGTCAGTTTGAATGCGGATTTTGAAAGTGATGACTGTTGATCGATTTGGTTGATGAATCTTTATGTCTTATTCAGTTTAAAAAGGAACTCAGGCAAGACGTATGCCTTTAAATTATTATTCTGAAGATGATTCGTTATGTGTTTTTGGAAAAAAAGAGTGATAAAATACAACTTTTGGTGTTATTCTACTAAACTTTGAAATGAAGCAAGTTATGCTCGGTGAACATGCTAAATGGACAAAGAAGGACCTCTATACACTGTACAGGAATAACTTTGAAAAACAATGGTAAGTACATTTTTAGCGGGTTTTTTTCTCTCTCTCTTTGAATTCGTACAGCAAAAATAGCTTAATATATAACACTCTCCGCGATTACTCTGTTAATTAATTCCAACTGGAATAGCATCCAAAATTTGCAGCCTTTATTTCTTTTGCCAAATGTAGGGCAGCGTCAAGACCCCCCCCCATTATTTTCAATGTTATGGGTATGTCCATTTAGATTAAAATGTTAAAAAGTACAGGGATAAAGGATAAAAAAAAATACTCATTCATTTGTCAATTATTAATCAAACTGCCCATGTATTTTTGTAATTTTATTTTCACTTTGCGTATGTGTTTTCCGGAAATACGATTTCCTTTTAAATTTAGCGACCCTTAGTGACTTCCAGCTTTAAAATCACGATTGAAAAAAATGTTATGATGTGTGTTAGCAATTAGCTGATTAGCACTGGTTAGTGGAATGGTGACCATAGTTGCCAACTCACTCGATTTCGTCGGGATACACCCGATTTTTCGACCCTTAACCAGATTATTTTTTATGACACGGCGGGTCATGCTTTTCACCCGATTTTTACCGAACAACCCGAACAATCTCCCGATTTCCGGATTTGGTTCGTAAATTAGGTTGCACTTTTAACTTCCAGTTACAACCCAGGCTTGGATATACGTAAACAATGCCGATGGCTATGTTCAGTAGGCGTACCAGTAAATTATCAGTGCAGGTGTTAACAATTACCAGAGAGTTGTTTTGACAAATCAAAGTTTGAAGTCAATTTAAAATGGCTTCCGATAGAACGAGTTGGTTATCAGGGCCAGCAGGAACAAATTGAACCAAGAAAAAGAGAAACGATATTTATGTACATATCAAGGAATCTTGGAAAACAACTTTCATTAGATAAAATAAAGTGTTCGAAGATAGTGTAGACATAACTGTACATTTAATAGCACTTGCAATGCAGATTTTGAAAAGACTTTCCTTTAAGTATTTAAAAAATGTACACTTAATCCTTGTCATAACTGAATAATGAAACCTCCAATGCTCTTTTAACATGTAAATTTAATCAATATATATTAAATTTTTCTTATTGTAAGTTAAAGTCTCTTTTTAATAAAATAATTCTCAATACACAAATGCTTATATATACATATATATTTAATTTAATCATGGTAAATGTGTCGAGAATGTCGTTACGCGTTATGACCAGATTTTTTACTTTCCAAATCTGGTCATGACCAGATTTTTACATGTTGGAGGTTGGCAAGTATGATGGTGACACTGACACCCTTCTAAAAGTGTAGTTCACTGCTCAGTTAGGATTAGGAGTCAGGTTCTGAGATGTAAGTCATCATTTAAAATATTAATATAAACATGAGATTCTTCATTTTTTTTTTTACCTTGATGAAAATTCTTAAAATACATTTTTGGGGCGAAATTTGAACATTTTTTTAAGTTTATTTTTTCATCTATATTGAAGTGTCCCATTCCTCCTCACGTTGATGCATCTACACGATAGTTTTCCTATAGTATGATAAAGACTTAAGTTTTCCATAATTTATGGCCATGTAAAAGAATTCAACGTATTTGTATAAAACATACAGAAATATTGCATGGATTGATAATTTTTATTCTTGGTGATGTAGACAATAGATCTTAAATCATCATGCCTTTTACAAATACCGGTATATGAAGATTATAAAAAGTAATTGAATAAGTGATTAAAAACCTATTTTCGCCAATTTTAGAACTGTAAATATTAAAGTTTTCTGCAGTGCAGTGTTATACATTTCAGCACTTCAAGCTGTTCAGGTCCTCAGGAATTATGGCCGATAAAGGTAAAATGAGGACTGCGGCAACTGCAGCAAGTCAGGATGAAGGCCAGAAGTCAGTGTCCATCCACCCATACATGCGCCAGTAAACTGGCAATGCTGCTCTTCTCATTTGAGAGCTTGCTGAAGATTCATGGGAAAAAGGAATGCAATCTAACACCTGTGCTTCATTCAACTGTAGTGGAGGTTATGAGAGATAAACATACATGAAGACATCAGACGTCTGATAAATATATATAAAACAAAATATTCTTATATTTTGTAAGTTTTAGTGTTGAGAGAAATTAGACAAGACTGCATCCTGATCTGTAATACAGAATAGAATGTCATAAAAGAGTCATTTTATTGAAAAATGTTGAAGAGTCATTTTAAAACGAGAAACGCATTTCAGTTTGTATTTTCTTTATAGATCTAGAGTACTTCAACATGTGGTGTGGGAAGAAATTGGCAAAGGAAAGTAGGAATCATCATGATCATGGAAAAGATAAGTTATTCCAGATAACTTAGGAAGATGAACAATAAATATGACACACTCATTCCTCGCAGAGAGAAAGAATTTTGTGTTTTGTGAAAATAATCAGCCAGTGGTAAATTAACAGCTAATTGTTTTGTTGAATTGACTTTTAACATGTTTAAACAATGATTTTGTCTTTCTTTTTTTATTTGCTAATTCAACTGTGACAGTCACATTTTTATGTAGATGTATGAAAAAATATCATGTTTTTGGTACAATATTTTTTATCTTATAATTTCATGTGAAGACAAAGCATGACATTTTAAAATGTAAAAAGTTTTGTAGTCATTAATTTTTTAAGACCTTGTAAATAAATGATTTATAATTTGTATAATTTTATTTTCTTCCAAAATTCATGAAGGTTGTAAAAGTCTGAAACAACAATAGCTGATACACTGTGACAGGCAGATTATGTAACCATTAATGTAAAATCCATCTAACCATTAAGCCAGAATACGCCTTGTAAGTAAGGCGGAATACGACTTGCTAGTAAGGTGGAATACGTCTATCATAAGTGAGGCGGAATACGCCTTGCAGGTTAGGCGGAATATGCCTTGCAAGTAATGCATTTTAGGAAAGGCGGAATACACTCTAACTCATTTAAATATTTCGAGCCCTATTCCGCCCTAATTCCACCCGGACTCCATCTAATAGTCTTATTAAGTTCTTTATAGATGAAAGGCGGATTCCGTCTTTTGATTTCCGCCTAAGGTTAGGGCGTAAATTTTCGTACAGGTATCTTTTAAAACCAAGTAGTTGAATTAAGTTTTTAATTCAATATGTTCTTGAAAGCTGTTAAGCTATCCATAAAAGTTCTTCCTACTTATTTAAAATGCTTGTACCATAGAATTTAATTTGTATATAAGGATATATGTATTAAAGAGAAATTCAGATCTTGATTACACCAAAGAATATTAAACACGATGTGCAAATTTTAGAGTGAGGTTTGCTAACGATTGGCATATTCTAATCCGAAAAGGGCGAATTGTTCTAGGAGCAAGTTGTCTTGGAGGCAAACTCTCTAGCATTCTTGCGCATGCGTGGCCTGACGTAAGCCCATGGCATCCGGTTTAACTCCGCTAATATATTTTCTGCCTGGACCTCAGGGTCCACGCAATAACAGAGAGTATGAATTCACAAGGTCGGAATCCCTGATGTTTTATAGATACTTAGTCCTTATATGGAATAAGTAAAGGTAAAATATCATATTCTCTTAACGTAAAATAACGGCTGGTATGGATAGCTCAACTGATAGTCTAATAGTTGAGGAGCTACATGTAAGACAGATAGACAATTTGACAAGAAGACGACCACACAGACATAAAGGAAAGTCAGGCAAATTTACTTTGCGAGATTTATAAAATCAATGCTGAAATTGCTCTTACTTGAACTTCTAAAATAAATTTCTAGGTAAGCTAGATTTGACATAAGTTTCAGTGGAAATTTCCACCAGGCTTTTTTGCCGCCTCCACTGTTGGTAAAACTACAGCTTTCTTCATCTTGTCCTGGATTTACTTGACCATCTACAGCTTTATCGGGAGGCCATCTATCTTTGTAGTCTGAACTCATTGAAGGAGATCCCTTATATTCCGATAGTTGAGCAAGGTTTTCTAAAAAAAAAAGAAATTGATTTCGTTTTAGCTCAACTAGTAAGAAAGCAGGTCTAATGCGAGGATATTTCGCCCGTTTTCATTCTGTCATGCTATTCATCTGTTGTCTGAAAACACTTTTCAAATGCTAAAGTTTTAGCTCGAATTCAATTAAACTTGCTACAGGACTAGACAATACTTAGATAATTGTTTTAGTTTTGTCAAACGGTGTTGCCGATGTCACTTAAAATAGAAATTCCAAAATGCTGCTCCTTCTATAGGTTTTGTCCGATTTTAATGAAGTAGGCTACATAGTTCCATCTATCGAATTTTCATTTCAATGAACAATGTTGTAATGATTACAATAAATACAAATTTACCTTTCTCGTCCACTTTCAAATCATGCCACGCAGAGAGACTTAACCAGGGTTCATACGTTTACTTAGTTGCATGCCACACGTATAAGTCTAAGTTCTACTTTTCATATTCTAGGACCGGTCACGGTAGCTTAGTGGTTTAACCGTTGTAGTTTGACGTATGGCGTCAAATATAGGACCTCAACATAGGTAGTGACTGTTCCATTTCCAAGCAACCAGCATAAGAAGTAAAAGTTATGGGCGTCTCTGATGAAACCATAAACAAAGAGGTCCCGTTTCACGGTAGGCGTAGGCACGATAAAGAACCCTCATCGCTCAATGGCCCCTGAGTGACGAGTGCACTTCTTCATTTGACGTCCTTCATCAGTAGATGGTGACGTCTTTATATGGGCACATACCTCTTATTATTTTTAGAATGGGAAGAAAGCAGTGCAGTAAAAAATTACAAGTTCCTTAATTTGCAGACCTGAATAAAAAAAATTGTTATAAGGTACTAAACTGAGCCTCATATTTGTTGATAAGGAGTACATTCCCTTGCAAAAAAGCTTGGCAGATGTAATTTATCAAGAAGATCATCAGAACTATTTTATGTATTATAACACCAGTGAGAAGTCTTAAATTCCCCTTCTTTCACTTTCATTTTCAGAAGTTTACGCAGACAGACGCATTTTGCCGGAAAACAAATCTGACATGCCACCTCGAGATTTTAACCAAGGAAAGACAACTTGATGTGTTTTGATTTGAGGGGTCACTCACTGCTGAACGAAAATTAGGGACATTGCTAAGTGAAGAAACGTTAACATTGCCGCCTATGTGAAAACAATTAGTGGGTTGTACCCATATGACTGAAATCATCTCGAATTGGACGTTAAATTAATAAATCATTTCTCTTTATATAAGTACAGACCAGTAGATCTAGAGTCTCGTCAAAGACTCTTTGTAATAATATAGTTATTTTTTTTCTAAAATATCATATTTATGCCTTACGTTTTTGTAATTAGACAATAAAAAAAATAGTAATAATTTCCAGAGATGAAAACTTAAGTGCGTTTTAAGATGAAATTCATTAGATTTCATTTAAATAGTATCTCTTTTTTTCGATTTTTTTTTTCACTAACCAAAAGCTATTTCTTGCCAAGCTATTGATATTTAAAAAAAAATTCTCATAAAAGAGAGAAAAAGTTATATAATAGAACCTTAATACTTAATATATTAAACTTTGAACAACCCTAGTATGTTTTCAAATTATTGTTCAATTATTTTTCAGGATATAGTAAAATTAAAACTCAATTTAAATGTGCAAATTAACAATTCCGAAGTAGCTCTCGTGGCGCAGTGGCAGAAAATATGCTCTAGTGACGCAAAGTAAGAAGTTGACCCTTCGAATCCGAGAGCGAGACGTGGAGACTGGTCCTTCGGATGAGACCGTGTAAACCAAGGTCACGTTTCGAAGAAAGTGGTGACACAAAAAAGATCCTTTACTGCTGTGCCGAGTACAGGTCTAAATTTACAGCCCTCCACGTGTAGTCTCAGTCTGATGGAAAAATTCTGCAAGGGACATTAAACAAACAAACAATACCGAATTATTAACAAACGGGTTTTCCAGATACATTGAGTTTTGTGTTATCATTGATCTGATTTACTAGTAAGTTTATTTGTGTTATGATGTGCTGACTATATGCGCGAATATAGAGGACATACAATGTTTGTTGTTGGGTATAGCAATTTATTTAAGGTGTTGGACCGTTTTAAATACATTTTAAGCAATACACTGTACCAGAGAAAATGTAAAATAAAATATTGTCTCAGGTATAAAAAAAAATCCTATATCCCACTATAAAACATTGATTTTCCCGTTTATTACATTTCAATTCTTTTTTAGGTCACCTTAATCACTCAGGTGATCTTTTGCTATCTGCTTCGCCCATCGTAGTGCGTTGTGCAAAAAGTCGTACATGTCAACGTTTGAACATTAACAGCTTCTCTTGAACAACTCATTCAATTTTAATCCATTTTAAAATAGTAATGAAAAAAAATGTTTTCTGACCTTATGTAAACCTTTAATCTCTTCCCCATCAAAAACGTTAATGAATTATTTGCCTGCAAGGAAATGAGAATTAGATGTTTTGTTCCTAAGGGGAAATTCTCTTTCCTCCTATTTATTCCCTCCTCGCCTTTGCGGTTTAAACATTCCCGAATACTCCAATTTTTTGTAATTATACTACATGTAATATCCTTCCTATCATAGAGTTTATTCAAGCATGCTTTTTAAAGATATTAAAGATAACAAAACACGCAATATCATCTATAACCGGTAGCATCTGGCAATAAGCAGCTGGCAGTTGGCAGTAAGCAGTGAGCTGTTGGCAGTCGTATATGGAATATAACCCTGCTTTAT
The DNA here is from genome assembly GCF_033153115.1 of Saccostrea echinata. Lineage (NCBI taxonomy): Eukaryota > Metazoa > Mollusca > Bivalvia > Ostreida > Ostreidae > Saccostrea > Saccostrea echinata. The sequence goes on from NW_026889766.1 coordinate 1,055,510, forward strand.
TTTTTTAAAACTTGTTTAAAGAATATTTCAAGACACATTGGTGATGTTTGTTTACATGAATGGTTCACTTCAGCGGTATTTAAGGGGTGATTTTCGTGAGATTGAGATCTGGAAGAAAATTTGAATAAACGCGGCTTGTATACTTTAACTTTATAAAAAAGATTTTAGTGTAATTAGGGCTTTCCACCTTTCTGTGGAAAGTCCTATTGAAATTGTTCTGTTTATTATTATTATTTTTCTTCTGCTGATTTGATTTTTTGTTTCGCAACTTATCGAAGAGACGCATCTTTCATATTAGTCGACTACTTAAATGATTTTCAGATTTGACCCAACGACTTCGATCGATGACAATAAATGAAGTTATTGCCCCTTTTGCAAGAATAGCTTGTTATCGCTACTCCTCTGAAACCACGAACTGTAGAGATACAGAGCTTTCCACTATTTGAGAGGGCTTACCAGTCTATCATTGCGAAAGGATTCATCGAAGCCTTATACGACTTATTGCACCTGAAGTTTTTTTGCTGTTTACGTTAACTTGAAAAAAAATTTTAACGCATAGACGTAGAGACATGGGACCAACTGAAATGGATACTTGCATTTTAGATCTTGATATTTAGGTCAATGTCAAAGGTCAAGGTCATGCAAAATATGAGAAATACAGAATATATTAAGGAGGGGGCTTAAACCAATATAAATGTATGAAATAAACTATTCAACACTTTTTTTATCGTGTTTTCTTCTTAAAATGCATGTAGAACATTTTATTTATTATAGCTGCATTAAATATAAGCCACATGGAAGCTTGTTTCAATCAGGAATCTTCTTTCTGAACCTGCAACAATCTTAAGATCCGCAGTCTGGCCGCTTTGAGTCCAATCCATGTTTTCCCATATGACGACCTACATACCATTAGCCTCGAGTCCGATTTATTTCATCGGCACTTTTCTAAGTAGTTTAACTTAATCAGAACATTTAACACCTCAAATGAAACCTTCGAATGCATAATGCACAAAAATAGAAATACGATATGCACATTAAAACACATGTCATGCATTGTACTTCTATGGTAACTATGTAAACAAATGCCATCAACACGGAAGCGAAAAAGAAGAGAGAGGGAAAAAAGAGAGAGGAAGAGAAAGGAAGAGAGAAGGGGAAAGAGAGAAAAATTGGCCCCTAAATCGAACCCCCCCCCCAAAAAAAACACATCTTTTTTTGGAGATGCGCGAAGACCTTTTGAACTCTACAGAGAAACGAGCCCGACAATAAATCTATAGCAAAAGACGAATTTTTGAGTTTGATTTATTTTCTTGCATTTTTCTTCTTCTTCTTCTTTCTTTCTTTCTTTTTTTTTTGAAAGCCAAATGATATGGAAACATGTTTCTCAAAACTATTTAATTCTGATAACTTCATTGTACAACATTTTTTTAAATTCCTAAATAGGTAGTTTACTGCATACATCTTCATCGGAATTCGTGGCGTAGTGGTTAGCGCGCCTGCCTTTCAAGCTGAGTTCGATCCCTGCTGGAAGAACAATTTTTTTTAATCTTTTTTTTTTCTTTTTTTGCATTTTTCTTCTTTTTTTACAGCCCAAATTACATGGAAACACTTAAGGTAGGTCGCGGGTTTGCTTTTGTCATCAATTTCTGTACACAATTTCGACGATTCGAGCGGTTGTTTTGTGCACATTTGATTATGACTTCAGTTACGCCACAAAGGCGACGTTGCATTACTTCCCGTTTATTTCTCTGAAGATTACTTAAGCAATAGAATCTAGTCCCTACGAAGCGTAGAAAGTAGGTATTGTCGTAAATGTATGAACCCAGAGTATTATAAGTTTGTATTCCGCTCTGGTTATATGTGTAATGTATAAGAAAAATCCCGCTCTGGTTATATGTGTAATGTATAAGAACAAACTAATAAAACATAATAAATTCGATGCAAAATGCAAGGAATAATTTATATTGAAAATGATACTAAACTACTAAAGGTCAATCAAAATGAGTCAGTGTTAAATTAAAGATATGACATGCAAAATGAAAGTTACCGTAAATTTCTAAGCCGAAAAATTGAAAGGCTGTATGTATGCACGTAATTTGCAACGAAGGGAAGCTGCGTAATGCACCATGTTTGCTCATCACAGCCCCCCCCCCCCTCCCCCCAAAAAACAACAAATTTGTTATTTTTAGGATAAAATCAATTCTCAACACTTCTTTTTTTTTTAACATTTTGTATTCGAATCTGATAAAGTCGTTCTCTATATGCAGGCTAGCAAGGAATTGATTATCATAGTGAAATGCATTAAACATGTTAAAATAAATTTATACAAAAACCCGGCATATCGGACCTTTATGACACTCTAAACAGATATACTACAGATATACTACATGTATAACGAAATACAAGTAACAAGTACATTTTTTTTCTATAACAAAATTAAGCTGTTTGTGTAGAAGATGAATGCAAGTATTTTACATTTTGCCGATGAAAAATTGATAAAGAAAAAAAAAACAAGAAAGAACAAATGTTTGAGAGATCGGACTATATACTGAATTGCGATTGATATAAAAAGAACATTGTCGGTACCCCCCCCCCCCCATTGCTCCCCCCTCAGTAGTGGGGTGTTTATTTTTCTTTTCCGATTTCGAATGAAGTGATAAAATTCATGTGTTATACTTGAAATCTTAATAGTGAAATTGAACATCCTAACATTACTTGTATTGATTTATTATCTATCGCAGTGTTGTCGCTGCATATTAATTCTAATGCACGAAGAATGTTTATATCAATATACCATTCTGATTTCTGGGGCAGAATAAAAATTTCATAATACTAGAGTAGATAAGTAGCTGTTCTTCCTAACACGTTTCCGCAATAAGTGAAATGCTGAATAAAAAAATTAGAGTGTGCATCTTTGTCACCTTTTAGATCTTGTATATTCCAAATATTAAGATACTTAAGAGCCATTCTCTGTAATGACTTGAACTTTTATATAAGAGCTGTGGCACGCATAGTCTCAGAATTTCTCCAAACTCTCTATGATAAAAGTCTTTGATACCGTAAACTCAAATCAGGGAAATATTGGTTGCTACGTGTCATGGTTACCATAGCAACATGTCCTAAAGTTTGAAAAATGGCATTTTTAACATCTTCAGAGTCCCACAGTTAACGTTTGCAGCAAAGCAAACAAGTGGCAATGACTGTTTTCGAAAGTTGAAGGCCTGGTGTCTTAAATGCATGATAAACATGTTTGGTAAATCATCTATAACATACGTTACTATGGAAACAAAGTATTCAAAATTTTGTTCATTTAATTTTATAAAGTCATACACTTAAGAATAAAAACAATTATACGTTGAAATGCAAACAAATAATAGAGAAGAGATCATTGTAACATATACCAGGGACAAAATATGATATTTCTTATAGGTTGGCAATGGTTGCCATGGTTTTAATACCACGAAGGGATTTTAAATTTACTCTCTTAGTGTTTTAATCTTACCCTATCTTTTTAAAAGGCATATTTCTATATAACTGATGATCAATTTTTAAAGGCCTTGGTGTGACCCTAATTTTCACATTTCAAAAAATTCAATTTCAATTCTTTAAATAGTGCGTTGCTATGGAAATAAGGCGAAAAAACATGCATAAAAATCTGAAATATACTCTGTTTTTTTGGATACGTACCGTTGTAAGTAGATTCCCAAAACTTTAATGATTGATATATGTGAACAACTAACCTGACTTTCAATTTTGACTATCACCCAATCTCTAACTGGATGCAAAAAGCTGGCACATAGGGTCTAATATTGACAAAAAATTAACAAAATCGAACATTTTCTCTTCTTGGTAACCATAGCAACAGTGTTGTATTTTTCAACAACCTTTATCAATATATGATATTCAACTTTAGTTCTACGAGATAAGTATTATTCAAGGTGATTCAAATCATATTTTTCATGATTAAAACGTTAGTAAATTCCTAAGGCAGAAAAAAAAATCACTTTAAACAACTAGTACGTTGTTTCCATGGTTACACTGCAAAGTAACAATTAATCTCAATTTTTCTTATGTTGTCGGTGTTGCAAGGTCCTCAAGATGCATATGTGCCAGTCGTGAATTTTATTGTTTTTCCTCACGATAGTAGCATTAACCCAATCATAGCAACAGATTTTGCATGGTGACACTGTGTTACCATGGCAACCATGAAAGTTATTTTTAGAATAATATTGCCAATACCTAATTACATGAGGTCAAATATTTTTCATTGTTTTTCTTACGTTGTTGATTGAGTTTGATCATGTAACATCTATCATTTGTGACTATAGAGCGTTTTTCAGCATTTTTCAGCATCTAAAATGTATTCCAAATGTACCCATGGTTACCACTTACTTAGAGATAAATTCTAAATAGTTTCTTTATAGCATAAGTGGCAACAAGGTGTCATGTTTTTGGTAGAATGGTTTGTTTGTTTTTCTTAGTCTTAATTAAGGCTTAATAACGATTTAAAGTAGCTGAAAATCTCAATTTTTTCAACTTTTTTGGCTGTTACCATGGCAACCAAGACACATAGCAACGAAATTTTATTTGATATATGTTTCTGGTGTCAAGTTGTAATAATGGGCAAAGTTTCATCAAAATCGGTGACCATGCGTGAAGTTTAAGTGGTTACAGAGAATCGCTATTAATATGTGAACGCGATTACGTTCAATATATGACGTTTTAGTCATAAATAATGCCATAAACGCAATATCTTGGCAATTTAAAAGCAAACTTAAAAATTATTTAGCAAAAAAAACTAGCGAAAAGACATATTGATTTTTTTTTACCTCAATAGTTTTAATTTTACCTCATCTTGATGCTTTGAAATTTCCGAGTAATTCGTCTACGTCTTTAAAAAGTTATCCGACCTTTTCTAAAGAAACTCTTTCGGTAAAATTGTTTTAAAAACGTCATTTTCCTATATATTTCTATAGAAAAGCGTCAAAATAGTACCGAAAACTATACCGCGTTTACAGTAATATAGCATTAAAACCACGTAGGCAAATTTAATAAAAATTTCAGATAATATGCTACAAATTCTAAGGAACATCATATCAAATTTTCAGGATATGTTTTCTCGTAAGAATTTTTATGCAGTAAACCCGCGACCTACTTTAAAAAGGTGGAAAGACCTCTAATTGTTCTGTGAACAATTAGTCTACTAGTTTTATATTGTAATTTTTGCTATTGATGTTTTGTTTGCAATATTACAAATATCACAAATTATCACAAATAAAATTATAGCTAATCTACGGAAAGGAACCTTCCTTGGTAAAGTAGACATCAAAAGTGCTTTTAGACTTATTCCTGTAAACCCAAGTGATTTTGATTTATTGAGTTTTTCATTTGATTCTTTATTTTACAAAGATAAGTGCTTACGTATGGGGTGCTCAATAAGTTGCAAAATTTGGGAGACTTTTGCCACATTTCTGCCTTGGTTAACAAGAGTTAAGTTTGGGTTAGATTCATTGGATAACTATTTGGATGATTTTATTTTTGCTGGAAGATTAGGAACAAATAATTGTCAAAAACTAATGTCTGAGTTTATTATATGTGTACCGAGCTCGGTATTCATTATCAGAGGAGAAGATCATTGAGCCTGTTTCTGCACTTACATTTCTAGGATTAGAAATTGATACCATTAATATGTTAATTAGGATCCCTCAAGCAAAGTGGATATTCTAAAACAAATTATACATGACTTTTTGGCAAGGAAATCAGTTTTATTGAAAAAACTAGAAACATTAGTAGCAATGTTAAATTTCTTTGGAAAAGCAATAAGGTCCAGTAGGGCATTTAGTCCTAGGTTTTACGATGCTATAAGTGGAGCCTCAGAAGCTCATCATCATGTAAGGTTATCAGTTGAGTTGAAGGAGGATCTATATATGTGGTCTAAGTTTCAAGAGGAGTTCAATGGGATTTCCTATTTTCCAGATAAAGAGTGGATAAGTTCAGATGTAATAAAATTTTATTCAGATAGTGCAGAAAGTGCAGAGCTTGGATGCGGTGCATATTTCCAGGGTAAATGGATGTTTTTCTCAGTAGCTGGCTGTACATTATTTTTTTAAACATTTCAGCATGATGATGAGTTAAATATAGATTTGCTACTTAAAGAAAAAGTTGTGGGTTAGGACTGAGGCGACAAAACGTTGACATTATTCCATCTGCATGCGGTCATGCTTAGCGAGAGTTTTTCGAACTTTTTTTTACACAACACAAAATAACATAATAAATAGAACATTTGCATTTCGAAACTTTTTAATATTTATAAAAGCAATATAGAATCTTTTTCTTTTCTATAAATGTAGGGTAATCCCCTTTATTTCCACTGTGTGCTAAGAGATTTAAATAGACCGGAAAGTATTAATTTCGATGTGACCAATTTTAATTCTTTTTAGGTCACCTGAGTCACTCAGGTGACCTATTGCTATCCGTTCTCGTCCGTCGGCGTGCGTCGTGCGTTAACATTTGAACATTTTTAGCTTCTTCTCTGAAACCGCTTAACCAATTTCAACCAAATTTGGCATATAGCATCTATGGGTGAAGGGGAACAAAAATTGTGAATTTCATGGTCCCTGCACCCCTGGGGCCTGAGGGGTGGGGCTAAAACCACCAAAAATAATGCAATCTTTAAAAATCTTCTTCTTAACTCCTGACGTCAAGCAGTCAAACTGTTGGCATCATTGTAATAAGCATTGAGCCCTCTACCAAAATTGTGAAATTCATGACCCCAGGGTCAGGGTTCTGGCCCCAGGGTGGGGCTATATATATCATAAAGTGAAAGTGCATTATTTCTTTGAAAATCTTCTTCTCTGCTCCTGGGTATTAAATAAGGTAATTAAGTACATAGTTATGAAGAGCAAGAGTGCCTCTTCCAAAGTTGTGAAATTCATGGCCCCAGGGTCAGGGGTTCTGGTGTTAGGGTGGGGCTCTAAAGATTATATAGTGAAAATGCATTTATTCTTTGAAAATCTTCTTCTCTGCTCCTGGGTATTAAATAAAGTAACTAAGTACATAGTTATGATAAGCAAGAGTGCCTCTTTCAAAATTGTGAATTTCATGGCCCCAGGGTCAGGGGTTCTGGTGTTAGGGCGGGGCTCTATCGACTATATAGTGAAAATGCATTAATTCTTTGAAAATCTTCTCCTCTGCTCCTGGGCATTAAGGTGATAAAGTAAGTACATAGTTATCATGAGGAGGTGGGCCCCTTCCAGAATTGTGAAAGCCATGGCCCCAGGGGCAGGGATTCTGGTGTTAGGGTGGGACTCTATTGATTATATAGTGAAAATGCATTGATTCTTTGAAAATCTTCTTCTCTGCTACTGGAGATTATTTAAACAAACTAAGTGCATGGTTATGATGCATAAGGATGCCTTTTTAAAAATTGTGAATTTCATGGCCCCAGGGTCAGGGTTCTGGCCCCAGGGTGGGGCTATATATATCATAAAGTGAAAGTGCATTATTTCTTTGAAAATCTTCTTCTCTGCTCCTGGGTATTAAATAAGGTAATTAAGTACATAGTTATGAAGAGCAAGAGTGCCTCTTCCAAAGTTGTGAAATTCATGGCCCCAGGGTCAGGGGTTCTGGTGTTAGGGTGGGGCTCTAAAGATTATATAGTGAAAATGCATTTATTCTTTGAAAATCTTCTTCTCTGCTCCTGGGTATTAAATAAAGTAACTAAGTACATAGTTATGATAAGCAAGAGTGCCTCTTTCAAAATTGTGAATTTCATGGCCCCAGGGTCAGGGGTTCTGGTGTTAGGGCGGGGCTCTATCGACTATATAGTGAAAATGCATTAATTCTTTGAAAATCTTCTCCTCTGCTCCTGGGCATTAAGGTGATAAAGTAAGTACATAGTTATCATGAGGAGGTGGGCCCCTTCCAGAATTGTGAAAGCCATGGCCCCAGGGGCAGGGATTCTGGTGTTAGGGTGGGACTCTATTGATTATATAGTGAAAATGCATTGATTCTTTGAAAATCTTCTTCTCTGCTACTGGAGATTATTTAAACAAACTAAGTGCATGGTTATGATGCATAAGGATGCCTTTTTAAAAATTGTGAATTTCATGGCCCCAGGGTCAGGGGTTCCGGTGTTAGGGCGGGGCTCTATTGATTATATAGTGAAAATGCATTGATTCTATGAAAATCATCTTCTTTGCTACTGGAGATTATTTAAACAAACTAAGTGCAATTATGATAGGCAAGGATGCCTCTTCCAAAATTTTTAAATACATGGCCTCAGTTTTTGGGGATCTTGAAAAGGGGGGGAGGGGGGCTCTATTGATTATATAGTGAAAATGCATTAATTCTATTAATTAATCATTAACTAATCCTGTCTGCTCCTTAGTGTTGAGCTGATAAATAAATTGCTTAGCTCTGATGAAGATGGGAGCTTCGAACAGAATTTTTAAATCTTGTGGTCCTAGTGTCAGGGGTTCTGGCATAACAAGGAGGGGGGGGGGGCTTTTGATAATATAGTTGAAAAGTGTTAATTCTTTGAAGTCCATAGTTATGATGATGAGGGTAACTCTTCCAAATTTGTAAATTTCTTGACCTTTGGTCTTGGGTTCTGGTGTTAGGGTAAGGCTTTGTTGAATCTGTAGTGAAAATGCATTGTACTGTGAAATTCTTCTCTGCTTCTGGGCGTATCGAAAGCAAACTGAGTAAAAGTTTAAATGATATAAGTAAGCGTATTTCTACCAGATTTTTGAACATCTGGACAATTTGTCTAAGCATTCTGGTCCTGGACAGGGCTCTATTAATTTGTATTCTACTGAGAGAAGTTATTCCCCTTTTCCATTCACCTTTGATAATTAATCACTGTAAATAATGTATTTGAAAGATTAATAGAATAAGATAATTATGCAAGAATGTTTATTGTATAATTCAAAAAGTACTTTCTTAGTTTTAATAATCAGGCAGACCTGTAAGTAATAGATAAATAAAAATGAGACAAAAATAACATATCTTATTAAAAGTTCTTCAAAGACCATAAGAGAGGTCAATGCTAGAGGTCTTAATATGGGTTTAAAAATAGTACAGAAGCACTAATAGTTTGTTAATAGTCTGCATGGTGATAATATTAAGTGGGGGACAGATTAGAACTTAAGTTATGAGTTGATACTGAATACTAGACTAATTATTTTGTTGATCCTGATCTTCCTACTTCTCTTGCTTTAGGGCAACAAAGCTTCATCTGTCAGTGTATTTAACTTCTAAATTGTTGTATTATACTCAGGTGACCGTTAAGGACCTTGGGCCTCTTGTTTCAATGGTGTAATTTTTTTTGTTCGAAGGGTGTGGCTACAGCAAAAAATTGAACCAAAGACGAAAAAATGCTTTATTTTGATAAAAAGTAGCAAAGTGCATGTGTTTACACGTTTTCTGTATAAATATGACGCCATGAAATAAAAAAAATGGGCATAAACTATTTAAGTTTGATACCCAAGGATCATATTTCTATTGTTAATTTTCTTCTTCCCCTCAGTTTAATTTCCTGAAAAAAATAGACCGATTTAGTCCCTGGATTTAGCTATTTGAAAACTTTATTTATTTTTTTTATAATCAGAGATCATAAGGCTAAAGGGGGACCAATGAGAAAATGAAATGTTAAGATCACGAATAGTGATAAATGTAAAGCACTGGCATCCACACATACTGTAAGCTGAAGTTAATTCAAAACTTGGCCCTTTGGGCTAAGGTGGTAATAGGGGGAGAGGCTAAATGTTCTGCACATAAGCAATTAAGAAATAATTTTGTCAACGCGATATGTACACTTACTTTTTTTTTTTAGTATAGATCAGTGTTTATCTTAAATTATTTACGCTGTTTAGTTGTACGAAAGGAAATAAAATCAGTTTGAATCCGTCTTTGGCATGTGATTTTTTTAAAAAAATTTCCTTTATCTCGAAAGCAACCTTCCACGTTGGCTGTATTTGTGTACACAGTGGTGATTTTCATGTCTACACAAGGAAGTATGATCATTAACTAAACCTATCACTTACTCCATTTCCATGTCCTTCTTACTCTTCATTATTATTGTGTTTAATTACTTTATTGATTTTGACGTTTATATTTAGAAAATTCAAACAGGCATAAAAGGGGAGAAACAACAATCCAACAATACTTACCCCCCTTCCTAATAATAATAATAATAATAATAATGATGATGAAAAAAAAAAAACCAAACAACAAAATAACAACCAGGGAAAATACATGTTTAAGGACATACGCAACGTACCTTACCTACTGATAATTTTTCAAGATATTCTTAATTTAAGATTATTGTGCCATCAGATGTTCGTAGACAAAAATCAGCATGCATTACCAAGGATTTTGAAAAGATATCAATTGATGAAAATATTCTTGTATAATTCAAAGAAAAATATTCAAAAATTACTAAGCATATATTCTAGATGTTTTATTGATCCAAACTTGTTTTAGAAGAAGTGTACAACACCATATATAGACATTAAAATGTAGCACAAAGTTCCTTTGAGTATTGGAACTCTTCAACTGCAGGGAAAAAGACAATAAACTTCAAACTTCGTTGCGTATGTCCTTAAAATGCCGATATCAATAAACATGTCTATATTTTAAAAACATATTTTAGTAGATTAAATTTAGAAATCCTTTTTCGATTACTATGAAATAAAAGTACTTTTTTTAATCAGTAAGGAAATCATCATTTTCTACTTTTAATTCCCAAACAAAACTTTCATTATTCTTTTTTGTTAATTTTGTTATGTTTTTACAGGATTCTCTCTCTCTCTCTATATATAAATATATATAATGAAGAGATACAAAACAGATATTCGAGCAGTGTGTCATCATAAATACGTAAGATAAGAATAACATACACATTACCTAGACATCCTGCACTTAGAATAAAGGTCACTGCCACACAAATAGTCGGCATTAATGTCTTCATAGTATCCATTGATCTGCTTTCACTTATTCGTTCGAAGAATTAATGTACACTGTATATGAGAATCTTCCGTTTCCAGAGTAGCTTATGCTTACATTTCCGTGTGTTAGATATGAAAAACAAACTTCCTCATTACTTTTTTTAAGGATGTACAACACACCTACCCCAAAAATTTCCTGTCGTTTAATTTTCGCTATTTTTGTATATTCTATACAAGACAATATCTACTATGTGTATGTACATTTTGGTCAAAATCGTTCGAGCCGAATTTGGACAGGAAGTTCCTAAAGTTACCCCCCTTTGGCTGATCACGAGTACAAAAAAAATTCAACCAACTAACTATAAAATCCCTTATTTTAAAATATTTAAGGTTAGCCTAGCTGTCAAAATTTGCTGAATCATTCGTTTAACTATTAAACACACAAACAAAGTGATGTTGTACAGGTACACTTTAAGAAAAAGGATTTTGAAGAATTTAAAATGAAAAACTATGGTTCATTTTTGCATTGAAAAATGCGTGATTTTCAAATGAAATATTTTTTTTATGAAAAAATCTGTCGTTAACTTTGAAAAAAATAATTACTTCATGTAACTGGTGATCAAAATGTTCTTAATAATTTTTTGAAAATTTTTTTTTATAGCGGAAAATCTCCCCTTCCCCTCTCTCCGTAAGTTACGTTTCTCACAGCGTCTTTCAGACTTGGCACGAAAGCAATGCTATGATTCTACGAATGCAAATAAAAATTCCTAGCTGGAAAATATCTTTTACTTAAAAAATGTAATGTACATTATATTTATCACAAATATAAAACTTTATATCTGCATTTAAATGAAGATGAATAAGCAATTTCTGAAATTTTAAGACCCCCCCCTCCATTCTTATATGCAATGCATATTAGAGCTTGAAAAAAAACCCCAAACAACATCGGCATAATTTATATAATTGGCATGTTGAACTCCTAAAGTAATGTCCTTCACTCATGTATACAGATTAAATATTGACTACTAATATTTTTTGTTTTAACTGTTATTTTTTTATATTTATATTTAGTAAAACTATTTTTCTAAGGATTTTATGACCACGTGTCCGGTTTGGAGTTCATTCACACAAGTGCAGTTTCAAACCTTTTGTATGACTTTTACTTGCATTGAATATCATTTTTTAAGTGAGCCAACAGTGGTGAATGTACAACTCTCTTGTGATGAAAATGGAATATATGTACGTATAGGTTTTAAATTATTTCTGTTTTCAAACGAGAGGGGTGCCCCCCCCCCCCCCGGATCTTGTATCCTTCTGTTGTTTCAATAAATAAAATGGAAATGATGTAGTCGTCCATATTAACTTCAATTGTACCAAACTGTAAATGATTTACCAATATTAAAATTATTTATGTGCCTGAATCTTCTACAATGGTATCATTTACATTGGTATCAATCGTTTTGTTTTCTTCGAGGAAATGCAAACTGAAACTGTTTACAGTAAAAGATTTTCTCAATGGGGTGCAACCTTGTATTAATTTCACTAAATAATTTTTCACTTTTATACTTATTTTAATTTGTATAAACTATGGCACAGTTCTTGAGTTCCTTGGTACACACTGTAAATGTATCTGTGTATTTGTGAGGGAGAAAAACCCATAATTCTTCGGAAAACAGGAGGAATAACTCGGCTAAGGGGAGGAAAGACATACACCTGCTACCTTTTTAGAGTTGTTTCTCTTTGATTTGTGGCCTTCTGAAAACGGTTACTCTTTTTAATTTTTTTTTCGAAAAAAGAGAAAAGCAAGAAATTGTTAATTTTCGTAATATGATAATATTCAGACATACCGGTAATATTTATTCTCAATGTTACGCGGCCGATTGTAACGGGGAAAAGCAATGTAGAGTAGCATTAACATTTTTAGATTTAAAAAAATGCCTAAGTTGTGTTTATCATAAATACAATATTAAAGAATTACTTAACTAAATTTAAATTAAAGAAGTTTAAGGAACCTGTCTTTTTTTTATGGAGGGGGGATATTTATTGCAGCAATTGCGCAGATGATCCAGGATAGAATTTGGTATTCCCAAAGAAACCACAATAAAAACCTCTATTCTGTTTTTATGCCCCCGGATCGAATGATCCCGGGGGTATATTGTTTTTGTCCTGTCTGTCTGTTTGTATGTTTATCTGTTTGTCTGTCTGTTGTCAACTTTAACCTTGCCCATAACTTTTGATTGGTTGGAGCTATGACTTTCATATTTCACAAGTGTATTCCTTGTGACAAGACCTTTCTTTGGGTACCATCATATTTGACCTTTTGACCTTGACCTTGGAGTTTGACCCACTTTTGCAAAATTTTATGAGACTTTAACCTTGGCCATAACTTCTGAACAATTGGTGCTTGGGGTTTCAAACTTCACATGTGTATTCTTTGTGACAAGGCCTTCCTTCGGATACCAACAACTTTGACCTTTTGATCTTGACCTTGGACTTTGACCTACTTTTGAAAAACTTTAGCCTTGGCCATAACTTTTGAATAGTTGGTGCTTAGGGTTTCAAACTTCACATGTGTATTCCTTGTGACAAGACCTTCCTCTGGATATCAACCACTTTGACTCTTTGACCTTGACCTAGGAGTTTGACCTACTTTTGAAAAACTTTAACCTTGGCCATGACTTTCGAATGGTTGGAGCTAGGGCTTTCATACTTCACATATGTAATCCTTGTGACAAGACCTTCCTTTGAATACCAACCACTTTGACCTTTGGCCTTGACATAGGAGTTTGACCTACTTTTGAAAAACTTTAACCTTGGCCATAACTTTTGAGTGGTTGATACAAGGGCTTTCATACTTCACATATGTAATCCTTGTGACAAGACCTTCCTTTGGATACCAACAACTTTGACCTTGACCTAGGAGTTTGACCTACTTTTGAAAAACTTTAACCTTGGCCATAACTTTTGAATGGTTGGTACTAGGGCTTTCATACTTCACATATGTAATCCTTGTGACAAGATCTTCCTTTGGATACCAACCACTTTGACCTTGACCTTGACGTTTGACTTTTATTTAAAAAACTTTAACCTTCGCCATAACTTTTGAACAGTTGTATCTAGGTCTTTCAAATTTCACAGGTGTATTCCTCGAGACAAGATATTTCTTTGGGTATCAACATTTTTTATCTTTTGGCCTGGATTTTGACTTGCATTTGAGAAACTTTAACCTTCGCCATAAGCTGCCATACGGGGGCATCAGTGTTTCACAAACACATCTTGTTTTATTATACATTAATTACATCGGGTCGCATCGCTCGTCATTTTGACGCTTCGTAATTAACGTCAGATTGAGCGTTATGTTAAACGTTTTATTGAAATCGCAAGAGTTATCTCCCCCAGTGTGTTGTACGTCTTTAAACATCTGTCAATCCAAATTTCTTAGATAAGTTATTTGGATTTCAAAGAAATTGATCAAAATATAAAATTACTGAAGTGGAAATAATCCTTCATTTAAAATTTTTATACTAAGTAAGATTTTGAAAACCTGGAATCAATTTGTGTAGACCTTAGAAACTTTTTGATTCTGTGAAGGAAGACACCAAATCAAACCAAAACATGATCATTTGTAACAGAAACAATAATGAACAGTGTACATTGATAACAAGTCAACACTAAGCTTTGCAGGGTATAAAATAAATAAATGGAAATCTCCGAGACTGTGTGGCGGATACTGATGCGGGGTCAATGTGTGACAATCTGATATTCAAATAATACCAGAACAGGCGTGGGAGGACATGGAACAAGTGCGTAAGGACTAAATACGAAGAAGTTTAAAGTTAGACTATCTTATAGACTTCAAAAGAGTACACAGGATGAGCAAATGGTACGAATTTAGCGAATATCCAAGGGAAATAGTCACAAATTTTTCCTACATCAAGGGCAGAAAGTATATTTGATTTAACACAGGTAAAAGAAAAATGTATGAATGAACAATATCCGACTGAAATCGAGGAAAAGAGAAAAAGCTTTACCCAATTTTAAGGCAGGCGAAAAAAGACACCCCCCCCCCCCCAAAAAAAAAATTAATGAAATAAGAGACCCATGAACCACAACGCTCACCTGCATCAATATGGCCGTGCTGTTCTTCATTTTTATATATTATGTAGAGTTTTGATCCCTGATGTGACCCCATCCTACCCAAAGCGTCATGATTATTATAGTTGTAACCACACCCTACCTCTCGGGTTCATGATTTGAACAAACTTGAATCTACACTTCATCAAGAAACTTCCATTTCAATATGATTAAATATGGCTTCGTTGTCCTTGATGAAAAAAAAAAGATTTTTAGGCTTTTTCTTTCTAACAAATCGGTATGTTAAATGCTGACAGCTCAAAGCTACCCCCTGGGGTTATGATTTGAACAAACTTTAATTTACACTTCCTGAGGATGCTTCCATATTCATATGACTAAACATGACTTTGCTGTTCTTGAGAAAAGAAAGATTTTTTTTCATATTTATTCCTGTGTAACATTTGATACCCCATCCTGGCCCTACTCAACCCCTGGAGTCATGATTTGAATCTACGCTATGTAAAGAGGTTTTACATCAATCTCAATTTTTAAGGCCTGGTGATTTTTTTTAAATGGTTTCATGAAATTTTCACTTATTCTTAATTATCTTTCTTTGAAAGAGGGCATGGTCGGCCCTTCATTTGAACAAACTTGAATCCCCTTCAACCAAGTTTGCTTTGGGGTGCTTCATTGAAATTGACCAAGCTCTTCTGTAAACGAAGTCGAAAATGTGAAAAATATACAGACGGACGACGGGAAAAAAAACTTGACAAGAGAAGTTCACTTCAGCTTTCAGTTCAGGAGACTGAAAACGCAAGAAGTAATTGATGCCCTTTTCATACACGCACGTGATCAATGGTGTAAAAGGTATTTTTACTCGATATATTGAAAATAATAGAATGACCTGATTGACTTCATACATGACAAAGTTTGTTTTCAGATCTGCAAAATATAATTTTACATGAATTAAACAAATATTTGCTTAAACTGTGTTTGCTGTAAATTTAATAAACCCATTTTTAGATTGCATACAGAAACTCTATTATAAATTATTAATGAATAACCGCTATTGTTAAACAATTATTACAAGATCACCGTATTCAAAAGTTGTCCAGTGATGTAAAAACGCATTAAAAGGACATATAAACGGAATCTCTTTAAACAAATTTTTTATTTGAAAATCATATTGATGAGTTATCTCCTAAAGTTAAAAAAAAATGCTTTTAAAATTTCTTAATGCAAATCATCTACCAGTAGAAACTGGAAAATTTTATGATTTACCACTTGGCAAAAGAATTTGTGCATTTTGTAATAATGCGCAAATTGCTGATGAATTCCATTGTATTCATAGAATGTTAAGCTTTAGATATTATAAGAAAAAATACCTGTGTAAATATTATTCTCAGAGACCAAATGTTATTAAATCCAAAAAAAAAAAAATGTCAATTCAGAACGAAATAATCCCAAAAATGATGCTGTCTATCCTTAATAAGCAATATATTTTCCCCTCTATTTTTTATCTTTATCAATTTTCTGTCATGTTTTAGTATTGTATACTTACCTCTGAGCAGTTTATATTGAACGTTTATATGTACCCAATGTATTAATATTTTGATGTTGATAAGTAACTTGAATTTGAACTTGAACAAATTATTTTCTATAAAATGATCTGAAGCGACAATAAGGGATAAATAATATAACACGTTACAGTCAAAATTTAATTAAGAAATAACTGTCTATTTCTTTTTGTTTATCAATTGATCAAGCAATTGGCGCTTGCATGATTAGTTTGCATAAGCGCATAAAGAGTTTATGCATATTAAAGTTATTACGCAAGCCAATTGTCTGATTATCATCATAAAACGAAAGAAAACAACAATTATGCTTAATATTTAAATGATTTTTCCCCTGCGTGTATCCGTAAATGCACGTGCTCCAAGCCCCGTCTACTTTTCTATCCCCCCCCCCACCCCATTGATTGGCATGAAAAATTTAATCACTTTTGAATAATCTCCGTAGGAGTATCCTGTACTCATTTTGTGCTTAAGAAGATGGGTCAGTATTTATTAGCCCTTTTAAACGTTTTTCATTGACTATGTCAATATTTTGACCAATTTCAGATAGACGTCTCTTTATGGCGGCTCGCATGGATTTCATAGTTTTTTTGGTCACCTGAATGACTTAGCTGACCTATTGCTATCCGTTTTTCTCTGTGGTCGTGCGATGTGCGTTAACATTCGAACATTTTAGCTTCTTCTCTGAAACCGCTTAATCAATTCCAATCCCCCCCCCCCCCCTTTGGGCCTGAGGGGTTTGGCTAAAACCACCAAAATTAATGCAATCTTCTTCTTTACTCCTGGACATCAAGCAGTCAAACTGTTAGCATGATTGTAAACTAGACTGAAGCTAGCAGCCAATAACAGCAGCCACTAAGCCCGTAGAAGCTAGCAGCCAATAAGGAAATTCATCAAAGGACTGAGAGTACTCTGACGCAATACTGTTTCATACTTTATTTTCGACAATTTATAATTCATAATTAGATAATTCATGCAACACTTAATTATTTAATAATTCAAACACTTGGAGGCGGTTAAGCTTACCTGCATAAGGAAAATTATGCGGTTTCAAAACAAACAATCAAAAAAAAAAAAAAAAGAAAGAAAAATGTCACCATCTTTGACCGATTAAAAACAAACCAACATTGGAAATAGGTGAATGACTTCCGGGAGAATCCCTTTTAAGTTCTTTTACGGGTTTCAGGAACATGATGGTGCCAAAAGTCTAACCTGAAATTTGCTTACTCTTAATATTTACATTGAAAAGGGGTCGCCCGCGTGGCGCAGTGGTTAGAGCGTCTGCTCTAGAGTCGCGAAGTAAGGGGTTGATCCTTACGTCGCGGATTCGAATCCCACTGTGGGACGTGGAGACCGATCCTTCGGATGAGACCGTATAAACCGAGGTCCCGTGTCGCAGTAGGCGCTGGCATGAAAAAGATCCCTCACTGCTCAATGGCCGTAGGTGCCGAGTATAGGACAAAATTTGCAGTTCTCCACAGGCAAGTGGTGGCGTCTCCATATGAGTGAAAAATTCTCGAGAGGGACGTTAAACAAAATACAATCAATCAATCAATCATGGAAAAGGGTTTGAAAGTAATTTAATCTAAGTTACTACCCTTGAAGAGTGCTTCGAACAATTACTGGCACAAGGTAAAGGGTCCACAGGGCTATTATATACGGCCATAAAAATTAGGCTGAAGTGGTACCACCAAGGAGTGCCAAGGGCGGTTTACATATTTCAAGCAGCTATTAAACCTCTTATCTTAGAAGCTGTACAATCATTACTCACTACTGTACAATCATTACAAGGGATTCTACCTAAGGTCCTTAACCTTTCACTAGTGTTAGTTTGCTCTAGTAGCCAAAGATGGTTTCAAAATGAATGCTTGAAATACGTCCCCCACCCTTGGCACCACTTTGTGGTACCACTACAGCCCCATTCTGAAAGCGGGAAATGATAGTCCTAGGGGTCATCTACCTTGCCCCAGTAATGAATTGAAGCACACTTCAAAAAAAAGGGGTATAACAGCTGACCTTTGACCCGTAAATCAATAGACAAAGTGAAAAACAACAAAGTTCAGTTAACTAACTGGCCTTTTCTAGTCATTGGAACCTGTCAAAAAGTTGACAAGGGATACTCCCTAAAGCCCTTTACTTTTTACCAGTTTAGTATTAGTTTGTTATAGTGGTCAATGATGGTTGAAAAATAAATGCTTGAAATATGTTCCCCACCGTTGGCACCACTTGGTGGTGCTACTACAGCCTCATACCGATTGCGGGAAATGATAGTCCTAGAAATCTTCTATCTTGCCACAGTAATGATTTAAAGCACACTTCTAAGATAAGAGGGATAATAGCTGCTTGAAATATGTAACCCGCCCTTGGCACCCCTTGGTGGTACCACTACAGTTTAATTTTTATGGCCGTATATAATAGCCCTGTGGACCCTTTACCTTGTGCCAGTAATTATTCGAAGCACACTTTAAAGATAATAACTAAAAATAGATTAAATTACCTTCAAACCCTTGTCAATGTAAATATTAAAAGTAAGCAAATTTCAGGTTAGCCTTTTGGCACCATCATGTTCCTGAGACCCGTAAAAGAGTTTAAAAGGGATTCTCCCGGAAGTACTTAACCTATTACCAATGTTGGTTTGTTCTTAAGCGGTCAAAGATGGTGCTATTTTCCTTTTCTTTGTTTGTTTGTTTTGAAACCGCATAATTTTCCTTATGCAGGTGAGCTTAACAGCCTCCAAGTGTTTGAATTATTAAATAATTAAGTGTTGCATTAATTATCTAATTATTAATTATTAACTGTCGAAAATGAGGTATTAAGAGCCATTCTCTGTAATGACTTGAACTTTTATATAGGAGCTGTGGCACGCATAGTCTCAGAATTTCTCCAAACTCTCTACGATAAAAGTCTTTGATACCGTAAACTCAAATCAGGCAAAAATTGGTTGCTACGTGTCATGGTTACCATAGCAACATGTCCTAAAGTTTGAAAAATGGCATTTTTCAATATCTTCAGAGTCCCACAGTTAACGTTTGCAGCAAAGCAAACAAGTGGCAATGACTGTTTCTAAAAGTTGAAGGCCTGGTGTCTTAAATGCGTGATAAACATGTTTGGTAAATCATCTATAACATACGTTACTATGGAAACAAAGTATTCAAAAATAAAAATTATGTTCATTTAATCTTATAAAGTCATACACTTAAGAATAAAGACAATTATAGGTTGAAATGCAAGCAAATAATAGAGAAGAGATCCTTGTAACATATACCAAGGACAAAATATGATATTTCTTATAGGTTGGCAATGGTTGCCATGGTTTTAATAACACAAAGGGACTTTAAATTTACTCTCTTAGTGTTTTAATCTTATCCTATCTTTTTAAAAAGCATATTTCTATATAACTGATGATCAATTTTTATAGGCCTTGGTGTGACACTAATTTTCACATTTCAAAAAATTCAATTTCATTTCTTTAAATAGTGCGTTGCTACGGAAATAAGGCGAAAAAAACATACATAAAAATCTTAAAAATACTCTGTTTCCTTGGATACGTACCGTTGTATGTAGATTCCCAAAACTTTAATGCTTGATATATGTGAACAACTAACCTGACTTTCAATTTTGACTATCATCCAATCTCTAACTGGATGCAAAAAGCTGGCACATGGGGTCTAATATTGACAAAAAATTAACAAAATCGAACATTTTCTCTTCTTGGTAACCATAGCAACAGTGTTGTATTTTTCAACAACCTTTATCAATATATGATATTCAGCTTTAGTTCTACGAGATAAGTACTATTCAAGGTGATTCAAATAATATTTTTCTTGATTAAAAGGTTAGTAAATTCCTAAAGCAGCAAAAAAATATCACTTTAAACAACTAGTACGTTGTTTCCATGGTTACACTGCAAAGTAACAATTAATCTCAATTTTTCTTATGTTGTCGGTGTTGCAAGGTCCTAAGGATGCATATGTGCCGGTCATGAATTTTATTGTGTTTCCTCACGATAGTAGCATTAACCCAATCATAGCAACAGATTTTGCATGGTGACACTGTGTTACCATGGCAACCATGAAAGTTATTTTTAGAATAATATTGCCAATATCTAATTACATGAGGTCAAATATTTTTCATTGTTTTTCTTGCGTTGTTGATTGAGTTTGATTATGTAACATCTATCATTTGTGACTATAGAGCGTTTTTCAGCATTTTTTAAGCATCTAAAATGTATTCCAAATGTACCCATGGTTACCACTAACTTAGAAATAAATTTTAAATAGTTTCTTTTCAGCATAAGTGGCCACAAGGTGTCATGTTTTTGGGAGAATGGTTTGTTTGCTTTTCTTAGTCTTTATTTAGGCTTAATAAAGATTTAAAGTAGCTGAAAATCTCAATTTTTTCAACTTTTCTGGCTGTTACCATGGCAACCAAGACACATAGCAACGAAATTTTATTTGATATATGTTTCTGGTGTCAAGTTGTAATAATGGGCAAAGTTTTATCAAAATCGGTGACCATGCGTGGCAAAGAAGTTTTAGTGGTTACAGAGAATCGCTATTAAATAGTATTGCGCCAGAGTACTCTCAGTCCTTTGATGAATTTCCTTATTGGCTGCTAGCTTCTATGGGGTTAGTGGCTGCTGTTATTGGCTGCTAGCTTCAGTCTAGTCGGGGCTCTATTGATTATATAATGAAAATGTATTAATTCTTTGAAAATCTTCTTTCCTGCTCCTGGGTAGAAAATAAACTAAGTACATAGTTATGATGAAGAAGAGTGCTTCTTCCAAAATTATAAATTTCATGGCCCCAAGGTCAGGGGTACTTGTGTTAGGGCGGGGCTCTATTGATTATATAGTGAAAATGCATTAACTCTTTGAAAATCTTCTTCTCTGCTTCTGGATAATAAATAAACTAACAAAGTACATAGTTATGATAAGGTACAGTACCTCTTCCAAAATTGTGAAGTTTATGGCCACAGGGTCAGGAGTTCTGGTGTTAGGGTGGGGCTCTATTGATTATATAGTGAAAATACATTAATTATTTGAAAATTTTCTTCTCTGCTCCTGGGTATGAAACAAACTAACTAAGTTTAAAGTTATAATAAGAAAGAGTGCCTCATCCAAAATTTTGAATTTCATGGCCCATGTGTCAGGGGCTCTGGTAAAGGGGGGGGGGGGTCTATTGATTATGTAGTGAAAATGCATAATTTCATTCAAAATATTTTTTCTACTACTACTGTTATAAAGCAAAGAAACAGGTGTATTGTTATGCTGAGCAAGGGTGCTTCTTCCAGAATTGTGAGTTCATGACCCCTGGGTCAGATATTCTGTAAGGGTGGGGCTTTATTTATTTAATAATATAGTGAAAATGCATTTCTTTGAAACTCTTCTATGCTTCTGGGCATATTGGAGGCAAACAGAGTAAAAGTTTTAAAATGCAAGCGTATTTTTACCAGAAATTTGAACACCTGGACCATTTAGTCAAGTGTTCTGGTCCTGTCCAGGGCTCTATTAATTTGTATTCTGCTGAGCAAAGTTATTCCCCTTTGCCATTTACCTTTAATCACTGTAAAAAATGTACTTGATAGGTTAATAGAATAAGAAAATTATGCAAGAATATTAATTGTATAATTCAAAAAATACTTTAATAGTTTTAATGATCAAGTAGACTTGGAAATAATAGATGAATAAAAATGAGACAAAAATAAAATAATGTTTTAAATGTTCTTCAAGACCAAGAGAGGCCAATGTGAGATGTAATAATATGGGGATAAAAAAAGACATTTTGTTAATAGTATGAGTGGTAAAAGTGATAAATGGGAGACAGATAGATACTAGACCAATTATTTTGTCGATCCTAATTATACTATTTTTCTTGCTTTTGGGCAACAAGGCTTCATTTATAAGTTTATGGATCCTCTAAATTGTTGTATTGTCTCAGGTGACCGTTAAGGCCCATGGGTCTCTTGTTTGTATTCCGTATGGTTTATTTCCTTAGGACGTGTTCTTGACATGCCGCATAGCTAAATCGACCAAGTTATCCCGCAAATTCTTCCTCCCAGATAGTAGCCATAATATAAGGAACTCAAAAGATTTCTTTCTGCCAGTCTGCTAATTTCATATGCAGACAATGATGCTCATGTTTTTAGCGTAATATATTTAAAAGGAATAGATTAATTGTATAATGTTTGGCTTTTTTGTGTTATATGCTGCAGGAAAAATAACCACTACGATATCTGTCAGGATCTTCATTCCCCATCTCGTATTCATCTGGCATTTGATTGATTTAAATCTTTCATTTGTGCTTCGGTGACTTGTTTACAGGGTAGATTTGCGTTGTTGCTTGCTGGAACCTCCGGAGGCCGCATTGAGGGTCTTCAGAATTTCCTTAATTGTCTTATGACGCCTGACCAGGTTTGGTATCTGTTATTGTGTAGCTTGATAACAAATTATAAAAGTTAGATTCTGATATTTCATGCATGTCTATGCTGTAAGGATTCAGATCAAAATTGTAAAAATTGACCTGATCATTAAATTCTTCCTCTGTCATTGTTGCTTTTATGAAATGATTAACAGATGGTGAACAGACGATCAGGAAATCTAAATAGATTAAATATCTATATAATTTTTTCTCTGAATTTTATCACAAACATTAAAAACGCCACATGAATATTATTTTTATTTGTGTTTTATGCATAAAAACAGAAGTTGAGAGAAGCTGTTCTCATTAAGTGTATTTCTATGCCAGACACAGCAAGAGGGCAGTTTCCTCACATTCTTTTTTGTTAAACTACGCATATCGATGAAACAATGCTTTATGAAAAATCAAGCTTATTTTAATTTTTTTGACAGATTGGCCTCGGACAAAGAAATTTGAAAATGTTAATATTCTGGTATCAACCGAAGATTCTGGTGTCAGCCATGGCCCCAAGGCTTCAGGCCGACGCCGACTGAGGGTTCCATGGTGAATGCATCCATAAACAGTTTGAAGATATTTTTTATGATCATATTATGTACTTTGTTCATCAATGTTAATGATATATTATTACACTCAAATATACATATTTAAATGTGAGAAAAAGTGGAATATACCGGAATTTTTTAATAATTATGAGTATGTTAACCCCCAAATGACCTAAAATAGTTTGTATTTTCTTTTATGACGTCGGAGATTGCGCCAGTTTAATTGAACGTCTGACTTTTAATTTTGAGATGAAGGATTTTGTTAATTAGCATTTATACATATTAATGAGCTCATGATACTGTACTTTGAAACTGTATGATATTCATTTACCACACAAACTTGTATTTAAATACTATGAGAATTCATCGGAATCAGTATTCCAGAATGGATCGTATAGACTGACGATTGCAGTTAAGACAGACTGAAATCTCTTTTGGAGGATTATCGGAAACACGTTTAGCGGATGAAAAAGTACTTTGAACCTCTACGATTAGTCAGCCCGCGGACTGACTGGCTATCTTGCGGAGAACTTCAAATGCTTTTGCGTGACCTGGTATTGTGGGAGGTAGACTGGTACCCTGACATGTGACATTAAGTAGCGCAAATCGATTCCGGGAGGTTGACGTACATTGAGTCACTCCTGTTGACTTCGTTTCAGTTAAATCAATATTGATTTATAACGATATCCCTATTTTAACGCCATATACCAATAAAATGTAAATACGGATTAAAGCAGTAAGACGTTCGGTGCTGATTTTTTTCTTTCGAAAAACTGTCTATATATTGAGGTTTTGTAGTTTGCATTTTCAACAGTTTTATAATCTGGTTCGCAGTAATTTAACTTGTTCTCATCTATTCATAAAACGTGTGCTCTACGCAACGATACATAAAATTGTATAAATTCATTTTACTCAGTGATTGGCGCGTCAGTTGAAACTCTTGAAAGTATCTTACAAGCATTTTACATGTGTATTCAATTTTGCAGCATTATTTCAGATTAAAACCAAATCCTGTTACATTGGTGCCGTGACAGTGTGGAGGTTTAAATCATGTCAATTTCGGTTGCATTGTAAGATAAGACTGGCATCGAACCTTCCAGGGGTGAACTTGGGTTAGTGAGATTTGAGAAATGAATTGTGGAATGCTCATTAATTCAGACAGTAAAATTTTTGCTTCTTTATCAATTAACAAGAACAATATTGACAAACACGTCTATGAAATAAACAAGGGTAACTCATTGTAGTCAGCAACGAACGTATGTAAAGCTATCGTGCAAAACTATAAACCTATTATATGCTGCAAGCAAAGCGGTGTCTGCTATATTTCTCTCCTTTGTGATAGTTACAATTCAAAATATATGTGATCGATCACAGTCCCGGACCATTGCACACGTTCCAAAAGGCCGAGTGTGTAAACTATTAGATGTCAGTCAAAGCTGTACTGCCTTGCGCTACATTTTACATGTGATAAATGCCATATATAATAAAAATATATTAATATTCTAAGACAATAAATTTTAGAAATAAAGATTGATTGATTGAATGTTGTTTTAGTTCCATTCGAGAATGTTTCACTCATATAGAGACGTCACCATATACTTCTGAAAAGCTTCAAATTTAGTCCTTTATTTGGCACTCAGGGCCTTTGAGCAGTGAAGGATATTTATCGTGCCAACGCCTGCCGTGACAGGGGTATGGGTTTTTAAGGTCTCATCCGAAGGACCCGCAACTTTCACTTCAAAAAGCCGAGCGCTTGGTTATGCTGGTACCTATGTTTTTGTCGACTTAGGTCAGTCGCGGTCGGGAATCGAACCCACAAGCTTCCGATCACGGAGCGAGCGCTCTACCTACTGAGCTACCGTGACGGTAACAAATAAAGAACATGAAATAAATTAAGAACAAGAAAACATTGATGTAACCATCAATTGTCGCCCGGGAAATAAATAAAATAAACAATGGAAATGAGTCTTTATCATCAAACCGCTTCGATATGTGTGGAAAAGGCATGCGTCTAAATGATGGAGACGATAGTCGAGAATATTTTGAAAACTTATAGTCGGATGAAAATCGAACAAAAACGATACCCTTTTAAACTTTATCAATTCCTCAAGTAAATGTTGGCTGCATAAAATATAATTTGAAACCAGACACATGCATCACCTATTTTCAAAAATATCTTTCACTTTAAGAATATAAAACACGAACTGTGTAAAGTACATTTTTACGTTTTTATGCGATAAGTAAAATTCGATATTCTAAAAAAAGGGACCTGTCGTTTTTTCGACAGTAAATGATAAGCAACTTTATATATTAAATATGAAAAACATATATATTTTTACAGATTCACTTTATGGAAGTAAATATATTGTGTATCTCGTAATTTATAAAGGGAAAGAACATTCTGATTAACAATCTTTTTAATGTTTAGAAAACCTTTAATTCTGAATAACTTCTCCCACCTCAATCCCCATATACCAACACTTAAACTTATATGTATAGAGCAGTCCGGTCCTCCGGGCTGCAATAAATAAAATTTTAGATATAATTTCACGAAAGTAAAATTTCACACCCAAAACTTTTTTACATAGCTTACCAGACGCAGACAGTACAATCTTGACAAGTGAATGGATCCTACGGTAGTCAAACAAAGTTTCAAACAATTAGAAATAATTTATCCAAAGTTTTGTCTTTTGCATACGGTGGCTTACCAACCCAACCTGCATGTAAACAACTCTTTTCTTAAAAATCGAACAGTCCAGTTTTCTATTTTTAGAATTTGTTTACATCTTGTGCCATCCAGGGACCTGCACTTATTTTATTAGGTCACCTGAGTCACTCAGGTGACCTATTGCTATCCGTTCTCGTCCGTCGGCGTGCGTCGTGCGGTGTGCGTCGTGTGTTAACATTTGAACATTTTTAGCTTCTTCTCTGAAACCGCTTAACCAATTTCAAGCAAATTTGGCATATAGCATTTTTGGGTGAAGGGGAACAAAAATTGTGAATTTCATGGTCCCTGCCCCCCTGGGGCCTGAGGGGTGGGGCTAAAACCACCAAAAATAATGCAATTTTTAAAAATCTTCTTCTTTACTCCTGGACATCAAGCAGTCAAACTGTTGGCATCATTGTAATAAGCATTGAGTCCTCTACCAAAATTTTGAAATTCATGGCCCCAGGGTCAGGAGTTCTGGTGCTTGGGTGGGGCTATATAGATCATATAGTAAAAGTGCATTATTTCTTTGAAAATCTTCTTCTCTGCTCCTGGGTATTAAATAAACTAAGTACATAGTTATGAAGAACAAGAGTGCCTCTTTCAAAATTGTGAAATTCATGGCCCCAGGGTCAGGGATTCTGGTGTTAGGATAGGGCTCTATTGATGATATAGAGAAAATGCATTAATTCTTTGAAAATCATCTTCTCTGCTCCTGGGTATTAAATAAACTAACTAAGTACATAGTTATGATGAGCAAGAGTGCCTGTTCCAAAATTGTGAATTTCATGGCCCCTGGATCAGGGGTTCTGGTGTTAGGGCAGGGCTCTATTGATTATATCGTGAAAATGTATTAATTCTTTGAAAATCTTCTTCTCTGCTCCTGGGTATTAAATAAACTAACTAAGTATATAGTTATGATGAGCAAGAGTGCATCTTCCAAAATTGTGAATTTCATGGTCCCAGGATCAGGGGTTCTGGTGATAGGGCGGGGCTCTATTGATTATATAGAGAAGATGCATTAATTCTTTGAAAATCTTTTTCTCTGCTCCTGGGTATTAAATAAAGCAACTTAGTACTTAGTTATGATGAGCAAGAGTGCCTCTTCTAAAATTGTGAATTTCATGGCCCCATGGTCAGGGGTTCTGGTGAGGGGGGAAGAGCTCTATTGATTATATAGTGAAAATGCATAATTTCTTTTAAAATATTTTTTCTACTACTGGTTATAAAGTAAAGAAACAAGTATATAGTTATAATGAGAAAGGGTGCTTCTTCCAGAATTGAGAGTTCGTGGCAATGGGTCAGATGTTCTGGGGTAAGGATGGGGCTTTATTTATTTAATAATATGGTGAAAATGCATTTCTTTGAAAATCTTCTATGCTACTGGGGATGGTCTAGGCAAACAGAGGAAAAGTTTTAATATGCAAGGGTATTTTTACCAGAATTTTGAACACCTGGACCATTTAGTCAAAGTGTTCTAGTCCTGGCCAGGGCTCTATTAAGTTGTATTCTGCTGAGAAAAGTTATTCCCCTTTGCCATTCCCCTTTGATAATTAATCAATGTAAATAATGTATTTGAAAGCTTAATAAAATAAGAGAGTTATGCAAGATAATATATTGTATAATAAAAAAGTACTTTCATAGTTTTAATGACTTGGAAATAATAGAAAAATAAATGAGACAAAAATAACTTATTATTTTAAATGTTCTTCAAAGGCCAAGAGAGGCCATTGTGAGAAGTAATAATATGGGGTTAAATGATAGACATTTTGTTAATATTCTGCATGGGAATAGTGATAAATGGGGGGGGGGGGGGCAGATAGATACTAGACCAATTATTTTGTTGATGCTAATATTACTGTTTTTCTTGCTTTTGGGCAACAAAACTTCATTTTTCAGTTTATGGATCCTCTTAATTGTTGTATTGTACTCAGGTGACCGTTAAGGCCCTTTGGCCTCTTGTTTAACGAATTTGAATGTTGTATTTACAATGAGAGTCAACGTGAGCTAGTGAATGAATTGGGGTATTTTACGACGAAAATTAAATGAATGAATCATCTTTACGTATATATTTTATCAGGCAATAAGACTGAAAACCCATGAATAAAAAAAGAGAAAAAGCTGGAAATAACCATTATACTTATTTTTTTTTTTTAAAAATCTGATTTTAAATTGCGAACGGC
This sequence comes from Saccostrea echinata, assembly GCF_033153115.1. Lineage (NCBI taxonomy): Eukaryota > Metazoa > Mollusca > Bivalvia > Ostreida > Ostreidae > Saccostrea > Saccostrea echinata. Next base: position 1,083,958 of record NW_026889766.1, read on the forward strand.
ATTTTTTTTCAGGAAGAGGGAGGGAATAACAGTGTACCAAACTATGCACACAAATCTATTAGTACCTTTATCATGTTTATTACATGTCATCTATACACGTTTTTACATAGTAAATGGTCGTCAGCACCCCACGGAGAAGTTAGCTGAGTATGTCGAGTCGCAGCTTGAGAACGCAAATAGATCGTTGAAAAGTTACATACAGGATACAACCGATTTCGTAAAGAAACTCTCCAGCCTAAATCAACCATTGCCGGATTCTATTTTGTTTTGATGTTAAAACACTATATCCTAGTATAGCAAGAAAAGAAGCCAGAAAAGTCATGAAAAAAGTTTTAAATGAACGTCAGAAAAAAGAAGTTGACACCAACAGTATATTGGAAATGATGGATGCTGTCTTAGATAATAATAATTTTAGCTTTAACAACAAGTATTACATCCAAACTGAAGGCACTGCTATTGGATCAGAACTTGGACGGAACTACGCCTGTGTTTATATGGGAGAAGGGGAACGCATTCTTTTTGAAAATTGTACAACCATTTTTTTTTACCTGAGGTACATTGATGACATTTTTGGAATCTGGACGGAAGATGAACTATACAACTTTCATGCAACTGCTAATAGTATACACCCCAACATTCAACTCGACTTACGTGTTTCAAAAATAAAAATAGAGTTTCTTCACATGTTAATTTCTCTCGAAGAGGGATTTCTTTCAGACGTTTACAGCAAACCTACCGACAAACGTATGTATCTCAACAAAACATCCAGCCATCCCGAATCTACAGAAAGCGCAATTCCGTTCAGCCTTGGCCTACGAGCACGTCGAATATGCTCCACAGAGAATGGGTATCGTCATCAACGGGAAAAAGTGAAAACGAATTTAAGAAAGCGCGGTTATTCAAACAACGAAGTGGAAAAACAACTTTTAAAAGTGGATAATTTTGATCGATCGGATCTTTTGAGATATAATAAAAAGAATAAACAGTGTGACCGTGTTCCCCTAGTACTTACCTATTCAAAAGGACTTCCAAATATTCACAATATTTTAAAAAAGCGTAAACAAATCCTGGAAAACTCAGATCATCTTAAAAACGCTTTCAAACACAAACCCATTGTTGCCTTTAGAAGAGACAAAAATTTTAAAGACATTTTAGTTCATAAAAAAAACATAATTTATTTTTCAAGAAAGGACATTTGTGCGAGCCGTGTGGTGCTAAGAAATGTATTGTTTGCAAATATATTATTAAAACAAGCCAGTTTGAGGACAATAAGGGAAAAATTTATCACATCAAAAATTATATTAATTGTAAATCTTGCAATGTTGTATATGGAGTTTTTGTAAAAAGTGTAATAAGATTGTGTAAGTGGGAGAAACTGGTGGGACTTTATACCAAAGACATGTCTTAAATCTCTCACTCATTAGAAGAGAAACTAATGACCCTGTGACTGCACATTTTTGCTGACACATTAAAAGATTACAGTATTAAAGGTATTGAAAAACTGTACAATAATGACATCTATCGGAAATATAGAGAGAATCTATGGAAGAAAAAAAATTAAATACTTATATACCATTTGGTACATTATGTATAAACAAAAGGGAGCACTATTGTCCCTAATCCATGTTAATGAACAGTTTTGCGTGTGTACATTGTATATATATAATATGTTTATTTATATGGAATAATTTGTTTTATATTATTTAGAGTCCAAATATATGTATCATTTGATTACTTTTGCAAATCTCGCAATCTTTTCAGATGTTTTTCGCGCAATTTTGATTCATGACGTTGTGTTTCTATTGTATGTACATTGTGACGTCATAATACGTTGTTCAACGTTAGTTGCAACACGACTGTTGAAGGCCGGTAACACGGTTGAAATATTTCAAAAAGTGTTTTAAGGATGGATTCTTCTCATATTTCTTATAATGGCAGAATCTTTATTTTCTGAATACTCAATATTCAGACTGTTTACACTCTTTTAACATCCAAAAACTTTGGTGTCATCGGCCTTGATTTTCAGTCAAGGTCGTTTGAAAGTCAGTCCTAAAAATAGTACTTTTACACAGAGAAGTTTTGAAATTTATGCATATGAATAAATTTTGCTGACTGAATAAATATCTTTCACTATAAAATTAAAGTTGTTACTTATTTTTGATGACTAATTCATATGAAATGAGCTGGTGAAAAGATAACATGAAATCCTCTATATTCAATAAATATATTTAATCCGAATTTCCTCGATATTTTTTCAAAATTCTCAGTTTTTATGAATTCACATGAAATTTCATCTCAATTTTTACAATTGACCATATAATGTCAAATATATAGATTTTTGTCTGATGAATATTCAAAGGTTCAAGATTAATTTACAAGGTAAAAAAGATATAGTAATCAGGCAAATTATCGAAAAAAATTAGCCCGAATTTGTTCTATACTTTCTGAAATCTTCATTTTACAGAGTGTTTTAAATGTCTATAAAAAAGATTTTTAATCCCCAAAAACATATTAATTTGGTGTAATTGTGACATAAATACATTCATTTCTCCCAGTTATACATTCTATTTTTATGGTATTTTACACTAATGCTATTCAAAATATTCATTTCGAATTTCCTCTGTCATTTTATTCTTATGGATGTTATGTTTGACAATTTTATAAAATACATCAATTTTCTAGTGGCAATTACAGAAAAATTATCACATACATTCTTCACATGCACAGGACTAATTCAAAGCAACTTAACCTTTAATATAGCCAGGAATAAATAATAAACCTTCCAAAAAGTTATGAGAAAAATCATACATAAAATTTCCATAGACTAGAAAAGATTTCAATACATTATTTATGACATAAACATGAAATCAATATACATGTATAGTGAACATGCCATTCAAAGCTTAATATATGAATATCAGAGGGACTAATATATATGCCTATACATGTATATGTAGTTATATACATATAGGTCCCTGGTATTATGTAATTATTGGATATTTTACATTTGTAAACTGAGTTTTGAAAACAACAAGCAAATTCAAAGAATTGTGGTCCCCCGCTTTCGATGTCTTAGTGGATGGGATGCCAATGCCATTATTTATGGCATATTTTAACTGTCTTGTTTGTTTGTCCTGTCTTATCTGTGCTTCATACAAAAAAAACATAAATTATTGAATTAATAACAGTTATGGCAAAGACTATAGCTTCTCAAAACTACATCAAACTTCAAGATCAAGGTCATGAGGTCAAATATCATAAAATCCAAAAGATCTTCTCACAAGTGATGCACATGTAAAAAAAAATATCAGATACCAGAGTATACAATCAGAAAGGTCTTGAAACAGGTAATGCACATGTCAAATGTAAATACCATCTCTTCTCTCAATCAAATGCTATTAGCAATGATAAACTTTTTAAAAATTAGGTCAAACTTCAAGGTTAAGGTCATGGGATTAAAAATCATAGTACATTTGGAAATGCTTGTCACAGGTAATGCACTTGTCAAATATGAATGCTCTATCTTTGCTCCTTCAAAAGTTAGCAAACTGATGAAATGTTTGAAAATTAGGTCAAACTGGAAGGTCAAGGTCACGGGGTCAAATATCATAGCATATTCAGAAACAGTTTGACACATGTAATGCACTTGTCAAATATGAACGCCCTATCATATGTCATTCAAAAGTAATCACCAAATATAAAATTTTTGAAATTTAGGTCAAACATGAAGGTCAAAGTAAAGGGGTCAAAAATTATAGCATGCTTTGAAACACTTTGTCACTACTAATGCGCATATTAAATATGAAAGCCCTAACTATTCTAAATCAAAAGTTATAAGAAAAGATAAAAATTTTGAAAAGTAGGTCAAACTTCAAGGTAATGGTCATGGGGTCAAAAATCATAGTACACTTGGAAAGGTATTCCTACAGGTAATGTTCATATTTAATATGAAAGCCCTATCTTTTCTCATTTAAATTTAATGACCAATTTAAAGAAATGTCAATTTTCTGAAAAGTAGGTCAAACTTCAAGGTCAAGGTCACGGGGTCAAAAGTCATAGTATAAATTCGAAAGGTCTTGTCACAGGTAATAAACAGGCATAATATGAAAGTCCTATCTTTTCTCATTCAAAAGTTATGACCAATTTAAGGTAATGTTAATTTTTTTGAAAAGTAGATCAAACTTCAAGGCCAAGGCCACGGGGTCAAAATTCACAGTATATTTGGAAAGGTCTTGTTACAGGTAATGTACATGTGAAATACAAAAGCCCAATCTCTTCTCACTCAAAAGTTATGGCCAAGGTTAAAGTTTTTGTGACAGACAGCCCGACAGATGAATGAGATTTAATGTCCCCTCTCTTTCGCGAAAGCGAGGGACAATAAATACCTACACACATTTATAAGTATATAGTTTTTTCAGCACCAATAAATATAACTCCTCATTGTGATCACAAATTGCGTAAAATTTGCTGGAGTTTTAAGATAACAAAAAAGCCATCTATGACAATCAAATGCCCTTTGACATCTTTGCCTGAAAATGACATCCTTGAACTTTGTAACAATAATATGCATGCAGCTATCAAACTTAATTTCACATTTAGATGCAAAATACTTATTCAAGGATGAAATTTCTTTTTAAGAATTTGTAGCACAAACATTTATTGATCAGTGTCTATAACTTATATTGAAATGAATTAAAAATTACCTCTTGAGGGTTTCTACTGCAAGTACATGTATGTAGTTCATTTGTAAAAATCTAAATTTTAACCCGGCCACTACCAGCAATTTTGTTCAGCATGCTCTTGCTTAAAATCACCCTTTAACTAAATGATCTAAAGCAGGCACATTTTTATGTATTCCAGAACTGTATTTTAAGATTTTAACTGTATTTGAAAATGTAAAGCAACTGAATACATAGAGCTAGGTATATATCATTTACAAGTTGTTGTAATGCCAGTACATGTAAATCTTCACATTGTAATCTAATGAAAGATAATGCTTGAAAAATTCACTCTTGGAGTAAGATTTCAAATCTGAATCAAAGATTTTGTAAAGTAATCACATTCTACAAAGTGTGCACTGTATCGGGTACTTGGGAATCAAATAATTTAACATTATATAATTATAAATAAAAATATTTTTGACTGAAAGTTTCTGAAAAAAATCAAGAATGGAATCATGCAACAAGCAGCAGTAACTATGATAACATGCATTGACTTCCACATTTCTACACACAAAAACATTTCTTTGATCAGATAAATATGTAACTCCTGCTTCTAATCTGTGATATATTCTGAGAAAATCTCTTTTCCACAGACAGCCATCATTCATTTGATTTGAGAATTTCTTGCTGAACATGTGTCCACCTGATGAAAGTCCAAATTTTTTGTTGACCTATAATTTAAAAAAAAAAGTAATATATTTTACATAGCAACACAGATGCTGCATTACATGATAGTTAGATAAAGTTGTGTCCATATTTCTTATACATGTACCTCAATAGTCCATCTGCCAGCACTCCTTGCTCAATCATCCTGCATTCTGACCTCCAGTCTTTTTTCTAGTCTAGGGTAAAGTAGGGTTGATTTTCTCCTAAGAATTAAACATGAACATCCCTTAGACTATTTTTTTAAATTAATGGAAATTGATTATAAGTTTAAACAACTTATCTCATCTGTATTTCATTTATTGATTTAAATGAATGAAGATATTTTAATAGATTCTACCATATGCATAATGTCTTATAATGTATTGGATATAAATAAATAGACATTTTTTATCCTAAAAGTACAGAAAAGTAAAAAAAACAATAATATAAATAGTTTTTTAACAATAATGTTTCATTTTGCTCTATTTATTCGATAATTGTGTGTTTCAATGTTATTGATATTTCCACATACAATATCAAGTTTTTTTTCCGTTTGATTTGTACCCAAGCGGGACACCTTACTTTTCTAATAACTTGATGATTGTTGTGTCTTGAACAAAGTAGGCTAGTTAAAAATATAAAATTTGTTGTAGTCATATACAAAAAATGCTATTTTTGTGAATTATTATTCATAAACCTGACGAACACACGAAATATATCCTCTTCAAATGTTGACAAGTCGCGGAAATAAGCAGACGAAATATTGATAACAGGACTATAATTTCCGTGCGAATTCCCATAAATCAATACAAATCAGCATGTAATTGAATTCAATTTCAAAATTATGAAAATCTTCAGACATATATAACTAACTTACATGCTCACTGCACACGACATGACTTCAGACGAGGCAACGTGGATCTGCAATCTTGCACATGTTTGTGACCTTCAAGTTCAAGCTTCCCTTTTGGCTGATCGGAATTTCCCGGGCATAAATAACTATGATTTAATTTGTCATAACTGTCCCTGGGCTTCTGCAATGCTTCGATAATGTTTTTACAAAACAACCCTCTCGGGGTTTTCTACGGGAAATGATCTGGACATGTTGACATTCGCTACCGAACTGCGAATATTATGGAGATTGTCGCAAATCAAAGAAAATATTACGAAAAATTTATTAATTTCAAAAGAAATAGATTCCACATTACTTAAACTGACAAATTAACTAATAGTTTTTCCTTCAGTATAATTAAATATGAATTTTGCATTTTACGACTTGCATAATTTATGGAGACCCATTGACGACGTAAAATGCTGACAAGAATCCATCCTTAAAGTGTTTTTATTCTATTACAAAGAAGAGACTTTGGAGAGAGAGAGAGAGAGAGAGAGAGAGAGAGAGATACGTTGACATTATATACATAGTCTATTTCATGAATTTTTTTTCCACGCAATTACTTCCAGTTGTTTTCAATGTATAAAGCAGATAATATTTTTGATACTTTGATAATTGAAAGGAAGACGATGCAAGTTCAGTCACTGTGGAAAGCATATTACAAGCAATATTTAGTGAAGATAAAGAATGTAGAGTATTCGAAGACGAGGGCATTGATTTAGATGATGAAATTTTGAATGAGTGCGTACTTTCTATTTCTCTCTCTGTCTCTTGTGTATGTGTGTGTTGACCACCTACTAAAACATGCCTTGTTTATATAGAGTAAACGCAGAACGCGAAGAGGCCCTCTTCTTGCCAGATCGAAGATATATAGTCGGTGAGAGACAAATATTGCACCTCATAAGAAGATCCAAATGTCATGAGTGCGAACAACGTAATGATCTAGACAAAAAAAAAATATCCAACAGGGAGAAAAAATCGCAACTGGTTATCAAATATAAGTGCTTGGTTTTGTGTGTTTGTATGTTGTTTAACGTCCCTCTCGAGAATTTTTTCACTCATATGGAGACGCCACCACTTGGCGGTGGAGAGCTGCAAATTTTCTCCTATACTCGGCACTTACGGCCATTGAGCAGTGGGGGATCTTTTTCGTGCCAGCACCTACTGCGACACGGGACCAAGGTCTCATCCGAAGGACCGGTCTCCACGTCCCACAGTGGGATTCGAACCCGCCACGTAAGGATTACACTCCTTACTCCGCGACCCTAGAGCAGACGCTCTAAGCACTGCGCCACGCGGGCGACCTTGTGCTTGGTAAGCACCCCGTAAAAGAAATGGTATAACCATACATTTCGTCTGAAGCAAGTGCAATGGAGGGGGGGGGGGGGTAATTAACAGCCATTTCTCTATCATGCACTTTTTTCTCCCTCTTTTTCCTGTCTCTATCCCCCTCTCTCTATCTTCTCATTCTCTCTCTAGTCACTATTAGAAATGTCTTTTCTACTGTTATAATATTCATTAATGTTATACTTTTGTATGTCATATTATAAATATGTATGTGACAATTCATATTTAAACAAAAAAATTAAAGGGGGGGGAGGGTGGTGGTTGTTTTTTTTTTTGACAAAAAGGTCAGGATTTGTCAGGTTGAGTCTACATGATATTCCTATCGTTAGTTATGGTATTTGTTCCGTTTGGATCTACTTGTCGTAAATATTAACCATAATATTTGTTTTTCTCACAGAATGGTCATAGTAATAAATGGATTTCGACACCATTTTATGGTGGAAAAAGTCTCTTAGCACTTCTTTTACAGCTTATGATACTTTTGTCCGGTACATGATGGAGCAAGTTTTACACTGGAGCAAATTTCATCAATTTGATGACTGAATTTTCTCGTGCTTGCTATCATCACCAGCTTTTGTATAAAGTAAGAACAAATAAATACAATCTATAAAAGTTTAAATATGAATGATAAATTAAAGCAGATTTTTTTTCTACGGATAGGAAGCAATTCACAAATTCTTTAAAAGCCACATAGCAGATATACAAAGAAAATTAGGAGGAAAACCTCTAAGCGTAGTGATGTCTGATATGATTCTCCAGGTACATGTCATTGAATTATAGTCCATGAAAGGTCAAAAGACACAAAATGGTCTGTTTTTAATTATACAAAATTTTACATGGAAAGTTTGTGAGACCTTCTGCATAGTTTGCTATGGTAAACGTATTAAGATTTTATGAAGATATAACATTTATATGTCTACAGAACATGATGATGTGGAATATATACATTTTGCAGGTTTTTCAGCAAATAAAGTCGCTGGTGTGTTCATGGACAATGATAACCGATTAATTGTTCATTTAGTTATTGCTGATACGCGCGTAGTAGCCCAAAAATGGAGAAATTGCTGATTGAGGGATGTTTAGAGACTGTGGTTTACAATTTTCCCCTTGTAGTTTGGGAGATCCTATCAGAAGGCAGTAAAACTATCATTGCTTTACTGAGTAATTATCTAGATTTTTATTATGTTATATTGTGGTTTTACGCAATTGAAAATAATAATCAATAAGGTAAGATCGAGAAACACATTTTTTGGAGTCGGAAAGATTTCGTCATATTCACCACAGCCTTGACATATGGCACAAAGCTAAAAAAAAAAATGGCTTATTTGTTGGGAGATATAGCAAAGAAAGCTTCCCTCCGCAGGCTGTTACCATGGATACGCCCCACCGTCAACCATTTGTGGTATTGCTGCAGTTCATGCAATGGAAATGTCTAGAAGATAATAAAAAATGGTTTACTATTCTCCATCACGTAACAAATGAGCATAAATGGCCTGGAGGCAGGTAAGGTTGCATTTGGAATCTGTAAAATATTCATATATTATTGAGGAATCTTCCTAATTTCTTTTGGACTGCATTTCCTATGTTCGTAAAAAAAAAATGCCTGAAGAGAATGAGCAAGTTGAAACAGCTCCTGCTGCAGTAAAAAAATTACATGTTTTTCCTATGAATATACCATTTCCTAAGCCCTTAGATTTGAAAGGTGACTTCGCTACCAATTGGAAACATTTTCAAAAGAGTGTGGGAAAATTATGAAGACGCTACGGGGTTAAGGGAGAGAGAGATCCAACTCAGATCTGCAACATTTCTCACTTGTCTAGGATCTGATGGTTTACATGTTGTGGATGGATTAAAATCTGATTCAGAAGACGACAAGAAAACATTGATGTAACCATCAATTGTCGCCCGGGAAATAAATAAAGTAAACAATGGAAATGAGTCTTTATCATCAAACCGCTTCGATATGTGTGGAAAAGTCATGCGTCTAAATGATGGAGACGATAGTCGAGAATATTTTGAAAACTTATAGTCGGATGAAAATCGAACAAAAACGATACCCTTTTAAACTTTATCAATTCCTCAAGTAAATGTTGGCTGCATAAAATATAATTTGAAACCAGACACATGCATCACCTATTTTCAAAAATATCTTTCACATTAAGAATATAAAACACGAACTGTGTAAAGTACATTTTTACGTTTTTAGGCGATAAGTAAAATTCGATGTTCTAAAAATAGGGACCTGTCGTTTTTTCGATAGTAAATGATAAGCAACTTTATATATTAAATATGAAAAACATATATATTTTTACAGATTCACTTTATGGAAGTAAATATATTGTGTATCTCGTAATTTATAAAGGGAAAGAACATTCTGATTAACAATCTTTTTAATGTTTAGAAAACCTTTAATTCTGAATAACTTCTCCCACCTCAATCCCCATATACCAACACTTAAACTTATGTGAATAGAGCAGCCCGGTCCTCCGGGCTGCAATAAGAAAGATATTGATAAGGTTATTACTTGACACTTACTGTGTCAAACAAACGTCATATATGAACGTTACACACTTACCTGTAGAAATCAGGAACAGTCTGCACATATAGATGCATATGTTGCAGAATTTCGTACACTAGCGAAAACCTGCAAATTCGGGAACATGGAGGATAAGATGATAAGTGATCGAATTGTTATTGGAGTTCGAGATTACCATACCCATAAAAAGTTGTTACAGAAGAAACTAGACCTTCAGCGTTGCATAGAAATATGCCAGTCGAATGAGAAATCTGAATATAAACTCAAATCTATTGCAGATGTTCACCATGTCAAGGTTTTTGTTTGTATGTTGTTTAACGTCCCTCTCCAGAATTTTCCACTCATATGGAGACGCCACCACTTGCCAGTGGAGAGCTGCAAATTGTGTCCTATGCTCGGCACTTACGGCCATTGAGCAGTTAGGGATTTTTATCGTGCCAGCACCTACTGCGACATGGGGCCTCGGTTTATACGGTCTCATCCGAAGGACCGGTCTCCACGTCCCACAGTGGGATTCGAATCCGCGACGTAAGGATCAACTCCTTACATCGCGACTCTAGAGCAGATGCTCTAACCACTGCGCTACGCGGGCGATCCATGTGAAGGTCAAACAGAAAGTAAAACAAGATAATCGTGGTAAAAATGAGAAACGTACAGACGACCACACACAATCCATACCTACTGTTACAGTCTTGTCGTTACTATGGGAGAACACGTCCGCGCAGTCGAAAAAAATGTCCAGCGTCTGGACGGACTTGGAACTTATGTGGCAAGCAGAACTATTTCGAGAGGAAATGCCCTAATAAAGAGCCTCCTAGAGCAAAACATCATAAAGGACGTCGTGTTACATGGAACCGCAGAAAGTTCCAAGTTTGTGAGATTGAGACTCGGGAAGGCGACTTATCAGATGAACCCGTTCTTTGTTTTGTACAAGTGTACTCGCTATCATCAAAACATCATACGGCTGTTATGAATATCCATGACAAATATGTGAAATTTCAGTTGGACAATGGGTCTACGGCTAATATCGTACCTGCTCATGTGTATGCACGTCTCACGGGTGACAAGGAATTTCAGAATCTTAAAAACTGATGTTACCCTACAGAAGTACAACAAATCGGAAACCAAGGCTTTGGGCACCATTAGGATGTCAGCTTGAAATCCGTGCAATGGAAAGAAGTATAATCTGGAATTCGTTATTGTGCCAGGCAAAGAGCTACATTGTATTTTTGGTAAGCGAGCTATTGAGGGAATGGAACTTATTACTGTGCATACTGACAAATCCTCACAAAGACACAAATTTAGAATGACGTCATTTCACAGATTGACATTAAAGAAAAAATAAATGAGAAGTATGCAAATATGTTCAAGGATCTAGGTAAACTGGATGACAAGCTTCATTTGGAGGTCAAGGACAGTGTGCGACCTGTACAGTTATCGCCTAGGAAAATACCGTTAACCTTGAAACCAAAAGTAAAAGAAGAGCTAAACCGACTGGAGAAGTTAGGTGTCATTAAACCCGTTAAGACATCAACTGACTGGGTATCTGCCTAAGTGGTGGCTCCTAAACGCAACTGTGACATTCGCCTATGTATTGACCCGAAACCATTCAATGAGGCATTAATGCGGAACCATTACCCAACACCTACTATAGAGGATATTCAACCCTAATTGCATCAAGCTCGTCTATTCTCCATTGTCGATGCAAAGGATGGTTTTTGACACGTTGAGCTTGACAGTGCTATCTAACTACATTTGCTACGCCATGGAGCAAGTATGGCTGGTTGAGGATGCTGTTTGGTATCTAGGTCGCACCTGAGGAGTTCTAAAGGAGTATGGACGACGCTTTAAGTGGCTTCCAGGTTTCAGACTCGATGATGTGCTTATTTATAGATGTGGTGAGACAGATGAAGAAGCTGAAAGGGATCATGATGTGAAATTTCGAGCCCCCTAATGCAGAGATGTATGAAGAGAAACATAAAGCTCAACAAGAGTAAGATGAAACTTTAGCTTACATCTGCCACTTATCTTGGATATGTGATCAGCAAGGATGGATTGAGTGTTGACCCACAAAAAATCAAGGCGATACATGAAATGCCTACCCTAGAAGACAAGGCAGGGGTTCAGAGATTATTGGGAATGACAAATTTTGTGCAACGTTTTGCACCGTAGTGGTCTGAGATCATCAGTCCACTTCGAGATCCCAGAGCAGAGACTCATTTTGCAGGAGATCAAGATATCTACGGACAAGCATTTGACAAGGTTAAAGACATGTTGTCTCGTGCACCTGTTCTCATATTCTTTGATGCCAAGAATAAACTGACTTTGCAGTGTGATTTTTCTTTTACTGGACTAATCGCATGCCTTATGCAGGACAATCATCCTATTGCATATGCTTCATGTTCGCATACAGCCACAGAACAAATCTATGCACAGATAGAAAAGGACACTTTAGCCTCAGTGTTTGGCATGGAACATTTTGAATATTAAACATACGGACGACATGTTACGATACAGTCGGATAATAAACACCTAGAAATCATTTTACGTAAAACCCTTCATAATGCACCCAAGCTTTTAAGCGAATGCTATTAAGACTGGAGAAATTTGACTACAGCATTGAGTACGAAAAGGGCACAGAGATGTATTTTGCTGACACCTTAAATAGGGACTATCTTATCACTGACTCAGTTGAAGAGAACATGCATGACATACACAGCATCAACCACCGCACCTTCTTACAATATCTAATGAACGATATTCACAGATGAAGGAAGCTTCAGAAAAAGATGAATCTCTACAGCTGCTGAAGATCATACTTGACGGATGGCCTGAATCTTCGAAAGAAGTCCACTCTGATATACAAGTGTATTTTCCGTTTAGAGAGGAGTCAGTCGTTCAAAACGGTGTCATCTACAAGGTCGAGCGAGTTGTCGTTCCTAGATCTATCGCACATAGTATAGTATAGCGTATAGATAGCTCTCATATTGGTATCGAAAGGTATCTGTCGTGCCCAGGACTATATCTACTGGCCAAATAAGGACATTGAATCGTACATTAGTCAATGTGCTGCATGTAATACTTACCAGGATGATCAACAGAAGGGGCCTATGATAAGCCATGAGATTCCTATTCGTCCTTGGCAAACAATAGGATGTGATCTGTTTGAATGTGAAAGCAGAGATTACCTCATACTCGCAGACTACTATTCAGATAAAATTATGGTGGAAAGACTTCATAGTAAAACAGGAAGTTCAATCATTTGCATGATGAAATCGCAGTTCGAGCGTCATGGAATCCCAGACAGAGTAATATTAGACAACGGACCTCCATTTGGAAGTCGAGTTTTTGCAGAATTCAGTAAAAGTTATGAATTTGAGCATGCTACGTCGTTCCCTTGATATGCACAATCTTATGGCAAGGCCGAGAACTCTGTAAAAATTGCCAAACGGCTTATTCACAAATGTGCAATGGAAGGGAAAGATACATTATTGGCGCTCTTGGATATACGCAATACGCCTACTCAAGGAATAGGCTACTAATCTGTACAACGAATTTTTGGCCACCAAAACTCTATTACCAGTAGCTGAACATCTACTCAGACAACGTTGTGCTGACCGCACCAGGGAAAAGCTGTATAAACGCAAGGAACGTCAGACATACTATTATAATCGAGGAGCTAAGGAGCTGAAACCCTTATCAGAAGGAGATACCGTTCGTATTAGACCTATAGGAAATGAAAAGGGATGGAAAAAAGCATTTGTTCAGGAACAGAGTGATATACGATCGTACAAAGTGAGAACTGAGGATGATCGTGTATATCGAGGCAATAGACGTCATCTCCGATTTAGTCGAGAACCATTTAGTCCATGAAAATTCAGAGCCTGAACCTCTGACTGAACAAACACAGTGCAATGATGATCCAGTTGCTACAGTAGTCAGTAATGAACCAGCTCTAGCTCCACCAATATCAGAGTTACGCAATATCAGCGTCCCAAGCAACCAGAACCGTCAAGTCCAATGAAATCTCGTAGTGGTCGTGTAGTTGTGACACCAATGCGTTACCATGATGTGTAGGCCATAGGCAGATAGTGAAAGAGGTAATAATAACTCCTCGTTTTTCTAAGTTTAGCTTAGAGTTCATGTAAATAATTACTGCCTTAGTTAAGATTGTTTTGTAGTTTGTAATTTACTTTGCAAAGGAAGACAGTGTTGAGGGCAAAATAATCCCTAGTCTCCTTAACAGGTCAATTAGCCTTGTATTTGCTTATTTGCTAGTCAGTCTTGATTGTTATTAAATCTTATTTCTCATTCTGTGATGTAAAATTGCATATTGAATGCACACACGGTTTTTTAATGTTTAATAGTGATTTGATCTTGGTTTTAAAACACCGAAATGGACAGTTTTAGTAATAGCAGAAGTTTGTAAACTTAACATTTTAAAGAAAGGCGGATGTAACAGTATTCTATATATATATTGACTACTCCCTATCGTTATTATGCATAATACAATGACTGCTCCCTTGTCACATGTTCAATAAAGTGGAAGCCATTCCAAAGCCATGCTTGTTGTTCCTTATAAATCTAAAACTGATTTATGATTGAGTACATTATGAAACTCTTATCTAACATATATTTATGCATTAATTTATATTCACAGGTGCACTCATGCTTCCAGGACCGTCACGGTCGCTCATTAGTGTATTATGTGCCGTAATCGGACGATTTATTAATCGGATACATAAAATCTACTCCATTTCCTACTTTGAAGGAGGTTTTAGAGTTCGCAGATCTGTTTCGCTTTATCTGATTGGTCAAAGATTTAAACTGTATCACTGTTAACCAATCAGATAGAGCGGGACGGATGTGCGAACTCCAAACCCTCCTTCAAAGCTGTCAATGGAGAAAATGTTATGTGTCCGATTAATAAATCGCCGGATTAGGACATATAAAATACTTATGATGGGGTTTAGGTTAAAAAGATTAGTAGAAGAACATCTCCTTGGCAGAGTGCTTGCAAAATTATGATAGGGAACACTGTTATTACCTTGGAAATATGTCTCGAAGCAGGGAACCCCCCGTTTGTTTACAAGTTTTGTTTCTTACCTTGTGTATTTTTATTATACCGTACAGGGCCATTCTCTAAACGTAAGAAAAAGTACAATCTGCTTGCATAGAACGACATATGGATGTGATTGATTTTTTTGAGAAATTATAAGCTCTTACATTTCTTTTTATTAAAAAAAGGGGGGGCTATCGATCCACACTTCAGGCGCCTGTGCTTTGAACGAGGCAGGGTAGAGCCGGTGATCATCCCTTAGGTCCGCCACTTTAAAAATCTTTGATGTGACGTCACCGTGGATCCATTTCCAACTGTGGGGTCTGGTGGTTGTAAACTAACGACATTAATAAACCTCAAGTGTTTAGATCATATTAATTCAAATTAGAATTAGTATTTAAACGACCTGTCAAAAAAACTCCATGCTTTTAATATCCAGTTATTTGTGTTTGACTTAACGTTCGCTGTCATCCTGAAGAGGAATTCAGACTTTAACTTAAATGTATGTTATTATACCCGCACTTTCTAAAGAAAGTTCGGGTATATTGTTGTTACTCATGTCTGTCCGTCCGTCCGTCTGTCCGTCCGTCTGTCACACTCTTATTTCTCAAACTCCTCTTACATTTTACACAGTAGCCTAATCATCTTTTGGGGGATGTTTGGTGGTGTCATGTAGATGTGCAGTAAAGTTTCGGAATTTTCATTTTCACCCTGGGGGTCAAATGGGGGTCGAAAAATGACGTTTTTTATGCAAAAAGCCCCTGGTTCCCTGAACTCCTCTTACATTTTACACAGTAGCCTAATCATCTTTTGGGAGATGGTTAGTGCTGTCCTGTAGATGTGCAGTAAGGTTTCGGAATTTTCATTTTCACCCTGGGGGTCAAATGGGGGTCGAAAAATGACGTTTTTTATGCAAAAAGCCCCTGGTTCCCTGAACTCCTCTTACATTTTACACAGTAGCCTAATCATCTTTTGGAGGATGGTTAGTGGTGTCCTGCAGATGTGCAGTAAGGTTTCGGAATTTTCATTTTCACCCTGGGGGTCAAATGGGGGTCGAAAAATGACGTTTTTTATGCAAAAAGTCCCTGGTTCCCATAACTCCTCTTACATTTTACACAGTAGCCTAATCATCTTTTGGGAGATGGTTAGTGCTGTCCTGTAGATGTGCAGTAAGGTTTCGGAATTTTCATTTTCACCCTGGGGGTCAAATGGGGGTCGAAAAATGACGTTTTTTATGCAAAAAGCCCCTGGTTCCCTGAACTCCTCTTACATTTTACACAGTAGCATAATCGTCTTTTGGGAGATGGTTGGTGGTGTCATGTTGATGTGCAGTAAGGTTTCGGAATTTTCATTTTCACAATGGGGTCAAATGGGGTCGAAAAATGAGGTTTTTTATGCAAAAAGCCCCTGGTTCCCAGAACTCCTCTTACATTTTACACAGTAGCCTAATTATCTTTTGGGAGATGGTTGGTGGTGTCCTATAGATGTGCAGTAAGGTTTCGGAATTCTTATGTTCCCCCTGGGGGTCAAATGGGGGTCAATTTTAAAAAAAAAAAATATTTAACATGTTTAAACATCCTGGTTCCCAGAACTTCCCTTATATTTTATGCACTAGCCTTAAATCATGATCATTTGGAAGATGATTGATTTTGTCCTGTGGATGTGTAAAATGGTTTTAAAATTTGCATTTCCATGTGGATAGCAAATAGGGGCAGGAAAAAAATGGACCCTCCCAAACCCATGGGGTCATGATTTGTACAAACTTGAATCTACACTTCTTGGGAATGTTTCCATATTAATCATGCTTTAGTTGTTCTTAAAAAGAAGAATTTTGAAGATTTTTTTTCCTTTTAAATCTCTATAAAACTTTGATCCCTTATTGTGGCCTGACCCTATCCTCGGAGGTCATGATTTGAAAACTAGAAATATGTCCATAGGACATAAATGCCCCGCCGAATGTATATTACTAATGCAACATGAAAATTTGTATGAGTGTATGAAGTTTGATGAGAATATCTTGAACAGTTTCTTTAAAATTGAAACTAAAATCTAAAAAAAAAAATGGATATAGATGATAATTTCTCACAAAATTATGTATAAGTCCATGCTTACATAAAAATATCTTAGATTGTTTCTTTAAAACTATTTAGTAAGCAAAATACAAATTAAAGAGAAGGGAGGTCAAGGTCACAGGAAAGTGCAAGGTGAAAAGTTTTTGATGCAGTTGTATATCTCTCACTAATACATATCAGCATATTAGGTTTGATAAAAATATCTTGAATGATTTATTTAAAACTGAGCTTAACACTTATTTGAGAAAAGAGAGGTCAAGGTCTAAGGAAAGGTTGAGGACAAAATGCTGATGCAGTTGAAAAGCTTATATCAGTATGTATTTACTATTAGCATAGAAGTTCAATAAAAATATCAGAAATGGTTTATTTAAAACGTAGATAAACATTAATTTTAAAAAGTAAGGTCAAGGTCAAAGGAAAAGTCAAGGTCAAAAAAGTTGATGCAATTGATATCTCTCAGCAGTATATATCAGCATACGAAGTTTGATAAATATATCTTGAATTGTTTATTCAAAACTGATCTAGACACTAATTTAAGAAAAGTAAGGTCAAGGTCAAAGGAAAAGTCGAGGTCAAAAATTTTGATGCAGTTGAAAAGCTTACATCAGTATGTATCAGCATATGACGTTTTATTGAAGTCGGACATGACAAACACTATATGCCTCGGCCATATTCATGGCAGGGCATAAAAAACTTGAATCTACACTATATGAGGATGTTTCCATATCAAAATGACTAACAAGCAAATTCAAAGAATTGTGGTCCCCTGCTTTCCGTGTCCTAGTGGATGGGATGCCATTATTTATGACATATTGTTTCAAATATGCAGGCCTTATCATATGTCATTCAAAAGTAATCACCAAAGTTAAAGTTTTTGAAAATTAGGTAAAACATCAAGGTCAAGGGGTAAAAAAATCATAGCATGCTTGGAAACATCTTGTTACAGGTAATGTACATGTCAAATATAAAAGTCCTATCTCTTCTCAATCAAAAGTTATAAGGAAATATAACATTTTTGAAAAGTAGGTTAAACTTCAAGGTCAATGTCACAGAGTCAAAAGTCATGATATATTTAGAAAGGTCTTGTCACAGGTAATATACATGTATAATATGAACGCCCTATCTTTTCTCTTTCAAAATGATCATTTAAAATAATGTTAAATTTTTTGAAAAGTAGGTCAAACTTCAAGGTCAAGGTCATGGGTTCAAAAATCATGGTATGTTTAGAAAGTTCTTGTAGGTAATGTACATGTGAAATATGAAAGCTCTATCTCTTATTATTCAGAAGTTATGACCAAGGTTAAATTTATTGTGACAGACGGACAGACTGACAAACGGACAGACTAACAGACAAATGAGATTTAATGTCCCCTAGGTCCCTTTTGTGAAAACAGATGACAATAATGCCCTTGCTGTTCATGAGAAGAAGATTTATGATGGAAAAAATCCCCTGCATTTTTCTATGTAAATCATTGGATCCCCTTATGTGGCACCACCCTACCCCAGTGGGTCATAATTTTAACAAATTTGAAGCTACACTAAGTCTATGTAAAGAAAGTTTCAACTTTTTGGGCCCAGTCAGTGGTTCTTGATATTAGACTTTTTTTAAAATGATACCACCAAATTTTCACTAATTCTTGATTATCCCCCCTTGAAAGAGGGTGTGACCCTTCACTTGAACAAACTTGAATCCCCTTTCCCCGAAGATGCTTTGTGGCAGGGTTGGTTGAAATTGCCCAGCGGTTCTAGTGAAGAAGACAAAAATGTGAAAAGTTTACAGGCGGACAGATGGATGACAAACAAAATGTGATCAGAAAACCAGAAAAACTCAAGTGAGCTAAAAACTGATGATCACAAGTACTTGGAAAGAGTTACAGTATTTGAAAAGCAGTTTTGTTTTCAGAAGCTGAAAATGTATGACTTGTATCCATGTTGAAAAAATTTCACATTTCAGAAAACAGTATGATTAAAAATAGTTAATCAAGGTGCGTTGAGTAGCAAAATAAGCTAAACTGGTATAGCTAATTCAACCACAGAGCTTAGTGAATTTTAAAATGCACAACCTTTTCAACTCTTAATCATTCTTAAAATATTTATATCATCATTTCTGATTCAAGGGAGAACTAGAGATATGATCAGAAGTATATCTGTTGACTAATAAACATGTACATGTATATTGTGTTTTTTAAGTCATTAATGTTTGTTTCTCGTTAAATGTCCCTCTTGGGAATTTTTCACTCATACGGAGACACCACCACTTAAAAATAATGAAGACGTACAAGTCGGATTTGAGGTTAACATTCATTTTAGGAATTTTCAACAATTAAGACATAAAGAGATAACTCCTTCCCCTTGCCCCTTCCCCTTCCCAGACCCCTGTTTGTTCATGTATGCTAACTAGTCTAATACTTTGGTTTGACATAAAAAAAAATGTGAATATATACAAATAGTTTAATGGTCCATCTCTTTGAATGATTTTCATTCCTAATTTTAGGAGGGTACATGGGTTGACCCAAATTCATGAATGAAATGTCAAGTAATCTTATCATTGATGCACTTTTATTTAATTTGATGTAGTCATATTATGAACATTTCCAGTTCATTAAGAGAGTGGGGATGACGTCCAGGGGTTCATAACCTTAAACCATTAGATGTACATAACATAATAACACAAGAAACAAAATTATGTATAGTCAAATGGAAAAGTTTTCTACTATTTAGGAGTCACATGATCATTTGTCATTTCAGGGACAGGGAGCGGCAAGGGAGATTGGACCCCCCCCCCCTGGAATTTGCAGAGTTATTTAAAAAGGACTATTAACTGATTTACAGAAGCAAATAAAAAATGACTTTGGATGCCCTCCCCCTTTAAAAACATGGACCCCACCATCATTGTTTTTATTTTGTTCGTTTGTTTGTTTTTTTTTTTTTTTTGCTCCTCAGTAAATTCTGGGCTGGAATTTTTTTGGACCGAGGTGTGGACCCCCCCCCCCCCCTCCCCGGAAAAAAATTCCCGGATCTGTGCCTGTAACTGAATGTAATGCCGACAACGGGAGATAACTCATTAGGATGTGAAATTCGTCTATTGTGGCATCCGATGATCCACTCTCTACCATCGGCTCATACATTCAGTGTCAGAGAGAAACGAACGACAACTCTGCATGGGAGATTGCCGATGATCTTTGATCCTTTTTAATCTTTAACCTAACCATTTGCATTTCGGTTTATTTTACCCCAATCTATACTTAAACTTGTACTTACTGTCATAGGTCCTGTCAACTTCATGAAATATAATCCAATTAAAACACAAAATGAATTAATTTCCACTGATATACATGTAACACTGCACCATGTCACATGGCATGTGCAATCTAAAAATGATAATGGTAAAACTAGTACTAGTACTGGTAGGGTGACGCAAGCCCAATGTGATGTAGAAATTTTCAAAAAGGTGTTCACATACATGTACAGTACAGGAACAAATTTTAAATTATCATAACAAACGATGTTTTAACATAACTTTGCCATCTAGGCCTATTTCCAAAAACAGGCAAATTGTGTGTGTGTGTTGGGGGGGGGGTGACAAAATTGATTGGGTATGGCTTTTCAAGGAGGTTTTTGCCTAATCAAATACTAAAAAAAAGTTTGCACATTTTGATAAATTCATCAAAAACGCTTTGTACTAAAATAATATTATTTGTTGTTGAGAAAATAAATTTAAAAAGTTCCAATTATGGGCCAAAAATTTATATCCCCCCTCCCTTTTATCAAAACCTAATTTACATCATTAATTAAATTCTGTTATTTCAGACTGGTAATGAATTAAGTATATGAAATGCGTATAAGAGGTTCATGGGTCACATGGTCACCTGAGCATTTTATGCTCGATTTGACGAATACATGTACTGTGTAAATTATAGAATTATTTGGACTTTTTCCTTGGTAAGCCCAATATGAAGGAGTGTGCATGGTATTACTGTCTCATGACAGCATCTAGTTTAAAAGTTGTTAACACCTAAACTTTTTGTGTCCCCTAAGTAGATGTAATTTGTTTTATTGCGTATATTAATATATTATATATTTATCTATTAACAACAGTCACGCTTACTGCGTGCAACAAAGGATATTCTCGATGTTACATGTAACCAGAGAAAATGTAGTATTTAGGCACAAAGATTGCTTTAATTTTTTTGTAGATTAAAAAGTAAACCTTGCCGTTTTCTCTAATAAATTATGAGAAAGCACCGACTACTTTTTATAAAATTTGTTTATACATATATTTTTGGTTTATTGAATTACAAGTTTAAAATTACAAAATCAATGAAATTTGTCAGGATTAATGAGAAAATTTTTTTTATGAGAAATTTGACAAGTCAGTATTCAATACTATTGAGTACAGTTCTCAGTGATTTGATGATGAAAATTTTTTCTTAGAAATGGTTCGAATCAATTCCTGGGAGTTGATCCGTAAATATGTGGTGAAGTGCAATATAGAGCCAATGCTCGGGTATTGGTGCCAATGCTGCGTGTATTTGTTTTATTGGTGATTGAGGATAAAATACTGTATTACTTGTCATGGGATATGATGTTTTTATTTTTTTTTTTAATATAAAAATGGAATCTATATCCGCCCCAGAGTCATATTTCACATTTCGAGATGCCAAAATGCAATGAAGTTAGTTTCTTGCTGCAGGAGGGAATTGTGGTTCTGCCAAACTACAGGGGTAAAGTATTGCTGTGTATCCAATACTGGAAGCATTGAGGTTAATTGCTTGCTACAGGAGGCTGTAGGGACGGGGACTGCAATGCGAATGGTTTCGTGATATCTGTTAACAGCATTAGTAGTATACTTTGATTTTAATTTAAGATATATTTTTCATGGGGATTTATGCATATAACTTACTGTTTTCTTTATTTATATTTATTATGGAAATTTTGGACATATACATGTATTTGTATTGAAGTTGATGATCTCCAAGGAGACTCCACAAAGACCGAGGTAAATTATTAACAAACGAGAATATTAACAGCTCGTTTAAAGTCATCATTTTGGAAGTTCTATGGTCGATACTATGACCTTGTCAGTAAATACAATCTATCATTTAGTCAAATACTGACTGACGTTTTCCATACTAATTGTTAGGTCAAAAACACACTGAATTGTCGACGGATTTTTCGGTTAATTTCCGATCATGACAAGGAGCACACGGCGGGTGTGACCGATCGGCAGTGGATGATCACTCCTCCATGGCACCTGATCCCACCTCTGATGTCTTGGAGGTCCGTGTTTGCTCTACTCCTATTTTGTAATGTTAGACTTTTGGGCTTGAATACTGTTCGTTATCTCCACATATTTCATCTACGGGAGGAATTCCAAAAGTTACACATCGTTCGGGAAAAAAGATCATCGAATCATTGTTCATTATTGGAGGAGCCTAGGAGTTTTCAGCACAATGTGATTCATAGAGGATGGCTTAGTCTACAGAATTTAGTGCCGTGTGATTTAATATGTGTGAAATTTTGTGGAATCAAGTGTTCTAAAATATTCGAAAAAGACGCCCCACTACAATACCTACCGTTACGTATTTTGGATCGCCAGCTTGGGTGCCATGATGACCATCCAGACGAAAAGTGAACACTTATCTTATTAACTATTTAATTCATGTACATGTATTGAAAAAAATTAATCGAATATGAATTTAAAGTGAAAAAAAAAATGAAAATTTGAAATATTGCTAACGTACCCTCTTTTCAAGCTATTTCGGTTTTTTCTTGGGGGGGGGGGGGGTGATAGGATTGGATTTTACGGAGTTGTAAATAACGATAACTTGGATTGGTTAAGATCGTTTATGACTGTTACATTCGAAAACTTTCTAGCTTTACAATTACTTGGGAAACGTCCTTATCTGTGTTATACATAGACTGTAGATTTTGACTGAATAAGAGACTAACCTTCAGATCGCAGTCCACTATTTCACGTGTAGATCAGTTGGTTTGGAACCTTCTCAAAGGTTCGTACAAGCTCACTTTATGATAGGGGTAGATCCCGGTCTCTGTCAGTCAATTTATTCAATTGTCTCGTTTAAGTTGCCCAACTGTCTCGTTCATTTACACGTCCACTTTAATTTAGTGTTTATTTTCCAATTCCTTATTTCTATTTTTGGTAAACCGGTTTGGTTAGTCATAGAAGATTTTTCTTGCTGGGGTGGATTATTTCTCTTCAGGCTTAGCATTTGGTAGGACGGGCTCTGGAATTTTTACACCTGTTAGGTAGGCACAATTTTTTTTATTGAGGCCCATTTGTGAGATAAGTTATTAGTACGTCAGTTTTTGTTGTGAATATATAAATGTAAATATTTTGTGCTGTTAATAAAATTGAAGGCCATAATAAATACTTGTTGATTTGCAAACTCGTTATTAAAATTCTAGGTTCGGTAAGTCACTTGCGTGACTAATTGAAATACAACAGGTTTATTAGTTGGTAAGAATTTGAAATAAAAACGCTAAGTACTATTATTGATAAAGAAACTGTGTTACTTTAGGAATAAATATGAGAATAAAAGAAATATTTCCAGACGATCATTTTCGTTAAACTGGTATCGTGTAATTTTCTTATTACATAGGTTCCCTGTGACAAAATCCGGCAACACGTGAAATTCAACATCTTGAAATATTTCCACTCAGTGTAATTTTCTTTATAAAATCCATTAGAAATGTACGCCGTTCAAATCTCTATAACACACGCGAAACCTTGTAAACGCGCGGTAGATTACACGGAAGGAACTATATGCATTTTCAATATTTAGGAACACCAAAATGTATATTGGTTTGACTCAATTTAACAATTTAATAATAAAAAAACAACTACCCTGTTGAATTAACGTAAAATACAAGAACTGTGCGTTTAAAATTAATTGATCATTATTTTTCTCGCAATGTTCATTTGCGTTATTTATCTTCCCAACGTCACAAACGGCTCTTACGTCTGGTAAACACACTAGTTATGAAAGGCGCTAAATTCATAATAAAGGTTAACGAAATAAGCAATTATGAAAAGAAAAATTAGAGAATATAAATGTAAGCATTGAATTCTTATTTTTGAATGTCGTCAATCCTAAATTATCTTCAATTTGTCGACACGGCCATGTGTGGTATAGGACCCACGGCATCTAAAAATAAGAATCTAATGCTTAAATGAAATGAAAATCAGATTATCATATCATATGTAAAAGAATTTACCAAAAAATAGATGAAAAATCATCATGAAAAAAGGAAATAAAACATTACATCTTAGGTAACTTGTTTGAACTATTTGTCGTCAGTAAACTCAGTATTTGTACATGAATAGACATGCATCTCCTGACAACCAGGGTCTTTTAAATCAATTTCGTAATATGTATGGTCATCATTTGTATCTGCAAGTTTGTCATAGCATTTCGAGTTTTTGTCAGAATTTGCAGGCAAACTGTCAACTTGATCTTCTTTTTGATGTCTGTTCATCCTCTTCCTCTTGTTGAGAACATATCTAACCCCTATATATTTAAGGGTTACAACAAAAAGGGTTGAAACAATGGCAATAATTAAGGAAGACGTCTTTGAAATCCCATCACCTACAAAATAATAACACAGTGGGTTTATGGCATTTTAAAGGATTATTGGTATCCACTATTGTTTTTCACAATCAATCTTTATCTATCTATAAAAAGATGAGGCACCAAGACTCAACATAAAACTGATGGAGACGAAGAATTCGCGAATCACCAATTTTCCCGGGATAATTGACCTGACCAATCAGAGAATATGTATGACGTAGAGTAAGCGTCACCAAAAGTTTCGTGGCGGAAGGTTAGACAAACAAAACTACTACAGTATATTTATTTTCAATATAAAGAGATTATTACGGTTAAAAGATGTGCTTTCGGACTTTGCAACAGTGATAGTCGGTATTCGGGTTGAAATGAGGGGGTGATATTTTACCCGTTCCCTAAACCCAAAACAAATTTAGACAAATGTCGACGGTGGATCAAGGCATGTAATCGTCCACACACATAACTCAACGTCGACAGGATAACGAAAAACACTTATGTCTGCTCAAAGGTATGTTGTTACAGAATGTAGTCTATGAATCCACACTATGATAAAAGATTTTGCGTATTTTAACAAAAGTTACGAAGAGTGTTAACAAAATCAGCCAGAATTTCCTTTGCTGTTTTTGAACATCGTCTGTTATGTCAGCAATATATCGTACGTGTATGCCGGGGTTACTGTCTAACTAGGATGTGTTCTATAGTGTAAGGGGTTAACATGCACTTCACATCATAAGATGATAAAACCTTGAGAAGGGAAAATTTTGCATATGGTTTGGGAATGTTCCTATTCAGCCAGTATATTACACTTATATCTATGGACTGATAAAGATAATTTAAATATGCAGAACATTATGAATATGTGTTTAAATGAAAATTTGTTTGTTAAGAGTCATGCTAATTTGATTGCAGCACTTTATGAATGGCTGTGGTCCTACACCAACATATCCTGATCCCATTCCTCTGACTACCAGTAGCAGCACACCCAAGCCATCCAGACCCCCTCCAAAGAACAGAGGAATCTTTAACAAACAGTCAACGTAAAAACTTATCATTATATATTATTCCCATGCAAATTTTATGAAAAGAAATTTAAATTTAAATTTGAAAAATTGTAACTCTATTTATTGAACAAACTTCTAACTTTTATAAAACTTGTAGTTTAATATCTTCATGGTCTAAATAAAGTTAGCCCTATAATTCTATGTTGATATATGTGAAACATTTTGCTGGCAGATCAATTTTGCAGGGATCTTTGTTCTACAATTTCAGTAAATCAGAAAATCTTGAAAACCATGAAGAACAATATGATGAATCTACTCAGCATATGACTGGTTTGTCAACATGCACTCAAACTGAGGAAAAATGTAAGTGCATGGATGCCAATTATGAATTGCAGACAATATTCAACATAAATGCAGACAACAGTTTATTCAATTAAATCATGAAAGTAACGAAAGTATATTTCACTTAAACTTGAACCAAGTTCTTTCATAAAATCAACATCAGGATGTATTCTTTCAACATGTAATTCTTTTCGAGTGAATACAATAAAATCACAAAAAGTAACTCCAGTGACCAATAGTTGTCCTTGAATTTGAAAATAGAAAGCATGAGACTTTCTCAAAGAAATTTTTCCATCAGATTCAAGTAAACAAAAATTTGGGAGGGAGAGAGATTCTTCAATGGTGAAATCTCTGGCAGTGTATGGGCACTTGATTTCAATAATTCCACTTACACCTCCGTCACAGACTATTCCATCTGGTGTTGCCCCTAGAAATGGAAATTCCGGATTAATGCACAGTCCGCAGTCATGTACATGTAATCCCTGCCTTTTAACATACATTTCCCTGGCCTTCTTTTCATTTGCAATTCCATATGAGGTGGAAGTAGACTTAAATGGTTTTGGATCTAAAATAGTTCTGACATACTTCAAAGAAATAGTATCCACTGTCTTTTGCACACGTGGCTCATAGAAGGATGCCTGTAAAAAAAATTACATGAAGTATCAGTAAAAAAAAACCCAACTATATTTATTTGCAATTTATTCCAGGGGTTGAACCTATGGATGTTTTACTACTGGCCACAGAAAACAAGAAATTTTTGGAGGAAAATAAAAGCTTAAATGATAAACTTCAGGCTGTATATGGAGCATATGATCAACTTCATCAGAAGAGCTACACAGAGAAGAGAAATGTAAAATTGCAAGCTGAACTTTCACAGGAATTTAATGTTGATGTCATCATTCATGATGCAAACAATTCAAATATTACACAGGTTTAACACCTGATCAGTTCCTTGGTGTATATGTTTTTTTTTGGTACCGAATGAGCAAGTTATCCCAATACAGTTTCCAACTAACAGAACAAAAGAAGTCATGACATTGAATTTGAAAAATCATATATTTTTAACAATTATGAAATTGAGACACGATTTTCATTATTCTGACTTGGCTTTCAGATTTAAAATTAGTAAACAGACAAGTGTTATTTTTACATACTGGATCAATTATATGTTTTTGAGATTTGGAGAGCTTTCCATCTGGCCTCATAGAAATGTCATCAAAGAAAATATGCCATCCAAATTTAAAGAAGAATTTCCGACAACTTTTGGTATTCTTGACTGTACGGAAATAAAAATAAACAAACCATCATCTCTTAAGGCCCAATCACAAACCTACAGTGACTATAAAAGCTGCAATACTATGAAAGGTTTAGTAGTGTGTGATCCAAGGGGTTCAGTTACATTTGCTTCAATGTTGTTTAGTGGTGGTATATCTGATAAGGACATTTTTGTCAATCGAAGTTTGAAGACATGCTCAAAGACTTGTTGGATGAGGGTTACCTACTCCAAGGAGATGGACTCATGGCAGATAAAGGATTCAACATTGAAGAGGAAGTAGAGAAATGTGGGCTGCAATTAAACATACCATCCTTTGCAACCATTGGAAAACAAATGTCCAAGACTGATGCTTCACTTACCAAGAAAATTGCTAAACACAGAGTCCATGTTGAAAGAGCTATTGAGAGAATCAAACGTTTTAAAATTTTATCTGGAAAATTTAAAATTTCTTTATTTACTTTGATTAACCAAATATGGTATGTCTGTGCAATGCTTTCAAATTTTTTTCTTCCTTGCATTAAAAACAAAACCTGAGTCAATGCTTTAAATTTAAATAGGCATTAATCTGCAATTTCATAACAGAGCATTTTCTTGTCAAAGTGCATTACCCCAGTATATAATGTACATGCATTATTGATGTTATTTGATGAAATATAATTACATGTATATATCACATATGATAAAGTATTAAAAGATTGACTAAATTAATAAAATATTTGTTATATATATATATATATATGAGAGAGAGAGAGAGAGAAGTAATCTATTAAATTATATTACAATACGTACATGTGTGCTTAAACCACTTCCTATTCCAACTTCACCCAAATGCGTCCCTTTTTTCTTCATGGGATTTGACACCAAGTAGCTGATTGGCAATCCTTTTAAGGCCTTTAAATGGTCAACATCTTCCCCATTCACATAAAACTTCCTAAAAATAGACACTTTTAATCAAACAACTATAAAATTTAAATACATGTACACATTATAAGTTTTAAATTATTGCTAACATTTAATAATAAGGTTTTAATGCGATTTTTGTTTACCTGCATTCTGTCAACACATTTTCTACGGGTTTCTGCTTTCTAACAGGATGGGGTTTAATAATACAAATTTGGGGGGCAGCTGAACTTTCAATCTTGCCTCCTCTTGGCACAGACCATTGCTGGGGCAAACTAGTACACGTTAGGTTATCAGGGACTGCTTTAAAACCCATAAGAATCCAATGCTGAAGAGCCATCAGCAAGCCAATAATGTGAGAGCATGACCCACTGGCTCTGGAAAAAAAAAACGATTGCCAGGTTTGATTTTACAATGTTCATAGCAAAGATATCGGAACGTTTTATGCATCAAATTTGAAAAAAAAGAAAACATACCCAGCTGTGCATGTACAATGCGCCAATTGCAAGGAACCTGGCGATACGTCTAGATTTAAAGATTTTCCGTTGGGAGCGGTGACATTTTGCGGAAATTTGGACTTCATTATCCTTGTCGCTTTTATACATTAATTTTTCACTCTCTAGAAAGAATTCTCGCTGTAATATTTAAAACCTTGCTGTTTTGCTTTCAATGAAATTTCTCCCTCTATATAATTTTCGGATATGTCCGTAGGCAAGTCGGATAAAACTGCAAAAACGTATTGATTTTTACTCTTTGTCGCCATGTTTATAAAGAGATGTTTGTCTAACCTCAGCATCCGTGACGTAGTTTGTGAAAAGGGGCGGGGCTTACAGAAAGTGCGGCGATTCGCGAATTGTATTTAAGCTCTTAATTCCTACGACGAAGTAACTGGTATTGTTAGCAAACTCACAAAATAATATTCCCCTGCAGGAATTTAAAAAAAAAAAACATGCCTATTCCAATTTTATACATTGATTTTAAACTCGCCAAAAAGACGTCGATTTAAAAAATGACATCTCCTCTGGTCATAAGACAACTTTTAGAGAAATATGGACATCCAATGTTTATATATCATGATTTATATACTTTTATAGCTTGGACTCGCCGGAATGGACACACCATTTGGTCATAAATCTTTGTAGCAATTTGAACTCTCAATGATTCACAATAACAAAGTTCTTGCTTGGACTAATTTTTTAAATGTTTTTTCTTTGACATTAAAATTGTGTCAAAATGAATCTCCGTCTCAAAAGGGATTCCACTGATTCTCCATTACAAATTTATAGTCCGGATAATAATTTTTACCTCTTCTTCAGTGACCCTGAACATGTCGAAAGGACATTGGCTCAATGTCAATGGCATGATATACTCTCGTGTCATTAGCAATCTCTATATTTAGAATGAGCTTGCAATGATTCTCCATTACAGAGTTATAGTCCAGACAAGATTGCATGGACCGACGGATCCCTCCCAAAAACTTTGTTCGGAGGTATAAATACAATCACCAATCAAATGTAGCATTTACATCGGTTGATTTGTTTGTATGTTGTTTAATGTCCCTCTCGAGAATTTTTCACTCATATGGAGACGCCACCATTTGCCGGAGGAGAGCTGCAAATTTTCTCCTATACTCGGCACTTACGGCCATTGAGCAGTGGGGGATCTTTTTCGTGCCAGCACCTACTGCGACACGGGACCTCGGTTTATACGGTCTCATCCGAATGACCGGTTTCAACTCCTTACTCCGCGACTCTAGAGCAGACGCTCTAACCACTGCACCACGAGGGCGACTACATCGGTTGAATAATTGATCATAGGTTTTGTTTCTTTGTGAACCTTACCGTGCTATGTGATCTTCATATGAATGTTTTACCATTAGATGCGTGCACATTGTTTTAAAATATCTTCAAGATTTAGCTATATTCATTTTAGAGGTTAATGTAGGAATATAATATTGGATATTTTTATATGGAACATTTTAAAGGCGATTTAAGGTCAGGCAGCTATGATTTATCAGATTGCTTATCTCTAAACGGAGCGAAAAAGAGATTCATTGCTCGAATTTTGCATGCACATATTTTCAGAGCTTCATTTCCAGTGATGTTGTAATTCACTAATTAACTGGTATCTCTACGTTTTCTTAAAGTCCCTTTCACAATTGGCGCACGAGCACTTTACAACACTTTGCGATCGGTATGTTTTAGCTTCGCACGAGCTCTCGCATACGTTGCACAATGTCTCGCATTCGTTGCATGCGTTTTAGTGGTCGCATCAAGTCTCCTCAAAATAGTGGACGTGCATACTATTCAGACGCGACCGAATGCGATCCAAATTATTGCAACGCAACGCACGAACATTAGTACGAACGTCTTACAACGTTTTGTGTACTCGCAAGAGTGAAGCACGATTTGTAAAGGTCGTAAGATGAATCGCAGCTGTCTATGCGTGTGTTTTGCGAATATGAGACTGTTGGTCAACGTGTCTCATGTAATCTTGCAACGTTTTACTATCCTTGCATAATTTATCAGGCCCAATTTGTTATGCTTTGCCACTAGTATATATAAACTGCATAAGCATCTTCTCTCGCATTCAACTATATCAACTGAAGAGCTTCGGAAACGGCCAGTTTATATACCCCCTCTGACTCGCACGAGCATTCGTACCATGGAACGCATGAGCGCACGAGCGCCGCACGTCCAATCGCATTAGCGCACGTTCAATCGTCCAATTACCTGATCATTCGTGCGATCCGACTGCAGTATCTTACAACACTCGCTTTCATTGTACAACAGTCGCATATAGACGCAAGATATATCGCAAGAATTAATGCACAACGGTCGCTCTAGATCGTGCGAATTTCGTACGAATACTTTTTCATATGCGATAATTTTGACAACAGTTTACGATCCAAATCAAAAATTCTCTGTCGCACGAATATTTTGTCGCTTCTGCTCGTGCGCCAATTTTGAAAGGGCCTTAAAATAAAATTACACTATCTTTAATTTTCTTTTAAGAATATATTTTCATCTGGAATATCATTGTTAAGCTGTCTCCAACGAAATCAAAAATGCATCCTGTTTTATACCAAATAATTTTAGCTCTATAACTCTCTTTGAAAGATAAGTCTGTTAGACATGAGTTACACTTGGTCAAATTTTCTTAAAAACAGACCTCACCTCCTTGTAGATCTCCAATAGATGATATAACTGGAATAAGAATTAGAATCATAAGTCACTCAGTTTTGTTAAATTTATTTTGATATCGGTTAGCTTGATTTTAATTTCATTTAAACTGCCTCTTATACGATAAGGTGATATGTACCAAGAAGACCAATTAAAAAAAAAAACATCTTCACTTGTAATCACTTTCTATCACAATTAAAAAACAATTATAACCTTTCAAACAAAACAATCCATTCCATCCAGCCTCACATCCCTCTGTACATGCTCCATTCAGCTTAGAACACGGTTTTCCCTTTTTACAGTGACCACAGTCAAATACGCAGTTGGGTCCATACTTGTAATCCTGGCATTCTGAAATTGTTTTTAAATCGTTTAGATCATTTGATATGCTCTAAAATATTTCCTACCAAATACTAGTATGTCTAGGTAATTAGAAATGGAAACTGAAACTGGAAACTGTATTCGGGATTTGCAATTATTGGTGTTTGACAGCTATTTAATTGACTGAGTTATATCCATATACAGATACACAGAACTTGCATAACCCCTTTTTCATATCCATCACAAACATTGAAGTCACGTTTTGATAGGATGTAATATAAATCATTTATAAGTTTTTTTCCTGGACCTTTAACGGAGTTAGTCAAACAGATTGGACCTTGAGTCCGACTAAACGAAGTCAATAAATGTATACATGTCCCTTAAACTATGTTTTCCTCATATCTGTCCTTGATCATTTTTAAGTGATAATATAGTCACTTTTGTTAATTACCTACTGATAGATGCAGATTTTTTTCAGAAGTGGAGAACCAGAAAAAAATATCTATCCCGAAAATTAAAGAATGGAATTGTAAATATTCTAACATAAGTAGCTAAAAAATAATATAATCGAGGCCACTTTTGCAAAAACTTTTGCAAAAACTTGTAACTTCTTACTTCACATATGTACTAGAATTTCTTTTGACAGGACCTGTCTTCGTGTACAACAAATTATGACTTTGACCTTAACTATGGCATTTATCTAATTTAAAAAAAAAATAATGGTTGGAGCTTAGTATTTTATGTCACACGTGTTATCCAAGATCTTTCCTAGTATTAAATAGTTTGACCCATTGACCTTGAACTTTAATTCTGACCCTCTTTTTCATAATATGAAGATTTATCTTTTGAACTTTCCACCATATTTTCAAGTTGAAGACCACACATTGTATTTCTTAAAAATATACGTTAACTATTGCAAGAGCATGCTCTTCCTTCAAACAATTTCTAAAACGAGGTATATTATAAACAAACAAGTTGATGAAACAAGAATATTAACAGTCTTGTTTAAATGCGTTAACATCAAACAAGATGCATAAATTGCATTATTATTATTTTTTTTGAAAACACTAGCTGTGTAAATAATTATTTAAATCAACGTGATGTAAAACCAATCTCATGATTCAATTGAGGATGCGAATTGTGAATATGGGCAAAAGCGCGCACTTTTGAAAACACAAAAGGGGGAATAGGTACCTGGTAATATTCAATGCTACATATACCCTCTATATTCCTAGGTATACGGAGTACTCCGTTGCCATCATTGTATTAAAAAATCATTTCTTATCAAACATATCAGACATTTGAACCAAGAATTAAGTTATTTTTTCGAGACAGATCTTATGACAACCAAAGAAATTGTTTAAGGCTTAAAAACCTTTACAAACTTGAAAATCAAGTTATTTTTCAGTGGCCTGCCTTTGTTTTTGACAATTGAACGTATTCATAATTTGCTCTTGAATCTTGAATCAATTTAGAGACCTATACACAATGTTCAGGTGATTATTAAATATTACCACAGAAAAAAGGAGAGTTGTCGATGCAAAAGCTGAATTCATCATTTTTTTCATATTTTTTATAGTTCATTAACATATGTAGTCAGTAAAATAACCAAGTATGGAACAGACCAGATAGATTCTTTAGTGTTCTTTATTTCGAGTTCATTGGGATATAGAGAGATGGATTATATTAATAATGACTAGAAGACTAACTGTTTTAAACAATTAGAGGCTTCCCCTTCTGTAAATGTGTTTAATTAACAAATCTCGTCAGATAAATGTCATGGCAAAGAATCCAAAGATGGATTTAAGAAATGTATGTAATATTTTTTTCTTTGACCGACGTATCAAAGAAAAAAATTGGACGGAAAACGTCATACGCGCATTGATGAAAACGTTTTCTGTCCAAATTTTTTCTTTGATACGTCGGTCAAAGAAAAAAATATTACTTTCATTTCTTATTATTTAATTATGATTTTAAAATAATAAAATGAAACTTTCCCTCAGTTTACTATAAAATTTACGCATCAAAAACAGTGCGTAGGAATATATCACAACAATGTTGCTGAAATTCAAAATGGCTATAGGCCTAACGAAGAAACAACGTTCTCAAATATTGTCGTGTCACTACCAACCTTTTCTAACAATAATTAACAGTTCTTTAACACAAAAAACTTACCTGTTGTGTTATTAATTTTTTGCTATATCCCAATGGGTATATTTTCCCCGGTAAGCTATCTGGGTTCGTAAATTTAAAGGGATGCTACTCAGATATCCTAACAACTCTTTCTATAGGTCACAGAAATTTTGAATTTCTTTTGCGCATCTCTCCATCTGAATTTCAAACCGAACATATAAATATGTATCACAACCTGTCCATGCTGTAAAATCTGAAAGAGTCTGTTGCCAACTGTTTAACATTGAAAGAATTCCGTCCTCATTCATGCAGCGCCCTTCATGCCGTGTCGTTTTTCTCGATCATTCGATTCTTAAGAATTAACGGATTAACGGCATTTCCCCGCTTTGGTAGCATAAAAACATTTCTTCACAGTTCTATTGTTCATACCAGTTATCTCAAAGTCAAACATTTAACATAGGTATGCTGATTTCTTTCCTTCTTTCCCATTACTGTATTGTTGTCATGCAGACGATCTGATTTGTTTAGCAAAGGGGGATAATTAAAAAAGAAACGAAAGTAGACAATAAGTCAGGAACGTAACGGACAAGTTTCGAAATTCAGGAATATATCTATTAGAGAAAAGGTATTCAATTGTTCTTTCATGAACTTCTGGAAGCGGAAAATATACATGCAAAGACAGGCAAAGTAGTTCCGGCTGCTAAGTGCAAGCGAACTCCAAATTCTATTGATGCAGTTATCAAAAGAATTTTTTATCCAATCAGAATCAATTATTTTATAGAAATTAAATGATAAAAAAAGAAGAAAATTTTAAAGAAATTGAATTGACCTCGACTTTTGAACTTGACCTTACGTTTAAAAGCAACGGTTAAGGATCACTTTTTAGTTATTCTAATGTTTCAACGCCATACTATTGGAAAGTTTAATCCTTTAACGGTAAGCACAAAAAGTGATATGGGAATTTAAAAAAATGGGTCTCAGCTTCTTTTTACTAACTAGACAAAAGCTTTCTCTTCAAGACCTTTGTAAAGGGTAGGCGTCTCTTGGCTAACGGATTGGAGTAGGGATACAAAAAAGTTTATGGGGATGATAAGTTTCAAAAAGGTCTGGCTTAGGGGGCAAGAAATGAAAATTGAAAAGTATATTTCTTAAAGGAAATATTGAAGATGCAGTAATATCTAATAAATGTTGAAGAACAATAAACAAATTAAAAAAAAAACTCATTGTTTGAATGACTTTGACATACGGCCTTGACTTTTACAGTCAAAAGTTGATTGATGATGCGGTTTGGCCCATACCTTTACAATATTTATTTCAAGCATAAATTACCTACGATTGAGTAGCGATAAAATGTTATTTCGTACAAGTGGAAAAACCCGAAAGAGGCCATTCATAGTCGCAGCCTCAAAGGTATTCTAAAATTTTCAATGATCTTTTCGATGAATAGACCTAGAAATAAGAGAACATTTCTTACCATTACATTTTGAACCACTCCAGTGACTCTCACATCCATGTGGGCAGAGTCCAGTGATGTTGTTACAGACAGTTCCAGTTTTACAATTGCTACAAACACCTTCACAGTTATGTCCAAAATAGCCACCCTTACAACCTACAGTAAAACAATATATGTATGCATGTAAATCCTATATATGAAATATTATACAATAAATTACCCCTTACGAGGTCAACATGGTGAAATAAGGGCCCGAGACCTGGCCAACGAGGTCAGGTCAGCAAGTGGACCAGGTCGAGGGTCCTTATTTCACCATGTTGAACTCATAAGGGGTAATCAATTGTTTTATTATACCGATATAAGTTAAGGCAATTTTTGTAGGTTTAATTACTAAAATAATCAATTTTTAGACCTACGAACTGTTATTATCAGTGTTCCATCGGGATCGGGGTTCGCTAGTGAAGTTGTTTACTTTTCGCCTGCAAGTCTTGTAAGTTTTTGCACCGCCGATTTATTAAAACACTCTGTGATTCTCAGTAACTTGCATTTTTATAAATTCATAAATACCATTTCCGAGTACAATGACAATCTGGTGCAGACTGTTACTGTAAAAGAGAGCCGAGTCCACATTCGTTGAATTTGACATTGTAACGAAAGTTTCAATGAAAACGATAAATGTTATGACGCATCTAAAGGCTAATCGTGTTCCATATCCTAAAAATACTACACATATTTTTATAACGGCATTTTTGTAATGTACAATCATTACTGTATGCATAATTTTTTTTTTTAATTTGAATGGAATTTGGATTAACAGGTCATTTTTAGCGGTCATTATTTTTATTGACCGGTCATTATACCCCACGTGCAATGATTCCTAGTCATTATAGCTGTAAACGGTAATTTTTGGAGTCATTATTGA
This sequence comes from Saccostrea echinata, assembly GCF_033153115.1. Taxonomy (NCBI): domain Eukaryota; kingdom Metazoa; phylum Mollusca; class Bivalvia; order Ostreida; family Ostreidae; genus Saccostrea; species Saccostrea echinata. The sequence continues at coordinate 1,120,352 of NW_026889766.1, forward strand.
GTTTAAAAGCCTTCTAACAAGCCAATCAAATATGAGTATTCTTAATAGAGGTATAATAATGCAATTTATTACGAGAACGCATATTTATAAGCATAACCCCCCCCCCCCCCCCATTTCATATTCCAGAATAATTACAAATTTTGAGGGTCAGTTGAAACTTCTTTTAATTCTTACCAGAAGGATATTTTTTTACGTTTCACTATTGAAAGTGTATTTGGAGAGGAGAAAAATGCAGCGGACTAGACCGGATCTGGAACCCAAGCTTTCTGAACCTTCAGTCAGATGCCCTAACAACTGAGATTCTGGCCACCGGTGACTGAACCCGTCCGACCGCCACTAAAGATAAGACTTTTATTTACTGATATTTTTTGGGGGTTACAGAACATAATGATTTTCCAGTGTATGGAAAGGCACAAAACTTTTAAAAATGTTTTATTATTTCTTTAGAAAATAGAATCATATTTAACTTTATTCTGTTGTTATTATTTATTCACATTTTTTTGCTATTAGAATAATGAATCATTAAGATTAATAATAATTCATTGCATCTTGATCCATAAAATCCGTTTTCACAAACTGTAAAATACTTTTGTTCAGTCTAATAAAAACTGCATTTAAGAAATATATGAATCGAAATACTTGTCTTTAAAACTAATATCACAACAAAAAGACAATGTATGGAACTAAATAAATATAGTTAAATTTAAACTATAAGCAAAACCTGAAAAGGAGAAAATATAGCATACCATCACACTTTGTTCCATTCCAATGACTTTGACATCCATCTGTACATATCCCTGTAATGTTATTGCAGTAAGTTCCACTTGCACAACTCCCACAGGTGTTTTCACACCTAGTTCCATAGAATCCTTCCTTACACACTGTAGGTGATAGAGATTTAAAAAAAAATGAATTGTAAAATGCAGCTCTTAGATTTGAAATTCATGACCAGATACTAAAAAAGATAAATAGATAAATGAATGGAAGCACTAATTAAATTTTAACATTGGCTATATTATTCTGAATTTATAAGACATATATTGGATTATTTATACCACTGGTGATATAATCAGATAAAAATGATTTTAGTAATGCTATTGAAGATTGTGTTTATTGATTTAAAGCTGTTCAAGTAGATCTTAGTAAAACTTATCTTTTGAAGTGAAAACTTTAAAAAAAAAATCAAAATAAACTTTTAGATGGGAAGAACCCTTTATAATGCGTTAAGATAACATCACAGTTATAAACATTTCGTACCGTCACATTCTGACCCGCTCCAGCGATTCCGACAACCATCAGGACAGATTCCTGTGATGTTGTTACAGTGAGTTCCACTTTTACACTTACCACATGTGTGTTCACAATTATGTCCAAAATAACCATCTTTACAAACTATTGTTGAAAAAATGCTAAAGGTAAGCATGTAAAACCAACAACGGAAATTCAGAGAATTGTAAAAACTTTTGAAGATATATCAAACTTCAACTAAGGTCACACAGTAAAAAATTTATATGGAAGAGTAACAGTCAGACGGACGGACAGATGAACGACGAATGCTATTTAACATCCCCCAATTTCGCAAAAGCGGGAAGGATGGGGGAGTAAATTTATTTTTCAAAAGATAATAAAACTCGATTCTCATCAGCATTCCATTTCGGCAAATGAAGTATTTGCAAATTTCACACAGTTTTAATGTCTTTTTTCAGTTTTTGATCTTTTACTGATAGCAAGTATATTATACACGTAATATAATTTTCCTTCATGAATTTTTTGCTGTTTCATTTACATGTACATGTATGAGGCCCATGAGCCGCAACACACTTGAATCACCTTTGTCCTGTAGTTCTTCGGAGGAAGACTTTTCAAGATTGTTCCTATATATTATCATTTCAAAATTGTATCAATATTGTTACCTCATTAAAAGAGATGGGTGAACATGACGAGCGATAAGCCTATAGTGTGACAAACATGAAGACGAAAAATTAAATTTCAATTATATCAAAATTTTCCTTGATATTTCCTCTAACATTAAAATATACTTTATGTAAAATCTCTACAATTTGCAAAAACCCCTCAAAGATTGAAAATATTTGCCTGTTAAATATTAGATACACACTAAAGCGGGCAAAAAGAGTCATTTTCTCATACTATAACACTATTTTTCGATATGAGTGGGACTTCGATCCACCTTTTTGAAAGTTAATCCTTAAAGTTTACATAAAAATATACATTTTTTGGTTACCAAAAATATGGAGCAATTACCCACTATACCTTAAAAATATACTTTTATGACATAACATTCGCATCTTTTCGAGAAATACTTGAAGTCCATTAAGTCAAGGGTCATACCACAAACATGATTTAAATGCCATTGTTCATCAGGACTTGTGTAGTCTATTGGTTAGCGTGCTAGTCTGGAAAGAAAATGATACTTGAGTTTTTTTATTGCTAGGGTTCGAACCCCACGAATACCACATTGATTTTTTTAATAAAAGAATAAATTTTGCTGAGAAAATTTTCCTCAGAAAAGTTTTGTTTATCATAATTTTATATATTTCAATAATGAGAACTTTACTCTAAATATTAAATTCACAAACTGAACATGATTTTTATATTTCTGAAGCTATAGGCTTTCTGCACGCTATGTTCGCCCATCTCCTTCAACTTCTTAAAGACACTTGCATTATGATTGAAAGTAACTCTATAACACCTTCTCCTATACTGTAAGATGAGCTCCAAATATAACTGATCTCTGATGGAAGCTAAGAAATAGAAGCAGAATTAAATTTCCTGCAATACAGTGCTTGTCGAAGTTAAGTAATAGAAGTACGTGTTAATTAACGTACCGTCACATTTTTCTCCATCCCAGTGTTCCTGACATCCTTCATAACAGATTCCTGTCATGTTGTTACAGGATGTCCCCGTTGTACATTTACCACAGGTCCCATTGCAATCAGAACCGTAAAATTCTCGCTTACATACTGTTTAAGAATTGAATTACATGAAAGTAATTTTATGACCTTGGATTTCATTTATAAATTAAAGAATTGTTTTAATACCACAATACAACTACTTATTCTTACATATCTACAAGATATGCACCAGTCCTAAGATAATAGCAAGTTAAGAAGGTGAAGCACAACGTAGTGGCCAATGATTTTCTCTCGAATAGTGACAGAAATCCGTGTTAGATAAAACATACCGTCACATTTGTTTCCATGCCAATGTTCCTGACATCCTTGTGAACAGACCCCTGTGATGTTGTGACAGAAGGTTCCTGTTTTACATTTGCCACAGGTCCCGGTGCAGTCTGGACCGTAAAATCCTCTTTTACAAACTGGAAAAAATGAAATTATATGGAAAAAAATTGTAAGGTCTCGATTTCTAATGATAGACATGAAGCAATGTTGTTTTTCTTTACAACCATGTTACGTACCGTCACACATTCTGCCATCCCACCGATCCTGGCAATCACCTGGACAGACTCCAGTGATATTGTTACAGTATGTTCCTGTTCTACATTTCCCACAGGTTTTTGTGCAATCAGGACTGAAGTAGCCTTCCGTACAAACTAATCATTATTGGTGAAAAATCATAAGTTACATATTTATATTTATTTATTTTATTTTAAATTTTATAGTTTTATTTCTTTTGACGTTTTATGCACGTGTATTTTCATACTTTCTGGGTTTTTTTTTTGGCCTCTCTCTTTTTTAGTTTTGGCTTTTTTATTTTTTCTTTAATTTTGTTTTATTCTTCTTTACTTAGATACTAATTGTTCGTTTCTTTAAATAATGAGTTTAACTTCATGTACACCAGTGTCTTTTCTTTGTATTGTTTGACGGGTTTTCTTAAATCGATCACTGTTCATTATCTTCAGCATTTTCATTCATTGATATGAAATAAAGATGATATTGATATAAGCTCTTGTTTTGTACTTTTCTATAATCAATCACCAATTGCATGTTTGCAATATTCTGAAGCACAAAGAATTTTTTTAATAGATGAACTAATACAATATAATGGTGAAACGCGTACTGTTGCATTTGTTTCCGTCCCAATGTTCCTGACATCCACTGGGACAGAAACCTGTGATGCTGTTACACGTTGTACCTGGCCTACATTTACCACAAGTGTGAGTGCAGTCGGAACCGTAAAATCCATATTTGCAGACTGGAAGTATAATGCATGAAATATGAATTAGAAGAAATGACTCTGAATTATCATTTAGATAAAAAAAAAAATACATGTAGATAATAACAAAATACGAGGGTCGTTCAACAAACAGTATATCATAGTAAATGTAGATCTATTTAATTTTATTTTTTCACAGTTGAAACGTTCAATTAAAGAGCTCCTTATTACAGAAAACCCCATGGTTTTTCTTATTGTCCTCGCAGCGGAATTCACTTTTAAAGTATGCATGGTCACTACACTGAGATAACAAGAGGCCCAGGGGCCACATCGCTCACCTGAGCACTATGGCTAGGAAAAAGCAGAAATCACTTCAATCTTGAAAGGTTGAAAAGTTTAAATATAAAAGTGGTTGGGGGGGGGGGGGTGTCAGGAATTGAACAAATTTGAATCTACATTATCTGAGGATGCTTCCATTTAAATATGACCAATCATGGCTTTGCTGTTCTTGAGTAGAAGATTTTTAAAGATTTAACCTATGTATTCCTATGTAAAACTTTGATCACCCATTGTGGCCCCACCCGACCCACAGGGGTCATGTTTGAACAAACTTGAATGTACACTATCTAAGAATGCTTCCATATAAATATGACCAATCATGGCTTTGCTATTCTTAACAAATAGTTTTTTTTAAAGATTTTTACTATGTGTTCCAATGTAAAACTTTGATGGCCCATTGTGGCCCCACCCGACCCCCGGGGGTCATGATTCGAACACATTTGTATGTACACTATCTGAGGATGCTACCATATAAATATGACCAATCATGGCTTTGCTATTCTTAACAAATTTTTTTTTTTTTTTTTTTTTAGAATTTTTACTATGTGTTCCTATGTAAAACTTTGATCGCCCATTGTGGCCCCACCCGACCCCCGGGGGTCATGATTTGAACAAATTTGAATGTACACTATCTGAGGATGCTACCATATAAATATGACCAATCATGGCTTTGCTGTTCTTGAGAAGAAGATTTTTACTATGTGTTCCTATGTAAAACTTTGATCGCCCATTGTGGCCCCACCCGACCCCCGGGGGTCATGATTTGAACAAATTTGAATCTACACTACCTGAGGATGCTTCCATGTAAATATGACCAATTATGGCTTTGCTGTTCTTGAGAAGAAGATTTTTAAAGATTTTTCCTATATATTCCTATGTAAAACTTTGATCGCCCATTGTGGCCCCACCCTACCACCGGGGGTCATGATTTGAACAAATTTGAATCTACACTACCTGAGGATGCTTCCAAGTAAATATGACCAATCATGGCTTTGCTGTTCTTGAGAAGAAGATTTTTGAAGATTTTTCCTATATATTCCTATGTAAAACTTTGATCGCCCATTGTGGCCCCACCCGACCCCCGGGGGTCATAATTTGAACAAACTTGAATGTACACTATCTGAGGATGCTACCATATAAATATGACCAAGTATGGCTTTGCTGTTCTTGAGAAGAAGATTTTTAAAGATTTTTCCTGTATATTTCCTATGTAAAACTTTGATCGCCCATTGTGGCCCCACCCTACCCCCGGGGGTCATGATTTGAACAAACTTGAATCTACACTACCTGAGGATGCTTCCACATAAGTTTCATGTTTTCAAGCACAGTGGTTCTTGAGAAGAAGATTTTTTAATGATGCCATTAATTTTTCACGAATTCTTAATTATCTCCCCTTGGAAGAGGGCGTGGCCCTTCATTTGAACAAACTTGAATCCCCTTTACCCAAGGATACTTTGTGGCAAGTTTGGTTGAAATTGGCCCAGTGGTTCTTGAGAAGAAGTCGAAAATGTGAAAAGTTTACAGACGGACAGACGGACTACAGACAAAATGTGATCAGAAAAGCTCACTTGAGCCTTCGGCTCAGGTGAGCTAAAAACTGTTTAAAATGATCTCTGCCAGGAAGATGAAAATGAGAGCGTATGTGAAAACTGTGCCCCTTTACATAAATCGCCGAAGAACTCATACTAATGATATAATATTCATATGTGGAAAAAATTGTCCTTAACGTTGTATAGTTTTCAGATTGATTGAAAAATTCAAAAGTAAAAAGGTAGAGTTAAAATATAAAAGTCAAACTGGTCGATTAAAATTTGTCTTATTTTCTTAAAGTTGCCTAAGAGAAAATACGTATTAAATGTGCCAACGGTCTACTTAAAAATAAATACTTTAATAAAATAGATTTGTTAAATTTGCGTGATGGATGACCAAACATGGGTGCACTTTTTATAGCCAAAAAGGAAGATCAATAATAAAATGTGGAATCAAAGAAAAAAAGCTATCGTTCTTATTATTGCAAAGAGAAACAAGGGCTCCAAGCATGTTTTTGTAGTTTTCATTTTCTTCAACAGGTCCAGTAAAAATGTAGATACACCCAAAAGAAGGAACATCAAAGGTAAATTTTATGTTCAAATTGTACTGAGGAAAGATAAACAGATTTCCTGCAAAGGAAGTTAAAATACCGCCCCAAGGGTAATTTTCTTGCACCTGGCAACGCTGCTGAAAATAAGCACAGAGAAATAAATGAAATTCTGAAGAAAAGAAAATTTTTAAGAGCTTTGCCATCTTTCATATTCGCTAGATCTCAGCCATTGTGGGAACTTTTTATTCTAAAATTACATGAAAATTAACAATGAAAGGAAGATTGTACAATATTAGGTATGTCATTGAAAGTGATATTCATCATTATTTTACTTCTGTTAAAGTCGCCCGCGTGGCGCAGTGTTAGAGCGTCTGCTCTAGTGTCGCGACGTAAGGAGTTGATCCTTACGTCGCGGGTTCGAATCCCACTGTGGGACGTGGAGATCGATCCTTCGGATGAGACCGTAAAAACCGAGGCCCCGTGTCCCAGTAGGTGCTGGCACGAAAACGATCCCTCAATGCTAAATGGTCGCAAGTGCCGAGTATAGGAAAAAATTTGCAGCTCTCCACCGGCAAGTGGTGGCGTCTCCACATGAGTGAAAAATTCTCGAGAGGGACGTTAAACAACATACAAAGAAAAAACTTCTGTTAAAATGTTGCCTATATAAAATTTAGAAGATAAAATAACTATCTTTTATAGTCTGAAGATCTCCACGCATAGCAAAGCTATACCCCGGGGTATAGTTTGTGCTACCCACCCTCGGAAAATTTTCATGCAATTTTTGCCGCCAATTTTGATTTCCTATAATCAGTCTATAGACTGATGATGTCATTCTGACTTTAGTAGCATTGTGACGTCATCAGGATTTCAGCTCATTCTAGCAGCGTTATTTTATTCCAAATAATTGTTCAAAACTTTATTAAGTATTCTTTACATGTTTTGCCTATGAGGTAAAACAGACCCTCAGAGATTATTATGTACATCAGTATAATAAAACGCTTATCCACTGGCTGGGAGTGGGATAGCTATTTCATCAAACCCTTGACAGGAACTATTCCCCTCGGGCAAGCCCTCGGGGAAAAGTTCCTGTCGCGGGTTTGATAAAAGAGTTATACCACTCACAGCCAGTGGATAAGTGTATAGTGTCTTTGGAGCATCCCTAAAGATGGGTATGCTGAGGTTTTCTAGTCATGGGTACAAAGACTTAGGACATGTGTATAGGATAACAGAGAATGCTTTGAGGGATTGAAAATGTTTAGAATATGTATTGCGCACTTTTTTTAACTTTAAGATGATCTATTGCATTATTTATTGAACGAGCCTCGTAATGATATTTGTATGTGTTTCTCTTAAAGAGAATTAAGGCATTTGGGAAAAAAAAATTCCTTTCACTCTTGCGCACTTTCATTTTCACTTTGTCATCATCAAGAAAAATCGATCCTTTCCCTTCGGAGTCCAAATTAAGGGATCCGACTGGAGTTTTATTGTGTGAAAACTACTATAGAGAAACTCTTTAGTTTTATACCATATGTACCTTACATTGACTTCAGTATACATGTCAAGTTTAGTGAAAATCTACTGTCTGGTTATTTTTTTAGGGACCAACTCAAACTACAGGTACATTTACTATAGAATTATATTGGAAAATACCATTTTTTTCGCACTTGGAAGCAAATTATTCAAATGCTGCTGAAAAAATCATTTATTTAAAAACGTAATTAAATTTTTAAACCTGAGATTTCTTAAATTTGTTAATTTTTATAAATGATGTAAAAATAGTTGCTTTAAAAGAGAAAATACGCTTTATTTTACCATGCTGCGCGAAGTATTTCGCAATGAAAACCCCAGTCCCGCCCCCCCCCCCCCCCTTAAATAACAATAAAGAAAAAAAGACTGAATGATGCTTGGTTGAAAGGTGAATGTCATTTGAGTGCACTTTGAACGCGAGGTAAGTAAAGCGATTGGTGACTGGTGAAAACAAAACTGTGAACGTTGATCGCACAATTAAGCACGGTTAAAATATCCGCACAATGAGCGAAAATGGGAAAATAAAGTCTTTCAGAGACTTGACCTACTTGTTTTCCAGAGATTTATAAATTCATACTGTAGTCTTTTTTAAAGCGCTAAGCAAAACGTTGTTACTTGTAAGGTGGAGATAATTATTAATGTCAATAATATGCAAGGAAAGGATGCTTACGTTAGTGGTTTTGTTTCCAACAAATTCAATCCAGGGAAAAAGCCAGCATTTCCATTTCTTATTGGAAATGTGATGCTTAATACAATGCTTTTTATCATAAAAGATTATAGAATATACCTCGGAACGCATGATAGAAATTCAGAAACTAAATATTTATTTCCTGGTAGGGCATGAATGACGCTGATGTGAAGTTGTCAAACCTCGTTATCTCACACTCGATGGGACCAAGAAAAAACTTCGAGATATAAGATTACTCGAGATATCGAGGGTTAAACACTCAAAAAATAAGTGGTTGTGACTTCCAATTCACTTCGACATATCCATGGTATTCGAGATATAAGTGTTCGAAATACCGACTGCAATGGATATTTGTGTTATGGTCCTTCTTGAAATATCTGTTAGCGAGATTTATAAAAGGAACATACCGATATTTGAAATTCAAATTATAACCTGCTGAATATTTTTGAGTTTTTAATAAATTTGTTGCTTAAAATGATGATGAAATTGTTTATGAAGTTAATTTCACATATTAATTTGGTGATATGAGCGACATTTTTCTGGTGTAAAAAAACTTTCAATATATTAAATTCTTCCTGCAATGTACAATCCGAGATTGGCTAGAAATTTATATAGGTATATCTTCCAATTTTTTTTTAATGGATTTGTTTAATTGATACAAAGAGCTAGGCTAATAATTATGAGTTGATTTTTTATTTGTAAGGGGCAATGGAATAAGAAAAATATACCTATTTTTATTTTTGTTTTTCATTTTTTTAATTTAAAGAATTACATTGATGTTTTTGCTGATTATCTGCTACTTCTACATATTGAATTTTAAAGAAACGTAAAATGGTTATCTGTCAGTCGTGTGTAGTTCATCATTGTACCCTAAATTTTGGGAAAGAGCATTGTTGTCAAAGCTTATCAGTCAAATTGATGGAAAATAAAATGTAGTTCAAAAACTTCTGAATGGATTCTGCTTAAATTCATTGTATTTACAAATTCGTAAAATTTCACAGATTCAAGAAGACAATATCACTGAGTAAATTCAATTTGATCGTCAAAAATTAGTAACAGTCTGGTCAAGTTCAAAATGTGTTTCATCGACATTAACGATGAAATATTACAATTGCCAATTATGTAATACCTAATTCTAATTCAAAATAGGGTATGGTCTTGTTTTTGCATGAAAAGTCACATAAGTTCTAACAGATGAGATAAATAATATCACTAAAATAGATTTCAGTTGACCTAAGTTTCTTATATTTTTCTAAATTATTAATTATTATTAATTTCCAATCGCGGCTTCTACTTCTAAAGAATTCTAAAAAGTTCCTAATCTTATTCATATAAAAAAATCCTTAAAGGCTTTGATTGTTTTAAACTTTAAACAAAGTTCATTTTTCTGTAGTAAATTTGAAAAGGCAAAACATATTTTTTTACACCGTAACCCCCCCCCCCCATATATTTACAGCTAGCATTTAAACTCATTGTTCTACTGTAGGACACAGTAGCTCAGTCGGTAGAGCGCTAGCTACGTGATCGGAAGGTCGTGTGTTCGAATCATGGTCGCGTCTGACCTAAGTCGATAAAAAATAGGTAGCAACTGTTCCTTCGCCAAACCCTCCCCACTTTGAAGTGAAAGTGGCGGCTCATTCGAATGCGACCTTATAAACCGAGGCTCCGTGTCACGGTAGGCGTTGGCAGGATAAAGAATCCTCACTGCTCAATGGCTCCGAGTGCGAGTAAAGGTCTAAATTTGAAGCCCTTCACCGGTATATGGTGACATTTCTATATGAGTGAAAAATTCTCAAACGAGAGTCAAACAACATACAATCAATCAGTCGATCAATTGGTAGGACATTTAATATGCAAATATACTTCGAAACCTGATAAGAATCTTCCTCTGCGTGCATGAATGTCATATATCCGTCAACTCACTAAAATTTATACCCAAGATTCAAGAATATTGGGTAATTTGTGGTATTCAAAAACATATTTAAAGTATCAGAATAGAAATATAAGAAAGTGAAGCCAAAACACTAATCATGTCTGCTGTTTTTTTGTGATTTTTGCAGTGTTTGTAATTGAATACATCCGGTGAAACATAAAGATAAAGATTTTATTATTAAAGAGCCCGAGCCCATGTTTGAATTAAACATAAACCTGTGTTTTATATTAGGTTACTTATTTCTTCATCTCTAAAAACAAAAAGGAAAACGCCCAAACTCCAAAACTCTAGGGTGGGGAGTAGCAATAGTAAAAGACAGATTATTTTCTTGCCAGTCTAGGACAAATTATTTTTTTTCAACATTTTATAGGACAGATTATTCATGTCATAAATTTGCCCCCCCCCCCCCCCCGAATCAAATGGTCGTTCCTTAAGTGTTTTCATAACAGTCATAAATATCCCACGTAAGAGTTTGCAATATGTTCGGACTTGGCGAATAACAATTATGCATAAAGTTTGTCATATGTATTTGACTGCCAAACATACAGTGTCCATCGGAAATCTATATGAAATGCGGCTAATTTCTGGCTACAATAGAGACTGTCATTTCGTATCCACAACTTCTAAATTCTTCGTTTGTTTGAATTATTTTCGTGGATTGACACACAGGTATCTTTTACAAAGATAAATTTGACCAGGCCTATTAACTGTTGAATTGCTATTTTGTTGATTCTACTTTTTGTTTATTTTTTTTTTTTTTGTTTTGTTTGTTTCTGACAGGCTAATTGATAAACTGTCCTAACTAGATAACAAAGAACATTTATTGTCGTAGTAGAAATCAATATGAGTTTCATATATTTTCCTTATCTTAAATTTGCGATAGAATATATGTGGATAATCATTAAGAGAGAGAGAGAGAGAAAACATTTATATCATATATTCCATGTAATCGCAAGGATCTGCTACATTTCACAAAGTATCTTGAGTATAAATATTATAGGAGTGTATCAAAGCGGTTTATAAAAAAACTCCAACCCAGGTTATACCGTATGAATTCGGTAGGTATTAAATCCATTCTTTTTGATTAAATTTTCAATTATTTGGTGTAAAGGTAATAATCCTATAATATGAATTCAAATGTACAAAATTTAATTTAATATCAGAGGGATTAATTTTTTTTAATTTACGCGGTACTGTGGCATAAGCAACACAAAGCAATTTTTTATCTAAACAAAAGGCGCGTTACAATCAGAATTAAATAATGAGCATATACAAAATGTTGTAATGAAGCAAACAAAAAAGAAAAGAAAAAATATCATATATATCGCTTAGAAAATACAAACATTTATTAAATCATACTATCTTTCTCCTGTGCGTGGTGCCTCCCGAAAGCGATCATTAGAAATGAAATATAACTTTTTAAAATTTACATTTAAATGGGCTGTTACAAAGCACGCACTGTTCCTTTCTTCTTTATTTGATCTTAATTAAGCAAAGATCCTTGTTTTAGATATAACTTTTATAAAACCAACACGGGAAATTTCTCGTAAAGTGAGAATATGTATCAATAAAAAAGGTATACATGTATGAAGACAATAATATATTAAATATACATAAATTTCAAGAGTTCAGACGATTTTTTTTTTAAAACCTACCTTTACAGTATGGAGGTTGCATCCTTAAATTACTACAGCCGTATAAACAAGATCCATTGAAAACATCACAACGTCTACCCAAACATTTACTGTCACAAAAATCACAATTATCACCGAAATGACCGGCCTCGCAACCTTGTAAAAAAAATAATAAATAGGTAAACACAAATCGAAGCACAATGGTTGTGTAGTAAAATCGTGAAGAAGTTGAAGAAAATAATCAATATTGCATTCTAAAATTTTCACCACTCTTTTGTATATTTTTCAGCAATATAGATAGCAATGTTCAAATAGATATACCTGTATGCTCAAATAAAGAGATATGGCATTTTATGTTACATGTATGTGTGGTATTGCCTTACGACACAAGGATGATAACGTCGAAGTGATATAAGGAACGTCAAGTTTCATTTCTGCTTTAAAGATGGATAACCCTAACTTAATTTCGGGAATTTCACTGATGCAAACACTTTAACTCTCCTTTACCCCCCCCCCCCCACCCCAACACAAACACAAACAGGGCAGGGAATAATCTCGTACAAACATTGGATTGACCTTCTGTATATAAGTAAGTTATGAACAGCACTCTCACTTCATTCAGCTAAATATGCAATCTTTTTGACGGTCTACGACGAAAGCGTCTTTCACTATAGCAGGTAGCAGTTCATCCGTATGTTTAGTTCTATCAGGGGACTCGACGATAAAGTTTCCACTTAAAAAACGCCAATTCCACTCGTATGCTAATGACTGATATTTTTGTATTTTTAACTTCTGTATTCATTTCAAGTTTGTAAAAGCATCATTCCTAAATCTACATAAAATTGAACTGCTCTCCGGTGCACCGAAACATCATCAACGTCTCCATTTTTGGTGTGTTTTGTTCACCACTTTCCGATCTCAAATGCTCCAGAAATTGCATAAAATTAAGCAAATGTCTTGAAATTTTCCAAATGAGAATATAATAGTGACTTAAAAGTTGAAAATTTTTACACCACCCTTAACTATTTGATACATTTCTTTCAATATACATGTATAATACCCCCGTATTCTCTGACGAAACCCTGGTATTTTTGTTCGTGAGCCGTAGGATCAAACCGGGTGCATATTGAAATACCAAAAAAATAATTTTGTCTATACGTTAAAAATAGTAATAAATACTCAAATTTGATAAAGAACATTTGCTAAAATTTTCAGCTTGGTGCGCGCATTAGATTTCAATAAAAACGCGTTGTTCACGATATTACCTGGCAGCCCTCGTATATCTTAATGATATAAGTTTCCACCACATTCGGCATAAATAAATATTAGTCATTATTACATACTGAGTACATTTATATACGATGGGTTATCAATAAATTTTAATACATGTAGTGAGCATCGTCTTTTCTATCTATAGAATAAACCACAAATCATTAGTTTTATTTTTTACTAAATTGTTACTGTTTTTGTAAGCAGTGGTATGTCCAGGCGGCGCAACCTGGAAAATAATGTTTTTGTTTTTCTACCTGAGTGTAACTGAGAGGAACTCTCGCAATATAAATATTTATTTGTCATCCAAAAATCCCGTTAATTCAGGCATGTGGTATGACACAATTGTTCCGTAAAATTTGCAAATTTTAATTCACTCTGTAAGTTCTAGTAAATTTTTTGTAAATATTATATGGAGAGTCCAAACAATTAAGGGCTTGAAAATGACGTCAAAGAGGGGGAGGGTTTCTCTTTCAATATTCTATAAAGTTTCGCCCCTGAAAACTGGTACAGCCTTAGGAAATGTTTAAACGGACTACAAAGAAATAAAATCCATCCAGAGTTTTTGTTTTTAAACGCCGAAAAAGATTCAGAGATGAGAGATGCACAGTTAATGTCGATTTTTAGTCAGAGTGTCGAAAGTCAATCACGTCGAAAAAGACGTTGATCATGTGCGGTAGATATTGAACTCCAACAAGCAAAATATGCTGGCATAATCAAGTAAAGATCTTTCCATATCTATAGATCCATTTACAATATTATATTAATTAAGATGGGTTTAAGTCCTTACTTAAATCCAGGGAATCTCATCAAGGTAAATGTATGAGGTAGAGGGAGCGGACATTGAGAAACAATGACGTGATGAAATTAATCGGAGACATCGCTGGTTGATCATATAATGTCTTTTTTATTTTATAATAATTTAGCAAATTATCAACGTATAAAGCTAAAATTTTCAACACTTCTTAAAATGTTGTTGTTTTATGTTCCTTGTAAATTTTGTAATCACAGACTTCATAGTATCAATTTTATCGCATCAGTCCACGAACTTTTTGATAACCCCACGTATTGTAGCAAAATTAGTTGAACGTGTATGAAAAAGAAAATATCTATTAATCCAAGTTCTTTTGAATTATTATACCCGCACTTTCTAAAGAAAGTTCGGGTATATTGTTGTTACTCATGTCTGTCCGTCCGTCCGTCTGTCACACTCTTCTTTCTCAAACTCCTCTAACATTTTACACAGTAGTCTAATCATCTTTAAGGAGATGGTTGGTGGTGTCATGTAGATGTGCAGTAAGGTTTCGGAATTTTCATTTTCACCCTGGGGGTCAAATGGGGGTCGAAAAATGACGTTTTTTATGCAAAAAGCCCCTGGTTCCCATAACTCCTCTTACATTTTACACAGTAGCCTAATCATCTTTTGGGAGATGGTTGGTGCCGTGGTGTATTGTAGATGTGCAGTAAGGTTTCGGAATTTTCATTTTCACCCTGGGGGTCAAATGGGGGTCGAAAAATGACGTTTTTTATGCAAAAAGCCTCTGGTTCCCAGAACTCCTCTAACATTTTACATAGAAACCTATTCATCTTTTGGGAGATGGTTGGTGGTGTCCTGTAGATGTGCATTAAGGTTTTGGAATTTTTATTTTCACACTGGGGGTCAAATTGGGTTCAATTTTTAAAAAAAATATTTAACATGTTTAAACACCCTGGTTCCAAGAACTTCCCTTATATTTTATGCATTTGCCTTAAATCATGATCATTTGGAAGATGATTGGTTTTGTCCTGTGGATGTGTAAAATGGTTTCAAAATTTGCATTTCCATGTGGATGGCAAATAGGGGCAGGAAAAAAAATGCCCCTCCCTAACCCAGGGGGTCATGATTTGTACAAACTTGAATCTACACTTCTTGAGAATGTTTCCATATTAATCATGCTCTTGTTGTTCTTGAAAAGAAGAAATTTGAAGATTTTTTTCCCTTTTATTCCTATATAAAACTTTGATCCCTTATTGTGGCCTGACCCTACCCTTGGAGGTCATGATTTGAAAACTAGAAATATGTCAATAGGACATGAATGCCCCGCCGAATGTATATTACTAATGCAACATGAAAATTTGTATGAGTGTATGAAGTTTGATGAGAATATCTTGAACAGTTTCTTTAAAATTGAATCTAAAATCTAAAAAAAATTAGATATAGATTATAAATTCTCACCAAATTATATATAAGTGCATGCTTACATAAAAATATCTTAAATTGTTTCTTTAAAACTAAGCAAAATACAAATTAAAGAGAAGGGAGGCCAAGGTCACAGGAAAGTGCAAGGTGAAAAGTTTTTGATGCAGTTGAACAGCTCTCACTAAAACATATCAGCATATTAGGTTTGATAAGAATATCTTGAATGATTAGTTTGAAACTGATCTTAACACTTATTTAAGAAAAGAGAGGTCGGGGTAAAAGGAAATGTTGAGGTCAAAATGTTGATGCAGTTGAAGACCTTACATCAGTATGTATTTACTATCAGCATATGAAGTTTGATAAAAATATCATAAATGGTTTATTTAAAACGTAGATAAACAATAATTTAAAAAAAAGTGAGGTTAAGGTCAAAGGAAAAGTCAAGGTCAAAAAAGTTGATGATATTCATAGCTCTCAGCAGTATGTATCAGCATATGAAGTTTGATAAATATATCTTGAATTGTTTATTCAAAACTGATCTAGACACTAATTTAAGAAAAGTGAGATCAAGGTCAAAGGAAATCAAGGTCAAAAAGGTTGATGCAGTTGAAAAGCTTACATCAGTATGTATCAGCATATGAAGTTTGATTACAAAAATTTGAATGATTTCATTAAAACTAAGCTAAACACTAATTTAAAGAAAAGTGAAGTCAAGGTCAAAGGAATGGTCAAGGTAAAAAAATGTTGATGCAGTTGCATAGCTCTTATCAATAGCTATCAGCATATGAAGTTTGATAAAAATATCTTGTATAGTTTCTTTGAAACTGAGCTTTGAACTGAGCTAAACGCAAAGCATGACAGAAGGACAGACGGAAGGACAGACAGAAGGATGGAAGGACAGAAGACGAACATGACAAACATTATATGCCTCGGCCATATTCATGGCGGGGCATAAAAAACTTGAATCTACACTATATGAGGATGTTTCCATATCAAATTCAAACAATTGTGGTCCCCTAGCTGCTTTCCGTGTCTTAGTGGATGGGATGCCATTATTTATGGCATATTGTTTCAAATATGCACACCCTATCATATGTCATTCAAAGGTAATCGCCAAAATCAAAATTTTTGAAACTTAGGTAAAACATCAAGGTTAAGGGGTAAAAAATCATAGCATGCTCGGAAACATCTTGTTACAGGTAATGTACATGTCAAATATGAAAGTCCTATCTCTTCTCAATCAAAAGTTATAAGGAAATATAACATTTTTGAAAAGTAGGTTAAACTTCAAGGTCAATGTCACAGAGTCAAAAGTCATGATATATTTAGAAAGGCCTTGTCACAGGTAATATACATGTATAATATGAATGCCCTATCTTTTCTCTTTCAAAATGATCAATTTAAAAAAAATGTTAATTTTTTTGGAAAATTAGGTCAAACTTCAAGGTCAAGGTCATGGGTTTAAAAATCATAGTATATTTAGAAAGTTCTCGTAGGTAAGGCACATGTGAAATAAGAAAGCCCTATCTCTTATTATTCAAAAGTTATGACCAAGGTTAAATTTATTGTGACAGACTGATAGACTGACAAACAGACAGACTGACAGACAAATGAGATTTAATGTCCCCTAGGTCCCTTTTGCGAAAACGGGGGACAATAATGCCCTTGCTGTTTTTGAGATGAAGATTTATGATGGAAGAAATCACCTGCATTTTTCTATGTAAATCTTTGGATCCCCATATGTGGCCCCATCCTACCCCAGTGGGTCATAATTTGAACAAATATGAATATACACTAAATCTATGTAAAGAAAGTTTCAACTTTTTGGGCCCAGTCAGTGGTTCTTGGTAAGACTGTTTTAAATAATACCACCAAATTTTCACTAATTCTTGATTATTTCCCTTGAAAGAGGGTGTGACCCTTCATTTGAACAATTTTGAATCCCGTTTACCCGAAAATATTTTGTGGCAAGGTTGGTTGAAATTGGTCCAGTGGTTCTAGTGAAGAAGACAAAAATGTGAAAATTTTACAGACGGACAGATGGATGACAGAGAAATTGTGATCAGAAAACCAGAAAAACTCAAGTGAGCTAAAAACTTATGATCACAAGTACTTGGAAAGAGTTACAGTATTTGAAAAGCAGTATTTTTTCATGATTGTTTGCAGAAGCTGAAAATGTATGACTTGTATCCATGTTGAAAAAACTGCACATTTCAGTAAACAGTATGATTAAATTAAAAATAGTTAATCAAGGTGCTTTGATTAGCAAAATAAGCTAAACAGGTATAGCTAATTCAACCATAGAGCTTAGTCAATTTTAAGATGCACAACCTTTTCAACTCTTAATCATTCTTAAAATATTTATATCATCATTTCTGATTCAAGGGAGAACTAGAGATATGACCAGAAGTATATCTGTTGACTAATAAACATGTACATCTCATGAAAACATGCATGTATGATTGCAATTTCAAGAGCATTTTATAAAGGATAATACATAGTGTAAGATGTATAACACTGGTATATTGTGTTTTTAAGTCGTTTGTTTGTTGTTAAATGTCCCTCTCGGGAATTTTTCACTCATATGGAGACACCACCACTTAAAAATAATGAAGACGTACATTGTACAAGTCGGATTTGAGGTTAACATTCATTTTAGGAGTTTTCAACAATTAAGACGAAAAGAGATAACTTCTTCCCCTCGCCCCTTCCCCTTCCCAGACCCCTGGTTGTTCATGTATTGACATAAAAAAAATGTGAATATATTCAAATAGTTTAATGGTCCATCTCTTTGAATGATTTTCATTCCTAATTCTAGGAGGGTACATGGGTTGACCCAAATTCATGAATGAAATGTCAAGCAATCTTATCATTGATGCACTTTTATTAATTTGATGTAGTCATATTGTGAACATTTCCAGTTCGTAAAGAGAGTGGGGATGACCTCCAGGGGTTCATAAAATTATGTATAATCAAATGGAAAAGTTTTCTACTATTTTAGAGTCACATGATCAGTTGTCATTTCAGAGACAGGGAGCGGCTAGGGAGATTGCCCCCCCCCCCCCCTGGAATTTGCAGAGTTATTTAAATAGGACTATATACTGATTTACAGCAGCAAATAAAAATTGACTTTGGACGCCCTCCCCCTAAAATTAACGGAGCTGACCATCTTTGTTTTTATTTTGTTTGTTTGTTTGGCTTTTTTTGTTTTGTTTGTTTGTTTGTTTGTTTGTTTTTTGCTTCTCAGGAAATTCGGGGCTGGAAATTTTTCTGAGTTGTGGACCCCCCCCCCCCCCCCCGGGAAAAAATTCCTGGATGTGTGCATGTGACGGAATGTAATGTTGACAAAAGAAGATAACTCTTCAGAATGTAAAATTAGTCTATTGTGGCATCCGATGATCGTTGATCCTTTCTAAACTTTAACTTAACCATTTGCATTTCGTTTTATTTTACCCCAATCTATACTTAAACTTGTACTTACCGACTGTCATAGGTCCTGTCAACTTCATGAAATATAATCCAATTAAAACACAAAATGAATTAATTCCTACTGATATACATGTAATGATGTGCACCACGTGCAATCTAAAAATGATAATGGTAAAACTAGTACTAGTACTGGTAGGGTGACGCAAGCCCAATGTGATGTAGAAATTTTCAAAAAAGGTGTTCACATACATGTACAGTACAAGAACAAATTTTAAATTATCATAACAAACGATGTTTCAACATAACTTTGCCATCTAGGCCTATTTCCAAAAACGGGCAAATTATGTGTGTTGGGGGGGGGGGGGGTGACAAAATTGATAGGGTATGGCTTTTCAAGGTTTTTGGCTAATCAAATGCTAAAAAAAAGTTTGCACATTTTGATAAATTTATTAAAAACGCTTTGTACTAAAGTAATATTATTTGTTGTTGAGAAAATTAATTTAAAAAGTTCAATAATGGGCCAAAAGATTATATCCCCCCTTTTATCAAAACTATTTTACATCATTAATTAAATTCTGTTATTTCAGACTGGTAATGAATTAAGTAAAGGAAATATCTATAAGAGGCCCATATGTCACATGGTCACCTGAGCATTTTATGCTCGATTTGACGAATACATGTACTGTGTAAATTATAGAATTTTTTTGACTTTTTCGTTGGTAAGCCCAATATGAAGGAGTGTGCATTTAGAGGCAAACACCTTTATGCGGGTATTACTGTCTCATACCAGCATCTAGTTTATATTTTAACTTGACGTTATACTGGTTTCTAGGATATATCTGTTGCTGAATAATGATATAAGCATCCTTAACCTAACTAAGCCTTAATGTTAAACGGTTAAAACAATAAAATCTATTTTATAGCACAAAACTAAAACAAACACAGAACAAACGAATC
The DNA here is from genome assembly GCF_033153115.1 of Saccostrea echinata. Lineage (NCBI taxonomy): Eukaryota > Metazoa > Mollusca > Bivalvia > Ostreida > Ostreidae > Saccostrea > Saccostrea echinata. Next base: position 1,140,521 of record NW_026889766.1, read on the forward strand.
AAAGAATTTAATTCAAAATTAAAGCTATCTGAAAAGCACAAACCTTTACTTACTTCAATCTGTAAGTGTAAGTATTTTTATATAATAATGATTACTGTTCTTCAAAATGATATATCTAGAAATTTAAGGTGATTTAAAAAACAAAATGTTGCATCAATGCCATGCCATGCATGCTTGCTGATAACAAAGAATGAAAAATGAAGATATTGAATAGTAATCAGGTCCATAACATTTACACTCCGTAATTTTACTGATAAAGCAATGAAATGAACCAACTGATTGTGTTATTTTACATTCATTAAAATAAATCAAATTATGCTACAAACAAAGAACTATATACGGTAAGGGCAAATTTTGAAAATCTCTTGAAAGGAGAAAAAGTGCATATATTGTATAAAATAATCCAAATTAAGACAATATATTATGAAACTGGAAAAATTAGTTGGCTTTTCTTGTCTCTGTGACGTCACAAACTATTTGGATTTCCGTTATTTTTAAAATAGAGGCCAAAATGCACAGAGTTTGTTCAATTTTGACTATAGTATTTATAGAGCGCAAGCTTGCTCAGGTACCATATTCACTTATTTCATTGATATTATCATTCTACACATTATATCAAAAGATCTAGTCTGAGCAGACCTGCGCTCGATAATTTCCAATCAAAATACCGACGTAAAATACACTATTTTCTCTCAAAATCATTGCAATTTGGAATTTACGTCATTTTATTGACGTCATATCTAACTAATGATGTCATAGTTGATAAAAATATTTAATGCTTTGAAGTCTGCAAATATCCACCTGGTTTAGAACATAATTAAAGATTTATCCATCAAAGTTTTATTTTGGGGGCAGATACTGGCCACTACAGAATATAGTCCTTTATAAATAATTAAAGAATATTTTTAACCCAACAAAAGCTCAAATCGTCTGCATTCTATGCAATCGATACACAAGTAAACAAACAAATTGACCCTCTATTGTTAAATGGAACAGCGTAATCGCGACTTCGTGACCTAATCCGTTTCTCTATAGAGGACGATCAGCCGTATTTTAGAGCTGTTATTAGAATAGAATTAAAGTCCTTGTTGTCTTGAGTGATGCTGAATAACCTCCTCGGTCTTGAAATGTTGTTTCAAATATAAAAGCCTCTGCTAACGCCCCGGCTTTTAAATTTCAAACAAGATCTCTCGACCTCGGAGGTTATCCTGCAACATTCACAAAAAGCAGACCTTATTTCTTAAATTGATATAAATTTGTTAAGCAATCCATGTCTTCTTACTTGTTTACATTTGTGAAACGCAATGAGAGAAGATGGGTTGAAATAATACAACTTGGAATTTAAAAATCTGTTTTAGGTTTCGATGTAGCAAAAATAGATGTAAGCATGTGGCATATGATTGGGAGGATTGGGTTATAAGGGAAAAATTGAAAACCTATTTAAAAAAAAGAAATCTTTAACTAGCCAAAAATACATGAATTCTCTTAACTACATTTTTTTCATCTCGGGCGTCTGCGTGAGTGTTATGTTTCATTAACGGGGATTCGGTTGGGGATGGGGTTGGTGGGGTAGGGGGTAAACATCCAGCCTTTCAAAGAATATTGTCTTACTTAATTTAAAGTAAAAATTACGTTCAGAAAAAAAGTGGAGAATTCCCTCAACCCCCCACCCAAACGTGATTGGAAGTCAGACGTTTATTGTGAAACCTGTTATACCATGTTATGGATATTGTACTTCAGGTGCTCTTATTTCATTTCCTTTGTTACATTTAAAAAATTTCATAAGAGTCTCAGGAGCTCTTATTTCATTTCATTGTTACATTTACAAAAAAAGTGTAAATTTCTCTGAAAATGATCTGGGAACTGCGTACCTGCGTGATTGTAAAATATTTTTATTTCTATATCTGGGTTATTTTGTGGGTTTATTTTGATATAAACAGTAAAAAATACAAACCCATCACTAGGACTTCACAAATCTCAATTGTAGCAAATCTAGGCGCATATCCCTCACATGTTGTAGTCAGTGGTGGGTCCTTGGAATTAAACAATGCCACTCCAGTTGCTTCTTTGTTAATTGTGACAATCATCCCTTGAGATGGACATGTGGGTAAATTCTGAGTAAATACTTTAAATCCTGCACCAGATGATGGTGGGGTAAAGGAAGTGTCATTAAACACATAAACTGAAAACCCAGTGTGTCTGTTTACGGCTGCAAAACATATAATAGATTATATATAAATTTCTGGAAATTTGATTGAATCTAGAGTGTTGTTATCAACAATATGGAAAAGTTCATTATTCATTATTTTTGCCTATTAAATCTCTAAGGTAAATAAAGGGCACTTATTGCAAGCAACGATCATTTAACGTAAGGGAAAACTAAAAATAAAACTTGTAAATATTTTTTTTTATATTTTAATCAAATAACATTTTTTTAAATTTTTCATATAAATATTGATTGCCGTTATCAATCCACTAACTATAAACTAAGCAGAACCTGTTTTTACATCTTTCTATTTGAAAAAAAAAATACAGAAGGTGAAATTTCGAGCACATCAGACAACTTGCCATTATGTATTGAGATAACAGTGAATGAAAATCTCCACAGTTTGTTACTTATTGGCAAACAAATTCCCACAAGGCAGATATAATCTCAACAGCTTGTATGAAAAATATCTATATTGATGTTGTAAATAAAGGCATAGAAAAATAGTTTAAATGAATACATTGTCGATGCAGCATAAATAACATAAGATTATGCTGTCGTTTACTTAAACAATAAAGACCATAAAAAACGTATGTCCAGAAATTAGACACAAAAAACGCGTAGGATTGGGCGTAGGAGTCTCTCCCTCTTCGGAGTGTGTAGCAGAATTTTATTGTACTATTTTCAAGAAATTCTATCAACAGCGTAATGACAATCGATTTAATGAAATATTCCAAAGAATTACACAAATTGAATACAGTATAAAGTTAACTATCAGTATTCAAGCTTAAAAGTTCAATGAAACAATACAAATTTGGAGGAGAGCAAGCACGAACCTTGTGACGGTACATATTGTTTTGTATATATTGTCGTTGGCGACAATATATACCTACCCTCACTCCACATATTGTCGTCCATCGGTACATATTGTCGCCAGCTGAAAAGTTAAACATAACATATTGTCGCTGGCGACATTATGTACCTCACCCTCACTGTACATATTGTTGCCCCAAAGACATTGTTGCTTTACAATTTCTTTTGTTGTTTTTTGGAAGTTTTGTGAATGTAATTGGAGTGTGAATCCACTGATGTATCTCGTATTCCATATCATGCAGCATGATTGTGATGGTACATTTTGTTGTCCTGTTTATATTGTCGCCTACCCTCACTGCGCATATTGTCATCAGAACATTCGCAAGACAATGCACGACAATGCTCCATATAAATATGACTAATTATTGATTTGGGATTTGGTGTTTTTGAGGAGATATTTTTTAAAAGAATTTTCCTATATATATTCCTATGTAGTACTTTGATCGCCCATTTTGGCTCCACCCTAGGCTCGGTTTTATTTGAAGATGCTGAGTCTGTGCTCCTTGAGGATGCTTCCATATAAACATCACTAATCACCCTTTAACGTCTTTGCGCTTACTATAAGACCATATAGTAAAGTTTAGAAATTTCTTTTCAAAATTAAGGATTATCTCCCTCAGGCATAGCTCTGATCCTTCGAGGTATTTGGCTCAAGTTTTTGGCACCTTTTTTCGGCTCCTGCGAGTCTTTTTTATTTAAATATTTTGGATTCCCAACGTTTCGGCTTGAGCATCACTAAAGAGACATAATTTGTCGAAATGCGCATCTGATGCATCAAAAATGGTACCGTATATGATTTAAATAACTTTAAAACTAAAAGCCGTAGAAGCATAAGGTCAATTGCAATGTGACCCTTGACCTTTAATCTTTAATATTCGATCAAGGTCAAAGGTCAAGATCTTTATTTTTTCTAAAAATTTCATTTTTGCAAACTTTCAAGCCATTTCTGTTTTTTTTAATTTGAAATTAGTTGTATGTAAAGATATGTTAAGTAAGAGTTTCATCTCTAATTATTAAATTTTACATGTGGAATTAATTGAGAGTATTTTCAAGTTAAACAAAAAGAATTTACCAAAGCAAAAAAAAAAAAAAATAAATAAAAATAAAAATAAAACAATCGGGTGGGTAGCGCAGGGGGGGGGGGGGGTGCGCCGGTGCTACATCGGTCTGGTTTTCGAGTAAATGTTTAAAGATTTTTGTATATATTCCTATGAAAAACTTTGATTACCCATTGTCGCCCCTGCCCTACCCCTTGAGTCATGATTTGAACAAAATTTATTTTGCTTTTTTGTTTGTTGTAATAATGTCCATCTCGAGAGAATTTTTCATTCGTATGTAGAAGTCGCCACTAACCGGAGAAGGGCTGCAAATTAAGACCTATAAAGGGAACTCAGGGTCATTGAGCAGTGAGGGATTTTTTTTTCGTGCCAGCTAGCACATCAAAATTGAAGCTTTAACATAAGTATCATCTTTTCTGACTCAGTTCTTAAAAATATTGAAATTTTTTTTGGTAAATATTCTATGAAAAAATTTGATCACCTTTTGTAGCCACACCTTCCCCTGAGGGACATTATATGAATAAAACTAAATCCACACTTCATAATGAAGCTTTCACATAAGTTTCAACTTTTCTGACACAGTGGTTCTTGAGAAGATTTTTAAAAGATGTCACTAAATTTTTACTAATTCTTTTCTACATCCCTTGAAAGAGAGCATGGCCCTTCATTTGAACAAACTTGAATATCCTTTATCCACGGATGTTTTGTGGCAAATTTGGTTGAAATTGACCCAGTACATGTAGTTCTTGAGAAGAAGCTGAAAATGTGAAAGGTTCACAGACAGAGGGACTGTCAGACAAAATGTGATCAGAAAATCTCACTTGAATTTCCAGTTCAAGTGATCTAAAAACGTCAACCCCAACACCATTTATATAGGCACATGATTGTATATAAGAATAACGCAAAAAATAATTTCCAAATAATCATTACTAACTGAACAAAAAAGTAATACATATTGTATTCAATCTCCAAGTATATACTACAAGAAAAAGAATAGGTTGATTTATCAGATATCTCAAGAATTACGGTATCTTTAGATTATCATAGTGATGTACATCAATCTGGACACAATTTTCTGATAAAAAAATTTCCTCCCTATAATATTGCGAGCAATGCTGTCTGTCCCCCTCCGTGCGTGTACATGTGTTTGTCAATCTCTCTTTCCTTTCTAAAGTAAATATTCGTCAAAACAATATACCGACGATAATATATACCGACCTTGACTGTGCATATTGTCGCCGACGACAATATGTGCTGGTGCTTGACTGCACATTTTGTCGTCCATTATGCAGAAGGAAAATAAGGCTCGTCTCGGTACATATTGTCGTCGGCGACAATATATGTACCGATGGACGACAATATGTGCCGTGAGGGTAGGTACATATTGTCACCGACGACAATATGTACAAAACAATATGTACCGTCACAATCCTCTCAGTACATCAGAGGTGGGATCAGGTGCCATGGAGGAGTAAACATCCTCTGTCCACCGATTATACTCACCATGTGCTCCTTGTCACGATTGGGCAAACGGAAAAATTCGTAGACAATCAAACGTGAAAAAAATGGCCTGACAATTTGTGTAAAAAATGTCAGTCAACATTCGTCTTAATGATATACTGTATTTGCTGACAAGGACATTTTATCGACCATAAAATTTGCGAAATCTTGACTTTAAAGGAGACTCTTGACGTTCTTGTTTTATCAAGTTATATGACAATAGCTTAAAATTGCTCGTACGTAGAGAATGCTCTTGTGAATCGAATCAACTGGGAGACAAACTCCATAGGCAGGTGATAATGGTACATTGCTACATAAATAAGGGAAGTTTACGATATGATTTGAAGACATCACGTTTATCATTATGTTTTCTTGTTAGATTACCATTGAAGTCTTTTTCTAGGAAAGTATCCAAATATGAGACAGATGTGTCAGACTCTCTGGTATCTGTGGTATTTCGAGTTCAAAAAGATATATCGAATCAACGTAGGAATGAAAATGAATAGGTCTGCTTACATTGGGCTCATTTAGTACGTACGAGAATTCTGATAGATTGTTGGAAGTCTTGATCTCCGAAAACTACATAGATTTTGTCACTCAAGCATCTTTTTTAATATCAACTTTGGAGAACTTGTGTATACAAGCTGAATGTTTTTTAAGAAAATAATTATGAAAAAGACCAATGACAAGGTAAGTAAATTTACGAGTTCCATATTTATTGAAAAAGCAGCTATGATGTCAAAAAGCCTTGACTTAAATTTATCGTGGGGAATGGTTGTATAAAGTGTTGAAAAGTCGTGCGTTTTTATCTTATTGATCTTGGTAAAATTTTGTGATTCAAAACTTTCTTAAAGCTCCTTTGAGTTTTTCAGTATCCACATCTGATTTACACCACTTCTCGAATATGATGTTGTACAGTACTCCTTAAGTTGCTCTTTAACTCCTGTTAATATTTCAGTGGGGAGTAAAGAAAGGGACTTGGTAGAATTTTAACTGGAACTCGCTTTGCATCTTTGGGAGGATTTTTATGTTATGATTTTTATGTAAGGAGGGACGTATTAACTATGCTAACGTCACCAGGAACGACGTGCTCCAGCAGGACTATAGGTGTAGGGTTATTAACAAGACCAACTAGTGGGATTATTTCTCGGATATTTGATATCTAGGCACTTGAGAGTTTTTGGGGGGTAATTAAATAGTATGGAAGCAATGTATTTTTAAAAGAAATGCAAGGTGAGGACTTCAGCTTGAATTATAATTATATATAATTCATAGACAAAGTGACTTCAATTAGAAAGGGACTGAAACAAAAACAGAAAAAGAAGACAGCTATTTAGACACAGATATATATCTTAATGGACATCTATGAACTGATTTTGAACGTTCTACAGAAGATGAAGTGAGATCCTTAATAATGAAGGCACCCAGTATATCATGCAAACTGGATCCTATTCCAACAAAGATACTGAAAAATGTGCATGGATCCAATAATACCTCTTATCACAGACATTATTAATTCATCTCTCGATCAGGGAATTTCCCCGTCCACTTCTTAAGAAACCCGGACTTGATAAGGAAGTGATGAAAAAACTATGGACCCGTATCGAACTTGACTTTTGTTTCAAAAATACTGGAGAAAGCTGTGGTTCGTAGGATTGATGCCCACTTGGATGCGAATTCTCTTTGCGACCCACTTCAATCGGCACATCGTCCCAGGCACTCCACAGAAACGGCCCTCATGAAAGTCCACAATGATATTGTGACAGCTCTTGACCAACAATCTTTAACAGTCCTTGTCCTTCTGGATTTATCCGCTGCTTTTGATGTCATTGATCATAAGATACTGATACTGTTCCAACGCCTTACTGTATCTTATGGATTCCGTGATAATGCTCTTGAGTGGATAAAGTCTTACCTCAAGAACAAGAAACAGTGTGTCACAATTGGATCCGTCCGATCAGATTCAAGACAGCTGCCTTTTGGTGCCCCTCAATAATCTGTACTCGGGCCGAAACTGTACTGCCTTTTCTCCAAACCAATAGGAACTATATGCCGTCGAAATGGAATGATGTATCACTGCTATGCAGATGATACACAAATCTACATGATTATTAGACCACTGAAAAATTGAAACGATTATTTCTCTCGACTTGAAGCGTGCCATAGCGACATTGGTTCATGGATGACATCAAATCTACTCAAACTGAACCAAGATAAGACCGCAGATATTGGACAGCCTTGTTTTGGAAATAAATGCATTATTTTTTTACTCTAAATTTGGGATTGTTACTCAGTATTTTTATCCATTTCATAAAATTCGTTCCAAAATTTAGAGCTTTTATGTCTAAAACATAAAGGTCCATTCTATAGTATCGAAAGCTTTTTCAAAGTCAAAAAGCAGAAGAATTCCATTTTCATTTTGATTTTGATTAAGACGTGGAGGTTATTTTCACGGATGTCTTTTATAATTTTTTCCCAAAATTACAAGATTCTTACCCCTGAATTAAAGTTTGAGGGAAAAATGCGATTTTTTTTTGTATTTTCCACTGCCTCAGATTTTAAGGATTAATGATTCTAGAACCTACAATAATTTTCTTTTTCGCAATTTTAAACTGCTATTTTGGTTAAACTTGTTGATAGCGGCGTCGTCAATAAATGCTTTAAGTTTTTCCGAGCTTGGATTCACGTCTACATACACTCTCTTTCGTAGTTTATCATATTTTCGCTTAGAATGCCAATTTTGTTTTTTAGGTACTATTGAGTTTGGAAGAAATTCATACAACTTTTTTCCTATCTATTCCAAAGGCTCTTAATATCTTCTTAAAGGCGTCTATGGGACCCCTCTCCTATTTCTTTATTAGGAATAAAGAAGTTTGGAGATTATTTTCATGGAAAATATCATTTAATTTTTCGTGAAATAAAGTTATAAATTTTCCTCACTTCAGGAAAAAATGATCAGGAAGAAATGAATGCCTGGATTGGTATTTTATTTTGGACCTATTTTAGTCGTAAATGATGCAAATAATAAAGGACTGGGTACGTTAAGCCCACTTAGCGGCCCTGTCTCTAAATTTTGTGAAGATAGTTAGAAACATGCCTACGATGTGTCCTTTTAAAATCATTTATTTTTTAAAATTACCACTAACCCTTTTCCCGTCAGAGGTCTCGAAAAATGGAGAGTTTTCTTTAAAATTTACAACTTTTGACGTGATAACGTCATCACGGCGTTACTAATTTTAACTTTACGTAAAATGAAATCTGTAAATTCTCTGAACCGAAAACTGTTAACTTTAACCCGTCTTTTGTCCCGGAAACAATTTTTAACTTTATTTCAATTCATCCCATCTTTGATAGCTGAAACGAGTGTAATAAATTCCTACAAAACGATTTCATCACACAAGTAATGAAACTTGATTCATCCTTACAGACGACACAAGGTACGTACTTCTTTTAAAATTATGCGTGTATCAAAGTTGTTAATTATTATTTTTTTGACGTTTGAGGTTTGATTTTTTTTCTGGAACGGATTGACGGACGTTGAAATCTTTAAAATTCAAAGATCATGTGTACCGTTTGCACAAAGTTGATTGGGCAGGAGCCCCCCCCCCCCCCACCTTCCCCTCCAGCCCCGATAAACAAGCATGGGAAAACGGAACATTTTATCAATATTTATTTCGTACGACATACTAGTGTATTATTTCGTGAATAATCTGAATAAAATCCTTTTAAAATGCTCGCTTACTTATCTTAACAATATAGTTATGTACATGTATATTCGGTTTTCATACATGTTAATAGATATAGAGTAATCTTTTTTTCTTTTTTCATTTTCAAAACTTGGAATGTCTTAATTATAAATGACAAGGTAAAATAATTTCTGAAAAAATTCTAATCGAGATAAATGCATCGATTATGGAGCGTAAAAAGAGGTGGGTTTCTTGTCCACAAGTAATGCATGTTCGTGTGTGTACATGTATTTCATACAGAACGGATTCATGTATGTTATAATTGGCTTCATTTGTCTACAAAAGAAAGAAAGTTATTTGTGAACAGATAATCTTTATTTAGACAATAAAAAGTTGTTGCATCCTGTTTCATTTAAAGGTGCTTGGACACAGATTTGAAGTTAATATTTTCTCAAATTTTCTGTATGATTTCTTGACTTATATGTTGCTATATCATATCATACTAAAATATAATACAAATCTTATTCCATCTCGAAGTTATTAAAAATTCGAATTTCTGGACGCGTTATTTTATTTTTATTCTTAATACTTAAGAAAAGTGGCAATTTTGTTGTGTATTAATGAAAAATATTAAAACTATAACAGAAAATTCAGAGTAGAAATGTTCGAAAGCAAAACCCACTCTCAGTATTGTAAGTCCGTGTTCAGTGGTGTGTGCAGAGTTTAACAATTGAACTCACCCGGTGAATCGTAAACATTAACAATAACAGAGCTCGTGCCCTGTTTACAAAAACAGTTTACCTTTTAAAGGTGTGTTCAATTTGTTAAAGTCTGTACACATCACAGAGCACGGACTGACAATACTGGTGAGTTGCTTTTGCTTTCGAACATTTCTAGTCTGACTTTTCTGGATTATAGATGTAATATTTTGCATTTATACAAGACAAAATCTCTTCTTTTCTTAAATATTAAGGATAAATTTAAAATTTGTGTGAGTGCAAAGATGTGTTAATCAAACGCACCCGGAATTCGTAGTTCAAATAATTTCCAGATAAAATAAGTTTTTAATTATATTTTCGTGTGAAATGCTATTGCAATATATAAGTCTTACAGGGATCGACATTAACGGTTGTCCGATTGCCCGGGACAAGTAAATCATCAGTTCGAGCAAGTGAAATTGTTAACGTACTTGTCCTAAGGGCAAGTGGATTTTTTTTCATACATATGTACATATTTATTTAGTTTACATTAATTTATAAATCAAACAATAAATTGAACACTTTATTTCTGCAACGTACCTGACTGACAATGTTTTTGCATTCGGAATCCCTTGCTAGCGTTTCTGTATTATACCGTTCATTTAAAAATCGGGTTCGTTATTTTCTTTCCTAGTAAATACACTCAACGTCAAACAAAATTTTGTTAACTTCTTATTAGGAAATTAGATTATTTATTCACGCACAAAGTATAAGTACAGTGTAACAGGATGTATCCTGATCAAGATAAGATGTATGTTTTGTAGCAACTATCTTCCTTTAGCGTTGCTTCACAGTTATCTCTGAAAATCACGATTCACAAAAGGATCCTACCAAAAATAATTTTTAATGAATTTTATTAAAAGGAAACGGAGGGTTATTGCTGCATGGCAGTGTGTGCTAACAGGTTAAATTTACAAATACAGCATGTACAGTGGTATACATTTATATACAAATGCAGCATCGCAATTTTTTCAGGTAGCTCAACTTGCCAAATTGACAGTAGTGTATTTGGTCACATTTTTTCTTATCATAACGTTTACAGTAATAAATCATTTTCTTCTTAAGTTCTTTCCTAATTTGGGCAACCAAGTTTTGCATTTGGAAAAGTCAACGTTTGAGATCTCTTGCCCGGAGGGCAACTAAATCTGAAAGTTAATGTCTATCCCTGGACTCTTGATGTAATACAGAAAATTTGAGAAAATACTAAGTTCAAATCTGTGTCTAAGCACCTTTAAAGGATCACTTCTAGGTAAATATATGTGTTGACCTATAGGGCTGATATTGGTTTCAGTCTTTAGAAAAAGCTTATCGATATCCGTTCCGGTTGATGACTTTAAGTCACATGCGTGTAGTTTCTTGTTTCTCATGTATCGCTTTAGTTGTAGTCAACTGTGTGTACATATGACCCTACCTCGGTATTAACAGATACATCCTTTGTATGAGGGCCCTTACTTGATGCCTGGGTAATGGCAACGGGACATTAAACTTTAACTGACCTTACCACATTCTTTTCTAATCTGTAAACCTCCCTCCTGCAATTTTGGCATAACATGTCGCCAATGCACACAGTTTTCCCGAGGAATGAACTGCATCTACTCTGCATAGCGCAGTATCTCCACAACAGTGCTATTATCCAGAGATATTCTTGAAAGACAAACGCAGCAATTTTTGCTCGGCATGATTTTTTTCGTGACACCTGCAGTATCGAGTAACACAATGTGAATGATTCGTGCCGTCGAACAAAGTGTGCTTATACTGAGGTATAGTTCCGGTTGATTGCGTTTAGTTAAAGAGATTGCATGATCTGCATTTCCATAAAAGTCTTTTATGTCAACAGCAAACATACATTTAATGAAGAAAATAGAAGTAAAATGCAAAAGCCTGTATAAAAAAAATAAATTCGTGTTTATACAGGTGAAAATTTGAAAAAAAATAAAAGTTTGCCAACAGGTGGATTCGAACCAGGACACTAAAAAAAGTTCATGGCGACAGTCTACGGTTTATTTTCTGAGCTATACTGACTATGGAGATCTTCATCTTAGATATAAATCAGTATGATAGAAATAGGTTTTTGCATTTTTGTAGGTTTTTTACGAATTTCGACCCTAGGGCAGGGGTGCCCCTACAAAATCTTGTTTTAAATTATTCCTTAGATCAAAATCTATCAAAATTTCATAATTTGATTTAGGGACAGGCCTGCCCTGAAGAACTTCTATGCCAAAGTTCACTCAAAAATTAGTGCTTTAACGGACAAAATGCTGTTTTTATCAACTTTGGAGGTTAATTTCAAAGTTTCAAATAAATAAATTCAGGTTCAAAATGAAAATTTGAAAAATTTAGACAAATATACGATAGAAAACAACTAAAGAATATTGATTTTTAAATGTGACTTTTTCCGGAAAATTGGTCACTCCTATAGGTCAAATCTTTTGTTATAACGAATACATCCTTTTCGTAGAAAATGCCTAAAACAGCTTTAATGATCTTCAATGTACACCACTGTATAGGTTTTATAAGCCTTACAAAACTTGATTTGTCAACATAATTTTTCTGATCTAGAATCCCTTGTTAATTACAAATTAAACCCGATTGTAGTTGAAAACACTGATGGCGATATTCTGATCAGCATGATAAATGTATATTTGATAAAAATGTAAAGAACTTCTCCATTTCCGTCGCAGACCTTCAATAATTCTGACACATTTTAGTTAATGTGAGATAAGTCTACATTGGCAGATTCAGAAGTGTTTAGGCATATATAAAACGCTTCTTGATTTTGCTACGCGATAAAAATATTATCTTATCTGACATAATTAATTTTGTCAATTAAAAATCTTCAACATTACTGTGACAAAGATTATAAAAGAATTATGAAAAAAAGTTCAATGGTAACTGCTAGGCGCCCCAGTTTTCCTTAACAATCCCCTTCCGGCCCTGGTCACTAGCTATTGTCTTTTGATATTTATGGATCCTCGGCATATAAACATTGAAAACAAATAAAACATACTTAAGATAGCTGCTGATTTTTAATGAGAGGTAAAGAAAATGTTTTTTTTTTTGCCTGAACAGTGAAAAAAGGCAATGTCCAATATGAAGGAGGCCTGCGTTTTAATTAGAGGTACATGAACGTAATTAAATGTGAATGAATCGTCTGAACCATCCAAACTCACATCGTGATTACTGTTTTTCACTGTAAATATTGTTTGAAAATTTATCATAGTTGCGAAGACTGATGAATTTGTTTAAAGCATATGTTCAACATGATTGCTCTTTGTGATGTCATTTTTAATGTATTGCGTCATTAATCTACATGCCCCATGATAATTTCAATGAGAAAGGTTAATGCATGTATATGGTTTTTATTGGCATTAATTGTATCATATTAATTTTAAAGTGCAGAATTAGCTTTAAAAGATAATGAAAAGATAAAAAATTCTTCAGATACAGAACTACGCCATTTTTCATAAATTTTTTTTTAATGTATTGCGTCATTAATCTACAGATTATAGATTTTATTGTAAAGAAAAAAATGACGTCTATCCAAAAATACAGTATTTTCAACTACAATTTTTGTAAAAACGGCTGTGGCCTCACTTTAGTAAGGACATTTTTCTTTTTAGATATTAGAAATTGAGGCATAATTGTTCTTTCTGCGAAGTTTCGCATACATACTCGGATGCGGTTATATCGAAATATATATTTGAAGAGGAGGAAAACATCTGGAAAAGGGAAAAACTGTGATATTAGACCGGTTTTGAACGTTTTATGAACAAAAGGGCACCTGAGTTGAGAAAAGAATGATACGTTTTTCACAAACAATGAAACCTCATCAATTTATAGATACAGTTGATGACATGTAATCGTGCGATTAATTTTTGCCGATTTTACGGGGCCGATAATTGTTCCTAACGTACCCAGTTCTTTAAAGCATATTCTATGACGTTCAAAATTTTACCTTTTTGTAACCAGTTTTATTAATCAATACAAATTTTTGTCATCTTAAATCCTATTATTATAAATCTTTTAGCGAAAAATGAAAATCTGCGAGGCTAACCTTTTTCATTTTACCTATATAAACATGACTTAAGTTATCATTGACAAGATTTTTGATAAAAGTTTGTTTGTAGCATCTGTCCTTAAAACATGAATATCAATATACTTTCAATACACATTCCTAGAAAAGCATATACTTACTACTTTTTCTAAAGAAGATTTGTAAGTATGCAACGTTACATAAATGTTTGAGGGTAAACTTCCACCATGCTGTTTTAGATCTCTCAGTTTGTGTGAAACTGCAAGAACTTTCACCATCTCCCTGTTGATGTCCATCCACTGCTTTAGATGGTGCCCATTTATTTTCAAATGGTAAACTACTTGAAGCATCGCCTTTATATTGCACATTTTGGGCGAGATTTTCTAGAATGAATATATCAAAGTAATAATTATCATAAATATTCTCTTACTTTTGATTTTTCAATTTCTTTCGAATAAATTTTCATGGATAAAATTCTGAATACTGGTTTTTGATATTCGACTGGATATCAACATAAGTGAAAATCTTTCAAAAGGCGTCTCCTACAGTTTTCATTTATTGCAAAAGAAAGGAAAAAAATTGGTACAAGTTAAAAAAAAGGGCAACTGTAAAACTAGGAAAAAGAATATTTTAAGTCCAGATACTATTTTACTGCAAATCATAATAAGTACAAACCAGCAGAGCTTCAGTCTCATCGGGGACTTTTGGTGTAATGTGTACTTTCGAAATGAAAGAAATGTTTTCACAGGTATCTTTACATTATCTTACCAAACATCTTAACAATAATTCTATACGTTTAATAATTTTAGGGTCATGTGTTTACATCCGATATTTATGTTAGCGTAAGATCAACGTTTGTCAGTTTTTCGTAAGACTCCTATTTATTTTACTCGTAGTTTCATTAAAGCGCTTTTTAGAGGGTTAACACTAATGTATGAAATATTTTTCAGGTTAATGAAGGATAATCTTCATCTAATCCGACCTATCAAAATATGCTACTTTATGTTGTAATTTCGATATCATTTTAAAATCCCAATCAATCTTAAAGTGATGACATTCTTATGTAATTTAAGTTCATATTTTATACAAAATTCCTCGCCGTGACTCAGATGCCAAAGAGGAGGGGGGGGGGGGGGTCGCGCCAGAGCATTGATAAAATATCTTCAAAAAAATCTCCATTTAAAAAACTTCTGACCCTTAAACAAACTACCATGTAAACATCCTTGTATAGTATTAGTTCCTTGTTCTTTTTTTAAATTACTTAAGAAGTTTCGTTTTACGTGCGGAAATAAAACTTCAATCTGAACTAGTTGTTGCCATGAAGTGTTCATTTTTAAAATTATTTCCTTGTTGGCTGTAACTTTGTTTTACACAGGGGCAAATTTTCAAATCAATTCAATTGGGTAGTTTGTTAATGATACATTTCAATCATTAATGATCAGGTTTGAACCATTTAATAAAATTCGTGAATATTGTATCATTAATAGTTACTATAGAGCTTCCTTGGAAACATTATTGTAATCTTATCTCATAGTTATTTTCCATATCACAAAATAAAATAGAATCAATTTTACATATTAATCACAAAAAAATGTTAAGTTCCTGACGAACAAATATCATTTAAAAATACAGGCATAATAGTGTGAAATCATTTTAATTCGAGGGAGTCAATGTTTGTTTGCATCCAAAATTTTCTTGAGGAGCCAAGTACATACAAAATATTCAATAATCCGATACGCTGAAAATTGTTCGTTGGGATGAAATTTTGTGGATAAGTTTTGGATTACAAAATACAGGAAAATTGGTCCCTCAACAGTGATGAATCCATAGTAAATATTAAAATCGCGTTTAAATACCTCCACAGGATGAAACTACACCTTTCAGTCAACTGAATAGTCACTGAAAGGTCTGGAAATGTAAGTAGATGGCAGAGCTCTGCCAATCAGTCACCTCTCAACAATCTTTCAGTCACCTTTCAGTTAACTAAATTGCAGAGCTTCATCCTGTGCTCTCTCTAAATGAAATATGTGTAAATATATCTTAGGATACACATTACCTAGACATACGGCATTAAAAATAAAGGCCACTCCTAAACAAACAGCCCGTATTAATATCTTCATGTTAATATCCAACGGTCTTCTTTCACTTATTCATTCTGTTCAGAACCGATGTACTGTTAATTTGATTTCTTTGTTCCCCGAGTAACTCGTCTGATAAATAATGTTTCCGTATGTCAGCTATGAATTGTACTGGCTTATAAAAGATGAGAAACTTCCTCATAATTTGTTTTAGTTCTTTAACAACTTTTGATTTTGAAAGGAATAATCGATCAGACTCTGCTTAAAAGAACTAGAAATTATCCTTAATTTAAAATTCATATATATTTTTTAAATAATTGGAAAATATATATATGGATCACATGCAATGTATTGTAGGTAAATATGGAATGTATTTCACGTGTGAGAAGCACGACTATATATATATATATATATATATATATATATATATATATATATATATATATATATATATATATATATATATATATATATATATATATATATATCAATTTGCTGGGGCTACCACAGGGCTGCCCCACAATCAACAATAAATACAACAAATGTGACGACCCTAATCGGGCGGATCATGCACTGGGTAGGTCACAAGTGCATGAACGTCATCAATTCAATTATCAATCAAGTTCAATCAATCAAATTCAATCAATCAATCAATCAATTCAATATCAATCAAGTCAACTGCTTGTCAATTACAAGTCAATGAACAAATTCAAATCCTGAATTTCAATTTACATGTGACCGTTCACGGTAGCTCAGTCGGTAGAGCGCTCGCTCCGTGATCGGGAGGTCGTGAGTTCGAATCTCGGCCGCGACAGACCTAAGTCGATAAAATGGGTAGCAACTGTTCCTTCGCCATGCGCTCGGCACTTTGAAGTGAAAGTTGTGGGTCCTTCGGATGAGACCTTAAAAACCGAGGCCCCGTGTTTCGGCAGGCGTTGGCACGATAAAGATCCCTCACTGCTCAATGGCCCTGAGTGCCGAGTAAAGGTCAAGCCCTTCACCGGTATATGGTGACGTCTCTATATGAGTGAAAAATTCTCGAATGGGACGTAAAACAATATACAATCAATCAATCAATCAATCAATCAATTTACATGTGCAATAGGATAAACAATGGAATGAGCTTAAGAATATGTGTTGCACTCCTCCAGTTGCGTTGAGGTGCGACGGAATACGCAACCACAAAGAATTACCACTGCGACATCGGTTGAAGTAGACGCTGTACCCAGCAGGCAGTCGTCACGGAATACGCAAACACACAGAATTCACCACCTTCACATAGACTGATGTGGACGCTGGATCAATCAGGCTGTATTTTTTCGGAATACGCAAACACACAAAATTCACCATCGCCACATAGGCTGATGTAGGTGCTGGACCAAGCAAGCTGTCCTTACGGAATATGCGAACACACATAATCCAACACCGCGAAATAGGCTGTTGTGGAAGCTGGACGAAGCAGCTACAATGACATAACAAAAAGCAGCAGTATTTGTTCTAAAAACAAGAGGAGGGTGGGTGGGTAAAATTTAAAACATTGCCACAATTTAACTCCAAAAAATTTTCCATGACCTTACCGTTTAATCGATTCTTCGAGAAAGGAGGTAGAAGAGAACTTATTATTAGACTATATACGAATGGACCTAAATTATCCGGAATGATAGCTTGTGACTAAGGGTGAAAATTTATATTTATCCGAATGTACGTAACTTCGCAGCACAGTTAAGGCTACAAAAAGGGGGCGGAGCCTAATTTGTACTGGAAATGTTAACTATGACATCATACAAAACCAACAATTCTTAAAAATACTGCAAAATGAAATGATTTGCTATTTTGAACCATAGGCGCTTGGGTCAAGGATAATGTATATTTTCTATATAATGTATTGTTGAGAAAATTCGAACTATATTCGTAACATTTTTTAAGCGCACAGTGGTAATTTCTAGTTTTTTGTAAATCTTTCTGCTTGATATACACTAGACTGTCACAGAAATTTGATATATTGCACGTTTTAAGAATGACATATTCCTACTGTATACTAAAAAGAAACAAGGCTTGCAACTACCTTCGCCCCTTTCCGTGCCCCCCGACACGAATTTTTCCTTTTAAAAGTTATATGCAATGCTTACCAGCTGAATTGAGAACACTCTTCTCTCCAGATAATTCTTATATAATGATAAAAATCCTCTGGTAACAACTTTTTGTCCATTTTATATTTTTAAATAATTATTTTCTTTCAAATTTCGCTCGTTTAATTCTCTAATCACGGAAGTTCCCGAATACTAACTTCCAAAACCCAAAACGGGCGACCTGTAAATTATTTGACAGTTCTTCAAAGACGCAAGGGTTAGAGTATATGCCAAATAGAAACTGTCTAAAACTTCCTTCCTAATCACTCACTTTATTATTTTCTTATTTGCTTCCTTAATCAAAGAAGTTATGGACTGGGGGGATGATGGAAAGGGGGGGGGGGTAATGATATTAATCATTATAGAGAATCTATTAAACAGTGTGGCAAGTTTATATGAACAAGATTGAAAAACTGTTTCTCTTTTTTCTACATGTGATTCACATAGAAGATCCAAAAGACCCAAAGGCTGTTATACGCCAACGTATAAAGCGATTGAAACTTCTTTAAAAAGAATCTTGATGTGACACTTAATTAGTTAAAATATATTATTTTTACTTGTAAAAAATTCCACCTAATAGCAGATCAACAACAACAAAAAGCAGTTACACCAGAAATCAATCTCTAATCAATGATATTCTATGGAAGAAGGACTGAACCAGTTTCGTAGCACCCAAGTGTACCCCTAACTTAGTATGGATATTTTCATTGAAACGCCGGTTAAGCGCCCCTCCTCTTCCCTTTTACACACACGCACGCTGACACAATTTGCTTCCAAATAGTTATTGTATCCTTATTTTTTTACTGTCAAGGATAGAGAATGCACCCACACCATGCTCACGAAATACATTTTTTTTTTACGTCGAGACAGTTTTTCATTTTTATATTTTTTGCATGTCAGATTTTTCACGCAGTTTTGTTTTCGAAACGTTTTATTTTGTTTGCTTGTTAATTATTTTTTGGCTGCCCCACTTTCAAAAACGAGACTTCTTGTTTGTTATATATAAAATTCACGGTACATATTATATAGCAATATATGTACAAATTAGTGTAGAATGAGATTTGAAATGCAATGTTACCCCTCCCCCCTCCCCTAAAATGATATTTCATTAATGCATATATCATTTCCACAATGTTCTCTGGCTCGTACTTTTACTTTCCATTCTTATTAAATTTACCTGTGATTCAAACTTCTATCCATGTTGTGTACAAACGATTTTTTTAAATTTACTTTTTAACCTCTTTGCGTTTATTGACCTAGGGTCCGTTTTACAAAAGAACTTAGTACGATTAAAACCAACAATTTTAGCTGTTTCTTACATCATGCTAAACCAATATTTTAGAGGGAAAAAAGTGTCTTCTAAAAACGTTTTTTTAAGATTCACGTTATCTTGCAAAAACATTTTTTCATCTAAGTCGTAAATTCCTTTGATATGCATATGAGCATTGCTATTTTCTTTAATTTGCATGTCCGTGTAAAAAAAAATGCTTGCACTTTATTTTTCAATGTAAAGTCTAAATGTAATTCAATTGCCACAATGTTTAATTTATTCTTGATAAAGATTGACAATATTGATATCGTAATTCACTTTAAAACAAATGAAATGATTTGGACTTACATAGGCCTAACCCCCCCCCCCCCCTCCACCCGGTCCATAAATAATAACTACAAACTCCTTTGATTAAGGATGCAAATAAGAAAATAATAAAGTGAGTGATTAGGAAGGAAGTTTTAGACAGTTTCTATTTGGCATATACTCTAACCCTTGCGTCTTTGAAGAACTGTCAAATAATTTACTGGTCGCCCGTTTTGGGTTTTGGAAGTTAGTATTCGGGAACTTCCGTGATTAGAGAATTAAACGAGCGAAATTTGAAAGAAAATAATTATTTAAAAATATAAAATGGACGAAAAGTTGTTACCAGAGGATTTTTATCATTATATAAGAATTATCTGGAGAGAAAAGGCTTCTCAATTCAACTGGTAAGCATTGCATATAACTTTTAAAAGGAAAAATTCGTGTCGGGGGCACGGAAAGGGCGAAGGTAGTTGCAAGCCTTGTTTCTTTTTAGTATACAGTAGGAATATGTCATTCTTAAAACGTGCAATATATCAAATTTCTTTGACAGCCTAGTGTGTATCAAGCAGAAAGATTTACAAAAAACTAGAAATTACCACTGTGCGCTTAAAAAAATGTTACGAATATAGTTCGAATTTTCTCGACAATACATTATATAGAAAATATACATTATCCTTGACCCAAGCGCCTATGTTTTGAACTATAGGAAACCATCAAACTACACCTAAACTTACTATAACATGCTGTTTTGTCTTTAGTTAAATTCCACATAGCAAGTTATAAAAAAGTCACTGATCGCGATGCACTTGTAGATGTGACATCATTTCGTAAAACCTGACCCAGTTTGCATGCAGTGATAGGCGGATCAAGAGATATTTTCACAGCAAAAAATGTATTCTATAATTAAATAAAATATTATTTAAAGATACTTAAGAGGCCATTAACTTGGGTGCAATGTCTTCTTTATGATTTTATTCATATATATTCCGTATATTTCCTATTTAATTGATACTACCGTATATTTGTATGCAAGTACACCGGAGGGTAATGTAAGGGTCTTAATAAATCGATCTAGGGCAAGGGCATACACTCAATGGATCACAGTAATCTTTTACATATAAACTCTAGAAGTATTAAGGTATATGAAAAGTGCTGCGATCCTGATGAAATCTTGAAAATGAATTAATTATATCTATATTTAATGCCGTTGACCAGCAAAAAATACAGCATGCGGTCATACAAATACGATTTTAATAATGAAATAGCAGAATCTATAGAGGATCGGAGCACTTTTCAGAAATTTCGATACGTGTTGAAAATATTTATACTCTAAATTTAGAATTTTAACTTGATTATGCCCTTGCACTAATGAAATTTATAGGTGACCTTAATATTGCCAGTACATGTGCTATATCACGTGACTGCCGCATCACGTGAAAAGTCTAAATATAAAATCTGATCGTCCTCAATATGTAGTTATTAACCATAATTACATTCGTCGGATATCAATAAAGTACTGAAAAGAATTGCCATACTGATTAAGAATATATTTTTAATCACAAAAATTGCCGATATTTCCATTGCGCACCTTAACTGTACTGCGTTATCCGGAATAGATAAATATTATTAGGGTTACTGAAATAAACTCACTTATCCGAGACCAGGCTCGTATAAGTGGTAATATATATATATATATATATATATATATATATATATATATATATATATATATATATATATATATATATATATATATATATATATATATATAAACTGTGGAGAGTGAAATACATTCTACGACAAACTACAGAACATATAAATTTTCTGTTTATTACGTTTTCTTTGGGCGGCTTCCTTTTGCACCTGTCTTTTCGTAACACAGTGTGGTATGCTGTGACCCCGAAGTGTGTAGCCGAAGGGTTGTGAGATGCAGAACTATATACTATTTTGGAAATTATTTCTGTAAGCCAATAACAATTTTTTTAAAAAAAAAATTTATTACCCCCCTGTGATCTTATAGTTTTTAAATTATAATTTATGAAATCTCATCAGAATAGACCAAAGCACTTGTTATAGCAGCTCTCACTTCTGATCCAATATCGGTGCACCCTAATTTTAGCAAAGAATTCATTTTAGATACAGTTGCGAGTGATAAGGCTATTGGAGCTGTCTATCTCAGATCATTGATGGTAAAGAAAGAGTGTGTGCTTATGCCAGTTGTTGCATGTCAAAATCTGAGAGACGTTACTGTGTTATGAGAAAAGAGCTACTAGCTGTGACATATTTTGTGAAATATTTCAAGCACTATTTGTATGGAAAAGAGTCCTTGTTAAAACTGATCACAGTTCCCTGCGTTGGCTTATGCAATTTAAAAATCCCGAAGGACAATTTAAATTGTATGTTTACAAGTTTACAGATTCCTAACGACTAGACCCCTATAAGCAAAAGGCCTTACAGATTAATTCTCATTAGTGATATCTTGAAATCATAAGCGTGGGACCCATTTTTTTTAAGTCTTTGATAAATATGCATGATTTTTCGCTATACTCTCAGTTTTGTGAATAAATTAAATATTGTTTGAAAAACACAAGTAAAAATATGGCAACTAATATCATAATCATGATAATCAGAATTCACCGATGTCATTGACTCATTCCATGCACCCCATTGCAGCTATTACACGTTGGAGTCTAATTTTTCGAACATTACCTTAATGATTACTTTTGAGTTTTAATTCTACGCTCTTCTTAAATATTTAGGACAGATCTTAAAAACTTTTGCCTTAAGCTTCTCAAATGCATCTTGACATTCATCTGTCCATTTGAAGTTCTTGTCTTTGGCCATTATATCATAGAATGGCTTTGCAATAGCTGCAAAATTTTTAACAAATTTTCTATAGTAACTGCAAAGACCTTAAAACGATCTCACTTCTGACACATTGCAAGGTGTCGGTCAGTCTTTGACTACCTTTGTCTTAGATGGACTTTTTGATATACCATTATTTGACACAATGGGACCCAAAAATTCTACTTGCCGGGCAAATAAAGTACACTTGTTATGCTTCTGTTTTAAGCCAACAGCTTCCAGACGATCAAAATATGGCTGAAATATTGCCGAATCGCGTTTAACAATAATAATAATCCAGACGATCAAAAACACGAGACAAGTTTATATCATTTCTTCAAAAGACTAGGATGTCGTCTAAATAAATGAGGCAAATTTCAAGTACAAGCCCCTCAACACCGTCTCCATTAAACACTCAAATGTGGCTGGCGCGTTGCGCAGCCCAAATGGTATTCCTGAAAATTCATAAAGACCACGTCTGGTAGTAAATGCCGTTTTCTGCTTGTCCCCAGAATTTACAGCCACTTGCCAATATCCTGAACATAAGTGTAATGTGGAAAACCATTTGGTCCCTCTCAACTGGTACAGAGAATCATCAATTCTTGGTAATGGATAGGCGGCATTTTGTGTTACATTGTTCAGCTTGCGATAGTCAATACAAAACCTTGTGCTACCGTCCTTCTTCACTAAAACAATGTTGGATGTCCACGGACTACTAGTCGGCTCTATCACATTTCGCTTCAGCATGCCATCAATGTGAACATCTACCTCCTTCTGCATGTGGACCGGTATTCGTCTAGGAACTTGCTTTACTGGAGGATTGTTCCCTGTATTGATCTTGTGCTTTAAAACATCTGTCCTACCTAGATCTCTATCAGATTTCGCAAATGATGTCTGGTAACGCAGAAGTAACTTGAGGATATCTTGCTTGTTCCTAAATGACATACTCTGACTTGATCTTTCAAATAAATCATGTAAATGGTCTGGCAGTTCTGTAATATCCTTGCTTTCTATCGTGCTGTTGCAGACGGATTCTTCCATAACATTTTGAATTGGATTTAGCTGAGCAATAAATGTACCCTTCTTCAACTGTTTAATTTCATTATGAACATTCATTAAACGCACAGGAAGTTTGTTATCCGTACAATGCTTCACTAGTTCTCTTGCCACTAATGCTCTATCAGAGTTTTCAAATGGCTTGCATGGTTCAACTATGCCCTCTGAAGGAACTATACAATGCATATCCAGACTGGTTAAATTGCAGTGCGTCAGCCTCTCACTCATAGTAGAAATTGTTATGTCGTCCCCCAAGAGAAACTCTGAAACAACCAATCTTACCCTTGTACCGACAGGAAATTGGTATTTTCTCCTGCCCAATTATTAGTTACACATTGAAAAATCTAAGGCACAATTATTCAACCTTATAAAATCTAAACCAAGAATTCCATCAACACTCAGGTCTGCCACTGCAACTTTGTGTTTGAAACATTTTCCCTGAATGCTGAACTGCAACGAATGTAAACCAAACACTCTCAATGGAGTACCATCTGCTACCAACATGTCAGATTTTAACTCCTCTAATTGATTGTCATTTAGCAAAATATCTTCGGTCAATCTCCTTGATATTAAAGTAAAGATTGCACCTGAATCCACCGGGAAGTCTAATGGTTTATCATTTACATTTATTTCTACAAACATGACTGATTCGCCATTTAATTTTGTTGAAAAAGCTTGTCCACATGGCAGAATATACCTTCAGGGAATGTTACAACGCGAAATGTAATTACGCAAAATGTAATAACATAATTATTGGTCATTACATTATGGATCGAGATTAAGTAATATGAAACAACAAAAAAATGTAATAATACATTTTTTGGTCAGTTAACATTAATTTTCAATTTAGTACTAAATCAAGAAAAGAAACGGAAAGAAAAGAAAACAAAACAGAAAAAAACAAACTTATACTAATTGTTACATTAGAACTGATTCCATCATATATCGATTTCGTTAGTCATTAAAAGCAGTTGATATTCATAACAGAGGTGTTGCAAATTAAAAAAAAAAGCAATTCATACTCAAAACCAACCCATCCACTTCAGCACAGTACCTCGTCATATTTCATAATATTAAATATACGTTTAAATTTTTTTTTTTTTTTTTGATGTTTTGCATTTAACACATTACAAAAAATTAATTATATCTTGTCCTCAAAGCAAGAATTAAATAAAGCAAAATGTAACGATCAAAAAGTGCGTTATTATATTTTGCGTTAATCTCGACGCAAAATGTGATAACGAAAAATGTAATAATCGAAAAATCGTTTAATTACATTTTGCGTTGATCCCGACGCAAAATGTAAAAAAGCAAAATGTTATAATCCCAGTTTATTGTATTTTGTGTTGTTATTACATTTAGCATTGTTACAAAGGTTGAAGTCGACTTGTATTTTCAAACTTGGAAGCCACTTCACACCGCAAAACACTAGCAATGATTAGTATATCTTACATTATATTTAATTAATGTGCACTGAAGGGCAAGTTTTCAAGGAAGCAGTATCAATATTTTTTTAATTGAAGTGAAGGAAACTTCTTATCTATTCTCTATTCGCTATTAATCCTGTTTTGTTTTTATGACTAAAAGATTGACTTTAATATTCAGATGTAAATTACTTTTTAATTTTTTTTTCTGGTCATTAACCAAAACAGAAGTTTTGAAAAGTGCTTAATTTTTATGACCCTCTTTGTATGTTGACAATGACCTGAAGAATTTTCTTAATCCCTGTACTATTTATCTGTTCACTATATATAGTACGCCATAAAAATAGCGGTATAAAAAGGCGGAGAATGGTTTTGGGATTCTGGAACTTGCCTGTACAAAACAATTACTTTCTAGGTCTACTAATATCAAATAAAGACATCAATATAGTTAAATTCTATCTCGGTTGTGTCAATGTACTGTTCATGAAATTCTATTTCACCACGATCTAAATGGCTACATTGATACGTGCACATTGATCAAATACATTGAATACTATTAGATGTTCTTTTAAATCAAGGTACATGTAAATATACAAATATACATGTTAATTAATTTACGATTCAAATCATTATTTGATCGTTTTATTCTACGATAAAAAATATTTAACCTCAATACATTATTTAACTTTCAAACATAAAGCTGTTTCTTTTAAAAAATCAGTCCTTCAAAAGACAATTTGTTATCAAGAAATTTAAAAGTACCTTTTGAAATTATTTATAAAGCCCAGTTGACATAAATATGTGAGTTTTGCAGCATTTCTTCTTTAAATCAAAAGGTTAGGTAATTTTCTTTGTTTCTATCTCCTGTGATATGTACGTAAACCAAATTTGGAACCGCTCAACCCTTTGTAAATTAAACTCAATATACAAAACAGGCTCGGATCAGTGATTATGGATATTGTAAATCATAGGCTTTTTAAACCGTCACGTTTTACAGAAGATAATGCAGTTAAAACAACCCGTTTTTTCCTTAAACTCTAATATGCCAACAAAGGAATTGACGCTATTATATATAGTATATTTATTGATTAATTGTATATCGTTTAAAGGTCGTTTAACGTCCAATTCGAGAATTTTTCAGTATTTAAGAAACGTCACCGTATACCGGTGAAGGGCCTCAAATTTAGACTTATACTTGGCACTCGAGCACCGCGGTTAATATAAGTAATATTCTTAATCACAAAAGGGTCCAGTCTTGTATTCCACCATATTTCATAGTTGAAGACTACACCTTATATACATATACTATTGATTCCAAACATTTTTATTACAATAAAACTTGACAGGGCCTGGATATCGAATATCTGAAACATAATCCTCCTTCGTGTTCATGTTCTTCTTCACCCTATAACTATAGTCCTGCTGGACACGTTATTACTGGTGAAGTAAATATAGTTAATAATAAAGGCCTTAGATCATTTCTTTTAAAAGGTCCTAACTATAGGGAACCCCGATCCTTTAACAGGCGTCGTAATTTCGTACATGTTATGGATTATGTAGAGGATTACGCCAGGCGTTGGGTCAGACATGAAGAAGAAGACCTTGACACTTTGTCAGAATGGATTAAATGTATCGAAGATATGTTAAAATCTCGCATTAAACGATTGAGGGGCAGTATGAAAACCATATATCCTGTTTTCATTATTTCAGAAGTGAAAAAAGGGTTAGATAGATTACACGATCAGTACGCACTGATCCCTGCTGACAAAACAGGTGACAACATTGTCTTTGTTTGTAAGGCTCATTATATAAATTGTATTTTAGAGGAAATGGGATTTAATTCTACAAGTAGTAATCCATCTTATACCCATAGCTCCCTTTGTAAGGAGGAAATTCTTCAAAATCATATGTCAGTTTTTAATATCTTCAATATTCCTAATCATCAAAAATTAATTTGAATTACCATTTCTATATTGGATTTCGAAACTTCATAAAAATATTTACAAACCGATACATAGCGAGTTCCATAAATGTTCTACCAAGCCTCTTTCTTTACTCCTCACTAAGATATTTACAGTAGTGAAGGAGAAACTTCAAGAGTACTGTGTAAAAATATATTGGAGAAGTGGTGTAAATCAGGCGTGGATACTAAAAAATTCCAAGAAACTTTTGAAACATTTGAAATATTTTTTTTTTTACCAAAATCAACAACATAAAAACTTACATGTACGGCTTTTCAACCTTATATT
This sequence comes from Saccostrea echinata, assembly GCF_033153115.1. Taxonomy (NCBI): domain Eukaryota; kingdom Metazoa; phylum Mollusca; class Bivalvia; order Ostreida; family Ostreidae; genus Saccostrea; species Saccostrea echinata. The sequence continues at coordinate 1,167,991 of NW_026889766.1, forward strand.
CAAGTATTCCCCACGATAAATTAAAGTCTAGACTTTCTGAAATCGTTGTCAGCTGCCTTTTTAAATAAAAATGGAACTCATAAATTTACTTACCTTGCAATTGGTCATTTGCAAAATAACTTTGTTAAAAAACAATCTGAATGTACACACAAGTACATCTTACATTGACATTAAAAAGATGATCGAGTTTCTGATTGACAATATTTATGTGGTTTTTGGAGACCAGGTCTTCCAACAATCTATTGAAATTTCCATGGGTACCAATTGCGCCCCGTTATTAGCAGACCTATTTTTGTATTCAAAAGAAGCAGAATTTGTTCAATATCGGTTACATGAAAAGAAAAAAAAACACTTGATGTGGCCTTCAACTCGACATTTAGATATATCGACGACGTATTGTCAATTAACAATGTTTGTATCCATTCTTATGTCGACACGATATATCCCAATGAGCTTGAGATAATAGATACCATTGCGTCTGACACATCTGTGTCATATTTTGTTATTTTATTAGAAAAAGACGTTAATGGTAATCTAACAACCAAGCTTTATGATAAACCTGATACCTTTAACTTTTCAATCGTCAACACCCCTTACTTATGCAGCAATATACCCTTATCACCTGCAAACGGGGTTTATATCTCTCAGTTAATTCGATACGCCAGAGCATGCTCTACGTATGAACACTTTCTAAAACGAGGAAAGGTATTGAAAAACAAGTTGATGAAACAAGAATAAGAGCAGTTTCGTTTAAAGTCATCATTTACGGACGATACAATGACCTTATCAGCAAATACAACCTTTCATTAAGTCTAATGCTGACTGACTTTTTTCATACTAATTGTTAGGCCATTACTTACACCTGAATTGTCGACGGATTTTTCCGTTATTAGAGAAAACCACACAGATATAAATATCTTAAAGTTTAATGGCGAATAATGGCCATGGCAGCACTACAATTTTCAGTTATAAGCAATTACAGTTAGTTACTGGTTACAATCGTAACCAAGGTTACCGATCCAAATACATTGGGCGATTTTGGCAACCCAAATGGCAAATACATGTAAATGAAAATCCACAAGAAATAGGCAAATATAGAAATGAATATGAAATAGGCAAATATACAAATGAATCTGTTAAACAACCTACTGGCAAATAATACATTGCAAATGTTTCATTCAGTCTGACACAAATAAGCAAATTGAAATTTCACACATATTGAAAATAATTATGTACAGTTGTAGCGAGCCCTAGGAACAGATGCTCACTAAATATAACCCTATTTAAGTTCAGCTAAAGATTGCGTTGTCTTATTCCATCCGTTATATACAAATTGGGAATCGTACGAAAATCATTTACATGTAAGGCAATAGTGAGCCCTGGGGTCAGATACTCACTACACATACAAATCACTATTCAAGTCCAGTTTACAACTTGAGATGTAGAGTAGCCTTCTTTCTTGACATAAAACTGTTGATCAATTCCTTTAAACTATTTAACTTATCAACTGGGATTCTTATCATCATTTCAACTGAATCTAACTCAAAACCTAAAAAGGTCAGGGAAGTTGAAGGCCACACTGTTTTATCATCCGCTAAGGGGACACCTAACTGCTCGCAAGGCCCCACAAACAATGACATAAGTTCATCACATGTATTGCTACCTGCCCTACCAGCAAACAAAAAGTCATCTAAGTAACGCACCACAGATTTCTGTCCCGACTGTTGCTTCAATATCCATTCCAAACATGATGAAAATTCCTCAAAAAGACTACAAGACACTGAACATCCCATAGGCAGGCATTTGTCAAAGAAAAACATATCATTTATTTTAAAACCTAAAAGCTCAAAATCTGACGGGTGAACAGGAATCAACCTAAATGCAGACTTGAGGTCCATTTTACCCATCAAGGCCCCCTTACCCAAAAAACTTAGTAACCTAACAACATCATCTAATGAGGAATAAATGACTGAGGAGAAAGATGGATCAATAAATGAATTAACACTTGAGTTTTTAGGATAAGATAAATGATGAATCAACCTAAATGAGCCATCCTTTTTCGGTACTAAACCTACAGGTGAAAGCCTAAGATTGGGAAAGGGTCTTGAATGGAATGGGCCTGCAACTCTTCCAGCATTAATTTCTTTAAACACTTTTTCCAGAATTTCAAGCTCATTATCTCTAGCTGACTTTAAATTAGAACAATTAGTAGCTACCCTTGGACTATTGTAATTTAGTTTGAAACCTTCAGAAAACCCCTTTAGCAAAATTTCTGAACTCTTCCTATCATAATCAGAGTTTTGTAAATAAGCTGCAAGAACTTCCACTTTAATTGGGGAAAAACCTAGGCCCTGCAGATTGTGCTACACTGTGGAATCGTGCTCTAGGCTGGGGTGGTCTTGATGAAGGTACCTGGCTCCTGTATTGTAATGGGTATCTTTGACCTGAAAAATCTCTAGAAGCATATTGATTTTTAGCAAACGGACCTGTATACATAACTGATGGATGAGGGCCGCTACAGCTCAAACATTTATGTAAATAATGTCACTGCTGTTTTACACAAACCCCATAATTGTTATAGTCATAACATTTAAGACCCCCCCCCCCGCCCCCTAGGCTGAAGGTTTTTGCACATGACCAGTAAACGATGGTACCATGTACATTAGCCAAAGCTCCAGATCAACTATTCCCCATGAAGCACTTGATTTTTTTGCAATTCTCATTCGAAATTGCTCATCATAAAATTTCCACCCTATACCAGTGCATCTGCTAGCCCCTAGACGAACAGTGTGGATGTACTTAAGCAAGCCAAAAATTTTTGTAGGGTGTACTGTGGCATATATTGATTAGAAAATAAAAAAAATTCATCAGTCCACTGCTGTACATTTGTAATTTTAACTGTAGCCCGTTTCGGTTCAATCACTACTTGACCATTAGAGACTGTTAGTGTTTGCCTACCATCCATCGGGACCGGATTGGATATAAGCTGACCTAAATCAATGTATTCGCCCTTACCAATTTTTTGTTTGTTCGATTCTGTAACATTTTCCCCCAGACTACCGTATATACTATCGATCTCGTTACCTGTTGTATCTAAATTGACCTCAGGTTCATTGCTGGAACTAGTGGAAGGAGTAGCCACACTTTGAAGTTGTAATACTAGCTGTACAGGGTATGTTTTCCTCTGTCGAAACTTCTGTTAATGCAACTGATCCCCTTTTTTGTTTGGGCCCACTCGTAGGTGCTGGCTTGGCAGCGGATTTCCGCTTCGCGGGCTTGGCAGTCGGTTTACCTCTAGGCATTTTCTGAAACTACCGACTTTAGAGTAAGAAATAAATATAGAAATCATAAAGTTATTAATATTATTATTATTATTTTTTGCTCAAATATTGTCTCAGCGTTACGACTTTTCTGTTTTATTACGCATGTGGTTTTTCAAAATCGAAAAACATCCGAAGAGTCATTTACATAATGGTGCATATACACACGAAAATAAAAATTGCTAGAAATATTCTCCTTAAATTTCAATGCAAAACATGCAAATTTTTTAACACAGTATAAAAAATAAACAAATTTACAACTTGAGATGCAGGATACTTCTGCTTTCCTTGGTTCTCTAACGGAATAGGAAGTCCCAAGGGTTAGACTAAACTACCGAAACTTTATAGAACGGGGAAATACTAATGACCCAATAACCCCAAATATGGGCCTCTCTAATAACTAATTTAATTTTCAGCAATTAAATCGAATTATTTACCGATCATGACAAGAGGCACACGGCGAGTGTGACCGGTCGGCAGGGGCAGGGGATGCTCATTCCTCCATGGCACCTTATCCCACCTCTGATGTCTTAGAGGTCCGTGTTTGCTCTGCTCCTATTTTGTAATGTTTGATGGATTTTTGAGCTCGAATACTGTTCGTTATCTCCACATATTTCACTCAGCTTTGTATAAAGAAACTGATACCCTTATACTGCACTACTCCAGTGTGTCATAAATAACATCATTCCATAAATGACGTCAAGCATGAACTGCATTCACTATGAAAGCTAATTGATGGCACCAGGACATTTCACATTACCATTTTAGAAAAAAAAATAGCAAGCAATTAATACTAAAACGTTAAAAGAATAATACTTTTGAGTCCCTTTTTAATTCATTTTCTTGCATTTGTATTGATAAAATGTACAACCCTTTAGCAAATAAATCACCTTCTTAATCCCTTTTGTGACAACATATAATTCAAAATATATCAATATATTTCAAGAGGCGAAAAAGAACCTTACAATTATTGATCGCGATCATGATCTTCAACAACTTATATAGAAATCGGACTTAATTCACAGTCAACGACAACCACTCACTTAAAAAAAAATGGACCAGAGCTAAATTCAGCTCCATTCCTAAAAAAATATTCAGTATCAAAATGCGGTGATCCCAGATGTGGTACGTGCCCTTTCCTACAAACAGGATCCTCTATTATTTTTAAGTGTGGAAAGACTTTTTTGTAAATGAGAATATGTCATGCAAAACCAAAAACCTTCTTTATTGCATAACAACAGTAGAGAGGAATACATCGGTCAAACCGGATCCCAATTAACCGCCAGCATGCGCGTCCATCGCCAGCAAATCGATATTCCCGGCATCAGAAACACTCCATGAAGTGTAAATACGGGTTGGTCGCGAGATCAAATTCCATAAAGCCCTTCATGGTAAATTTGATCTCGTACCAACTCGTATTTATATCCCGATAGATGTTTAAAAATGATACCTTATTACTTATATTTACATTTGTGACCTATTTATATTTTATATTTGCCTGCTAATAATTTTTAACGCGTGAAGTGTTTTATTTTTCAAACTCAACGGTACGTGTTTAAGCGCGTCGACCATTTATGACGTCAGTGAGAAATTAAGTCGAATTTTTATGACGTGAGGAACCCATGTTTATACGGATATAGATACGCATTGCTTTCAATGAAATATATGAAGATAACGAACAGTATTCAATGTGTTATGTAAAAGAAAGCATTTGCAAATGTATATATGTATATATCTATATCTATATCTATATCTATATATGTATCACTCAAATACTTACAAAAGTGGAAAAACTTCAAGAAGACCTTTCTATTCGAGAAGTGGCGTAAATCACTTGAAGATACTTAAAAACTCTGAGGAACTTTTTGAAATCATAAAATTTTTACCAAAATCTATAACATCTAAAAGTACGATTTTTCAACACTTATACAACCATTCCAAACGATAAATTATAGTCAAGGCTTTTTGACATCATAGACAGCTGCTTTTTGAATAAAAAAGGAACTCGTAAGATTGCTAACCGTTCACGGTAGCTCAGTCGGTAGAGCGCTCGCTCCATGATCAGGAGGTCGTGAGTTCGAATCTCGGCCGCAACTGATCTAAGTCGATAAAAAAATGGGTAGCAACTTTCCTTGGCCATGCGCTCGGCACTTTGAAGTGAAGTTGTGGGTCCTTCGGATGAGGCCTTGAAAACCGAGGCCCCGTATCATGGCAGGGGTTGGCACGATAAAGATCCCTCACTGCTCAATGGCCCCGAGTGCCGAGAAAAGGTCAAAATTTGAAGCCCTTCAACGGTATATGGTGACGTCTCTTTATGAGTAAAAATTCTCGAATTGGACGGAAAACAACATACAATCAATCAATCGTAAGTTTACTTATATTGTCATTGGTCATTTGCAAAATTGTTTTGTTAAAAACATTCTGATTGTACACACAGGTACTCCGAAGTTGATATTTAAAAGATGCTTGAGCTTCTTTTGACAATATCTAGTATGTAGTTTTTGGAGATCAAGTCTTACATCAAAATCTCGGAATTTTCATGGGTATTAACTGAGCCCTTAGTATGCAGACCTCTATTTTGATATTTTACTAGAAAAAGACGTTAATGGAAACCTTACAGAAAACTATATGATAAATTAAAACTTCAACTTTTCTATCGTCCACTTTCCTTATTTATGTAGAAATCTACCATTATCGAGTCTCCAAATTATTATAGAGTCTCCAAGTTGACGTTTTTCATACAAATTGTTAGGCCATTATTTTTATACTGAATTGTCTACGGAATTTTCTCGATCAGGACAAGGAGCACACAGGCTGGTGGACAGGGGATGCTTTCTCCTCCATGGCACCTGATCCCACCTCTTATATTTTAGAGGTCTTTGTTTGCTCCGCTCCAAATTTGTATTTTTTCAATGGCCTTTGGAGCTTAATTACTGTTCGTTATCTTTATATTTCATTCATAAAGAGAAAATTAGATATATGACAGAAAACCAAATTTAAGTAAAGACTTCTCTATACAGTTGATATAGCTCAAACAATATAGTTTAAGTATCGACGGTGGTGATGTCACAATGGGTTTAACGTGAATTTGATCAAGTCAAATATTGTGGATTTTCATATATAAAACAGTGCAAAACATGTGATAGATATGTGTAAAACATGATTGAAATTATATCCAATGGTTTGTGTTAATATATTATTTTCTTTATCCAACTCGTCCTATGTTTTATCCCCTCACAGAGGCTCGGGGATAAAAGCACATAGCTCGTCGGATAATATTACTTATAAGTTTGTTACTGACCGTCTACAGAAATAGGTCGGGTTCATCAATCTCAAAGACGAAGGCGGAGTCTATGAGATAAAAATAAATATGTATTCTCTGTCCTAACCTCTCTCAAAGATATAATGAACTTTAGATTATTTATCTTCTTTCATTTTATCTATAATAAATTGCTCAACTGAGAAACCTAAAAAAATAACATGATTAGTCGATGTATCATGAAATAGGTTGAGACTTTATTTCAAAACATTTATTTATAATATATTTTGTATTCTACTCATAAGAAATGTATCTCAAATTTAATACCAATGACTGTCTTTATTTGTAAACAAGAAACAATTTAGAAAAGAAACCTTTTATTTACCCAGGAAACATTTGGAAGTATGGTGATTTTTTTTTTTTGATTTGATAATATTTCCATATTCAACTTTAGTTAACAAGGCCCAATCTAATGGGAAATTACGAAAACGAACAGGTAAATATTTTTGAGATTTAGATGTATATGTATGCACCATGCTAAGAAAATATTAGAATGAAATTTTGTTACCTTGCCTTGATTGTAGTGGAATTACGACAATTTCAAAATATGGACCATTTTTCGTGGTTTTACGCACAATAATATGCTAAAACTATCTCATAAACAATGGATTTGACAAATTTAGAAAATCTAAATGGTGAATTGATTTGCTTTTAAACATTTTATGCAATATCCATTCCTCATTTAAAAAATAAAAAAAGAAAATTCGGAGTAGTCTTTATTGTAGTGGAAAGGGGGCATATCAAAACACAAAATTAGGACTTTAAATTTTATCTACGATACTTTTAAAGTCGCAGTGTGTTTACATAATATCAACAATTTATTTCTGTATTGTATATGTTTCTCATATTTAAATGCTTGTTACATAATGAGAGAATTGTCTCTCCATTCTTTTCTTTATTTAACATACAACGTTGTTTTATATGGAAACAGATGGTGCGGGGGTATAGAAAACAAGAAAATTACAAAGTTTGTTATTATGTAGGAAGCTAAGATATTTCTCCTTGGTTGCATTTAAAGGATTCTTTTTAATAGTCAATCTACTTCATGCATATTTAAGTTATCCACAACATTGGAAAATATTAACATTTCCAAATATTTTTCAATAAGATTCTTTTGCAAATTAGAAGACTGTTCATTTTCTCATGAACTATCATGGATGAGCTTGAATATCTCCATTGTTACGTCATAATACCGTACTTGTCATCAAAACTATAGTGGGAACTGTTTTGCTTTAAAAATGACAGTTGAATGGTGTAATTTGTGGTAACTCATCAGAAAATAATTCATCAGAAAATAATATAAGAAATGAATTTTAATTTTTGAAAGTTCATGAGGTACATGAACTACAAAACTTCACGCCGGCATATTTATCATGAAGCGCTAACGCGCTTCATGAAATTTGCCGGCGTGAAGCGTCGTTGTTCATGTCCTCATGAATCTTCAAAAATTAAATTCATTTCTTAAATAAACATTTTCAGTAAGAAAGACTACTTCTGATGTTTTAGAGGTCCGTGGTAGCTCTGCTCCTGATATATATTGTTTGAATGGACTTTTGAGCTTGAAAACTATTCATTGTCGCAATATTTCATGTGTTTACTTTTGGTTGAAGTGACTTTTCAAACTCCAAATTAAAGTAAAATAAACTGATAAATCTCTACTTAGAAATTGACAATATCTCAAAATAAATTATGTGACAAAGTTGGCTAGTATTAAAACATTTATCAAAACACAAGAATTTATAGAAATGCCAAAATGAGTGATCTTGAACATGCACAGTCCAGACCTACCACTTATGCAAGGATCGCGAAATATTTTAGCGCAATTTGACGTCATTTCAACTGTGACGTTATTGTACTGAATTGTGACAGCAAGCAAGAGTACTGTGATGCGTCTGAACGAAGCTGTGTGAAAACGTATGCGCAGACCAAGTAGATTAAGTGGAAGTACATTTGTATCCTGTTTTCTTCTATGGAAATATCTTCAGTCTTTTTTCATAATTATTTCATAATCATAAATAAATTACTTAGAGCATTAAAATGTATAAAATATCGGTAAATGAGATTATGCACATGTATTTTCATAGATAGGCATGTTGTCATTTGTGTAGTCTTGTGAGGTATATTTCATATCATTATAGTAATGTTTGTCATCTGTTACATCTGTTTGACCACATATGTAGTACATGGTTTCCTGATTTGAGACTGATTTCCTCTTGCTTTCATCTGTATGTTTCCGTATGTAATTTTTCTTTCCTCTCTTGTATACAAATCGAATTCCCATGCTAGCAAGAGTGACAACAAAAAGTATTGAACCCGCAAGGGTTATTGCTGACGGGGTCTTCAAAATCCAATTATCTGTGTAATTAAAAAAAAGGAAATTAATAACCTTTATGACTTTGAAGGCATTTCAAATTGATATAAAGATAGACAGTAAGTCAATAGAAAATATGTATTAACAGAATTAAAGAAGAAAAAATGCAGATCTTCAGTCCTACATGTAATAAATCACGAAAAATCATTTACAGGGTCATTTTTAGGGGCACTACATTCTTCACAAAATTCATGACACAGGACATTTGGACTGCTCTGAAAGGTTTTCTTAGCTAACAAGCTAATTCAGAGAATTTGTGTCCCCCGCTTATGGTAAAAAGAAGAGCATGCACAGTTCAAGCGGGGGGGGGGGGGGAGGGGGGTCACACTGCCCCCCTGTATTTGTAGAATTAATAGATGTATACATGTATATTGAAGCAAATAAAAAAAAAAAGCCAATATAGATATAAAGATTTGTTTGCTTATTCTTTAATATGTGTATAGAAGATTCTTTTTAATATACTATATACAGAATATTTATCACACTGTAATAATGATTTTATGAGTTGGTACACGCCAAACATCATAACTTTTTCATTTCACATGTTGAATAGTATCATTTAGTAAATAATAAAAAAAAAACATTAAAAAAAAAGAGAATCGTCCGGGGACTGAACCCGGACCTCTCGCTTGCTAAGCGAGCAACATACAACTAGACCACAGAGGCACTTGATTATTCAGGAAATTAAATGTAAACATTGAGTCACATATAATGTTTATATTCACATTCGATATTGTCCAAAATTTTACACAATAAATGTTGTCTAACTTAGCTTTTACTAAACAATTCTAATAAATGTAATTGGAATATGAAGTCCGCCGACAACCTGTATTATACGTAATAACTCTCAACATGGCCCTGTGCTAAAAATAGTGCCAAGCGACATTTAATACAATAAATAAATAAAAAAACGGGGCGGGACACTTTGAGAGGGGCAGGAAAGGCCGTATAAAATTTCATTGCAAAAGCTCAAAAGCTTCTTGAGATATCGCCCGGAAACGAAAGTGTTACACACAGACGGAATTTATAAATTTACGACCTTGAACTTTTACCTTTTGAAAATCAATAGGGGTCTTCCTTATGCCACAGTGAGTTGTTTTGTAAAATTTCATTGTAAAAGCTCAAAGAATTCGCGAGATATCGCGCGGAAACGAAAGTGTTAAAACAGACAGAATTTATGAATTTATTACCTTGACCTTTGACCTTTTGACCTCAAAATCAATTGGGTTCTTCCTTAGGCCATAGGGAGTTGCTATGCAAAATTTCATTGCGAAAGCTTAAAGAGTTCTTGAGATATCGCGCGAAAACAAAAGTGTTACAGACAGACAGAAATACAGACGGACGGACAGACAGACCCAAATTAATATCCCCCACTTTCAGTGAAAGCGGGGGACAAAAATTAATATCTCCCACTTTCAGTAAAAGCGGGGGACAATAACTAGTCTATATTTACGAAGGGACATATCAGAAATCAGATAATATCACAAAGTTTTTTCGCTTAAGTACATTTTTCATGTACGCTAAACCTTCCTGAATAACTATATTTTCTGACAATGTACCTGCATGCACCTCTGGAATGGTAACTGATAACAGCAAACATTTTTGTAGAGTAAATTAAACAGAAAATGATATTACTTTTCATACAAAAGGACCCGCTCCACCCAAATTCACAACCATTTCCACATGTTCCATCAATCTTCGAGCAAGGTGCGCTATTCTTGCAGTGGCCACAGTCAAATGCGCAGTTAGGCCCATATTTATGATCTTGACATTCTGAAAGACGTGTACAAAGTCATTATACCTAAATATCTTATATAAGCTTAATTGTTTTACTTTGTTCCCACAAATGTAACTTAAATTTTTGCGTTTACATATTGATTTTACTCAGAACATGCTCTTGCGTGTTGAATCAACAGGGAGACATAAACCTCAAATACAGGTGATACTGATATTGCTGCATAAATAAAGGAAAATGATTGATAAAAAGTTGAAGTCATCACTTTTTCATCATGGAGTACAGGCCCCAGGTTCATGAAACAGACTTAGACTAAAGTCAAATTTTCAATCGCTTGTAAAATGTTCATTATTTATTGAATTAATCTCTGAATTTGCAGACAACGAGACTCTTGTAAAGCAATACTGAAATCTATTTCAGTTTTGGTCTGCTTGACTTCTATAACATTTTAGTACAACATAAAGATTTTGACCTAAACTTAAGATGTTTCATGATCCCGGGGCCTGGTCTAACTTTTAAAACAATTTCTCTGTCTAGTAAAAATCAAATAATTGAACAGATATGTCTTTTTTTGGCGTTCCATTAAATATATCCGAATAACGAATAAATGAGACTGAATAGTAGTAGATAAAACGTCGTCAATATGTACAAAAAGTATGTGTCCAAACGTGTTTCAGAAATAAATTGAAAAATAAATAAAAAGGTTAAGACTTTTATTTTGAACGATCTAAATTGCATGAAAGTAGTAATGTATTTTTTATATTTCAGAATAATTTGTGGTCATTACAAAAATCATGTTTAGAGTTCAAGTTCTTGTGAAAATATTACATGAAATTGAAAGTGTACATGCATCGTTTTAACTTCAAGATCAAATCTCTTTCTTTGGAAAGCTTACTGATCATGTGCAGCATCTACGACAGAGACAAAAATGTGTTCTTTAATCTAAATATATAACAGCCAAGAAAACATCCTATGGGTCGATTGTTTGATACATGTAGTTTTGCATGTTTTAAAACGATATGCACACAAAGTCTGTATGAAAAAAATGTTATCATAATCAAGCAAGAAGTGATCCAAGTCATCATTTTTGATTTATTAAACTTTTTGATTAAAGATCTTTCCTTCTTATTTTACCATCACATTTGGGACCTTGCCAGTTTTCTACGCATCCTCGAGGACAAATCCCCGTATACTGATCACAGTAGGTTCCTGTCACACATTTTCCACATATTTTCTCACATATGATTCCATAGTGTCCAGTTACACATGCTGTAAAAAAACCCCAGCTTTTTGAAATGCCATTACTAAGGTTTTTATCAGACAAACATTTTCAATATTTGCCGATTTTTATAAAGAAAATAAGTTTCCAAGCAATATTCCATGAATTAATGTATCACTATTATTAAAAATAAGAAATAAAGAAAATATGTAGGGCTTATCCAAATCCTATATGCAGGCTTCGCTTTGCAAAACTAATTAGTAGGCATACATGTATTACCAGTAAAAAAAAATAAAAAATATTATACGGTGGGTGTGACCGTTCGGCAGGGGATGCTTACTCATCCATGGCACTTGATCCCACCAATAAATTTTGAGGTCCGTACTTGCTCTGCTTCAAATTTGTATCGATTCATTGGACTTTCGAGATTGAATACTGTTCGTTATCTTCTTATTATGTTCCCCAAACGAAGTTTGGGAACATATTGTTTTTACTCTGTTTCTTATTATTATTATTATTATTATTTTTCTTCCTGGGTACTTTTTTGTCCGTGAGTGATCTCTGAAACTACACATCCGATTGAGGTGAAACCTTTTTAGGGTTACTAGGCATGTTATGTAGATTTGCGGAACGAAGGTTATTTTGCGCGCACGCGCATGCACGTGCGTGCGCGTGCAATGCGTAAAATGACCAATATACTTGAAATAGCTGTAACTTTTATATTTTTTATGAAATGCTTTGATACTCAGAATATAAGGATATATTAAAAGTATGAACAAGATGACATGGTCAACATGCACATGCATGCACGTGCGCGCACGCGCAAAGCGTAAAATGACCAATTTACTTGATATAGTTGTAACTTTGAAACTTTTTGATGAAATGCTTTGATACTCAAAATATTTGTATGTATTTAAAGTGTAGACAAGGCGACATGATCATCATGCACATGCATGCATATGCATGCACGTGCGCGCGCGTGCAATTTGTTAAATGACCAATTTACTGAATATAGCCGTACTTTGTATATTTTTTTAATGAAAAGCTTTGATATTAAAAATATACAGATATATTAAAAGTGTAGACAAGATGATGTGGCCATCATGCACATGCATGCACATGCGCGCGCGTGCAATGTGTTTAATGACCAATATACTTAATATAGCCGTAACTTTTATATTTTTTATGAAAAGCTTTGATACTAAGAATAAACAGACATATCATAAGTGTAGACAAAATGGCATGGTCATTATGAACATGCATACAGGTGCGCGTGCGCGCAATGCTAAGATGACCAATATACTTGATATAGCCGGAACTTATATATTTTTTGATGAAATGTTTTGATACTGAGAATATAAAGATGCATTTAAAGTACAGACTGAATGATGTTGTCAACCTGCACATGCATGCACGTGCGCACGCGTGAAATGCGTTAAATGACCAATATATTTAATTGCCTTATTTAATGAAGCTTACAGGAAATAAGACACCAAAAGGGAGTTGGGGAGCGTTTGGGGAACATCTGTAACGGTCCCCGTTACAATTAATACTAGTTTCATATGTCTCTTGATACAAATCCGAGGAAATACCTGCCAGTTTAACTTTTCAAAAATTTAAGGAAAGCAAATCTATAAATTATCTTTCTAAATCAAATATACAGTTTATATTACTTTAAAATGCACTGTAATATATCGTAAAGAATACTAGCTACACGAGTGCTTTATCGAAGTATTACTTGTGTATACCTAATAAACCATGTGGATGATAATTTTCAAGTTAAAAAATGCATGCTTTTGATTTGTATTGTACAGACTCTAGCTTTTTATACAGTGAATCCCCTCAAATCAGCATGACCCCTCACCTATGCAGTGCCTAACATGGCATAATGATTACAGTCTTCATTTAAATAGTTTATATACTATTTAAACTGAAGAAAGCTTACACTCAGAATTTATTCATGTACAATAATCAATATTTTGATTTTTTTTTCGTACACAACCAGGTGAAAAATAAGATTGCCTGGTGGATATTTCCTCAGTGAATGCATATACATGTACACGATTGGCAAAGTATACTTTTGAGCAGTGGAGGTCTATATTCTATAAAAATTACTCGTACAGTAATTTCGTATCTGGATTAGAGGGATTTAATTTAAGCACAACCTAAAAATCAGGCTTTTTCATTTTTAGAAATATATATTTCTCTTTAACACGACTTTCATTGTGGACTTAAAATAATTTTAGATGGTTTTACAAAGCAATTCACGAAATTAAAATATACTTGTTGTGGTGGTAAGCCGATCCGTTTAGTATATATCGATGGTTTTTAAAAGAGGAACTAACTACATCAATTATTTTTTTCCTACTTTAGTACACGTCACCTACAGCAATCCGATGACATCATAAATGTGTTGTTACATCCATAGATGCAGGTACCATTTAATGCGTCACACAGCTGATCACGACATCTGAGATTGCAAAGCCTACAGTCTTCCCCATAGTTTTGCAATGGGCAACCTGAAAATATTTATAATTTATCATCCTAGCGAATAAGTTGAGGTCAATCAACATTGTATTTTGTGGAAGCATATCTTTTATCGTATGATACAATGATTCATGTTTGAGTGTACTACATAAGGATAAAAGTGCTCTAACATTTCTTCAATTTTCATGTTTTCTTTTGGTAAAAAAGGACCAAAAATGGCCAAATTCAATGGATCCGTCCCCGTGTGCACGTGTGGAATTTCTGACACCATACTTGGTAGTTTCGTACTTAGACGCACCTTTTGTGCCAATTTCATCCAAATCGGAGAGATGCCGTTTCCAAGATTTTTTGGTGCTTACAGAGAATGTATGTTTAGGTCTGACGAAACAATCATCGCATATTTGTTTTGTATTGTATGGTTTTTTGTTTTCTTTTTGCATCTCTTTATAATAAATTTAAAATCCTTTCAGTTATTATTCTCTTTTGATTTTAATTTTTTTTTTAAATATGAGGAAAAGATATAAACCTAATATATGAAATCAACTCAAGTGATTTCCAGTATAAAATTATATAGGAAATACAACCCCCAGAACCCTGCACATATGCATAGAGATGTACCCAAATATCATGTGAGGGAACTTCTAGATGTAGCAATATTTCAATCACAAATTCTGAGGAAAAATTATATATTTTTGAGGAATGAATCGTCTGAATTTAAAGGATTTTAGACCTATTAATTTATATTAAGAAATATATATGATTACTATATACCCATCACGAACACTTCACATATTTCAATGGTAGCAAATGCTTTTTCATGTCTTGGGCAGCTAGTGTTGACTGGAGGGTCCTTTGAATTATACAGTGTTATTCCTTGGGTCACTTTATTGACAGTTATATTCATCTCTTGGTGAAGGCAGGTAGATGGATCGTGAGTGTAAACTTTGTCTCCAGAATCTGACGCTGGGGTATAGGATGAGTCATTGAACACAAAAACAGAAAATCCTACATGTCGATTCACAGCTGGAACATTGTATAAAGATACGTTTACTTATTTTTTTTCACATCGTTAATTGAATTCTACTAGCATGTTAATGTCTCTAAATAAATGAAGAAAGTAAAAAAGAATAATTAAAATTATCCTGTAATTAACAGCAGATTATAACTAAGGAATATCACTCGTAATGACACATTTTAAAGGAAAAAAGTTCTTACTTGATCCTCGAAAAAAGATTTTTAAAAACGCTACATTGGCCATGCGTTTTAATGTAAATTTCCACCAAGCCGTACGAATATGGGGGTTAGCGAGGGTTATGCTACACGTGTCTTCACCACGATCTTCCTCCAGATATCCATCAACTGCTTTGTCGGCTAAATATATGTCTGTGTAAGATTCACTCTGTGTTGGTAGGCCTGAATACTCTGAGAGTTGACTAAGGTATTCTAATAATGATTTAAATGCATGATTATTAGACTGATTCAATATGTGATATCATATAATAAAATACATAACATAAAACGTTTTGTATTCCCTGTTCATTCTTTAATTTAAACTAAAGCATTAAAATAAATACAACAAACCTGATTAGATATTAGCACAATATTAAAAACTGCCAAGGAAAGTATAAAGCATAAAATATATATAGATAGCATTCTTTTCCTATGTTGCCTTTTCTACATAAACGCTCGATAAAAAAATGGTCTGCACTCTTGAATGAATAAATTCTGAGAGAAAATAAGACGTTCAAATCAAATTTTTGATTTATTCTTAGAAGAATATAATTTCAGATATAACAAAAAGAGACTTCTCTTCATCACAATAGGTAAGAATATTTTGAATATTCTACATATGGAGAAATGCATTGAAAACAATTTAAATCTTTAATATATTTTTTTTTTTTTGGAATCCAGAGAACATGGATATATGGCTTATAGAACAAATAAGAAATATTAAAAAAATAATTTTAGATAAATTAAAACATTTAAATTTTGTACATTTTTACCTTTAAATTGACTTCAAAGAAGTTAAAATTTACGATCTAAATTCTTAACTCTTCTATTTGACGTGATTTGTTCCAAAAGATTACCGAAGCATACTGTATCAACAGCAAAGAAAACTACAGGAAACTTTGCCATTAAGAATGCGTCCATCTTTCCTCGGTATTCTACTTCCCTACAATTTGAAGAATTTCGTTAGAATTAAGACAATTAAAAAAGAAAGAAAGAAAGAAAATTGAAAAAAATTATTATCTTCAACTCCCCTAAAGACACACTTTAAAAAATAACACATAATCGACATAACAAAGTAATATGAATAGCTTCATCACCTCCAAAACAAAATCTAAATAAGGTCCTGCACGTTTGCGCTTTTGGTTCAATTATCAATTATCTATTGTTCAAATCTGTTATATAAATATGTAGAAAAGGATATATTTGAAGTTATTGATACGAAGGATCTTCCGATGAAACATCTCCTTGACCTGTACTATGATACTTGTATAATATATTTCAATTTTATTTTTGTTATTCTGATGACCTTTTGAGGAAAATATCACTCCATCATGCAGAAAGGTTAAAATTAAATACACTTTCAAAAATTATATATAGTCAAAATAAAATACAACTTCCTCGTTTCTCTTTAATTTCCTAGTTTCGCATTTTTGTCTTTGATTTCCTTGTTTTCACTTAGACAAAGTTTCCTTTTTTTTATTTTGAGATATAGTTGGTTATCCAAAATTAAAATCATGTTTTCACTTTAATCAGGGTCAATTGAATCGTGTACATCTTGGAGTGCAATTAACATCATAGAGCTTGATCTTCGCTTAAGGTCCAAAATCCAATATAGTCTAGTACAAAACTCTGGTCCAGTCTTTATTATGACTGTAATATATTATCATTTAAAACTGTAAAAGATGTTCTTATTTTATTGCATAGTAAATAATACGTTTGGCATATTTAGTTTGCATAAAAGGGTATTTTTGTTAAAGTCAGCTCATTTTTTTTTTCATTTTAAAAAACGATAAGAATCGTCTACATTAGGGTGTAAAGGAGAGACATCTAGCAAATGAAAGAAGTCTATATGTTTCCTATTTTTAACGAATTAAATCCGTTAATGATGCTTTACAACCCTAGCGAAGCAATGGGCAATAATTGATAGGTAAATTAAATGCAAAGATACCGAACTGTAATCATGCTCAAAGTCTAATCAGACAATACAAATTGTGAGAAAAGCAATTAAAACGGACCTCTGAAAACAGCGGTGGGATCAATTGCCATGGAGGAGTGAACATACCCTGTGTACCGGTCAGTCCCGCCGTGTGCTCTTTTTTATGATGGGGTTAACGAATAAAAAAGTGTTATTTAACATGTCATTTTTAAACCTGCCTTCTAGGGTTCTACATGTTGGACTGCAGTTAACATCAAAGAGGCTGATTTCTGCTCCAGGTCAGGAATCCAACAAATCCTGATCCAAAAGTGTAATCCAAAGATTTCAGTGAGAATGTAAATTATGAATTCATAAGTAAAGGATGTTTTATTCATTCATATGTATGATTAGATAGGCATTACAATCTTCGGTCTATGGAACGAGCTCTACCGACTTAACTATCGGAATCATTGATATAGAGCAATTTTTACATAGAAAAAGAATAATTTTGACTATGTATACCTATCAAGAAGAAAGAAAAATCTAGGGAAGTGGAGCCCGATGTACTTTTCCCTCAATACTCCTTCGAATTTGAAAAATCGGTGGACGAAGAAATTCTACAACGATGTATAAATGTTTCATTTCGAATAATGTAATGTCTATCACATAAAGCGCTCAGTTAAAGGGTTTTTTAAAGTTTAATTTTGCTCTTTCATTCTTAGCTCTTTGACTGGATCTAATTAGATCATGTGTTTAAGCCAAAATGCTTGTGATGTCAAAATCAGTATAACGTAACAAAGCCTTGAATATGGAACTATTAAGAAACGGAAACATAGATTTTTTTTCAGAAATTGATAAAAATGATAACAATAATGAAACAAATGTGGCCTTTTTGACGGTACATCACTATGAAGGAAAAAGTCTCCACTGAAGCAAACAAAGTTAAATTTCTTTTTGCTGTCTGAACAAAAAGAACCCGACTATAGATCAAATCATAATATAATTTCTCTTTCCTAGAGGACTCTCACACCTCTTTTGGATACAGTGTCATGCCCTTTGTTGTATTTTTAATTCTCACTTTGTTTAAGATAGATATGCTATCACAGGTCTACAATAGTTTAAACACAATCAATTGCCTGTTCCTGCATATTAGTTTTAAAGAACCGGGTGTATATAATGGCATTATTAAAATGAACCACAACTAAACATAGATTTATAGTTTTCTCTGATATTAACATTTGTAATTTTAATCATATTGAAAGTGTACCTGCTGTTATTCTTTACTGATAAAAAGGAACAAGGAATGAGTTATAATTTTTCCTAGTTGTACACATGAAAATCAATATACCGGTAAATAGATTTTGTAAAAATCAATATATTCCGGTGACATGAGATTACCAACGTCAGTTTCGAATTAAGTTCATTAAAAAAAACACTATGTTCTTTTGACGTCATAACTAAAAAAAATCATATATTTAAAATATCAAACATTTTTGCTTTTGAGTAACACATATTTTTTTAGAAGGGAAAAAATAGGAATTAAGCTTTATTTTCATATTCCCTTTAGAGAAGATGTATATATTATGAAGTTTTCAATAAATTACATAATAACTTTTCAAAAGGGTTTGCGATGTACATCACCAGGGTTTCTACAATCGCAATAGATTGATTGTTTAATTCCCATTCGAGAATTTTTCACTCATATAAAGACGTCACCGTATGCCGGTGAAGGGCCTTTCATTTAGACCTTTACTCGGCAATCAGGGTCACTGAGCAGTAAGGTTTCTTTATCATGCCAACGCTTACCGTGACACGGAACCTTGGTTTTTAAGGTCTCATCCGAAAGACCCGTGACTTTCACTTCTAGTGCTGGGTGCTTGTCGAAGGAATAGTCACTACCTATGTTTACGTTTTAGGTTTGACGCAGCGCGGCGATCGAGAATCGAACCCGGGCCTCCCGATCACGAAGCGAGCGCCCTACCACTAGGCTACCATGACATGTCAATTCCAATAGAAATAGCACAGATACGAAAAGGAAGACCCGTGTTTACATTTGTGATGCCTAGAAAGGGAAATATCATTGTGACGCCATAATAAATGAAATATCAATACTGAAGTACAAAATTTCACATGATAATGCTTAGGTAAAAACTTCATACATGTATTTTAAACATTATTGATTAAAACATGTGAACTGTTTTATATCACTACTGATAAGTAATTAGAAACCGATCTTACCATATTACAAACGGCATCACTAGCCTTGACTTGGTGAGTTTCAAGTGACCTAGAGAAATATCATTGATTTGATAATTATAGTATAAGGTCGTCCTTCCTTTTAAGATATTAGCAATAAAACGGAAAATATAAACGTTTTTAAAAATTGCTTAGATAATCTTTCTAGACGTCAAAAAGCTTCACAGTGACAGAGAAGCATAGGGAAATAGAATACAATAAACATATTCGCGATTTGCCTCAAATGTACAAGGCCATACACTTTACTGTTTGAGCTATATATATATATATATATATATATATATATATATATATATATATATATATATATATATATATATATATATATATATATATAATGCGCTGCAGCATGATTCTGGTCTGTTGATTCTTATAATCAAATTTATTGCAGTGTTAGAAGAAATTGAAAATACTTTGCTAGTGCACGTAATGACGGCGATATAACGAAGACTTTTGTAACTGCACAACCCTGCTGCTTTGAAGTTGCAGATGTGAAAATCTTACTTTTTTTTATTTAATTTTATACCAAAAACCTCCTATTGCGCTTACACATGACATTTTCTATATCGAGCCTTAGAATTCTATTTTATCAAAGCCAAATGATGCACAGCTGATACTTGGAATATAATTATTACTTATTACTTAGTTGACACACTTGTTTAATGTGTGATTTATGTAATTTTAATGATAATGAGGGTGAATTTAATTTTTTTTATTCATTTGTCCAGTTTTTCAATATTTAATAGACAAGTTTATCAAACACTACTACTCCCGAAGACGAAGTGTCTCTAAACTAATACAACTATTTTTTTTAACAAATATCAAAGATGTAAATCATTAGGAAATATATATACCATTCTAATAAATTACGATTAGAATGCTTAAAACAATCAGCTATATTATAGTATGTAAATAACACAAGTTTGTAAGTGTAATACATGTTATTGTACTATGTATGTAATTGATAAGTATACAATATTGTACTGTAATGCTTATCGGATGTACGTCCCACGGAATAAAGAACTGAACTGAACTGAATGTGCATGAAAATGACTATATTAGACAAAAGAAATGCACCCATACTCTCAAAAAAGAGTAATTTTTATTTATTCTTGACGTCTTCTTCAAAATTAAACCGGTAAAAGTCTATAAATGGGTATCCGTTTTTCTTTCAAATGGTTTAAATAACATGCCGTGAAAATGCTTCATGTTCTTGAAAATTTAACGACAGCTTTAATAAACTAGAGAAAAGTATGTCTAAATTTATAAATAAATCATAAAGAACTAGCACAAAAAATAGTTTAAACGGATGTGCGATATCTGTTCCTCAAAACACACTGCTCAACGAAATTATAGTTTGCTTGGATTCATTGCAGTGAAATGGCTGCTTTGAATAAAGCAAATGACTGGGGAACACCCATTCAAGATGAATAGATAAGATTGGATAATTAGACCCGAAGTTTAAATTAAAAAATTCTGACAAAAATATCACATATAATGTGTGTATGTAAACAATATATGTAGAAATGTTAACACATTTGATACAATTGAACAAATATCTCGAGTATGTAGGTCAGAAAGATTTGTATCTGTCCTTGAAATATCATCCTTTGAGGATGTTTATTTGCTACGATATGTCTCTCTTCAGCTGTTTACAGACTGCGCTATTATGAAACACACTTTGAACCATCGGAAAAAGATACTTCATCTGATAGACACCAAATGTATTATCATGTTTTCTTTAGCAATACTATTTTAATGAGCAAGTCACAAGCAACGTAAAACAAATTTCATGTTCTAGTGCACGAGGGATTATCAAAAAGTTCGTGGACTAGCGCCATAAAATTAAAACCGCTATAGGTACATAAATGAATTTTAATACATTTAGTTGGCATTATCTTTTCCGTGGAGTAAACCACAAATCCATAGTTTTATTTTTTGATAAATTGTTAATGTTTTTTTAAGCAATAGTATGTCCAGGCGGCGCGACCTCGAACATGACGTTTTTTTTTTTCTACCTGAGTGTAACTGAAAAAAAAACCTCTTTTAACATAAATCAATCCCGTTTATTCAGGCATGTGGTATGACACAATTGTTCCGTAAAATTTGCAATTTTTACCTCATTCTGTAAGTTCTATTCAATTTTATCGTAAATTTTATATGGAGTGTCCAAACAAGTAAGGACTTGAAAATGACGTCAAAGTGGGGGGGGGGGGGCTTTTTCCAACATTCTATAACGTTTTGCCGCTGGAAAAACTGACATAGCCTTAGGAAATGTTTAAAAGGACTACAGAGAAATAAAATCCATCCAGAGTACTAGTTTTAAACGCCGAAAAAAAAATTCAGGGAGATGAGAGATGCAGAGTTTATGTCGAATTGTAGTCGATGTTTAAGTCAGTCACGTCGAAAAGTGACGTTGATCATGTGTGGTAGATATTGAACTCCGACAAGCAAAATATGCTGGCATGATCATGTGAGGGTCTTTCCATGTGTATAATTCCATTTACAATATTATATGCATTTTAAGCCGCTGTTCATGACATTGTAAAGCCATATAAACAAGACAGGTTTAAGTCTTTACTTAACTCCAGGGAATCCCATCAAGATAAATGTATGAGGTATAGGGAGCGGACATTGAGAAACAATGATGTCGTCGAACGTGATGAAACTAAATGGCGACACCGCCAGTTGATCAAATAATGTCTTTTTATTCTATAATAATTTGGCATATTATCAAAGTATCGAGGTAGAATTTTCAACATTTCTTAAACTTTTCTTGTTTTATGTTCCTTATAAATTTTGTAAGCACAGACTTCATAGTATTAATTTTATAGCATCAGTCCACAACCTTTTTGATAACCCCTCGTATGATGTAATGGATAACTCAAAGTATCAAAGATAGACAAATGATAAATAAAAAAAACAAAAAAAACAAAACAAAACAAAACAAAAAAAAAACAACAACAACAACAACAACAACAAAAAAAAAAAAAAAGAAAAAAGAAAAAAAATAATTAGGTGGTATGTAAAACAAGACAATTGATAGAAAACCATGCCGCTGAAACAACATATTTCAAATATGTTTATTTGTTCTGCTTTGACCAATCTTGGACAGATCTTTCATGTAGTTATGCATATTATCAATAACTCTTCAGATGTTGCACGAGTTCTTCAATTTACAACTTAAAAATTAAACTATAATTATAACATTTTTGAGAATGATACTATAAAACATTTGTGAATTACCAGTAACCTCTGATAATGCGCTACATGTTCTGCAGTCTTTGTAACCTAAGATATAAAATATTATGTGTTTGCATAAGGTTTCTTTTCACAAAAGATACAAGCGATTAATTTAAATCATCTTAAGGACAAAAAACTCCAATGAACAATACCTCCCTTCTTCTGATTAAAGATATTTTATTTCATTATGAAGCAAACCATGATGGAAATATTTGTAACTACGCATTGGTGGATTGTTGTAAGGCTTTCTCACACCTTACTTGCCTTGCCAGAAAAACTCCCAACATGTTGACATTTCAGTATAGATACTGATAGATCTTGTTGTCAATGGATGCAAAAGAAATTATTTTAAAATAATCAAAATAAAACTGTTCAGTGTATGGTAAAGAAATATGTACATGTACAATTTCAAGTCCGAGAGTAGAAAAAAAATCCTGTAACGAAAATGAACATAAAACCATTATAAACAGAAAATTAATTACGCTTGTACTTTCAAGTAATATGTGATCAGTTTGCTTTACTAAATCAAGAAAGACAGGGTTTCATAAACTCTGCATTAAGGAGAATGTTAATATATTCTTTGCATAGGGTTATCACTTTTTTGCACCTCAAAAATTAACATATATTCCTTCAGACGAAACTGAGCCGCAAAGTAATTGATAACACTTCCTGTAATCCTCCTAAAAAGAATAAAAATCAACATCATTTGGGAATTAAGCTTATCATTATTAACTAATTCTCGTAGTTTATCATTCCAAATAACCGTCACCGTTAGACATTGTTATGGGATAAAAAGGCTACCATTGATAATGACGGGGACTAGTTAACAAGATGTTTACTAATTATAGGATATCATCAACGATGACAGGACATAAATTGTGTCATGGAAAATTAAATACCTCTGATAGGATGTCATCTTTAGTGTTAGAAAACTGAGAATTTGTTGAAAAAATGCTATTATTGGATATCATTTGGAATTGATTCGATTCTAGAAAGTTCATTTTTTAAAATTTAAATATAATAGAAATACAACCTTGAAAGAAAAGGGTAACTGGTTACGCTTTTCCTCTACACTTACAAACGTTGTAATGACTTCTGGTCTCCTAGTCTGTATCTGACGGACTCTTGTAAATATGTCCACTTCTCCGTCTATTCGAAGTTGTTGAAGGGCGTTATATAAAACGCAGAATATTCCTGGTGAACCGGCACCATTACTTTTAAATGAACACAACGTTATAAAATTGCATTATTTTGGCAGACATTTTATGCTTTGAAAATAAACGAAAATGCCAGAAAGAATACTCAAAGGAGACTCCATAACATAACAAAGGTATTGGCACAACATCTTTCTAAATTTATTTCGTTATAATTTTATGATAATTTTAAAATTTCAAGGAAATTTTCTTATCGATCTTACGAAAGATAACTTTAATTGGTATATATACAATTATAAAAAGATGACAGACTTTTGTGACTAGT
Source organism: Saccostrea echinata (assembly GCF_033153115.1). Taxonomy (NCBI): domain Eukaryota; kingdom Metazoa; phylum Mollusca; class Bivalvia; order Ostreida; family Ostreidae; genus Saccostrea; species Saccostrea echinata. The sequence goes on from NW_026889766.1 coordinate 1,192,565, forward strand.
GTAAAATAAACAGTTTTCTCAACATTTCTTACACTTATAAAAAGATGTCAAGGAAACAAAAGGAAAACATCTTTTTTTTTTCATTGATAATTCAGAAATATGCATGTTTATTTAATATGTTCCTTGAATATTGCCTCGTTTATCTCTTATTCAAGCCATTTTGTTGTTAACTGGAGTAATAAATACAATTTACTTCAAAACTAGTTAGATCCTGGATTAAGAAATAAAAAAATAACTAAAAAGTCCTGCGATTCAAAAAAATGAAAAAAAAAAAAAATACACTAGTAAACTGGTTCGTGATTAATCAATAATGTAAGGATCAATAAAACAATATTTAAGTATTTTTTGCAATTTAAGTTAATGATTTCAAGACGTATAAATATAATCCTGACAATATAATATCTTTCTTTATTGCGTTACATTAAACGTAACACCTTTCCAATCACTATTTACGCAGGTTATGTATTATATTTGCATGTTGCAACTGTTATTTTAGGTATGATAAAACAAAGAAATAATTTTAGTGTTTCAAAAGTGTCTTTTCAACTGTTAAGGGGAAAAAAATAAAGTTCGGGGGTTATATTATTGTGCTTTTGTCGAAATGCTTGGATTTGATTAATCTTACCAATCACATCATATGTATTCAATTGGTCAAAATAAGTGAAATTTGTATACTGTATGTGTTTAAAACGATTTTCTTTAATCGAATTTGCTAAGGATATTAATCAGATTTGTTTACTCTTACTTGCTTATAAAAAGAGAATTTGATGTTTTTTTCTTTCTCTAGAAGCATCTTTGCGCATTTCAGTAAAGCGTCATCATTTCCCGATGGTAATTGGAAGAAGTCGATGTACGATTTGTAATCCTTGTTTCAAAAATATATGAAACTTATGTTTAATATGAATTAATGATGCAAAGAGTATCTTATTTTTTAAAACGAAATTAACATAAATGTAAGAACAGATTTACTGAGGTAAAAAAATGCAGTTTTTTGCTGTAAATCGCCTTACGTTTGTTGATATAAGAATACGATCTTGCTGGATGCCGTCAATGTCAAACCCTGTATTCTTACATGTGGCAGTTATGGTAAAAGGTTCGCAATGTAGCGGTTCGCCTTTCTTGGGCAGCCAGTTAGCTCCCTTGTTTACATCAAAAAATATTATACATGCTACTTTTTAATCTCTAAAATTAAGAAGTTGGAAAAAAGTGATTTTAATGTTACAGATAGATTAAAATAAATTTTAGGGAAAAAATGCGGAAACCCTGGAAAATTGAAAAGGTCGTAATTCCGCCAAAAATCATTGAAGCGGAACGAAGTGCAAACTTGATCTGTAACTCATCAAGATACACTAACATACCAAAAATCAGCTCAATATCTGTTAGCGTTTAGAAAAAAAGTGTGGAAAACCAAGTAGGACAGACTGACAGACAGACAGAGGGACAGACAGACAGACAGACGGACAAACGGACGGACAGACTCAGACGAAACCTATAGTCCCCTCCGGTTTCACCGGTAGGGGACTAACAAATTCAAAACATCAACAATTTATTGATGAACCATGTGGGTTTAGTTCGTACACGTTGGTCACTTGCCTAACCTGAAACTCCTTGTTCAGTTTTTGCTGATTAAAAGGTGAAGTTTCTTCAGAAGAGTGTGCACTTTTCTTTGAATGTCACGTTCAGATATCACAGTCTCTATATCTTGAAATCCACAGAGTAAGGCTCTATGCAGAAACACATACTGCTCCTAACAAAACATAAAGGTTCTCTAATGGTTCAAGGACGATAAATTTCGGAAATGTAAAATATAGAACAAATAGAAAAATCCATAATTTTTTTTTAATATATCATGTTAAAAAACAACAACCAACCAATCAAACAAACATATAAAGCAGGGATGGGGTCAATTACTTTAAAAAGTAATTAATTAAATTACAATTACTTTGACTTTTTCTTCAATTAAATTACAATTAAATTACAGGCATTCTAAGACATGTAATTAATTAAATTACAATTAATTTGCAAAAGTAATTAATTAAATTACAAATTACATTTTTAATTTTTTGAAAATTTTTATAATCCTTGTCAGTGAATATACAGAACATCATTTATTTGTATATAAGCTCAGCCTCTGCACAAACAGTACAAGAAATAATATGCTATAGGCATTGTGTATCGTTCTGGTTTAATTTATAACATTTATTAACAAAACAGTAAGAATCTCCTTAAAGAACTAACCGAGATCAGTTTGATGCAGTTTCCACCACACAAAACCTACATGTACACAAATAGCATGGCTCCTGATATATATGATTAAAAGTGAGTATTTTAATAGAGTGAAATGAGTCGCAACTGTAACCCCTCAAATTAAATATTTCCTTTGAAGGTAACCTGAACATCCTAAATTGCTATTTATGTTGAACAATTTTACTTCATAAATCAGAATTGTACAGATAGAAAATTCATTCATAAAAATCTGTTTAGATGTTAAAATAATTATCAAATTGAAAGTTTTTTTTCTAAAGCTAGCGGAGCATTTTAAATTGAAATAATTATCTTCATTGGTTTTGTCTTCTAAATCATGGAATGAATATCTCTTTAGAGGAGTTGATTTGTTTTGATTGCAATTTAAAGCTGTGATCTGGAGGGCAATTATCTCTTCCCAACAAGAGAGAACTTAATTAATGACACACACCTTCTTTTTCTTTATTATTGATCAAACAACAAAGATTGAAATATAATAAATGTGTGTTTCATAGCTGAATAGACCTAAGATAGGTGGTTCAAAATTCATATTTATAAACATAGATCAAAAAATTCAAAATTTACATAATGATTAGAAAGAAACTAGTTTATTATTATCAAGCCAATCATTTGATTATTTTTTTTTGAAAGCATTAACCTAAGATTTTGTATAATTGAAGGATTGAGGATATGTTGAACAATGAAATAAAAACCAGTAAAATGGGGAGGTAGTGGTGACGATATATCATGAATATGTATTATATAAAGTAATTAATTAAATTACAATTACAAGTAATTGAAAAAATGTTCAATTACAAAATACTTCCAATTACTTCAAAAAATGTAATTAATTACAGTCAATTACAATTACTTTTTTCAATTACCCCATCCCTGATATAAAGTAATCTTACCACACTGTTTGAACCATGTTCATACGGTCCTCTCTCATTTGCTTCACGAACTCAAAAACATTGATCCGCCCCGTTTCTCTCCCTTGTTGGAGTAACACATTCAGACCGATATATGTCCCCGTTCTCCCCACCCCGGCACTGAAAAGGTAAAGTTCATGTAATTGATTGTTATGTATTCCGATAATAATCAATATGTATGTAGTATCTTTATTATGTTCCAATCGTGATTTCCATTAGAAAATGTGCAAAAGCACGAAACTGAAATCTGCATATCAAGAAATCTTTTTGTCCAAATTCCAAGAATTTCATGAGAATCAAATTTTCCTGCAAACATCAATAATAGTGAATAAATTTACTAATTTAATAAAATTAAACAGATCACTGCAGACTTACATTTATAGCAGGACAGATCTATATCAGATACTTTATTAAATGGAATTATTTTTGAAAATAACGAATTGGCTGAGCTTTGAACTTTTGGCCTAAAAATATTTAAATAGATACATTGCATCACTTTTCGGTACGTATTTATGAATTACGTGTATTCGTTTTAAATAGATTGTTCATTATAAAAGATCCAATTGCAATAATTAAAATCAGTCTTCCTTACTGTTTCACTCTTGACAATAGTTATATCAAAGATTTTTTAAAACTATATTTTAGTAAGTTTGTTTGTTTGTTTGTTTTTGTTTTTTACACATACAGGATAATTCAAAATTGTAAAGAACATCGGGGGTCAGTAGGCATATTACTAAAGCAACAGAAGAATAAACTTAACCATTTTGCGTTGAAATTGTACCTTTTATATTTATTACTTTAACCTCAATTACTAGCCAAGGTAGCCTAGTGGTAGGGCGTTTGCTTCGTGATTAGGAAGAAGAGGGTTCGATTCTCGTTCAGCGCGCTAAAGCTAAGACGGAAACGAAGATAACGACTGTTCCTTCGACAAGCGCCCGACATAAGAAGTGAACGTTACGGGACTTTCGGATGAGACCTTAAAAACGAGGTCCTGTGTCACGGTAAGCGTTGAAAAGATAAGGATTCCTCGCTACTTACCTTCCCTGAGTGCAAAGTATAGGTCAAAATCTAAAACCCTTGTTGATTTTTACAATATATCTACATTTTTTGGCAAAGTATGTTAAAAAATATGTAAAGGTTCTAAAATATCATATGAAACCTGTATAGCATATAATAACATGACATATTTCGTGATAAATATATAAAGGTCCAAAGTTCCTCCAAACTGAGTAAAATCTGAATAAGAATCTGTATATTTTCTTCTAAATACCTTTCCACCACAACAAGTTGTCCCCCATGAATATTATTTCTTGCTAACTTTGATTTCATTAATTTTAATTTAATGTTGTACAATTTTCATTGTATAATTCAAATATCTTATTAATATTAAATTGAAAAATGATAGTTTTATGTCAGAGGTTCTGATCAAAATGTTTTACTTTCTACTTTTCTACAAGAAAGTATTATTTAATCACCAACCTGCAATGGACCAGTAAAGGAGAACCAGGTTCATATCTATTGTTCACAGCTCTTTGGAACTGTACAAGTCCTATCTCTTCTGGATTGTTCACAGCTCTGTGGAACTGTACAAGTCCTATCTCTTCTGGAGTGCCATGGTCAGGCCAAGCCGTGTAATGGAACTGGGTGATTGTCCTTGAGGTTTTTGACTAATATAAAAAAAATATGATATAATGTTAATATTTTTACACATATCAGCTATGATATGCATTCTTTTGAATTTTCCAAATGTTAAAAAAAATCTGATTACGAAATTTGCAGATCTACATTGCTTCGTAGCGCAATGAATTCATTCTCTAAATATGTAAGCTATGTGAAAACGTAAGCTATGTAAAAAAAAAAAAAAACAACATACATCTTGTCTCTGTATTGAGAACTGTCGAACCGTATAGAAAGCATAATTAGTTCCTTCCAACAAAGAAACTTAACATGGAAGGATTTTCAAAGGGTGGTCCTTATTTGGCCAATACTGCATGCATTTCTTCTAAACAAAGATTAAAAAGTGAGAATATGACATGCTTTCAAATTAAAAAAAATAATAAAAAATGAAAATAATTTTCAAGCATAAGAAAATAGTAATGCAGCACAGAAATCAAACAAGAAAATAAAAAAAAATAAACCCAAAAACAAACAGGCAGAAAACCATCCAATTTCAGCTTTTGGCATACCTTTCCATTCTCTACAAGATTTGCCAGAAAAAGAACACATTCAATATTTTCCTGGCATATTATTCTCCAAAAGTCTGTTATGGTATTCTTTTGTGAACCTGTACGCAAATTTTGAAAAAAAAATCTTTTGTATAGGATCAACATGTTAAATACATGTTAAAAACTATTGTATGATTTATTTAAAACAAGTTTGGTGGGATAGCAGATAATCATTTAATTACAAAAAATATTTTTAAAGAATCCCAACCTTGTGTTACAATGAAGCGCCGTTCCCCGTTTAAATCCTGAAAAGATATGGTTCAAATACAGTCTGACAAAACATTTAAAAAAAAATAAATTCATACGATTACTCAAAAGAAAAAAAAATATTACTCTGACATAGTTTGCATTTATATAATAATTGTCATCTTTCTGCCATTTCTCTCTAAGAATTACTCTGGAATGTTCATCTGAAATAGAAGAAAACTTCGTATTTAAATCCTTCCTTTTTTCAAAATAATAATTCATTAAAAGACCGAAGGAAAGAAACTGAATGGGATAAACATTCTTACACGGAAATGTCGTTTTGAATCGGTTCTTTGTGATGTTGTCTTTTTTCTGAGCAGTTTGGCATTTATTTTCATCTTCCGATGGAAGTCTCTGACATGTGTTTTGAAAAGAAAAGAAAATTATTCTTCAAAATCAAACTTTAATTCGACATTTAGATATATCGATTATACTTTTTTTTATCAGTTAACATTTCATTCATACGTTAACTCGAAATAACCCAGTGAGCTCGAAAAAAGAAACGACACCAGAGAGTCTGCCACATCTGCTTCAGATTGGTATTTTTAATGGCTATATATGGTAATCGGCAGCTAACTGATAACCTAATGACAAAAAAGATGTTTTCAGCTTTTCCATCTTCAACTTTATTTGTATAGTAATATTCCACTATCATCTGTATACAGTGTTTATGTCTCTTCAAAGGTGCATGCTTTTAGTACGATCAATTTTTAAACTTAAAAAGTAAGGCGAGTAAAAAATAAGTTGACTTTACAGGGATTTTAAAATCTTGTTTGAAGTCAACATTTTGAAATTTCTATGTACCTTATAAGTCTCTTATTTGCAAATACAATCTATTAAATCTATTATTGTGTCGTATTTTGACTGACATGTTTTATGCCACTTGTTAGTTCATTGTTTTTATACTAAAATAACTACGGATTATTCTGCCGACCAGATCAATACATGAGGTTCAAAGCGGGTGTGGCCGGTCGACAGGGGATGCTAACTTCTCCTTTGTACGTGATTCTACCTCTGGATATTCCAGTGGTCCTTGTTTTATGCCCTGTTCACTAATTTCTGCTGTTTTAAAGATTTTAGCGATGAATCACTGTTTGTTATCTCAAACGTGTGCAGTGTAATTGAACACCATTAACTTTATATAAGGAATACATCTCATTTACGTTCAAAATCAATTATTCAAAAATGCATATTACAAAAAATTAAATTAAAGGAAGTTTTGCAACAGAAAGACCACCTAAACTTTTCTGAGTTCATGCATATAATGAATTAGATGCTGATCTAATGATATGAAATACTGAATTGTTTTACCATGATATACTGAGCTGTAAACATATGAAACGAAACTAACCTGTGTTGACCTTAGATAGATGCAATAATCCGTTATGACCTGTGATCCAGTTATTGTGAGATACTGAATCCTAAGATACTGATGTGCTTTGAAGTGACATGTCCTCTTCACAGATTTGTATTGCTTAAAGATTTTTTGAGATCGATCACTGTTCATTACCTTTTTCATACATTAATGCACCCTGAATGAGATACTCACTGGTATTGACCTAAAACTGACATGCATTGCCATGAAAAAAGATATACTGACATGTAATGTCATAATATACTTGTAATATACATGTAATAATATGAGATTCTGACCTGTTATAGCATAACATGATATGAGATGTTAACCTATATTGGCCTGTTATGATCAGAAGTACTGATACTATAGATATACTAATGACATATTACCGGTAATGACTTGAGATTCTGACCTGTAATAAAATTAGATGCTGATCGGTAACGACATGAAGTAGTGACATGAGATACTGACCTTTGATGACATTAGTTATGACCTATTAGCTATTTACCTATAATGACATGAAGTTCTCAGTTCGTCTTACAATCGTATAAGTATTAAATGTGGAGACTAAAGAATGACAAAGGCAATTGAAATATGGTACATGCAAAAAGGATGAGGCATGAGGTACGGGAATTAAAATCTATAAGCTAGTATAGTATATTCACTGTTATTGTAACATTGTTCATTGATTTTGGTAATTAAAATCATTAATTCATTTGGTACTTACATGTATTAAAAGTCTTTCATTTGCCTTAGAAAAGTAAAAAAAAGTATATTTGAGAGGACGAAGGTTCGTTTTACCTTATATTCCAAAAAGAAAGGGGATTTTTCTCCCGCACTTTTTGTTGAAATCGAGCTCTGTAGATCATCAATTTTGATGTCGCTGCTTATTTGATTCGTGTTGTAATATACACAATCACCAGAAAAGTCAAGACTCGCTAATTGCTCTTCAAGTGATGGTTGTGGCGAAGGACCTTTTAATAATTAATAAAAAAAATCACAATAAATCTAAATATATGAGTACTTTATTGTGCACATGCAAATGTTCCAGGGTTGGCAAAAAACCGGGAAATACTCGTATTTCCCAGGACAGTGGGAAATACTGGTAATCCCCGGGATTTACTGGTGTTTCCCGGGAAATACTGGGAAATAAGAAATAACCTATGTATTTCATAATTTTAATCATATTTGTCAGGGTATAGACACCTTATTGGCTAAAATATCTACCCGGTATCTCTGTTCCTGATTCAAAATAGTTTGGTTTCCAAGTAATTCATTTTACATAATTATATGCATATGACACTATTTTCATATTCCAGTCATGAGTGTTATGTGTTTCATGCTTGAGTCTGATGTAGTCTTTAAAGGTCCCAAAGATCCTAGTTGGGGTTTTTATGTAACTAATGAAGGATCTAAGAAAACTAAGAAAATTACTACATGTAGAGTATGGTGTAAATATCATACATAAGAAGAAGCCTTTCAGTTCTACTCAAAGTAATTATCTCTCAAAATAGGAGCATAAAACTGTCCAGAGCAATTTGTTAAAACAACATGATTGATTGTAATAACTAAGGTGTTTATAGAAGGATTGAAGCAAGTTTATTTTGTTCTTGTATTTATAATTAATAAACTTAATAATTTTACAAAACTGAAAAGAAACTTGAATTTAAACAACTTCAGTTCTGTTCTTAATATACTGCCAGGGAAACATGTACTGCTACAGAATGCTTATGGGTAGGGGACCTGGAGTAGTGATACACTCTGAATATGTAAAATTGCAGTTTGAGACACATTCAATATTATTCATCTGTTTTTACATTTATTTTATTTCTGAATTTTGCATAAGATTGAATGAATTAAAGAAATAAAAAAACTTCAATTTTGTATTTCCCAGTATTTCCCACTTTAAAGTAAATTTGTAGTATTTCCCGGGACGGGAAATACCGGTATTGACCACTGGTAATTCCCACCACTGGTATTTCCCGGCCAACCCTGAAATATTCTGAGTAAAACATGAAAGAATTTTCATTTTTTTTTCAATGATTTCTGTCGTAACTATAGATAGCTTACTCATGTTTGACAATTTATAATTTCTTATTGATAATTACCATTAATATTTGAAGGATCTCTATTATGGAAACGATCAGATGTATTTCGCAGCTGTTGATAAAATTCCTTCCTTCCTGAATGTTGAAAGATAACATCCTTTGTCTTGAAATATTGTTTAAAATATAATTTTAATTCAAACATTTCTCGATCTCGGTGGTTATTCGGAAACATCCAAGAAAACATGCACTCTAATCATCAAAAGAGCAATAAAAATAACAATTAAAACGACTGAAAGAAAAGCTGACCTGTATTTTAAAAAAAAAAAAACGTCAAAAATTTTAGTTATTGCTCCATATAATCTTAAGGAGTAGAATTATATGCAAAATTAAAAAAAAACCAAACAATATGCGGTAAACGCATATATTTGCCCCCATAAAAGGCAAGTTTTGAAAATTCCTTGTCAATGAAATGTACACAATTATCGTGTAAAAATTCTGAATTGACAGACCTCATTAGAGTCTGGAAGTAGATTATCGTCAAGGCTTGTTTCTGTGACGCCACAAACAAAATTTTCGTTATTTTCGAGATAAAGGACAAAATGGACAATATATTCAAGTTTAGCATATATTTACTGAGCGCAAGCTTGCCCCAGATATTATAACTCTACTTAATCATTATATCAAACGATAGGGCTAGGGGGACCTGCACTCGATGACTTTTAATCAAAATATCGACGTAAATACTCTTTTTTCCTTCTAAATCATTAAAAATTTGAGCCTACACCATCTTCTTTACGTCATGTCTAACTTATGACGTCATACCTGATGAAAATAGTTAATGCTCTCAAGTGTGAAGGCACTCTCCTGGTTTAGAACAGGATGAAAGATTTTTCCATCAGTTTTATTTTTGGGGCAGATATTGGTCATTTTCTAACATAGTTTTGCGAGCAGACGGCCTCGCATTATTACCACAAAATAAAGTTCTCACGAATAAAAAGTGATTCACAGTATATATACCGTATGGCCATTTTGTGGTGGGGACAGAGACATATTCTGGCAAATAATCAAGATTAATGAATATAAAAATTGGCTTAATTTAAGTATTTTCGGATATGTACTATCAGAAAAGTAACTTACGAGATGTTTGGTATGTATTTAATGTTTTTTAATGAATATGAATAACACATTTTTACAAGCTACATTTAGCATGTAGCATTTATATTTTTCACTAGAGATGGTAAAAGAAATATTCCATGTACAATACATTCAAATTCAATGAATTATTACACACAAAATTTTACCAGCGAAAATGAACGGTATACGTTGTAGACTTAAATCCGCCTTATGACCAACCATAAACTGGCTATATAGTAGATTATTAGATGACCCTTTTTGTTGTCCTTCTTTAGATCTGCTCTTTTTAGAAATAATTTCAAAGCGTTTCTATGACATACAAAAACATAATGTAAACAACATACCTTGTAATAATAATTGAACAAACCACTACAACTACTAAAATTATAAATGATGTAATTACTCCTCCAATCATTCCTGCTGTGATTTTTTCCGAGGAAAGTAATTCTAAAAAAAGTTCTTAAGTGAAAGTCATATGGAACATACTATGCACATAATAACTTTAAATGTGATAAAAAGGTCTTTTCAATCAAAACAGTGTTAAAAGCTATCATATATCGAGAATGAAAAACAAAACAAAACAAAACAAGAGGCCCACGGGCCTTATAGGTCACCTGAGTATCATGTATTAAATTTGCCCTGAGTCCTGCCCTAACACCAGAGTCCTGCACTAACACTAGAACCTTGACCCAGGGGACATAAAATTCACAATTTTGGAAGACGCACCCTAACTCATCATAACTATGCTCTTAGATCATCGGCTTAATACCCAGGAGAAAAGGAGAAGATTGTCAAAGATTTATTGCATTTTTTACAATGTTATCATTAAAGCCTCGCCCCATCACCAGAACCCCTGACCAAGGGGCCATGAAATTCAAAATTTTGGAAGAAGCACCCTTACTCATCCTATGTATTCAGTTTGTTTGCCTTAATAACCCGAGTCATAGAAGAAGATTTTTTAAAGAAATAATGCATTTTCACTATATATTCAACAGAACCCTGCCCTTACACCAGAACTCTTGACCCTGGGGCCCTGAATTTCACAATTTTGGAAGAAGCACCCTTACTCATCATTACTGTACTCTTAGTTCATCGGCTTAATACCCAGGAGAAAAGGAGAAGATTGTCAAAGAATTATTGCATTTTTAGTATGCTATCATTAAAGCCCCGTCCTAACTCAAGAACCCCTGAACCAGGGGCCATGAAATTCACAATATAGGAAGAGGAACCTTTACTCATCATCCATATGCATTCAGTTTGTTTGCCCTTGATTAGAGAAGAAGATTTTTAAAAATGCATTTTCCCTATATATTCAACAGAGCCCCAACCTAACACAAGAACCCCTGAACCAGGGGCCATGAAATTCACAATATAGGAAGAGGCACCCTAACTCATCATAACAATGCATTCAGTTTGTTTGCCCTTGATTAGAGAAGAAGATTTTTAAAAATGCATTTTCCCTATATATTCAACAGAGCCCCACCCTAACACAAGAACCCCTGACCCTGGGGCCATAAAATTCACAATTTTTAAAGAAGCATCTTTCCTCATCATAACTATACATGTTGTTTGTTTGCTTAATACCCAGCAGCAGAGGAGAAAATTTATTAAGAAATAATACATTTTCACTATATTTCAACAGAGCCCCGCCCTAGCACCAGAACCCCTGACCCTTGGGCATTAAATTTCACAATTTTGGTAGAGGTCTCAATGCTTATTCCAATCATGCCAACAGTTTGACTGCTTGATGTCCAGGAGCAAAGAAGAAGATTTTTAATTTTGATGGTTTTAGCCCCACCCCTCAGGCCCCAGGTGGGAAGGGTAATAAATTTTACAATTTTTACTCCCCTTCACTCATAGATGCAATATGCCAAATATGGTTGAAATTGGTTCAGTTGTTCCAGAGAAGAAGCTGAAAATGTTCAAATGTGAACGCACGACGGACGACGCACGCCGACGGACGAAAACAGATAGCAAAACTCAGGTGATCTAAAAAAAGAAGTATTACATGTATTTAAAAATTTTCATCATACTTTAAAAAAATAATTTTTTTGAACAAAATACATATAGCTTGAATAAAATACATATAGAAATAAGGAAGGAAAGTTAACACAGTCAAAAAAAAAATAACAATAATTGATTGGCACCTGGAATGAAGCTAATATATTTAAACTGTATTAAGGTTTGATAGATTCCTAATTCACATACTCATACAGATAAGGTTCAAATAAATTAATTACATCTACAGTTTAGAGATTTTTCTTTTTAATTCTGCAATAGGATTCGAAATTATTAATATTTTAAAATACTATTGATTTTTGATCGATAAAAATAAGCATGATTTAAACATGTACCGTCACACCTGATCCCCTTCCAATTATCCTCGCAACCTTCCAGACATTTCCCTGTGATGTTATGGCAAAATGTTCCATTCACGCATTTCCCACAAGGTATTTCACAATTTAACCCATATGAGCCATTTTTGCACTCTGTAGATATCAAGTATATTCTGACACTAACTTTTAATTCAGGATAGTTAAATAGCATGTAAGTCTACGTTTCATTACAAATACCCCAAGATATGAGCAAATGAACACGTCTTTCTTTAAGATTACCAAATACAAATGTAGCTGAATTCTTTATATCATTAACGACGTACATTTTTGACAGTTTTATCAAAAAGCTGTATTTGGATTTGACAATGCTATGAAGTAAATGTTTTTGTCATTAGTATATACTATACCAATACATTTAGAACCGTCCCAATTATCATCACACCCTTCTTGACAAATCCCTGTTACATTATGACAATATGTCCAAGGTTTACAATGGCCACAAATCTTTGTACAGTTTTCATCATAAAAACCATTTTTACACTCTACAAAAATTGATATGCATATAAGAAATAATGAACATAGTTACATGTACTATGAATTGATTTTTACGTTACAATGAATCTGGTATTTTGAATTGCAAAATTTATATTAGCTGAATCCATTGAAAAATTGGTCATTTTCAGAAGATGCCCTAATATGGGTCAGTAAAGCAGTTCTTATACTTATAATACATGAACTAGCAAGAAAACTTTATCAAAAATGCCAAAAAAAAAAGAAAAAAAAAAAAGAATGTAGTCCCGGTCAGTTCAATCTTGAACGCATTATAGTTTACTTAGTCTACACAATAACAATGTAATGTAAACACCATTACTTAATCTAATCAATATGTGGTTATATTATTACCATCGCATTTTGATCCATTCCAGTGATCCTGACACCCTTCTGGCTAGATTCCTGTGATGTTATGACATATCGTACCAGTTTTACATTTACCACATGTTTTATCACAGTTGTGTCCATAATAGCCATCTTTACAAACTGCAGGAAAAACCCAAAGATTGGTTTATTTAAGCATTGAGTTCTTATTTAGGATGTCGTCAAAAAGTGCGCAATACGACAAATGCATTTTGGAACAAATTTTATCCATAAAAACTGAACTAGTTACTTTTAAACAAATGCCAAAATACTAACAAAAGAATCTTTGTCACATGAAGATGTAAAAAAAAAGGGGAACCATGTGTCATATGTTTTTGAATTCCAGGCCCCGGGGCCATAAAACTTAAATGAACTCATTCTGGATCTCAGTCTCGAAGTGAGACTGGGATCAAAAATGAGCTCATCTAAGTTTTATGGCCCAGGGGCCACGTTATTCACTGACACAGCTAGTATTTAATACAATCTAAAAACCCTCTCTTTGATATTTTTGGCCAAAAGAAGGCCCGTTTAGACATTTTTTCCCCAACTAGATTGGTATGATTTATTTAATTTAATCATATGAAGCATTGTAGACTCAAGACATCTGTACCAACTAGTCAAAAATGATGTTCAGATAACTAAAGTTCCGCGTATATTTTTTGAGCACAAAAGTGTACAAAATTTTAGAGCTAATTCTCCGTATTTTAAGACAATCATATCAAAATGTAACAAGCCCTTTTTCCTGAAATATTGCTTTACTACATATATAAGCTTTCCAAATCAAATCAGTCCCACGATAATTGTAAAAAGTCATTTTGTACATTTGATTGAAACTATTTCCAATGTCATTTTCTCCAAATACATTAATTGTTCTATCATATTATTTTTTTAAAGCAAAAATTGAATTTCCAAACTGATTCTAATTCTTTCACTTTAAATTACCTTAAATCAAATTACATCTCAACCACTTCAATCATAAATTTATGAGTCCGTCAGTTAACGCCGCCCGAAGCAGTCGTATAGTCATATTCAAAGAAAGGCAATTATACCGCATTCTAAAATCCGACTTATCAAGTAGACAGTGGATTAAGAGATCCTTGAATGTAGTGATGGATTTTGTCCAAAAATTCAAAAATCTATAGCTAAAGGAAATTATAGATACAACTATCAAAATACTTTGCATAAATGTAACGAGGGAAAAAAGAACTTACATACATGTAATAACAATTTCACTTATAACACCTTTATGGAAATAAATGCTTCCGCCACAAGGCAAACCGCGACTGAAGATTAATATACATGTATTTTTAAAAATTAAAAATAAAATGATTAACAGATTTCCTAAACCGGTAAATACAGAAAAACAAATTTGTAAACTCAGGGACCAACCACTAACCTAGACTCGAAATTTAGGGAGACATCACCTTAGATACATTGTTACATTCTCTTCAAAGTTAATTTCCAAATTCCTTATTATTATTTCTTTTTATGAATGTGTATTTATTAATAAATGAAAACAAAGAATAATATACTAATTATCATATTATGAAAACTAGTAGATCTACTACTGCATGCCGACTTAGCGACTTAATCATGCAATCAGCCTTGTTTTTCAAATGTGGGATCGCCGAAGACAGTAAATAGCTCCAAAATATATTTCTGTATTCACAGTGTGAATTAATCTTTTGATAATAAAAATAGTTGAAACTCATCTCCAACATCTTTGCGTCTTGATGTGTATAACTTGTAACAATGTACTTTTTAATATGCAGAAGCGTAATTTCTAGAGGAGTTCCGATCGAGTATTTGATGGAGTGGTCATTAGCAGCGAAATAGATGCAAGCGCCCTGCTGTAATTCACCGGTTTTAAACACAGGACGAAAGACCATCTTTAAGCAATCGCTTAATGGTGGCTTAATGGTAGCTTAATGGTGGCTTATAGAAGTTAATTCCTTTAAGCCACCATTAAGCCACCATTAATCTGCAGCTTCTAGGTGCTTAATGTCCAAACTTCATTAAGCTACCATTAAGCCACCTTTAAGCTGCAGCTTAATTGTGGCTTAATGTCCAAACTTAATTAAACCACCTTAACGCATCCAGTATCAAGTCTTTAAACTAACTTGTTAAGTTTGAAGTTGTTTCAGTATCATTTACGCAAATACTTATTCAATTCATAAGAAGATGGGTGAACAAGGCGGGCGAAGTGCCTATAGTGCGACAAACATGAAGTGAAAAATAAAATCTCAATTATATAAAAATTTTCTTTGATATTTCATCTAACATTAAAGTATATTTTATGCTTAATCTCAACAATTTACAAAAATCTCACAAAGACTGAAATTATTTGCCTACGAAATAGCATACACACACTAAAGAGGACAAAAAGGATCATTTTCTCACACTTTAACAAAATTTTTCGATACCAGTGGGTCTTCGCTCCATTTTTTTGAAAGTTGATCCTAAAAGTTTGCATAAAAATATACATTTTTTTGGTTTACAAAAACATGGAGCAAAGACCCACTATACCTTAAAAGTACACTTTTATGACAAAGCATTCGTATCTTTCCGAGAAATACTTGAAGTCCATTAAGTCAAGGGTCATATCACAAACATGATTTAAATGCCACTATTCGTCAGGAGCTGCGTGGCGTAGTGGTTAGCGTGTTAGTCTCAAAACGATAGGATTCTCCGGATTTTTATTGATAGGGGTTCGAATCCCACGAATACCATTTTATTTTTTTAATAAAAGAATAATTTTTCCGAGATCTTTTTTCTCAGAAATGTTTTGTTAATCATAATTTCATAAATTTCAATAATGAGAACTTTATTTTAAATACTTAATTCACAAATTGAATATGATTTTATTAATATCTGAAGCCATAGGCATTCTGCACGCCTTGTTCACCCATCTTCTTTTTCTCTCGCTATTTCTAACATTTTTGTCAATGCGTATAAACTCGGGAACTGAGAACAGCTCCACCAAATGCCTTAAAATTTTCGCTCCCTAAAAACATTTTTGTTTGAATACTTATTTTAAAATAATTTAATCCATAAATACATAATATATATTAATTTTTCAAAAAATCACATATTTTTCTTTCGTGTTTGGAGAGCCACGTTCCGCTGCCGAATTCATAGGAAATGTTGTAATTAGAGTCATTTTCTTCTGGAATATCTCTAAGTCTCTTAATTTATCTTTGGGTGGAGAAATGTTTAAGATAGAAAAAAAAAATATAGGTATAGATTATATTGCCAATCATTGAATTACTTCATGAATAATTTGAATTAATTCGTGGTTAAGTGCCATTATTTTTTCCTTTCTTTTAAAATACTACAGAAGTAAGAATTTATTTAAAATAATGCAGAAGTAAGAATTGATCAAAATATAGTCGGTCTTCAATGATTGTTATTTCAAAATCAATTTTCAGAAGAACAGCCGATCAGATTAAACAAGGCATCCGACCAGATTTATACACATTGAGAAGCGGGGTAAAATAATCAGTGTACAGTATATCGACTAGTTAGACAATAGACCTTAATTAGGTGTCCCCACCAGTCCCCGGTCAATTAACAGGAAAGTATACACGGGAACGTACAGTGACAGATTTTGTTGATGTATATTATTTTTACAAAACTTAAATTTTACTCAAGCATATAACAAATTAGAAATTATGATTGTACTCAAAAAGACAATTATTTTGATATCTATAATGATATAAAAAGAATTAAAACTGAAGATGATGTGTTACAAAAATATTTTATAACTTAATTGTTACGCAAAGATTGTCAAAAATCGTAAATATCCGCAGCATATTTATAAGAATTATAATCTGTTTTTTTCCCCATCGTTCTCTTTCGATGATATATTCCTTTTTAATAACAAAATTTTGTTATATCTGTTGAATTTCAATCTTTTCATGCTCATAAATCTGCGAATAACAGAACGAGGAATTCAGTTACTTAAAATCAAGAAAGTTGTTTCACACATCACACCGAACTCCGGTCCACGGTTAAGAAATATTAACGTAATATAAGACTTTATAAAAATTTCTTTTTTAAAATACACATAAATATAATTATTAGTATTATTGATTAATAAATATAAACATCAGAAAAAATACATGTACAGGTACCTGTAACCATTCCTAACAAGTTTTGTTAAAAATAAGGGGTTTTATATTTCACCTCAGTTTCAACAGCCTCGATAGTTCAGTAGTTAAAGCGTTCGCCCTCCAATCTGAAGGTCGTGGGATCGAATCCTGTAGGGATTGTTTTTTTTTCCATTTATTTATTTATTTTTTTCTAATTTTGTTTCTTTTACATTATTTTCGCCGAATTAACAAATGTATAAACTCGACATTTATAATTTTTGTGAAGAAATCATTATAAAAATAATATTTAATCCATAAAAGCAGTTTTTTCGACTGCGTAATGGTGACTTAATGGTGGCTTAAAGGTCGTTTAATGGTAGCTTAATAGAGTTTGGACATTAAGCACCTATAAGTCTGGCTTAATGGTGGCTTAATGGTGACTTAATGATTGTATAGAAGCTACCATTAAGCCACCATTGAGCTACCTTTAAGCATCCATTAAGGACTTTGAGATGGCTTAATGGTAACTTAATGGTGGTGTATTTATTGCTTAAATGTAGCTTAAAGGTGCTTAATGGTGACTTAAAGACAACTATTAAACCATCATTAAGGACCTATAAGCCACCATTAAGCCAAACTTAAAGGAAGTGTTTCATCTTGTGAAAGTATACATTATTTTTTACTTCAACAAAAAAAAAAAAAAAAAAAAAAAAAAAAAAAAAAAAAAAAAAGAAGGAAAACTGAGAAAGGCAATTAATTTTATGTTCAAAAATGCTTGAACTATGTGTTTGATGGATTGTGTATGCATGGGTGTAGTGACAGTATTATTGTCTATGAAACTGAGAGTCGACCTTTAGCTTAAAGAATATTTCATTTGTTCTTTGAAAGAACTTATAACTTAATTCCAAAAGGTGAAGTTGGAAAAAAGAAAAATATTTGCAAGTAAAACGGTTAAAAAGTGAGGTTTTTTTTGTCTTTTCGAGAATTTTGCTCACTTCTGATAGGAAACACTTTTAGCAAAAACTTTATAGACTTTTTCAGCAACAATTAATTAGAACCACTAATGCTATGTTAAAAATGAAATCCTTTATGAGTTTTTTTTTCTTCCATTTTCTGGCTTTCTTTTTATTTCTGTATGTACAAGAGTCATATCTCGCTCAAAACTGTACTAAACGATAAATTCATGCGCCTTAGGTCGCCATTTAAACAAAATCTAACGAAAGTTGTTTGGAAATATAACGTAATATCATTGTCAATTACAATGTCTAATTAATGAATTTGATTTATAAACAAAATATCTCTAACAGTGCTATTTTTAAAAGTGAAAAAATGGGCTGCGCAGACCCCGATGTTTAGAGCCCTTTACATGTTGTTACCATTTGCTGATGTTAATACAAACAAATATTTTTTGTCTAAATAATGAAAATATCATTTCACATGTGAATGTGCAAAGAAATGAAGAGTTTGGTTCTATAAATATTTTAAGTTTGCGTTTTTCTGGGACAACCATGGTAGAGTATACATGCATTAAAATAAAACTCTTTTACCTGAACAATCAGGTGATTCGATGACAGTGTCACTGCATCCATAGATACAAGAACCATTAAAAACATCACATTGTCTATCACGACATTTTAAATCACAAATTGTGCAGTTTTCTCAATAATGTTGAGATTGGCAACTTAAAAGAAAACAAAAGAATGAGAAATTATTATTATTACCTTCCGGTAAAATTCAAATTAGAACATTCAAGTTGCCTCATATTTCTTTTTTCCAAATCAAATGAAACCAATCTTCATCTCTGAAACTTTCTTATTCATTGCAATGTATATATCAAAGACAACATACCCATCACATTTACTTCACAGACTTCAATAGTTGCAAATTTAGGTTCAAAACCATGGCATTTGTTCTGAGAGGAGGGTCCCTTTGGTTATACAGAGCTACCCCTTGAGTAACTTTATTAATAGTTACATTTGTTACACGTTCCAATCAGGTAGAGAGATGGTGGGTGAACACTCTATGCTGGGATGAATTTGATGGAGGAATGTACGATGAACCATTGAAAACATAAAAAGAAAATCCCACGTGTCGATTTACAGCTAAAATGCATAAATCATTGTGCAGTAAAATTATTTCCTACATCAGACATTCCAAGTGCAATTTCAAAGCTTTCAATCGTTTGCTTGCTTGGTTTGTGATTCATTAAAGTTGCATAATGAGTCAAAACCATGTGTTTCTTTTAAGAAAATTGTATCACAAAACAAAAGATTTCTGTGACATATGAATATAGCGAAGTTTTGACAACTCAACTGCACTGTAAAGCAAGAAAAAAAAACCCTGCAAAATATAAGTGCCGGAAAAACAAATGTTGTATCTATTGCTTTATTTTTATCGTCAATGTCAACAATGTCAAGGTCACGCATCCTTTATTTTTAGCGTGAAACTTGTACACAACATTGAATTGGGCAAGCAGAAGTAAGGAATAAGTTATGATCATCTCTTTTGAAGACTGTATAAAATTCTCAGTCATCCGACATTAATATCCATGGAATTGAAACCATGGTAAATTCCTCAACTTTTGAGCGCATGCGTACAATAAAGAGGAATAAGTGAAGCAATATTTTTGTGATGGGTTATACAAAGACTTTTTTTACTTTTATTTTTCTCCATTAAATTAGATTTTCTAGGTTCTGAAACCTGTAATTTTCTGAAACCTAATATCTTCAAGAACTGAACAAAATTTGCATGTGTCATGCAAAAATTCTACTGTTGTCAATTTTCCCGTTTGTCCGTCACAGTGTCACTTAAAAAAATAAAGCATCTTTTAGTAAAAAATTTAAAAGCCTTTTACCTTTAAATATACAAAAATATCCTCAGGTTAACGAACGTTCCTTTCATTCGCAAAGGAAACATCGTTTTAATTCATGTAATTTATTATTAAATAAAATGAAATTTTCAAACGAAACTTATTGTTGTGATTTCTATTTCATAAATGACACTGAAAAGTAGCCATGCATGAAAGGATCAGCAAATATGAGATCTAAAAGAGTAGTTTTTCCTCATTATTTATTTAAAATTAATTTTCCAATCAACATGTTCCTAATTTTGGAAATGTCTTTTTGGAATTTTTACTTTAATTGTTATGAAAGAATGATCTTTCCAATTACTTTTTATGCTGGGGAAGGGGATAAAAAACTATGTTATTTTCATCCTGCTATGTTCTAAAACCATTTTTACTTTAAATTTCATATGTTTTTTCCAATCTATTTACAGATCTTGGCAATTTGCATGGGACACCTTCTCTTCTAAAAATAAGTTATAGAACTAGATGTGATCTCGTTGCGAGCAACGAAGGGTCTTCCGTCCAATTCTCCATCCTTGAATTATTGTATGCAAGTAAACTTACATTTATATATGCTAGTGTAACGTGTTTGGGTCCGTATAATTGGGTAAAGATCCTTAATCAAGACAATGAATTCAACAAATGATTATATTAGGTAGAGATGGATCAACGAATTCTAGAAAACACATATGAATATGAACGAGTCAAAATATACAGATAATATTGGGATTTCCTATCCTTAACATAAAGGCATACAACTAATGCGTATGGGTCTGGCATCCGGACGGGTCTGTGTCCTGGATGTATCTATCAGGACCGGCACGTATCTCGAACCAGGATGTGTCCTGTACACGGACAGGTCTAGGGCAGGTACGGGTCTCCAAGGTTTCTGTTCTATACACAGACAGATCACTGAGAAAAGTATTTACCACTTTATTAACCCTCAAATACTCTATGTATATACTTAAACCCAGTATACTATACACCGTATACTATATCACTGTACGTCTGCCTTACTGCAGTTATGTCTCACCGTACCTCGCTATATTAGACCGTCAACCTTTTCCTTTGAGCTCCGACTGACAACTGCCAGCTTTCTACAAAACGCTCATATATATACCCTTATATACCCGGACTACCCTTGGCCGCTATCGTTTCACACTACGATAAAGTCCGGCTGACGTAATGTATAAAGACATCCCGAGCCCTATCTCTGTCACACAAGTAATAAAGACACACATAGGAAAAACGCACTTTAAAGAAATGCAAATCTAGGAAAATATCACAACGAAATACTTGGGTACAATTCAAAGAAGACGTCTGAGAAAACATTTGATCAAAATTATTTTTCAAAGTTCATTTTAAGTCCATCTTAGCTATTCTCATATGTATAACGTAAATGATATACAAATAAATTAAGAAATTTCTATTAATGTTTAGTCACTAATACACGCGAAAGTATTTATGTATTTATGTTGCCGTTGAGGAGTTTTCTCCCTTAAGCAACTTGTGGGTCTCCCAATTCTGCATATTGGACAAAAGAACTCTGAGTCAGGATTAAAATGTATAAAAATTTATTATTGCTTGTTGTATTTAATTTGCATAATCTCTTTGAATGATTTTCCCTATTTCTTGTTCCCGTAGAAAATTATTTCTCTCTCAATTAGAAATGGGAATAAAATATTCTCAAATGAGAGAATTGAGTTTTAGGGAATTGTGAATAAATTTACAAAAGTATAAAAGTATTTCTCAGAAATACTGGGAGTCCCTTCACAATACAATTGGTAATTATGGGAGAGTTATTTCACCTCCCACTAATTCTCTCCCAAAGAACAATTCAATATATTTATTAAAAGTAAAAATAAAATATCCCAAAATTCATCAGCTCCCAAAAATTAATTGATTATATGATAGTAATTACCCATCGACTATCGCTCCCAGACATTCTGGAGATACGAGATGTAAAAGCCAACTGACAAACTGACTATCTGCTCTGGCTTATATTGACGTCGGGCTCGATTGTCGTGACGTCACAACAAAGTGAAAATACCCGCCATCTTTGTCATAGCAAAGAAGCTTTAATATGCTGCCATGTCGATCGGACCGACGAAAGGAATCACGCACCCTAGGGCGCGAATAAATACTGTTTGGTACATTTGGGACTTACTGCTGATGAACTTCGTAAGCATAAACAAAAACAATCATGAACAGTCAAAGCGTGACTTGGGAATGTAAGATGTCGAGGAATTTAGGGGTAACGCTAATTACCGACCTCGTCCCAATGATGAATTTGGTAAATATACAATTGATGATGATATAAAACATACAATCAATAAACATATAATTTGTCGTTTTATAGTCCAATATGTTACAGGGAGTATTGTTTAACTTGTACAGTGTATTTCCACAGAAAGTGTTTCCCAAAGTAGTGGGAATATTTAGGGAACCATAACATTTACATGTATAGATATAAGATAAACGTCTTTTGAGGATGACCATTTTATCCACACAAGGGGGGGGGGGCTTGTGAATATTGGCTTAGATTTTTTTCTTTTTATGCATTTGCTGACAGATTTATTTTTTCTGAGATGACCAGGGATATATTTTGTTTTAACAAAACAACGAGTGGGGGGGGGGGGGGACTCATGAACTCGATTTTTAATCTTCGCTAGAAAAGAGTTGGAATTCCTTGCAAGTACTAACAAATCAGGTGGCGAAAGGCCAATAATTCAATGCCAGATTACTTATTTTATTGTTTTTTGAGGACATAGTATTTTTATTTTCAAAGACGAATTATCTATTTCCAAAATCTAACAGCGTATGAAAATATTTACCGGTACTACTTATCCATATATCCTAGTTGAGCCGTCTGAGAAAACATTCTATTCCATTTAATGTTTTCTCATACGTCCGCGATAAATTTGATGTGGACGTCTGTGAAAACATTGGATTGAAATTCTACTTTTAAAAAGAATTTCGATCCATTGCTGAAAAAACGAATATC
The DNA here is from genome assembly GCF_033153115.1 of Saccostrea echinata. Lineage (NCBI taxonomy): Eukaryota > Metazoa > Mollusca > Bivalvia > Ostreida > Ostreidae > Saccostrea > Saccostrea echinata. Next base: position 1,215,939 of record NW_026889766.1, read on the forward strand.
TCGAGTTTGGATTCATCAATTTTCAAACAAATTACTAGTCATATTAAAGCATGCTGAAAAGATTCTCTTTTAGCCCTATCAATATTATTGAAAAATATTGAGAAACATAAAAATTGGGAAAAAAAATAGTCCTTTTCAATTCCCTTCCGGTAGTGCGATGCACGAAAATATGATTCTGATAATTTAAAAGTCATATTCTATAATCTCTAATAAGTCTCCGGTTTTTAACAGTAGTCGTTTTTTAGATTTGCCGAGGACAAAATTCCATTTAAAAATCAGGTAATTGTCCATAATCTGGAACCGGAAGCGAATTTTTCAATTTTTTTTTTGATGAATAAAGTTCATAATGACCAATTTTTTGTGAAAGTTTAATTGAAAACTGCTGAATAGTTTTCGAGAAAACGCCTGCACAAAAATTGGTCAAAAAAGAATAATGACTAGATGCGTTTCTTGTTGCTAGGGCAACAAGTGGTCTTCCGACCGATTTTTCTCCAGAATGATATGCTACATCACCTCATGAATTATTTTACTGAATGTATTTTTATCGTTTGCTTTCATGTACCAGTCTTTCAACATAGATCATGATTATTAAAGGTTTTCTATAGAATTTCTGTTAGCAAAGTTTTACAAAACCAGCGAAAACTAACATAAATGTCTTCAAAGCGAGAAATATCATTTAGAACTAAAAAAGAGAGAAACAAAGAATTTTTTTACTGATCCCAGCAAGATTCGAACCTCCAATAGTGTGAGAAAGTTTGGATCGGTCATGTCTTTGCAATAAATGAATAAATCAAATTTCTGAAACATATATAGAATTCTTAGAAGACAATCTATGAGGCCTGTAAATCTCAGAGATAAATATTGAAAAACAAAAAAGTTGTAAATTTCACATTTTTCAATTCACTCCAGTTTGAGACCGGATGTACGACGACGAAAAATAAAGGACAAAATTGCATTAAAAAAACAAAGTTTCCCCAAAAATCGCGAAAAGAAAGGAATTTAAAAAAAAAGAAGGATAGAAACACGTTTGGAGGTATTATCATGATGCATCATCCCTGAAAAAAAAATGTTTTAAATCCATCCACTCACAGATGAGATATCGACCTAACTATGAAAAAAAAGATAATAATAGAAAACAGACGGAAAACAATAAGGTCCTCCGAAGGAAGTAGGAAGACCTAGAAAAGACTAGAAAAACAGTAGAATCACTATAAAGTCTTGAGGACGGAAGACCTTAATTTATTTATTTAGTAAAGTATGTAGCGAAAGTAAAAATTCATCATTATAACAATTTTTCAGGAAAAAGGTCGGGCAAATAGAATATCACATATAAATTGGGATGATTAGGTTAGAAAACTTCCTAATTCTTTTGGTACCATGTATTTGTCGCCAGAACTCAACAATGAAATTGATTTTGACTTTGATACACACACAAAAAAAAAAAAAGCAAAATCTTTCTTTACAAATATTTTCATTCATAGTTGAATAAAATCATACACAGTTAAGCGATTAAAGAATGCTAATTGTTTTTCAGCGATTAGAAAAAAGAATGTTTACTTGAAATTCTAAAAAAAAATATTTCCAAGTATGCCACGTTAGACATTTGCTTCAGTGGAAGTTTCCACCAAGCTTCCTCTTCTTTATGATTTCCAACAGTTATACTGCACGTTTCTTCACCACCAGCATTTTGCAAAATCCCATCCACTGCCTTGTCTGCATGGTATTGAGAAGAAGGATAATAGTATGATTTGCTCTGTGACGCAGTACCTCTCAATTTATCAAGCTGACTTAGGTTTTCTATAAACAAAAGAAATATTGATTTTATTGCACGCCGTTTTGGTTAATATTGTATGTACATGATAGACAAATCAGCATGAGAAATTAACTTTCCCCCCAACTTGCATAACAGAAGTCCTTAATTGTAGTTTTTTAATTTTATAACCAACCTGTTAAGCTATATAATTTTCCAAAAAAAAAAAAAAACAACAACAAAAAAAAAAAAACAAAAAAAAAAAAACAAAAAAAAAAATCCAAAAAAAAAACCAAAAAAAAAAAAAAAAAAACAAAAAAACAAAAAAAAAAAAAACAAAAAAAAACAACAACAACAACAAAAACAAAAACAAAAACAAAAACAAAAAACAACAACAACAACAAAACAACCAAAAAAAAACAAAACAAAACAAACAAAAAAGAAAAACCAAAAACCAAAAAAAAAAAAAATACCCCCATTAACGCCCCCCCCCCCCCCCAAAAAAAAATACAAACAAAATTAACAAAAAATAAGAATTGAACTACATCTGACGAAATAGTAAAAACACAAAATAAGTTCACAGATTACTTATTTTCAAGCAACTAAATGACTACACTAGTCCACTAAGAACCATTATACAGATTGCATATTTTCACGTACAGTAATTAAGTGACAAGGCTAATCCCCAAAAAGATATGTACGTGCAATATCAAACATTGTAGTGTAATTCGGTTGTGTACTCTCATGTTTTATTGAAAATTGGACCAAACACTGACCGATTTTTTTTTTATTAAAAAAAAACAAAAAACAAACATGCATACCTACAGAAGTGGAAATTTGGTCTCTGACCAAAAGAGAATATATTAATTTATATAAACAAATTAATAAAACACTTTAGTCTGGTTTCAAAATTTAAAATCGCCAAAATGACTGTAGATATGAAGAAAAAAAACAGGCAAAGATTAAGTAAACTGGTATTTACCTAGACCTTCTGTTGCAATCGTGAATAAAACCACAACCCACGTCAATAGCTTCATGACTGCCTCTGCATTTTGTCAAATTTTCCTGTTACTCATGTTTACAGAATATCGTATGTCGATTGCTTACAGATAAATTCATTAATAAATATACGAAGAAGGAAGAAATATACAGAAAGGTAACATAGATGTGACACTAACCGACGTACGAGAAAACCATATCATTTGCTATAACAATGGCACTGTTAGAATAACATGCAGATATATATATATATATATATATATATATATATATATATATATATATATATATATATATATATATATATATATATATATATATATATATATATATATATATATATAAAATTAGAAATGCACAATTTTCATTAGTAAATGTTGACATTAAGTATCCATTAAGAGGATTCTTACACATACCATGTTTACTTCTAAAATTATTGAACGTAGGATAAAAATAATACATGCATTAATTAATTGATCAAACGGGCTTAAATAAAAAAAAAGATTTAATTGCTTGTACATTATTCAAAATACTTATTAAAAAAAAACCCTGGACATAAAGTCCTTGTGCTGCCAACAAAATTTTTTCATTTGCATAAGTATCAGATTCATAAATCTAACTACAATTGAAATACCGATAGTAGTAAAATTGTCCTTGTTCCACTTCGGAATATGATGTACAATAGTTCCTTAAAAAAATTATAAATATAAAAGGTGAAGATAAGGAACAGTGATTGAACTCCAAAATCTATAAACAATATGTATATGTAAAGAGCGTCAAACATGAACCCCTGGAAATTTCAGAGGTGGGATCAGGTGCATAGGAGGAGTAAGCGAAAGAGCAAGTGAGATAAGTATTGCTCTGCGGAAAAAAGAGTGAGAATATTATGAGAGTATTTAATGTTATCGACCCATTCCATCTGGGAAAAAAAAAAAAAGAAAAAGAAAAAGAAGAAAAAAAAAGACCGTAATTCTTTGTTTTATAAACAAAGCTTTGTTATATTTTTGTAGAGGTGTGTTATAAGGATCAACTTGCAGCTGTTTCAACAACACTTTTATTCATTTAGGACAAGATTTAAATTGATATGCAATTTGGGTTATTTTCCTGTGGCAAATGCATAAACTAGGCGTATACTAGTTAAACAAAAACAAATGCTGATGACTTATCTCTTTCTACAGATTTTTTAAACACATTCTCTTTAAAAAGAAATGTGTTGTTTGAGTGAGAATTCAAAGTAGCTGTAGGAAAAAATCATGATTGTTATCAATTTGTTTATCTGGTTGTAAAATCTAGGCCAACCTAGATTGTTGCCTTTTATTCCTTAATTACATGTTATATAATTCTTAAAGATTGTTTGGTAATTGGATACATTAAGCACGTTTGCCTGTACAGTTTCCTCATTCACAATATGAGTAGAATGTATAAGACAAATAATTATGAAACAGGACATAGAATTATTCAGTAACAAAAATATGTTGAAAATTTAAAGGAAATGTTTACTTGAAATTGATTACGGGCTAATCGTAACAGCTTCCTCAAAATTAAAATTAAATCAATTTTTTTAAAAAACATTTTTGACTATCATGTGCAAAACAGTGAAACACCCTTATAACGAAGCACCAGAGACTTGCAATTTCGCTTCGCTATAAACGTAATTCGTTATATCCGTTAAGTTTAAAATATATTTTAAAGCCACCGGGAACTGAAATTACTTTGCTGTAAGCGTCAATTCATTATAAGCGTGTTCGCTTTAAGCATGTTAATTGAAGTTTTAAAGGCTTTTGTTTGACTGAAATAGATTACGTAATAAGAAATCTTCCTTCTGCTTTGTTGTTGCATTTCGGTAGGGACACTGGATAGGTAACATTCTGTACACGTAAGCAACAAAACAACAACAACAACAACAACAACAACAACAAAAACAGAAACGAAAAACAAAAAAAGATTGTGGCAACTATAAAGTACGTGAGTTCGGCAATGTTACTCACTGATCTATAAGAAGATTTTGGCAATCAATTGGTCACTTATGAATATTCAAATGTGATTCATTGGCGTATTCTCGTGCAATATAACTTGTTAATTAATTGATAATTTATTGTCTACTGCAATATTTTTTCTCTTTCCTATGAGAGGTTGACAAATATCGGTGAATGGTTTCAAATTGAGACCTATAATAGACATTCAGTTCATTGAGCAGTGAGTGGTTATTTATCTTGCTAACGCCACAATCAATCTTGTACTACGTTTTTAAGGTCATTTTCGAAAGACCCGGGCTTTAACCTTTAATTCCAGGCATATTGGGGAGGAACAATTAATGCCTTTGTTAAACTTCTTAGATTAAACGCAGCGTTGAGAAGGAGGATCAAACTCGGGTCCCGATCATGAAGCGAGCACCTTACCACTTGGCTACCACAAACAGTACACGTAATTTATATCATGAAAATTAAAAAATATAGACTGATGTATTTTGTAAATCCTTTCAGAGGATTGAAATGAAATATATACTAGTATCGTGTTCTTAGAGAAAAATGGGGGAAAGGCAGATTACAAATAGAAACTATTCTATCAAGCATATCCGTACAACTATGCGTAACCGTATATGTATTGAGGTATGAAAGACATCTCCATCCCGAAATCTAAACCATTTGGTAAAATTTTCATCTTTTTCTGTGTGGTTTAAAGCAATCCAGTTCACTGATAAATAGGATATTATTATATTTTTAATAAAACATACTAGGATTCTGAACACACTTATCATTTTATATACATATATAAAAAAAATAACAAGAGGCCCATATGCCACATCTCTCACCAGCACATTGGCTAGGAAAAAGCAATAATCAGTATTGAAGTTTACGCAGGACGGGGGGGGGGGGGGTTGTTAAAATTTACACTACCTCAAGATGATTCCATATCAGTATTACTAAACATGGCTTTGTTGTTCTTGTACAGAAGAATTTTAAAGATTACTTTTCCCATATGCTTATTGTGGTCCCATCCTACCCATCCCAATCTACTCTACTAAGGGTGCTTCTATAATAATATGACTAAACATGGCTTTGCTGTTCTTGAGCAGAAGATTTTTTCAAGATGATTCTTATATATCTTCATGTAAAATTTTGACCCTCTGTTGTGCCCCCCCCCTCCCCAACACCTGGGTTCTTAATTTGTACAAACTTGATTCTACAATACTTAAGTTGTTTCTGTATAAATATAACTAATTATAACAAAATTGTTCTTGAGAAGAAATGTCCTATGTAACTTGTATGATCAGGTTCTTACAAGGTTTTGTAGGTTTTCTTTTGGAATGATTATTAAGACCGCTCCGTACAAAGTTTAAACACATAGCACTAAAGTTTATTTTTTCTCTTATCTAGATACGGAGACTACTACTTGCACTATGTTTCTCCCCTAGGTTCCTATTGGTAGATAAGAACTGGGTGCCTCAATCTTCATCAGATATACTACACCTAGAACTTAATATCGATTCCCTAGGATATTTACCACTGGTTCTTATCTTTTATACTTTTATTTTGCTCTTTATTGCTGATTCAACTTCTTCAGCTGGCTTCTGAATGCCTGACTTTCCCAAAGCTTTGTCTTATATAGCCTTTGGCTAGTCCATTCTAAGGGTTTTCAGGTCTTTCAACTATTTGAAGACTTCAATACGTTTTATGAAAATACCGCTTAACCATCAGACCTATATATTCCCATGTAAAACTTTGACCAACTGTTGTGGTCTCCGGGAAGTCATGATTTGAACAAACTTGAATCCACCCAACCTAAGGATAATTTTATATTAATATGACTAATACTGGCTTACCTGTTCTTCAGAAGAAAAAAAATTAAAGTTTTTTCCTACATACTCCTATGTAAAACTGCCTCCTGTTTTGTCTGTGCCTAACCCCAAGGGGTTCTGATTTAACAAATTTGAATCTACATTATCTTAGGATACTTCTATATTAATTTGACTAATAATGACAGCTGTTCTTGAAAAGAATATTTTTAAAGATATTTCCCATACATTCCTATGTAAAACTTTGATCCCCAATTGTGCCCACCCTTCACCCGGGGGTCATGATTGGAACAACCTTGAATCAAAACTGCCTGAGGATACTTCTATAATAATATGACAAATCATGGCTTTGCTGTTCTCCCCCCTCGGGGGTTATGATGAAATAAATAATACCCCCACTCATATGGATATACGCTCTCGTGTGAAAATATTGGTAGGAAGTCGACACCAGATTCATATAAAAATGAATCTTACCAAAACAAAGACTGTGTTAAAATTTTAAGCATCTGCAAAGAGCAATTACTGAGAAAACTGCGACAAAAATTTGTAACGGGCAGACACACACAAAAGGAGGGTAAAACAATAAACCCCTCTCCTTCGGAGCAAGGGTATAAATTACAGTGTAAAACATTGATAGTGATGCATAAAACATTTATGATAAAAAGAATCTCCCTTGATTTGTGGTTAGATATTATCCAACTCGTTGTGTGTTTATCTCCCTATACCAATGCTCACGGATAAAAAAAACACATAACTCATTGGATAAAAGTCATATCCAACCACAAATCATGAAAGATCCTATATATTTTGCTTCTTAATTGTCATATAGAATACTGTTATAGCTGCATGATGAAGTATTCATCAGTATTTATCATACCTGTATTAAAAATAATTTATTATAAAATTCATTTTTCTTCATAACGTCTTTATTTTATTTTTCATTAATAATCTTAAGGGAAATTGTATATTCAGATTATTTCACTTTCACTGTCAATAACTAGTCTGAATGGAGGTTTAAGAGCAATATTGTTTGTTAGATAAGATGCAGGTGGTTTTCTAATTACGTGTACATTGACCAATGGAAATAAGGAGAAATTTTATGATTTATGGTTATCGAGTAAATGGTTTCTTTAATGTTGTCTGACATTGTTTAAAGATAACGAAAGTGAAATTAACAATTGGACAGAGTATCTCTCTCTCTCTCTCTCTCTCTCTCTCTATCTATCTATCTATCTATCTATCTATCTATCTATCTATCTATCTATCTATCTATCTATCACACATTTTACAACTCTTAAACTAACATAACTGCCCTAAGTGAAGACATATTAATATAGAAAGCACAAAGAAATTCAATTTTATAAGGATACCCACTTCCGCCCCAAACCGAGGTTGAACTCTCGACCTACAGAATCTGCCTCCTTACAGTACAGGAACAGCGCGCTAGACCGCTCGGTCATCTAGGCAAGTCTAAAAACTTGCTTTCGGTGCCAATGGGAATTCTTGCAGAGTTGTCCTTCACTACACGATCATTGAGAATGGAAGTGAGATACCGTTATTTTGACATAAGTTGTATTAGAGGATCGTTACCGATACACATTGTTATGAATTAATTTTATGAAAGCACATTTTACAACAACTCTTTAACTAACATAAATGTGTAATAAAATCTTAATTTTCTTGTATTTGTAGCAATGAAATGAACAACCCATTTACATAAGCACGTTACGTATATGAAAGGTAAAGGAGAGTAATGTTTAAAACAGAAAATTAAAAAAAAATGTTATGATTTATTTTAAAGAATAATAGTTTTAAGGGAAAACAATTTCATTTAAAATTCATGAAAACTTGTACACAAATGTACACTTCAAGGTCTAACGACCCTCTGTTAGGAGAGTTATCTCCCAATAGAGTTCTTTTCCTTAGTTGTAACTTTTTAATCCTAATGTTTGTTAATTTACATATCTCAATGTAGAAGGGTAAAAAAAATAACGATATAAACATTTACATGTTTTCCTATTCCTATACCATGGTGGCATATTTCTGCAATAACTTGCACTTGATAGATATATATGTCGACTTGTCAGATGCTTATGTTGACTTGACAGATATTTATATCAACTTGTCAGATAATTAAGTCGACTTGTCAGAGAAAAAAATCACAACTAGGAACTCGGTATCTTGTTATTACAGTATGCTAAAGCCACCAAGTGACATCTACTTTTCATCATAATATCTGACAAGTAAACATAAATTTCTGACAAGTAAATATATTTTTTACTGACAAGTGGACATAGTTTTCTTATAAGTCGGTTTCTCGGATGGTATGTCGACTTGTCAGATAATGAAGTTGATTTGTAGATTTGTAGATAATGATGTTGATTGTATATTTGTAGATTTGTGTCGACTTGTCAAAAAATTACATTGAATTGTCAGATAATATATTGACTTGTCAGATCTTTATGTTGACTTGTCAGATCTTTGTTTTGACTTTTCAGATACTTATGCCGACTTGGCAGAAAACTATGTTGTCAAGTGATGGCATACACTTGGCAGGGATACATTTCATGTTGACTTTTTAAACACATGAATAATTGACAAGTAAACAAAAAAGATTTGATAAGTCGACATAATTATCTGACTAGACAACAAAGATATCTAAAAAGTCGACATAATTATATAAATACAGAATACAGTGTATATATACATGTAACATGATTCTTTAATTGGTTCAAAGATTCAGGCAATAATACCCCCAAAGTATTATAACCATGGCAGTCAGAGTTTTATTTATACGAGACAAATGAACACATATGCTTATAGAATTATTATATGAGGCATTATTTTACCATAATAAACTTTGGTTAAGTATAACTCTGGTATTTTAAGGCTACTCTCAGATATTCCACTTGCCTATGCAATATGACTACGTAGGCATATTTCATGAAGCGCGCTAGCGCTTCATGAAAAATATGCCTACGTGCAAGTCTGTGTGATTTACACACCAATAATTCACACTAAACTTAAAAACATTCCTTGTATTTACATTTTACATGTTCAAATGCACCAAAAATACACTCAATGTTTTAATTTCTCGCTGCCCTATATCGTCATATTTTTATTAACGTCTCTGTAGCCTCATTGTGACGTCACTTTAGCGCGAGTTTCTCCGTGTATATTTCTACGCGTGAGTATACACAAAAATGGCTTTCAAATCAATTTCACAGATGGCTAAGTAGAAAAACACAGCAAATGTAAATATTAACCCATGACGTCATCACTGTTGATCTAATTTTGGCCGAGTATAAGGAAACTAAACGAGAATTCATGTAAACAAATGTATAAAATGGAAATTAAAAAGCATATAGCGTGAATATTTTATATTACATGTCTATGAAATATATGGAGATAACGAACAGTATTCAAGCTCAAAAGTCCATTATACAATACAAAATAGGAGCAGAGCAAACACGGACCTCCAAACATCAGAGGTGGGATCAGGTGCCATGGAGGAGTGAGCATCCCCTGCCGACCGGTCACACCCGCCGTGTGCTCCTTGTCATGATCGGGAAATAACGGAAAAATCCGTCGACAATTCAGTGTGTAAATAATGGCCTAACAATTAGTATGAAAAACGTCAGTCAGCATTTGACTCAATGATAAATTGTATTTGCTGACAAGGTCATTGTATCGACCATAGAACTTACGAAATGATGACTTTAAAGGAGACAGCTGATATTCTTGTTTCATCAACTTATTTGTCAATAATTTACCTCGATTTAGAAATTGTACATACGTAGAGCATGCTCTTGCGTATCGAATCAACTGAGAGATATATACCCCGTATGCAGGTGATGAAGGTATATTGCTGCATAAGTAAGGGAAGTTGACGATTGAAAAGTTAAAGTCATCACGTTTATCATAAAGCTGGTTGTTAGATTACCATTAACGTCTTTTTCAAGTAAAATATCCAAATATGAAACAGATGTATCAGACTCTGTGGTATCTTTTATCTCAAGTTCACCAGGATATATCGTATCGACATAAGAATGAAAATAGCCATTGTTAATTGACAATACGTCGTCGATATATCTAAATGTCGAGTTGAACGCCACAACAAGTGTTTTCTTCTTTTCACGTACAAGATTTTGGACAAATTCTGCTTCATTAGAATACAAAAAGAGGTCTGCTAATAACGGGGCGCAATTGGTACCCATAGAAATTCCAATAGATTGTTGGAAGACCTGGTCTCCAAAAACCACATAGATATTGTCAATCAGAAACTCAAGCATCTTTTTAATGTCAACTTCAGAGTACTTGTGTGTACAATCAGAATGTTTTTTAACAAAATAATTTTGCAAATGACCAATGACAAGGACATTAATTGATTTTTATGACTTTTGATTGTGATCGTTAATATTTTTCCTGCATCATTAAATGTACATTTGGGTTTAACAAATCACATATTTTCGAGGATGAACGTGCCGTCATTTGTATTACCCTTAGAACTAAAATAACTGACATTATAGTATTGATTGTGACTTGTACCATCATTTTGCACACATCTGCGTTGTATTGTTTCATTATTTGAGACTGGATTCCTGTTACTTTCTTCTTTATTTTTACTTATGCTTTTTTGTTTTATTCTCCTGTAAAGTACTGTAACTCCTATGCTAACTAGGGTGACAAAAAACGTTGAACCAACAAGGATGATGACCGTCGGTGTCTTCAAAAGCCAATTATCTGTTGAGTCAAAACAAAAAAGTTTATTCAACTTATATAATTTTTATGACTATTTTCATTGCAAACTAATACTGATCTGTTCATAAAAAATAACTGTCAGTAAACACGCATTGTTATACAATCAAAATTTATGAAATTCAAACAGGAACACTGTCAATCCTTGTTTCAGAAAAGAGTCAGAAAAATTCATTTATTTTTTTTCACATCCCGTGGAAAACCAGGGCATCATTAAACTGAAACGTAGCTTTTTATTTGCATATATATTATCACGCACATTGAAGGTTCTAGAACAACTTATTTTTCTGTCGCTTGCAGAGCAAGGGGGGGGGGGTCTCAAGGATTTCTTAACGATAACTTAACCCTGTGTCTGTTTGTATGTCCATCTAACAAATTATATGTCCAGATTTGTACGATGCACTGATTTTGCATATATATTGCTTGGTACTATAGCTTTTGTAAAACTTCATGGTTAATGATTTCTTGACCCTTGCATTTTGCCTTTGTCTTACTTTTCAAAATAGTTCACGTCGTCCATAAACGGCATAGTTTTAACATGGAAGAGTTGAATATATGCTATCTTGCATGTGTACTGTTGGTCATGCACTGTAAGACGTTATAAAAAGGAACGTTAACAGTCAACATGACCATGACCTTTGACTTACATTAAAATATACTCCAGACGTTTTAAATGAAATTCCAAAATAGATCGTTGTAGACTGACACTTGTAGTTAAAGGGGCTCGGACAAAGATGTAAATATTTACTAAGATTTTCAGTAAAATATCATGAAGTATGTTGTCAGAGCATTTAACGCCAAAATATCATAAAAGCTTGCTTAGAAACTTCTTTAATCTGGGAATTATTCAAACTGCAATAAAGGGACGCTTTTGATTGACACGTATCCTTCACTTTCGCGAGGTAAACGTTATATTTAATACTCATGAAACATTAAAACTTTTATAAAAAAAAGAGGGATAATGTGAGAAAGCAGAACACACTCACAAGAATTGTTAGTCCGTGCTCGATGATGTGTGCAGTGTTATCAAATTGAACACATCCAGCATAGCGTAAACATTAGCAATAATAGAGTTAGTACCCTGTTTAAAAACACAGATGTTTGCCGCAATGTTATGAAAAAAAAAATCGTTGTATTTGAATTCTAAATGTAAACAATTCAACTGTGTCCAAGCCCTTTCAAGATACACATAGAATTTTTTTTATTGGAGAACTGTTGGAAGCACGTCATAATACAACGATGAATTTTATTATTCTTTTAAGCTTTGAGGTTTGGAGAATATTTTTGTTCTATTTGATTGTCCAATTATATATATTGTAGTCTTACTTCCCGTATATTTTGACACTGAAAGCATGGACTATAATGCTAGTAGCTAATGATTTGCTGATTATCTTTAGATTTTTTTTTACATCAGAATACTTCAGTTATTACTTACCTGTATGCTCATTTGCAGATGATACTAAAATAGTAATGCATTACATCGAAGATTTAAAATATATCACCCAGATATTGCATTTTAAAATAAATTAATTTTCATTACTCTCAGTTTGTTTTACGTCACTCTAAATGAGTGTGTTAATAAGGATATTTTTTGTTCATATACACGTCGAACTTTAATATTTTTTTCCTTCATTATATCTTCATTTACCTTATGAATATGGTTCTGTTTTATACGTGAACAATGAATATTCTTCATTCTGTATTTTTACAATAATTGCATAATACTTTTCTTAATATTTTGAAATGAATTATTGTACCTTTATGGCAAAAGGATCCACTCCATTCTGTTTCACAACCATTTTCGCATGTCCCATCAATCTTCGAGCAGAGTGTGTTATTTTTGCAGTGACCACAATCAAATACACAGTTTGGCCCATATTTATAATCTTTACATTCTGAAAGTTTTGTAAAAATTCATAATAACTTTATCTAAAATTCTAGCTTAATCATTGTATCTGGTAAAACAATAAATCATAGACAGTGAGCAAAATAGCTTAGAATTGTTGTCGATTACAATTAGTTTGAAGAGTTTTTTTGACATTTTTAAGCTAGGGAATGATAAAAAGAAATAATAATTTTCTCATAACTATTAATTTTAATCTTTTTTCCTCAATATTTTGATAAAGAGAAATGTAAAGCAGCAACAAAAGTCTTTCAAGTAACATGACAGCTTTTCTTTCTGTTTCTGTTTGCTTCTGTTAGATGTACATATATAGAAAACAGAAAAATTCTTCTTTTTCCAAGAAAAAAGTTCAGAATGATGAAAACTTTTCCAAATAATTTCATTTGGAATATAGATACGTGTGAGAATAAAATTATCGTTGATTCCTTCTTTTTTACCATCACATCTTGGACCTTGCCAGTTTTCTAAGCATCTACTTGGACATATCCCTGTATACTGGTCACAATAAACCCCTGCAAGACATTTTCCACATATTTTCTCACAATAGGTTCCATAATGTCCTTTTACACATGCTATGGGAGTAAAAGAACGACTTTTTTAATGATGACCAAATCAGTCACTTTTAAAAAAAATATTTTCTCATTCTCTGCCAGCTATTCAAATACACATTGAAATAAATATGACACTTTTAAAGTAGTTTTATCCTACATTTACAGGTAAACTGACATAAATACTACGTACAGCAGTCCGAAGACGTCATAAATGTGTTATTGCATCCATACTTGCACGAACCATTAAATGCATCACACAGTTGATCGCGACATCTTAGATTGCAGATTGTACAATTTTCTCCATAATTCTGCGGCGGACAACCTGAAGATATTTAGTATTTTATCATTCAATCAAATTAGCTTTAAGTGTATATATCTTAAAGGATTTAGAAACGTGTTCATTGACATTTTATACAATACACATGTATGATGATTACATACCCATCACGAATACTTCACATATTTCAATTGTAGCAAATGATGGTTCATAGCCTTTGCAGATAGTGCTGATTGGAGGATTTTTTGAATTATACAGAGCTATTCCTTGGGTGACTCTATTCACAGTTATATTCATCTCTTGGTGAAGGCAGGTAGATGGATCGTGAGTGTAGACTCGATCTCCAGAGCTAGACGGCGGGGTATAAGATGAGTCATTGAACACAAATACGGAAATTCCTGTATGCCGATTCACAGCTGGAATATATTTTTTTGTACTTTGCTAAGTTTTAAATAGGACAAAATATAATCAAATTGCAAATAAGAATATAGCAAGAAAATAAAAACCGAGAGAGTATTTGAGATATTTATATATGTTTCGAAATTTAAATTTTAATTACGATGAGATTTAACAATAGAAATGTGGCCATAATTTTCCTTAATAAACCATATGATAGGAACTCTATCGTGTTTTGATTTACTACTTCGATTAACATCTGAAAAAAAAACTTTATAACATCACCCATTATGGCGTTTTATTTTGATTAAAGAAAACTCTCACTTGATTTTCGAAAAAGGATTCTTAAATAGGCAACATTGGCCTGGCGTTTTAAAGGCAATTTCCACCAAGCCGTGTGAATATGAGGATTAGCAAGAGTAATGCTACACGTGTTATCGCCATAATCTTCTTCAAGGTATCCATCAACTGCTTTATCAGCTAAATATGAATCCGGGTACCGGTATGATTCACTCTGTGTAGGTATATCCGAATACTCAGCTAGCTGAGTGAGGTTTTCTATAAAAAGAAAAAAAAACTATTAAAAATGTTGATGAAATTAGCATTGCATCAAATACACCAAGCCATATATATTACTTGGCCCGAAGTACACAGACCAGTTGAAAATCAATCAAGACAACGGCCGATGAACTGCCTACTGCCACCCGACTGAAAAATCTTACTTTTGCCTCAAATGTGGTACAAATGTGACTGAAATTTTATTTATCAATGTATACAGGTACAATGTATTTGCAAAGCTGTAAAAATAAAAATTAAATCTTAAAAACAAGTAATAAACTATATAAATCTTGAAACTGCAAAAAAGGGAAAAAGTGTGCAGGTAAAATTTGTTACAAATATATTTGACTTCACTTTTTTAAAACAATTTACCAAAGCACACAGATGGAATAGGAAAAAGAACTGCAAGATAAGTTGACATAAAGA
This sequence comes from Saccostrea echinata, assembly GCF_033153115.1. Classification (NCBI taxonomy): domain Eukaryota; kingdom Metazoa; phylum Mollusca; class Bivalvia; order Ostreida; family Ostreidae; genus Saccostrea; species Saccostrea echinata. Next base: position 1,231,353 of record NW_026889766.1, read on the forward strand.
ATTCCTCCATCACTTCTCTGTATTTTCCCCTGAAATTCACAGTGATTTGTGTCAGACGTTTAACAATTTCCAAGATATTTAAAATGATGGATAAAAAAACACACATACAGCCGAAAATTTCTTTTGCCAATGGTGTTAAAAGAAAGAGCGAAAAAAACTCTATCCCCTTAAAGAGATGTACCATATCCTAGTGAGGAAATGTTCCTGCATGTTTTCTTAAGTTTCAATGATCTTTAATCTATTATTGAATTCTATTTTTCACAATATTTATATATAATTAAAGATATATTAATGGAAAGCTTTCAGAAATTTGTAAAGGACCTAAACCACAAAATTAAAAAAAAAAAGAAAATATCTGAAACATTTCCTTGACATTAATCGTTATTATTAAATTTTAATTTTTATATATAAAAGTTGATGACCTATTAGGGAAAAGATATGTGCTAATTTATTTACAATGTTCATGCATAGTAAATACTACAGTCTTTTGAACAATGATCATACAGATCATATAGAAACATCAACTTCCTTAATTAACATGTTTTCTACTTATTTTTCTATTTTAAAATTTTTTGATTACGTTTCAGTTTTACTGTTGAATACAGGGTTTCTCACTACAAAATCATATCCTTAATTCTGTTCAGGCTCATCTGATGTCAAAAGTTGATAATGTGCAACATTTTAATACATTTTAATGCAATATCCATAATTAAAAAAAAAATGCAACTCCATATTAGATCTTGGAATCAGAGAAAATCTTATCTTAAACTGTTGACAAATGTTTTAGTTTTGATTGTACAGGTACACGGTGTAGAAACAAAATTGGTGTTTTGGGGATAAAACCGCATTTATTTTATTTAAATTGTTCTGCTGCCAGCTGATAAATTAAATATGGAGATAACAGACAATAATCAAGCTCAAAGTCCATTGAAGCAAAACAAATCGTGAGCAGAGAAAACACGGGCCTCTAAAACATTAGATGTGAGATGCCATGGTGAACTAAGCATCTTCTTTCGGACGCTTATTTCCCCCTGTGTTCTCTTTCCAATTGTCATGATCGGATAAACAGGAAAAACCATGGACTATTCAGTGTTTTAAAAAATGGCTTAATATTTTATTTAAAAAAAAAAAATAAAATAAAACATCAGTCAGCATTTGACTAAATGATAGACTAAATTCGCTGACAAGGTCATTGCATCGACTGTAGAACATGCAAAATATTCACTTTAAGGTCAAACGATACATTCCTCAAATATCTGTTTTGTATATCTTCGTATTGTGTGGAAAATATGCAAAATTTTAATTACCTTCTGATCGCAGCACAGTTAAGGTGCCAAATGGAAATATCGGCGAATTTTTTCGATAGAAAATACATTCTTTACAAGGATGGGCATTTCTTTTTAGGACTTTACTATTATCGGACAAATGCAGTGTGGTTGAAAACTAAATGTTGAGGACGATTAGATTTCTTATTAAGACTTGTCACGTGATGTGGCAGTCACGTGATTTTAGCAAATATACCTGAAGTATTGAGGTCATCTATAAATTCTAATATTGCAAGGGCATAACCAAGTTAAAAATCTAAGTTTAACATATAATTATTTTCAACACTCTTTGTAGTTTATGAAAAGTGCTGCGAACCTATATAGATTCTACTATCTAATTGCTAAAATTACATTTGTTAGACTGTATGTTGAATATTTTGCTGGTCAAGTACATTAAATATAGATATAATTAATTCATTTGCAAGATTTCAACAGGTTCGCAGCACTTTTCAAATATCTTCATAATTCTTGAGTTCATGTGTAAAAGCTTGTCATAATTCATTGAGGGTATGCCCTTGCAATATATCGATTTATTACGACCCTTCTATATTACCCTTCAATAAAACTGCATACAAATATACGACAGTATCGCTTGTCTATGGAATGTACGGATAGTATATGAATAAAATCATAAAACAGATATCGCATCCAAGTTAATGGCCTCTTATATATCTACAATTTATATTTTATTTCATTACAAAATACATTTTTCATTGTATAAATATAACTTGATCCGCCTCTCACTACATACAAACTGCGTCAAATTTTCCGATATGACGTCACATTGACAAGTGCATTGCGATCAGTGAATTGTTTATATATTGCTGTGTTGGATTTAACCAACGACAATAATGCATGCACTAGTTAGTATTGATGTAGTTTAAAGCTATTCATCAGTTTAAAATACCAAATCATTTCATTTTGTGGTAATTTGAAGAACTTCTATTTTTATATGATGTCATAGTAAGCATTTCCCGTAAAAATTAGGCCCCGCCTCCTTACTGCAGCCTTAACTGTGCTGCGATTTCTAAACTGGTTTCTAATTGCCTTTATAAAATTGAAACACTGAAAAATGTGTTATTGGCTTATTTAGTTTTTTCCAAAAGGATTTTATAGGAAAAACATCCTCTGGTATTTTGCACAAATACCTGGTAAGGTACCTCAAGTTTTTTGCGAGTAAACATGTTAAAGTAGCAATACTTCAAATTCTTAGAAAATATTATGTATTATTGAGGAACGTATCGTCTGTCCTTAAATGAGACTGCTGATATCTCTGTTTCATCAACTTGTTTGTAAAAAGCTTTTAGAAATGCTTCGTATGTAAATATGTTCTTGCGTAACAAATCAACTGGGAGACATTAATTTCAAATGCAGGTATTAATGTTATTTTTCAGTATGAAAAGGGGAAGTTGCTCCTAGAAAAGTTGAAGTTATCACCTTTTTCATAAAGTAAAATAGTGAAATAAATATTCAAATATGAATTAACAATGTGTCGACGATTTATCTAAATGTCGATTTGAAGGCCACGGCAAGTGTTTTCTTTTCGCAAGTATGTTTTTCAATAAATTTTGCTTCAGGATGCTTACTCCACCTAGACACCTGATCCCAACCCTTTTTCATATGAATAGAACAATTGGTGTAGAACTATGAACCAGGTTCTAAAATTGTCACAAAATAACTTCAATTCGAGTACGTCCTTAAAATTCCTTGTTCATGGAACAAGAAGGGAATTTATCAATGCAGCCCTGTTTCAATCAAAGGTTAGAATACTTTTGTTTTGCATGCGGAGATGTGACAATCTATAATAAAGCCTAGAATAAAAAAAGACAAGAGTGTATGTCGAAAATGATGAAATATATTTTTTATTAAGTAAAATTGCTAATTGAAATCTAGATATGTATACACTGGATAGTATGCACCGGCAGTACTCCAGCGGCTGAATGAAAATTACATTACTGTCCATCAAGAAAGCGAATTTCAAAAAAACGTAATGATGCAGAAGCCTGCACTATTATATTATATTATTTTTCCAGATATCAAACAAATCTCCTTAAGCACCTAGTCACCGCATTTCTCGTCAGCTTTAAATATATGCTTTGTGTTAGTTGATTTTCATGTATAGCAACAAGCCAATCAAAGAATGAGTGCACTTTAGAGTGTCATTTGAAAACTTTTCGGCCACCCACTTTCAGCCTTGAATTAGACTATATTGCTGAATTAATCTATGATTATTGTGCATACATATGCGTTTGATATTTATAATTCGAATTTTATGTTAAAGATATTTCTATAATTCCACACAACGTCATTGAAAATAACATGTATAAGCCTTAAATTCCGGAAATTTGAACTGGACTACTTTCGAATTTAAGGTACCTGCAAATGGGCGGAGATATTTAAATCGCATAGAAGTGGAATGTAAACATTTGCACATTATTTCATGATTGATTCCACAGTATGAATTTAAATGGAGGAGAGAGAGATTGTGTAGTTTCATGATTCACACAAATAATTCATGGCCATACATATTGACCATACATATTGACAATTTTCATGATTCGTATCCATAAATTTGCTGCCTAGCACCGAATCAGCTCAATTTGTAAACAATTATAGTACACATGTATGTAGTACTCACGTTTTTACATATTTTATTATATGCATGTATAGATAAACAACATTAATTATTTTAACTAAAAAATTGAGTTGCTAGGTTAACAAGAAAATACCAAGAAATACAAATTATCTGTAAAGATTATGCACTTCATATAATGCTATTGATGATGAATTTTATTTCTTTTTACAATGTAATTGTAATATACAAGCAAGGAATATACTTATAAAAGCCATGCTAGATAATTATGTTCCTCATTCTATCTCAAATCACCCATACAGAAACTTGAATATACACTTAGTCCAACACTTGAAGTTATACCGGCTGTTTGCACTTTTACATGTATAAAACAATCATTAGAATTAAGAAATAAAAGGTCCATATCGGTGTAACATATATTGAGTAAATTACTTAAATTGTGCCTATTGTTTATTAACATTCATTGTTCTCTGATATTTTTTTAATTTTGTATTGTATTGCTTGACCCACATGGGTGTATTATGCAATAAGAAATTATAAATGTAATTCAAATTAACACTTTATCGACGGAACCAGTATGTTCGATATTAAAGACCATGGTCAAAGAAAATTCTACAACGTTACTATATTGATAATCACTCGCCTATGTCTTCAATATCTGTTTCATTTCGGCAATCCAAATATTGTCAGGTATGATATAGTGTTTAGGGATGTGTCTGTAGATGCCTGCTGACCATAATACGGAGACGACATGAGCTAGCACAGCCACCTACTAATCGTGCACCTGATTTGCACTGGCAATACCAGAATTCCCATCAAAATTCCAAACGAAAAACGCAATTTAGTGAAAAAAAACAAGGTAAACTTTAAGACCTTAATAAAATCTTCGCAAAATTCTTCAATATTTTGAAGCCGGTACACACGGCGAGATTTGTAATATTATGCAAGTATTATATATGTATTATAATACTTTCCTGTATCCGCCACGCTTATATATGTCTTATTGGATTGTTAATAGACTTTAGACTCTCTTTCTCTCTCAATAATGGAAAACGAGGTTCCGTCAGCAGTATCTGTTATAGTATTATGCACAGCATTAAAACTGAAAAGACCATCACAATGGAAACAACGGCGGAACACTCGTACATGTACTTGGTGCACATAATGCATCGCTAGATGAGGTGCAAAGAGAAGACCCCAGAAGTTATAAAAACTTCTTGAGAGTAGATAATGCAGCATTTGAGCAACTTTTTCAATCACATGTAGTTACTCCTTTTGATCTCCTTCCCATAAAACATATGTTTACTGCTAAAGTCGACCATTATTTACCATGTGCTTTTTTGTTATGAAAAAATAGGATGACCCCAATGTGAGTACTTTTGATTGATTTAAAAATGAAAGGTAAGTTAAGACTCGTATAAGGAATAGAGCATTGCCCTATTCTTAATACAGTTTTATAAGATTCGACAAATCTTATGATTCACTGTATTAAAAGTCTATTCATAGTAAGATTTTGTACTTAAGTACATATCCATGTGTACAGCTCTCGATTGACAGACACAATGAAAGCATATCGAACAGTGGAATGTCACGTGAGTAAAGTGATTATAATATCAAACGGTTGACACTCGGTGACCTGCTAATTCAGTAGCTAACTCGACCGAAGTTTGGAGAATTTTTCAAAAAATTACATATGAGCCGCATATTGTCCAACATTGTCCTTTGGATATGTATAAGTTTATATAAAAATACACATTCTGTGCAAATGAGCCGAATGGACAAGTTGCGGCTCGATGTAAACAATGTCGTTGAAAACTGGTATGCCTATGAATAACAATAGAAATGTGACAAAAATGCTAGAGTCCCGTCGCAGAAACCAGTGTCGCTCGGCATTGTTAAATATTTCCATGTGATATAATATATCAAATCCTGCTCTTAAGATATTGGTTGATAATTCTGATTCAAAAAGTTTATAAATTTCGGAAATTTATTTTTGGCAAAGCACCGGGACCCAACTCTCATAGCTTAAGTGCACTGAGCTTTTGAGTATTCTTAATAGAAGTATAATAATTATTTTTATTGTATTTTTCTTAATAAACAAGAACATATATCCTTGTGTGCTGACAAGAACGTAGCGATTTGTTACTTGAGGGTGGTCTATACCAATCTTCGTTATACTATCTTCAAGAAATTCAAAATGAGCACGTTATCATATTTTAAAAAAAAATATTTATTTTGTCGATGTGTGAAATTTCATTCCATTTGATTTAATAGAAGTCATGTTATTTAATTTTAGAATCAACAAGTTTTGTAACCAGGTCGCAAACTCAACAACATTGTAACGTCAAAAACATACCGTCATGAGGTTTTCAAAAATACTCTCCCTATACATTTCACACAGTATTGCCCAATACCAGTGCACTCATTAAAAATGTTTCTCTACCACTTGAAATCCATTTTGCTTACAATTCTTCCAGTAACATCCTTTTGTTTGTTAATGTTAGATTTTTTTACTGCTTATCTGTGATTTCACAAGATCAGCAACTGTGAAGTGTCTTATCATGACATTACTAGCACTTTTCGATATTTTTGATCAGATTTTTACAGATAAACAGGTTTCTCACAGATCACAATCGTTTATACAGGGTCTCTTTCATTCAGATACCGCCTGCACCATGTACACAACACATGCATGGATCACTTTTGACATATTTCCTTCTTTCTCCAACATTTTTAGACTTTTTTTCTGGAGTTTTCCAGAGTACAGCATAAAACTGTATGACTAACTGCTGCTTCCTGACCATCTACGACGTCATCTTTTTGCCCTTTTCAATGATGACTACCTATCTTCTGAAACTGATTTCTTTTCAACGAAGCAAAATATTAAGTAATTATTTGGAATACGAAACAATGTAAACATTCTTAATTTGAACGAGTAGGACTTTTTCCGTTTTAGTGTCATTTTATAGAAGATATGACGTCAGACATTATTTGGTGTCTTGATTGTAAATTACAAAATTTTAACCTGCTCAGTGATCCGATTTTTGGATTTTTAAAAGTCTAAATAAGTAAGAAATAAATCACAATATTTTAAAAATTTTTAATACACGTCATTAAATTCATCGTTGTTATTAAAAATATTTACATTCAGTGTAAATTTCTTTATGAAATCCATTAGAAATTTACGACGTTCAAATCTCTATAACACACGCGAAACCTTGTCAAAACGCTACTCCTCCTACAGTTTTTGTCTGATATCAAAAATACTTGGCACTCAAGTAGATTTTACTATGATACATAATTCTGTGTATCGGTTTCTGTAATAAGTTTCTGCGTAGAGCTGCTATTAAAATTTAATTCGGGAAAATGCATGCGCATGTCTTGGATTCTGATTGGCTAATATTTATATGACTGCATCTTTCATAGTTTTCAAAGAAAATCTAGGAGATTTCACATAATATTTATCTTGGGCCTCTTTATTAGAAAGATATATGTGAAACGTATAGAATTACTGGACATTTACGTGCGCTGGAGTCTTCTAGGCTAATTCTGAAAGGACAATTTCGATGTTGATTTTTTGACAAAATACTTCTGAAAATAAATTGAAGATTTATTGAAGAAATGAATTGCCAAATTTCATGAAGCTTCTAAGAATGGGGCCCATAGAGGAGTAGGAGAGCGTTTTGGGAACACCTGATACGGTTCTCTTTACAATTAGCGCAAGCTGATTATGTTATTTAAAGTTCGGAAAGAAAACTTTTTAAAACTTTTCAATTTAGGTGAAGTTCCTGAATTTTTTTTTATCTTTACTTGGCACTAAGTAGATAAGGATCGCTATCATGCCACGCCTACTGTCATAAGGGACCTCAATTTTTAAAGGTACCCTGAGTAACACTTTAGTTAGGCCTTTGTTTTTATGCCTGCACTTTCTAAAGAAAGTTCGGGTACATTGTTGTTACTCATGTACGTCCGTCTGTCCGTCCGTCCGTCTGTCACACTTTCTTCTTAATCTAACTACTCCTATATTTTAAGTAGAATTAAATTAATCTTTTGGAATTTGATAAGTGGTGTTCTATAGATGCGAAATAAGGTTTTGGAATTTTCAATTAAACCCTGGGGGCAAAAGGGGAGTAAAAAAAATGACGTTTTTTTCTATAAAAGCCTGGTTCCCAGAACTCGTCCTACATTTTAAACAGTTTTTTTTAATGCAAAAAGGCCCTTGTTCCCTGAACTACTCTTATATTTTACATAGAAGCCTAATCATCTTTTGGTAGATGGTTGGTGGTGTCCTGTAGATGTGCAGAAAGGATTCGAAATTTTCATTTTCATCCTGTGAGTCAAATTGGGGTCAAAAATTGTGTGTTTTTTTTTTAAATATTAAAACACCCTGGATCCCAGAACTTCCCTTAGATTTTATGCATTAGCCCAATCATTTGGAAGATGACTGCTTTTGTCCTGTGGATGTGCAAAATGGTTTCAAAATTTGCATTGTCATGTGTATGGCAAATAGGGACAGGAAAAAAAAGGTTCCTCCCTAACCCTTGGGATCATGATTTGTACAAACTTGAAGCTACACTACTTCAGAAGGTTTCCATATTAATATGTCTAATCAGGGTCTTGTTGTTCTTGATAAGAAGAATTTTGAAGATTGCTTTCCTTTAATACCTATATAAAACTTTGATCCCTTATTGTGCTTTGAACCCTACCCTCGAAGTCATAATCTGAAAAAAAACCCCCTTCAATCTACACTTATAAGGATGTTTCCATATCAATATGACTAAAAAGCAAATTCAAAGAATTGTGGTCCCCTGCTTTCGATGTCTTAGTGGATGGGATGCCATTATTTATGGCATATTGTCTCAAATATGCACACCCTGTCATATGTCATTCAAAAGTAATCACCAAAGTTGAAATTTTTGAAAATTAGGTAAAACTTAAAGGTCAAGGGGTAAAAAATCCTACCATGCTTTGAGACATCTTTTTACAGGTAATGTTCATATCAAATATGAAAGTCCTTTTTCTCTTCTCGGTCAAAAGTTATAAGGAAATATAACATTTTTGTACAGTAGGTCAAGGTCAAAGGGTCAAAAAGTCAATATATATTTAGAAAGGTCTTGTCACAGGTAAAATACATGCATAATATGAAAGCTCTATCTTTCCTCTTTTAAAATGAGCAAATTAATATGATTTTAAAATTGTTGAAAAGTGAGTCAAACTTCAAGGTCAAGGTCATGGGGTCAAAACTCATAGTATATTTAGAAAGGTCTTGTCAAAGGTAATTTACATGTGACATATGAAAGCCTCATCTCTTATCATTCAAAAGTTATGACCAAGGTTAAAGTTTTTGTGACAGACGGACAGACTGACAGACGAATGAGATTTAATGGCGGGGGACAGCATCTAGTTTTTTTTTTGTACTGAATTTTACTACGGAAAGTTCTGTCTTTCTGATAAACACACAGGACTCAAGCGGGTGTGACCTGTTAACAGGAGATTCTTACTCTTCCTAGGCACCTGATCCCTTCGTAACATATTTGTGTTGTTTATAGATTTTTTTTTTAGATCGATCACTGTTCATTATCTTCACATTTTGCATTCTAATTCCGGGCACTTGGAGAAAGAACCGTTCGTCTCTTTGTCGCTTAAGATGCAGGTTGGTACAATAATTGAAAATTCGATTTCAATTTCGACTATACAGTTAAACCCTATATCTTCCAGAACAACAATAAAATGTCTCGTGTCAAAAAATTCAAAACTCAATTATTTGATAGGAAATTTAAACATGAAATTCATTCAGGAAATTCATTGAGAAATGTTTCAATAAAATATATTTATAAAAAGGCTTTGAGCTGGACAAAACAGAAATACACTTTGAATATTGCAATCGTATTTCTAAATCAAAGTGAGACATCATTCAAAATTCAAGAAAATAAATCGGTTACAAAACTTCTATTTTAAGATATCAGACTCGTAATCATTTATGTAATGGCTTTAGAACTCAATACAAATACATAAAGAAGTGTTTGAATGAATTCTGTTTCATAAGAACGTAACAGGGTTAGCTGATGAAGCATAGTTGTGCCTAATGGAAATAATTTTTGACTTACATGACTTTTTGCGTATAGTGCGTTACTCTAGTTCTCGTTAAAATATTTTTTTCATGTCAGTTTATCTGTATGTTCTTGCAAAAATTCTTGTATACTCAATAGATGAACCAAATTCACGCTATATATATAGTTTTATCAATGCAATTTAAACGTATTAGAAATATCAGTTCTGCGGGTATCTGAGTGATAAAAAAAATTACTGCATATATTTCCAAAATATAATTTTTCAAATATTAATTATGGCATGTCATTTCTTATCCAGATAATTATACATGTAATTGATCTTTCAATTGAGGAAAAAAAACCTACATGCAGTAAAAACATATTTTTGCACCAATAAAGGGCAATTTTTGAAGATATGTACACAATTGTTCGAAAATTCTTAATTGATAATAATTACTTTAGCTAAGGAGTAGTTAATAGCCAATGCTTTTTTCTGTGACGTCACAAATTATTTGAATTTTCCGTTTTTTTTTTCATGATAAAGGACAAAATGGGCAAAATTTGATCAATTTTGAGTATAGAATTTACTGAGCGCAAGCTTGCACAGAGCAATATTCACGCATTTGATTGATAATTCTACACATTAAATCAAAAGATGGAGCTGGGGCAGACCTGCACTCGATGACTTTTAATCAGAATATTGACGTAAAATACACTTTTCACCCTCAAAATCATTTAAGAAAATAAATTGACATTTTCTTGACGTCATTTTTAACATATGACATCTCGGCTGATGAAAATAAGTAATGCTCTAAAGTCTGTATATACCCCCTCCCTCTTGTTAAGAACACAATTATAGATTTCTCCATCAAAATTTGATTTGGGGGCAGATAGTGGTCATTACCGTATATATAGTAATTTAATATGTGTATATTCAAATTTACTTTTTTGGACCCGTGACTGTTAAAAAGTTAAATTGTTCTTATGATTAAAATACAAAATAGAGTTTGCTAGAAATCTAGAATTGTGTGATTTTGCTAATATATTATCCAACCTTACCGAAAGGAATCAGGGTAGGCACACATCTATTTCCCTTATTTCATATATGTTTAAGAATTTATTTTTTACAACTTATTTTGATTACAACATCAGTGGAGTGTCTAAGCTTTGACACCAATAGAACAGCTTAAATAATGCATTTTAAACAAATAAACGAAAAACAATTAAATCGATAGTATGTTCCTTGAAACCCCTTATACATTTTTTTATTTATGAAATTATGCAAAATTATACAAATAATAATAAATTATACAATTTTCGAGAGGAAAAATCAGAAATATCATTTTTCTTAATTTATACAACATGAATGTTCAGTCTACGATAGAAATAATATTATTCTGTGTTTGATGAAAGAACGTACAATCATACATAATTACAGGTGTTCATAAAGAATAAAGATCTCATTTTTTTAAAGTCATGTAAAAAAGAATCATGTAAGCCATTGATAACATTATTACTTTTAATCAGTGCGATAATAGTCTGTAGACTGAAAAAAGAAGAAAATTCATAAAGCGTGTAACAAAAATATGTTTTATTCTAATTTCACTCCTCAAAAATTAACATATATCCCCTCCGATGAAAGAGATCCACCAAGTAATTGATAACACTTCCGGTACTCTTCCTAAAATAAAATAAATAGCAAGAGGTAATAAAACATATGTACAGCATATATGTAGCAATGATTATCAGATGAAAAATTATAGGATATTACATATATTTCAAATAATACATATCATATATTTCATATTTCATGTAATAGAAAAAAAAATAGAAGATACAAATTAGGATGGATAATAACTAGTCACTATGGGGAAAAGACAGACTGATAACACGATTAACTATATCACTATATTCATCATTGATGAAAAAGGAATGTTCAAGAAGTAATATTTAGATATATGATGACAGTAATAAAATAATGCTATGAAATATATAGTATAAAGAAATAATATGTTAATAATAGGACAACATCCACAATTACAGTAAACATCTTCCATGTATGATATCGCCCGCGTGGCGCAGTGGTTAGAGCGTCTGCTCTAGAGTCGCGAAGTAAGGAGTTGATCCTTACGTCGCGGGTTCGAATCCCACTGTGGGACGTGGAGACCGGTCCTTCGGATGAGACCGTATAAACCGAGGTCCCGTGTCGCAGTAGGTGCTGGCACGAAAAAGATCCCTCACTGCTCAATGGCCGTAAGTGTCGAGTATAGGACAAAATTTGCAGCTCTCCACCGGCAAGTGGTGGCGTCTCCATATGAGTGAAAAATTCTCGAGAGGGACGTTAAACAACATACAATCAATCAATCAATCCATGTATGATAAGAGAAATGACTGGTTATACAGAGGGGATGATTATTCATCCCTGACAACCTATCCAACCTCTGGTGTTCTAGGAGGTCTGTGTTCGCTCTGTGTTCACTTTGCATCGTTTAAATGGTCTTTGGAGCTTAATAACTGTTCGTTATCTCCATATTTCTCACAATGTACTTTTAAAAGAAACGCCTAGCTGACTTTTCATTGGATATAACGGTAATAGATTAATAATATAGGGTTATAATTAGTTATAACATAAAGTTTTTAAATCGAACGTTCAAAATTTTAGAAAAAATCTCTTTTAAAAAAAGACATTTATCGCGTTTTTCATAAAAAAGAATATTGAAAGGCGTTTCTCCTAGTGCTTACAAGCGTTGTGATGACTTCTGGTCTCCTAGTCTGTATCTGACGGACTCTTGTAAATATGTCCACTTCTCCGTCCATTTGAAGTTGTTGAAGGGCGTTATGTAAAACACAAAATATTCCTGCTGATCCAGCACCATTACTGTGGAATAGAAATACGTAAAGTTGATTGCAGTGCGTCATTTTAGGAGATAAACATATTTAAAAAAAAATAATGAGGAAAGGAAATTCTTTCTCACCAATTTATCAAAGGTCTTGGTAGAAGATAATTTTCATATTATTTATAATCATTATTTTTTAAAATCTAGGAAATTAACTTTCTTACGGATGTGAAGAGTGGAAATGTTTATCAAAAACATATATCATTTAATGCAAGAGAAAAACGACTCACAAAAATGCATATATTTTTCAAGATTAAAAGAAATGTTAAGGGGAAGAATGCGCGTTTCGTCCAATCCATTTATAATTAAGATATATTTATATCACCTATAACTTCTTTTCTATTTGCCATGCTTACCATATTACAGTATCTGAAGATGTAAACATAAAGTACTTCAACATAGTTAAGTGCAGAATGTTTTAATTTTCCTCTAAAAACCATGCTACTTTTCTCAAGCACGACGAGGATTGTTAGGGTAACTTTGACACCATAAAGAAAAGAGGTTATTTCATGAAAACCCGACAGTATTCTATCAAAGAACAAATGAAACAAATATGCACAATTTCTTTTTTAAAACGATAATTAGATAGAATAAACTTGCATGTGTCTATCGGACGGAAGTAATGTAGCATCGCTATATTATTCTAACATGTCAGCCATAGACCTTTCTCATGTTTAAACAATCAATGAACGTTAACTCTTCTTTCTCTGTCATCATATACACGTATAACATTCAAAAAATCAAAATATCCCTGTTCGTTAACGATTCTTTGCATTTGTGCATGATTTGTTTGTTAAGCTGAAACAACTCATGCATGTGCAATTTTGTTTGAAGAAAGACGTGTTTTTTTAAATAACGAATGTATTGTGTATTTAGATTTTGCCACAGGAGTTTGCAAGTAGAACTTTGACATTTGTATGTCGAAGCAAGATAGATCCACCCACATTTGAAGTTCATGTACATTAAAGATGCCAGGCATTGCCTTGAGTCCCCCTCCAAGCATTCTTTAAAGTAGAGAGGGCATCCATATGTCCTAGAAGCCATACTCCAGCCCGTGGAGTGGACAAAACCGCCAGCACGATCAAAACGTTAGAACAAATAACAATGAATTTATGTGTATATTTGATCATTTCTTTATCGTTAAATATGGTAATGATCTGGACAAAGCCTTTGAGTTATATTTAAGTGAGAATTTCGCTCGACTACCTTTGACAACTTTAAGGCTAGTTAAGTTTGGTTTTTAAACCTATATGTAATCTGAAAGTAGATACAAAAGAATTTGTTGAATGTTATTTCTTTAATACCTCGTCAATCAATGTAAAATACAGATCGATGATATAAATTTTATGCATTTTCCCCACATTTCATGAAAACGTTAAAGACATATACGCAAAGTTACAAATATAAATAGAGAGCATCTGTCATCGTTGTGTTATATTGGACACCTTTTTCAAATGGCTGATTTTTAATTTTCTTATTGTGAACATGTTAAAAAAATCAGATGGGTTTATTTTCTAACGGTTGAGTAAAATTCTAATTTTCGATTTGTCTTGCTTTTTTCATAATATTTATTCGTTTCGTCAAAACCAAGAAAAGTGTACTGTTTGCATGTAAGGGCAGATGATACAAACAAACATTTATCTAAATTTTGAAAATAACAATTAAGTCATGTTTGTCTAAGTAAAATGAATAACTTTAACCGCATAGTTTTAAGTTTTCATTTTTTTTTTACAATAAAGGGATTAAAAGTGACAAATAACTGTATAGATTATCAAGAAAGGTTGCAGAAAGGTAGCATTTTGAACATAAAAAGAAGTTTTCAATATCTTCATATTTTAGAAATTGATTATTTGCAGCATTTACAACAAAAAGAGGGCAAAATATATATTCCATTCCAGATATTTATTTTTTTGCATCATCTACCCTTAAAAAGATTTTCTTTTAGCATTATTTAGAAAAGAAATGAAACAGATTTCTTTATTCTAACCTGCTTATGACAAGAGATGTTGACGTATTTCCTTTCTCTAGAAGTATTTTTGCACCTTTCAGTAAAGCATCATCATTCTCAGATAGTATTTGGAAGACGTCAATGTACGATTTGTAATCCTTGAATCATAATATAATATAAAATATGAATTTATGGTGTAAAATGAAATTAATTTTAAAAACGAAGTAAACATTCGAAATAAGAATTGGAGAATTAACAAACAAGGAATCATAAGTTTTATCATTATAATCGCCTTACATCTGTCGATATAAGAAGACGATCTTGTCGGATACCGTCACTATCAAACCCGGCATTTTTAGCAGCTATGGTAAAAGGTTTACACTGTAGCGTTTTTCCTCCATTAGGCAGCCAGTTAGGTCCCTTGTTTTGATAAGAAACGAATTTGCATGTATTTATTATAATCTTTACAATTTGGAAGAAAAATAAGTTTCTTTGAAATTGGCAGTGTACAGATAGATTAAAACATATTAAGAGAGGATAAAAAAAGTTCTAATTAGAGAGTTTACAAAATGCATTTTGTAGTAAAAAAGTGTAAGCTTTAGAAAAGTTTGAATCACATACCACGCCATCATCATTCAGAATCACCACGGATTCAACGTCATGGTCCCTGCACAATCTCCACAAATCAACCACTGTATCTGTAAGAGGTTTCTGGGTCAAAATGAATCCATATGGATTTGTAAAAGTCTGAAAATAAAATTTTATAAAACTAAACATTATCTGTGGCATTTTTTAAGTCTTCAATTTCAATGTATAAAAAATATAGAAATTGCCTATTCATGTCATACATTCATTCATTAAGTTAAATTAGATTTGGTTTAATGCTTTGATTTTCTAAAAGAAATTTATGATTTAAAGGAACACAATTACATCATATCTTATAAAACAAACTATTATAGAAATGGCGTTCACTTCACAATTGAATAAAAAATGACTGTCATTAAACCAAGTAAAACTATTCCATCTTATAAAAAAGTGAAAATGTTCCTTGTATGTCCATAAAAGTCGAAATTATGATACTTACGGAAACGAAGACTGCATTGATATAATCATTTCTTCCTCTTACATAGGTTGTTAAGTAAGGTCGATGTTCTGATGCTAAAAAATCAATGTAATTTATTGTTGACGTCGTTCAAAAAATATTTATAGTTGATTGAGTATAATAAGTATAATAAAAGAAAGTATTGAGAATATTATCAGTTATAATCTTACCTATTACAGGTAAAATAGATAAGATATTCATCAATATCTAATTAAATGAGTATAATAAGTATAATAAATAAAAGTATTGAGAATATTATCAGTTAAAATCTTACCTGGCAAAATATCCATATCTACATTTTTTGCTCGGTTCGCGGGTTTCACAGCATCTTCTTTCGTCTCAGTATCAAAAATCGGTTTCAAAGCCAACAACAACTGAAATGCATTCAAATGTGAAATCCAATGCATAAATATAAAAAGAACTTCAAAATATCTGCAAATTTTAATGAAAAAGGTTTAGTTCGTCCCCTTTGGTCATTTATCTTACCCGAAACTCTTTGTTCAGCTTTTGTTGATTAAAAGGCGAGGCTTCCTTTAGAGGAGTGTGTACTTTTGCTTGAAGGTCACGTTCCGATATCACAGTCTCTATATCTTGAAATCCACAGAGTAAGGCTTTATGCAAAAACACATACTGTTCCTAAGAAAACATGAAGGTTCTCTTATGGTTCAAGGACGATAAACTTCGAAAATGAAAAGTAGAGAACAAATAGAAAAAAAATATTATTTTTTATTTATATATCAAAAGAGTATAAAGTAAGCTAACCACTGTTTGGACCATGGTCATACGATCTTCTCTCATTTGCTTCACGAACTCAAATACATTGATCCGCCCCGTTTGCCTCCCTTGTTGGAGTAACACATTCAGACCAATATATGTCCCTGTTCTGCCTACTCCAGCACTGAAAGGTCAAAGTTCATGAAATTGATTGCTTATCTTTTCCCCTAATATATCTTCTAGCATTTTCAACATCATCCGACTGTGATTATTTTAGAATAACGTGCAAAAACCGAGGTAATTAACACTGGAATCTGCAGATTAAACAGCTTATATCCAAGTCTCAAGAGTTCTCCGACTATCATATTATCTTCAAACATCGATAATGGGCGATAAATATGTATATTTAATACCATAAGGCATGTCATTGCAGAAGTCTAAACATGTATTGATTCTGAAAAGATAGGCATATTGTCCCAAAATAGTGATTGATTGTTATTGCTTAACACCGATTCGAAAATATTTAGGCCATATCACGGCAGTCCAACGCGGGTATGTTAAGGCTACACCCAGAGATATCCTACTTGCCTCTGCAATATGACGTCATAGTAAGCTGTATGACGTGAAGTTTAGAAATAATGATTTCTTAATATTTTAGGAATGACTCTAATTCTTGGCCAAATTATTCGAGTATAACCTGGTTTGGGTCAGTTTACGCTTTATAATCCGCGAAGCGGATTATAAATTATTCGAGTATAACCTGGTTTGGGTCAGTTTACGCTTTATAATCCGCGAAGCGGATTATAAAACAGCGTAAACTGACCCAAACCAGGTTATACTCGAATAATTTGGCCAAGAATTAGAGTCATTCCTTATAATTTAATTTTAAAATCATTAAATAACTATGGGTGTAAAATTTCGTTGCTTTTTATTAGTTCAAATTTGCCGCTCAATAATACAACCGTAGTAACGGAAGTAACGGAAGTGATGGGAAGCAAGGGGAGGTAAAAACTGATACATAGGCCTAGCAGCCATGTTGTGTGTTTACATGTGGTAAGATCGAATTATTGTTTGAAGTTAAAGGTACATTTATTAAATCTGGAATTTTCCATAATTCCGAGGACTGGAAATGAGAGGATTGTATGGATACAGATGACTCAGCTGGTTGTCAGGGGGGTGTGTCCCCATACCAAACCAGGTTATACAGAAATAATTTGTGTTCCTTTTTTGGATATTAACCAATCAGAGGCTAGAATACAAACAAAATTAAATTATTTATATTTAAAGTTTAATTTCAGGTCCAAGAAATGAATGGAATCATTCAAAAACATAATATAAACCAAATCTTGTCGTTTTGGGGTGGTATGAATAGCTAAGTATTTATCACGGGGGTTAAATACCAAACCCATGACGTCATAACTATTGATAAAATATTTGTCGAGTGAAAATTAAATGTGACGAGAATTCATGTAAACAAATATATAAAATGGGAGTGGCATATACCGTGTATGTTATGTGTGGTTCATAAGGAATTAAAGATTTAGAATCAGGTACGCTGAATATTCTTATCATGTTCTCTTATAATGAACACAGGCAGTACTTTGAAGTCCCGATCAGCCTTTCCTCTGTCGTTCTATAACAACAAAGTTACGAAAGTTCAACACTACGCCGCATACTTTGAGACATAATTTTTGTTTGTATCGAAAACCTGTATTCTATAGAACTTGGAAAGTGCTGCTAGAATCGTGGGTTAACATGAATTGATTACAATTCCTTGATCGTTTGTACAAAATGTAATAATTTTGGTAAGGTTTCATGCGAAACTTTGGAATAATTTTTTCTGTGTCGGGAGAATATGATTCCAGCAGCACTTTTCATGACCCAGTGATGTTTTTACACAATTACTTTCACAAAAAGAAATGAATTATCCCCGGGGTAGTGTTGAACTTTTCACTTTTTCATTAAGGCAATTTTACTATTTATAAACGTCACGTGATGACGTAGTTAGTGGAGTGCTTCTTTTAGCCTAAGACTCAATGACGTCTATACAATGGATATAATAGTAAATGTTTAATCTATAGCTTTTCCGATTTATCAATGTTACATTTTATGAAAAAAGTCTAAATTCGCCGAAATATGATCTGGGTACTGCCTTAACCTACCTGCGAAAAAATGCATTGAGTAAATATCAAATATTAAGAGAAAAATATTATTCTCATATATAACGAAAGGGGTTTATACTGAGCTTTGGGCATTTGACATCATCGTTTTTTTTCAGTAATCAATAGAGTGTATGTAGTTTCTATGTAGACTCTTGTTAATATAAAAGTAGTAGTTATTTCTTTTTGTCAACCATATATCAGGTTTGATAGTTGATCATATTAAAAAAAATGAAATTTAAAATTTGGCTGACAGATTACTGTCTAATCTACTGAAAAGTTTGCAGGGCTGACCATTGCCAATCTCCCTTCTCAATAACTGTTGACCTTACAAGGATTGCGATTGACGGATTCCATTTTTATATACTGCAGAACGAAGAAGAAAGTTGACAATCCACCAATTTGACACTTTTATGCTTATCGTTGACTTCAAAATTGGAAGAACATCAGTCGAATCTTTCAGTAAAATAACGTATTATCAAAACCGTGAGACGAGGGTTTGTTCTCGTAAACAAATGATTAAGATTATATCCACACTCATACGAGTGTTTGCTTTTGTCCTCAAATATTATGCAACTAATAAGAATTTTTAAAAAAGATGATGTATATATTTACTTTTCCATTAGCACTAATAAGATATAAAAATAATCAACTGTCCAACAATTGTACATCAAAATTTCTAACTGCCCATTGGTTGGCTATTGAAAAATCTAACTCTGTATGAATGAAGCAATAAATTTAAAAGGCAACGTTACAAATGTTTTTGCAATAGACACAAAATAAATATTTAGGATCTTCTTTTTTACATTAGAAAATAAAATAAAAATAAATAAATAACAAGTTTGGCTTTCCAGAAAGCCTGAAATGTCATCTCTTTGGCTTCATTAATGTCACAGAATAAAAAGTGGAATGTTATATTATTTTCTCAGCTTATATTACAGGCAGTAGTATCGCTTTTGAAAAAATGGGGGGGGGGGGGAGGGGGGTGGAGAACAGAAAAAAAATCGACGATTTATCTGAACAATCTTTGACAAGGAGAAAAAGGGGCTATCCAAACTCAACATTTTCATTTCTTGGAAGGAGGGATTACAACTTTTCCGACAAAAATATTTTATATCATAATACATTCTCATGGGGTGATCTGACGTACCATACTACAACAAATGGTGGAAGAGGGGACAAGGGTGCGCCTTTTCAATGTTTGGGGGGAAAATGGAAGGGGGCGGCCCTCCTGAAGCTCCGTGTCTGTATTATTTTACCAGTTGTAAATATGCTTTTTTCATTTTAAATATATTTTGTATAATGTCTGCAAAAAAATTCTAACCACTGAGAAATATTCGTAAGAATTATTTAAAGTCATATATGGCGTATTTGTTTTTTATAAGTTCAGACTACCTAAGTAAAAAAAAAAAATCTATTTGTTTTATTACTTTTTATAAAATTAGGACTTTCCTGTAAATTACACAATTTAAATCAATCACGTTTCAAAGATATTAGAAATTAAAAACAATAACCGATTTATTTACCGATTCCGCATTTAATTAACAGACACAGTTTAATTTTTTTTTTTTAATCAATCTAACTCTGGAAACATGAAGTTATTCAAGTTCAAAATCGGTGAAAAATTTAATTTCAACGTAAAAAACAGATATCATGTTAAGCTACACTCAATCTCGTATTTTTATTTTATAGCTCAGATACACCATCGATAGCTTTAACAATTGTTCCGAAAGAAGATGGATAAAAACTTAACGTTCCTTTGACTTTAGTTCTTAGCCGCCTTCTACGGCAGCAAAGAAGTTTTAAAGCGCCAACTAAAATTAATCTGAACCTGAATTAATTCCCAAGAATTTCCTTATTTTCCTTAATCGTATCCTCTGAAGTGACTTGGCCATCGAGCCACTGGGATTTGATTGATTATCGAGCCACTGGGAATATGAAGGGAAAAAATTGAGACACTCCTGCATCATGCCCTTCTGCTGCCCATGCAGATTCATGTTTTAACGCTATATTATGTATAATATACATGTAAGTACATGTATATACGCTCCTGGGAAAAAATCATGCATAGAAAGGTAATAAAATTGAACGTTACCATTTAAAATTAAGTATTTACACACCGAAAAGAACCCCAATCTACCAACATCGATTTTATAGGCTGTTCCATGAGACACACATTTTATAATTTTGGCTTTATTTCAAGAATACGAGGAGTGATTTTTTTTTTACCTTTTCTCATTGACAAAAAACGCAAATTAGAATTGCATAAAGAAAATGATAACAGTTGCTTTGTTTATTAATTCTTAAAATCTGAGCCAGATAAAGGAAACTGTATCTTTTCCTAAAACTTTTCTACAGGGGTAAATTTAAATAAAAAAGAATATAGTGCACACATCCGAGAAAATACTCATAATGATTCTTTATGATCTTTATTCAAATGACTGCAGCACTGAGTTACTTAAATCAGAGACATTTATGTTTCTACCTAAATTGTGCTTTTATAGGTAAAATTTCTTTTCTTCGAAATTTATTTTTTCTTTGAATAAGTTCTGTTTTATTTTTCATATATACGGCAGTAATTATCGATTGACTAAAGTGCACATAAAAGTAAAGTTTTTGCCATTGTATATATGCATTTAATGTAATTGTTATTTACTAGTAAATTTTTTCACTGTTTTCTTTCGTCAGTAAATCTTGGTTCCACGCCTTGGCTTATACATTCAATATGCCATGTTTTGTGTATTTTGATCCCCGCGCGCTGACCGTTTTACGCAATAGTCTAGATACAAAGTTTATGTATATATATAAGCCGTTAATGAAGACCCACCACCACCCAAGTGATCCTACCTCTATGTCTCTTAATGAACCCTGGTGTAGTTTTACTTTAACTTTAAGATGCACCATTTTGTTTAATAATAATAGACAGACTTTGGTCAATTTTGTTTACATCTCTATATTTAGAAATAGTGTCATCGTCAGTTCCTTTGCCAGACCACCAGCTTATCAATGGCAGCTTACACTAGGACTTTACTTCCGGTGATTCAAACTTAATGTGTCATCTCCCGAGGGAGATGACAAATAAATAAATTCTTTGAATTTTGCAAACTTTTAAACTTTACTTGTCGTTAAAAAAATATCCAATACGTATTCAATGGTAATTATATATAACAGAAAACAATTTTAATTTTAAAGGTTGAAAAAAAAAGCAAATTGAACACTAGTTATATTTGTATTTTTGCGGTTGACAGGTCGACAGTTAACAAAATATTAAATATATACATACGTTTGACAAGTCGACAGCTGAAAGAACATCCTTATATTTGTATGTTAACGGTTGAGAGGTTGCCAGTTAAGTTCGTTTGTTTACTTGTTGTTTAACGTCCCTCTTGAGAATTTTTCACTCATATGGAGACGCCACATTTGCAGGTGGAGGGCTGCAAAATTAGACCTATACTCGGCACTTAGGGCCATTAAGCAGTGGGGGATCTTTTTCGTGCCAGCACCTATTGCGACTAGGGACCTCAGTTTATACGATCTCATCCGAAGGATCGGTTTCCACATCCCGCTGTGGGATTCGAACCCGCGACGCAAGGATCAACTCCTTACTCTGCGACTCTAGAGCAAACGCTTTAACCACTGCGACACGCGGGCGACTTGACATTCAATATTCATTAGATAACAATGAACGACATAATGGTCAAATCATTTTCATGACTTTATATTAAATAAACGTTCAATAAAATATGCATGCACGCTTCACTGAATGAAATCTTTCATTCCAGTTTCCCTACTCCCATATTAATGCGCTTTCCCTAACCTCCCACATGGTATGTGAGAACAAACTCTACTATCTCTACTCGTTGATTGAATTTTGGATTTAATGCTATTCAGCCTTCTTTTTCAATATTTTTTCTCATATAGTGACGCCACTTTAAGCCGGAGAAGGGCTTAAAATTAAGACCTATACTCGGCACTCAGAGCAGTGAGGGTTCTTTATCGTGCGAAGGTCTACCATTAATATCTTATCCGAAAGACCTGTAATTTCACTTTTATTACCAAAAGCTTTGCGAAGCAACAATCATTATCTACGCTTACATTTTAGGTTTGAGGAGGAGCCGACAAATTGGAAACGACCCCCCCCCCCCAGTCACTGCATTACCGTGACCAGTGGTAGTTGCTATACAAACAATGTAATTTAGATAATGTGCAAGACTAATCCTTTTGTTTCTAGACTAATCCTAATCAGTCAAATAGTGTGAATGGACTAGCCCCTATCTCTTAGATGCACAAGACGAACCCTGAGCAGTCAAACAATGTGTGTCCCTCATCTATCGGCTTGGCATAGAATACCCTTAACGTTCAAATAATTCATGAGGACTAACTCGAATATCTCGGATAGGTGCAGAATAACCCTTAACAGTGAAACAATTTTAAAGGGGCTTGGACACAGATTTGAAGTTAATATTTTCTCAAATTTTCTGGATAATTTCATGACTTATATGTTGCTATAGCATTTCATACTAAAATATAATAAAAATCTTATTTCATCTCGAAGTTATTAAAACTTTGAATTTCTGGACGCGTTGGATTTACACATCCTTGCGCTTTCACATATTTTAATTTTATTCTTAATACGTAAGAAAAGTGGCAATTTTGTTGTGTACTAATGAAAAATATTAAAACTATAACCCAGAAAATTCAGAGTAGAAATGTTCGAAAGCAAAACCCACTCTTAGTGTTGTAAGTCTGTGCTCAGTGGTGTGTGCAGAGTTTAACAATTGAACATACCCGGTGAATCGTAAACATTAACAATAACAGAGCTCGTGCCCTGTTTACAAAAACAGTTTACGTTTCACGGGTGTGTTCAATTTGTTAAACTCTGTACACATCACAGAGCACGGACTGACAATACTGGTGAGTTGGTTTTGCTTTCGAACATTTCTACTCTGACTTTTCTGGATTATAGACGTAATATTTTTCATTAATACATAACAAAATCGCTTCTTTTCTTAAATATTAAGGATAAAGTTAAAATTTGTGTAAGTGCAAAGATGTGTTAATCAAACGCGTCCCGAAATTTGTAGTTCCAGTAATTTCTAGATAAAAAAAGTCTTAATTTTTTTTCGTGTGAAATGCTATTGCAATATATAAGTCGTGATATTAAGCAGAAAATTTGAGAAAATATAAGTTCAAATCTGTGTCTAAGCACCTTTAAGGAACTCCTCTAATCTCTTTGACGCCTGCAAGACCAGCATAAACCAATAACTTGCTCTTATCAGTCGAGTAGTGTGCAAGGAGTATCCCTAATCAAGGACGGGTGCAAGATTAACCCTAATCAATCGAATTGTGTGTAAGGACTAGATTTTATCTAGACTAGATCTAATCTCTCGGACTGCTGCAAGACTCACTGTAACCAGTAGAGTGGTGGCAATAACATAATTCTTAAGTCAAAGTTCAAAGGACGCAAAGAGCGTCTGCTCTATAGTCGCGGAGTAAGGAGCTTACATCGAGGGTTCGAATCCACTGCGGGACATGGAGATCGGTCCTCCGGATGAGACCTTATAAACAGAGGTCCTGTGTCGCAGTAGGTGTCGGCAGGAAAAAAAGTCCCTCACTGCTCAATGACCCCGAGTGCCGAGTATAGGTATAAATTTGCAGCCCTTCAAGTGGTGGCTTCTCAATATGAGTGAAAAATTCTCGAGAGGGACGTTGAAAAAAAAAACAAAACAAAAAAAAAAAAAAAAACAAAGAAAACAAAACAAAAACAAAAAAAGTGCAGAAAAAGGTAAAGTACACATATTGTCTCTCTTTAAGTAATGAACTTTTCCACGGGTGGCAAATGAATGAACACAAAATCTATTCAGTACTGTCAACCACATGCCCATCGACAAAATCTTTTAGATATCTAATGTCTACTATCAATTGTTGACCTTACAACCTTCGACCTGTCAAAAGCCGACCAAAATGTACATCTAATGTTTACTGTTGACATGTCATACACATGTAGCAAAAAAATGTCAGAAGCCAAGACTTAAGAAAAAGGCAATCTAAGAAGGTATGGAAAAAGATCATATTGACAGTTTAAAACATATTTGTGAAAAATCGATGTTAAAGTCGCCTGTGAAAAGTAACACAAGAAAGGACGGGTATATTCGTATCAGATTGAAATAAACGTAAAGCAATCATTTTTTATATGAAGAACCTTAAATATGTTCTTTAGCATGTTTATTATAACTTTTTTTCTTACAAAGAGATGCAAATCACTTTTTTCGTCACCAACCTGCAGTGAACCAGTAAGGGAGATTCAGACTTCCATTTTTTGGTAACAGCTCTATGAAATTGAACAAGTCCTATCTCTTCTGGGGTACCGTGGTCTGGCCAAGCCGTGTAATGAAACTGGTTGATTGTCCTTGCAGATGCTAACTTTTATGTAAATTAGAATATAATTTCAGTATATTTTATTACATACATAAGACATCTATCAGTTTAGAGGTGTGCATTCGTTTATTGCAAATTAACATATGAAAATGAATGTTTCTGATTAACATTACTCTTCTGGATAATGATTGAATTCTCTTAAAATTTAATTTTTCGAGAAGTCAATTAAGATGCTTGTTTGACATTCCCTCTTTGTAAATATAGAGCATGTAAAAACGTACATCCTGTCTTTGTATTGAAAATTGTCGAATTGTGTAGAAAGCATATGTTGTTTCCTCCAACAGCGAAACTTTGCATGGACCGATTTTCATAAATTGGTCTTTATTTGGCCAATAGTGCGTACATTTGTTCTACAAAGGTTTAATTGAAAGAAAGTTGTATACTTTTAATTCGAAAAAAAACCCTTTTTTTACAGAAGTAAAAAATAGTACTGTATCATAAAACAAAGAAAAATAAATAAATAAATAATAAATAAATAAATAGATAAATCAATTGATCAATCAATAAACAATCAATATAAACATAAATAAAGAATTAGAAAGCTTAATGAAAACACAAGAAGAACGAACATACATACTTTATCTAGTGGCATACCTTTCCATTCTCTACAAGATTTGTCAACATAAGAACATATTCAATATTCTCTTGCCAAATCATTCTCCAAAAGTCTCCTATTGTATTCTTTTGTGGACCTGTACACAGTTATTCATGGTTTGTTTTTAATTTCATATAACTGACATGTTCAAAACAATAAATATTTGAAATACTCATGCATAAAACAAGAAACAACAATCACACAGAAGAAAGACATCTGAACATGGCAGTATTTCTAACTTTAAAGACTTCCTTTACAGGTTCGTCTCAAAATTATAAAAATTCATTCAGTGATTTAACCTGCATTAATGTGCCATGGTGTGTGTCATTAGTCAAGAGTAGGTCAACATGGGAATAGCAGGAAATCAATTGAAAAAAAGTAAAAGTAAGTTACCTTGCGTTGCAATGAACCTTTTTTCCCCATTCAAATCCTAAAATGATATGGCTTAGATTTAAATAATTGCATGTACAGCAATATCAATATAAATTTACCTGATTGCTAAAATTAAAAATATACCCTGATGTAATTTGCGTTTATGTAATCATTTTCATCTTTATTCCATTGTTCTACTAGATGAATTCTGGAATGCTCATCTAAAATATAATTATGTTACGTAATAACGTACTAAATTGTTGTAAGTAATAAGATTTCATCGGTTAAAATGACAAGTTGAAGTTCTGTATTGAAATCTTGTTTTATTGACGCATCAGCAATAAGTAAATATGGTAAAGCATTTTATGTGCTATATTAATTTGTGTACTACGTCACATAATTTATTCCCTTTTTAATTTTAATTTTAATCTTCCACGTTAGGGAATTGACATGTGTTAAAGAAGATTTGATAAGATAAAGGTAAAATACAATTTCCTGACGGGTATTCTTACAAGGAAATGTTGTCTTAAATCGATTCTTTGTGATGTTTTCTGTCTTCTGAGCTGTATGGCAGTTTTCAAGGTCTCCTGATGGTAATCTCTGTATTATTTGAAAGAAAAAAAAAGGTTTTATTCTAAAATAGTTGTACCATAAGGAAACACAAATGAAAAAAAAAATCATGTAATTGAGTATAATAAATATTCTCATATCATTTGGATATATCGCTAATGATTTATTTTCATGTTGCAATTGATGTTTAATTTAGATGTTGCTACTTTCTAATTATAAATTCACAATTTATTTTTAAATTTCATCATATAAACATTAATCAAAATCAAATGGTGAACCATACAAGAAGAATGAACCTAATATACATGAATTTGGTTTTATTATAGCATATATAGATACACATTCATAGAAAAGACGTATTCAATTTATAAAATAAAAAGGAGGAAAAGGAGACGACGGGTAGATAAAGAATACATGCTTCCATTTTGAACCTGTTGATATCCGATTACAATAATTCATATGCTAAATAAAGTGTTTCATGTCCATTTGTGTACGCTTCACTTCTTATAACTACTCAATGTAAGATAATATGCTATTGGAAAATAAGATGATTTTCTTCAGTTCTTCCTGGTGGCCCGCAGCGTTTGCTCTAGAGTCGCGGAGTAAGGAGCTGATCCTAACGTCGCGGGTTCGCATCCACTGCGGGACGTGGAGACCGGTCCTTCGGATGAGACCGTATAAACCGAGGTCCCGTCTCGCAGTAGGTGTTAGCACGAAAAAGTTCCTTCACTGCTTAATGGCCCCGAGGGCCGAGTATAGGTATAAATTTGCAGCAGCCCTCCACCGGCAATATGAGTGAAAAATTCTCGAGAGGGACGTTAACTAACAAACAAACAAAATCAATTTTATCTAAAAATATGAAAATATATTTGACTCCAAATATTTCATTTACATTGTATTCTTGGAGAAACATGGACTTTTCACCGCCACTTTTGGTTGTAATATAGTTCTGTAGATCATCTATTCCAATATCACTACTCATTTGATTTGTGTTGTAATATACACTGCCATCAAACGAATCCAGTCTTGGCAATTGAACATGAAGTGATGGCTGCGGCAAATGACCTAAATATCAAAATTCAGTACTGTTTATATTCAGGAAATATATTTTCCTTCCCAGAACAATCACTGATAAAAGTGATAAAAAGATTGATAAAATGAAGAAAAGTCAGAAGTATCTGATAGATTGTAACAAAGTGATCCATTGGAATCCAAAAAGGACTCCTAAAGTTTATTTTAATTGGAAAGAAAGAGGAAGACTTCTAAGGAAGCAATTTGTATATGAATGCATGTATCCACTTCGGGATTGTGATACATTATGTTCAGAAGGGATCAGAGTGTTTATAAAAAGAATCACAAAAATTTAGTTTCAATGGATTTTAAACAATAATACTAGAATTAGAAATCAAAATAAAAATAAATCAATATAACAAAAACGTATCGATATTAAATTATAGTACATTTTTTTTGTTGAGAATGTATATAATATAAAGTGATTGTGCTTTTTATTCCATTATCTAGAATTTTAAAATATGAGAGAGAGAGAGAGAGAGAGAGAGAGAGAGAGAGAGAGAGAGAGATTTTCTTTTTCTTTGAAATGGCATTGTTTAAGACATATTAGTACAATTAAGATCAAGATCTATTATTTATTTGTTTAAAAAAAAATTTAAAATAGTGTGTAGATATATACGTGTTTTAAAAATTATACGCATATTATATGAGGGGTGATCAAAAAATTCGCAAACTCTCTCTGTATTTCCAAACCCACGATTCAGATCAGAATAAATTTGAACGAACATATAGTATTTAAAATGTTCTATAAATAACAGATGTAGCGTAATGTTTTGATCCATACTTGTGACGTCAAACTGTGAAAATGACGTAAAAATGAAGATGACTTTTGACAAAAAATGCTTGACTCCGCTGCACTCGAGCAGGGAACGACTGTAAAAGGAAGGTGGTTAAAATGAGGTTCGTTCTGGTGTTCGTTTTGGTGTCCAGTGAAAGTAAGCTGGGAAAGAGATGTTTCCGTAGTTGAGCAACTTGTTTTGAAAGATCGCCAAGTTACAGTAAGAGAAATTGTTGATATCTAAACAATACAATAATTATCAAATACCTTAAACATCATTATTTTAGACTTTAAACATGTCAGATATGATAAAGAGAAGGCGTCCATACTTGATCCACATTAGATAAACGACACACCCACGACAGGGGAGTCGGGTTGTAATGATCACCATGCTCATTCTGTGAATGGATATCCTTATCCACTCATTATTGGTGACAAATGGACTATTCCTTTTATAACAAATAACCTGCATGGTAAGAAATATGACTTGGAAAAATCTTTTAGCTTCTGCTACGAAGCATGTCGTGTGACCGCCTTGACCACGTGAATTGCGCATAGGCAGAATCTGGCAGATGTGCATTGAAGTCGGAGGGGACTACTTTAAAAAATAACAAACACTGAAACCTAATTTTATTTCTTTTATGGGTTTAATTCAATTAGTTCTCGATACTTATGATCACCCCTTGTATGTGTATATATGTATGAATACTTTGTTATGATTCTCTAGAATCTCTAGAAAATACCACTTTTATTTGTCGTTTTTTGCTTTTGGTTCTCGTCATATTTTTCTGCAAAAGCCACAGTCGGGCTTTCTGTATCCTTTGATGCTTTGTTCAAGCTTTGCCTTCTATAAAAATAAAAGAAATTAAATGTTAACTAAACATTAATCATATTACTTTAAATAAAACAAAATAGATACCTTGTGCACTTGAAATTTACCTAAAACAAAAAACTTCCATACTCATATATCCCAATTAAAAGCAAAGCTGGAAGTCGTATGAAACAAAATGTTGCAGCAAAAAGTGTTTTTCATCATTGACAGTAATTATGTCTACATGTCAATTATTATTTTGACATGTCAGTTACTATTCAATTTGGAGAACTAGACAATTAGCCAAGCAATGGTGTTTCATCTTGCATGTATAATTCCAGATATTAGCGTTATCAAGTTAATATACCCTTATTAAAATCTTATTTAGTGAAATGATTGGAAACGCACATATCAAATAATTAACTTGAGTGACGTGTATACAAAATAATCTTGCATGTTAACATTCTTGTTTTGCATGTTAAAATCATTTATGTTGCATATAGTGTGCATAAATATGCTATTACATATATTTATATAGATGGAAATAAAACAAAATGATTTTAAATAAGTTTATTTTGATATTGGCTATTGTTGGATGTGGCATATTTTAAAGCAGCAAGGTGTCGCCGAGCATAAAGGGCGAGCCCAAATTACAACAAGCAGCAGCAGGATACATGTACAACATGAGAGCATATCTTGCATATAGTGTGTAGAAATATGCCATTGTAATTCAAATAACATTGAGGACAATCAGCCAATCTCTGCAGGTTACATGTGTGTAAGAAAAAATAAATACAAAATTAAAAAAAAAATGCTTATAATATTTTTTCCCTAAGGATACAGTTAAGTTGAGAAACAATTAGATTAAATTACGTGACATAAACAGTTTTTGGGAAATTTGGGGGAAAAGTCAATAAACATTTAAAGAAGTCAACACATTGAAGTAACATGATATAGTGCACAATTAATATTTTTTTTATATTTCTTTGTTAATTTATTTCATGACGGCTTAAATTGACAATAAAAGCTCTCTTAAGATATATTAACAGATGTTACGAAGAAAGATTTTTATACTAAAGACAAAATCTTTATTATTTTTAAAAGATATTTAATGATATATATATATATATATATATATATATATATATATATATATATATATATATATATATATATATATATATATATATATATATATATATATATATATTGAAATGATGAAATGGCTTCCTGTAGACCTTTTCACAAAAAACTTACGTTTTGCGTAAGATTTTAACTTAAGAATATCTTACGATAAATCTTAAGTACTTTTCACGAACGCATTCGTAGATGGAACTTATGACTTTACTTACGATAAACTTTCCCTAGCAACGATCTTAATATGTAATATAATCCTTAAAATGTAGATGACAATAAAAATGAAGCAAAATTTTCGACACTTGTAAGTGAAACAAACACTGTTGATAATAAATATCGAATGCAATCCATTGTGAAGAAAAGAAGTTTGAAATTTGACGTCACAATCACAAGTCTGACGTAAAAGTAGGCCATACGAAAAACTTTTTGTGAAAAGGTCTACTGAATAAAATACCTTTTAATTATAATTATGCTGATCACAACACCTGCAAACAAAGCTAATTACATAACAATCCCAGAAATTATTCCACTATTGCTTCCTTCCATTTTTGGACTATAAAGTAATTCTAAAACGAAAATGGTTATCAATGTTAAAAAAATGAATAAGAATAAAGAAACCATTCAGATGGAGATAACCAAATATAAAGATATTCATATATTTTGTTTTCATAAAAAATATGCCGTTCCTTTCTTAAAATATACATACTGCATTAATTTCTACATTTTAACAATAGACATGTATAGCTTAATAAAGCATGAGAGAACAAAAGAAATATTCTGAATATTATAAATCAATTTATTCATACCATCACATCTGACACCTTTCCACAACCCCTGACATCCATCCAAACAGTGTCCGTTAGTTTTGTTACATGTACTTTGATTGCAGTTTCCACAAACTTCACTGCAACTGGATCCATACAATCCATCTGCACACTCTGCAATACATATACCAGTAAAACTTTATATTTCTATAACAATTGCTTTATGGAAATATTTGAATGATTTTCTTTTAATTGATCTTAATCTTGGAAAGCATAAGTGACTACTTTAAAACAATTTTTGTTTAAATTTAGAAGAAAAAACGAAATGAGAAGAAACGAATTAATCATTTTTAATCACCATCACATTTGGTTCCATTCCAATGTTCCTGACACCCATCAGGACATATTCCTGAGATGTTGTTACAATATGCTTTATCTGCACAATTCCCGCATGGTTTTGCACAGTCTTTACCATAGAATCCACCTCTGCAAACTATTGTATTATTATTTTTATTTAATATTGGAATTTTACATTTTTATGAAATTACGAAAATTATATTCAATTTAAGTTTTCGGTATTTAAATGTAAATTTGTTGTCAAAATGATTGTCAGAATTTCCAACTTTTTTTTTACTGCTTTTACAGATAAAGAATCAGTTTTGGTTTGACAATACGGTTAAATCTGGTTATCAATACCGCTGTTTTCATTGACTGCAGCTTTTTTATTACATAAGTATACATGCGTTATAGAAAGTCTTCTACGCAACGCAAATATATTTCAAATTAAATAATATAATTTTATAACTATCAAAACTTAAACTCATTTTTGTGAATGTTTTTAAATTTAACCAAAAAATATTCATGCATTTTCTATCAGACTGACACAAAAAATATCTTCATAATACACGTGATGCACCATATGCATGAGGTCAATAAAGTGAACATATTGTTTTTTTTCCCAAGAAATGTCCGTAGCAGAATACAAATTTTGGTAAAATTGACTTTTTATTGATGGTGGAAACTACAGACCGTCACATTTAGAACCGTTCCAATGTTCGTCACATCCTTCTTGACAAAGTCCTGTTACAGCATGACAATGTGCTCCAGATTTACAGTGACCACACATCCTTGTGCAATTGTCACCATAAAAACCATTTTCACAAACTATAAAAATGAGAATGAATAAAATATTTATCAAGTCGGTAAACAGTTCAAAATAAAAGTAAAGCTATATCTCTTACCATCACATTTCAATCCATTCCAGTGATCTTCACATCCTTCTGTACACCTTCCTGTGATGTTATGACATATTGTGCCGAATTTACATTTACCACAAGTCCCATCACAGTTGTGTCCATAATATCCGCTTCTACAAGCTAAAGGACAAAGAATTGAAAAGTACAAGTTCTCTATCGAAGAAAAATAAGTGATTACTATGCTTTTGACAACTATTTACTTGTTAAGTAAATCTGCTACTTTTGCATGCAGTACAAAAGAGATGTAATTATGCTAATAAAAAAAAAACAAACTTTTTTTTTTAAAAATCTTAAATTAATATATTTCAATAATGAATTTTTAAGTATTTCGAAGGAAAAAAAATCCTGCTTAAGTACATACTCCAAAATAATTATTTACCTTCATTTATTTTTTTTATACTTGAAATAAACTTTGTAAACGAAAATGAAAAATACACTTGTATGGAAATATTTGATCAGTGACTCTAGATTCTGTTATTTTCAGTTATTTGCTTTAGAAGGTCAAATAATCTCTTATCATTAAAAAAAATGGAAAGTTGATACATAAGGCCACATGTTTGATTGGTTTTTTGTTTGTTTGTTTTTTTGATCGGTGTCTCTGCTTCAACTATTTAGTAGTTTTGTGACATCAGTTTGACTTTATTAAGTAACTGTTTAAAAATTGCTCAGGAAACTAAACGTCCTAAATAGTGCACAACAACTACATATTTACACACAAATTGACATTAATTGGCTATTTTTTTTATTATGAAATCTACAAATGTACAATTACATTTAGATGTCACGATACAAGTTGTAAAAATGCATAGAAAACTTGTCATCACTAAGATTGATGACGTAAAATGCGAGGAATTTAGAGAATACCCTTACGAAACGTACCCGTACACGTAAAAGTATGAAATCTCAACCTCACTATTAACTCAGTAAATGACAAAGGCATTGTCTATTCATTGTTTGAAAAACATATGTGCCAATGATATCAATATTTTGCTTTTCAGTTACTGTGACAAAGTTCAAGTATTTTTCTGTCATTGATTCTATGATTTTGGGTATTTGTACCATGCTATGCGATATACTGCCAGCATTGCAGATTACATAGAAAAATACATACCTAAAAATATCTCTTTGGTTAATGTAGTGTGATATTTTGAAAAATCAAGCTTTTTTGCAATTATTACACACACATAAGTTGATTTACAACAATTTCAACATCCTCGTCTAAAGTCAGCATTTGTAAGTACTATGGTCTTTACAATGACCTTATTAGGAAATATAACCTATCAATGGGTCATATTTTGGCTGACTTGATTAATTCCAATTGTAAGGCTTTTTTTTCACTAAATTTGAGAGAGAAATGATCCGTCTACTAGATAATCACTTAGGACTCTCGGAGACTAAAACTAGCTTCAACAGGAGTTGCTTACTTCTCCTAGGCACCTAATACCATCTTTGGAATTTCGGGTGTCCGAGCTTATGCCCTCATCACAGATTTCTATAGTTTGTAGTTTTTACGAGATCGATCATTGTTCGTTTTCTTCGCCATTTTTATACATAAAAAATCTATATGAAGCAGCTTTAATGACTGCTTAAATACAGAAGTCGGCTTATCGCAGTCAGTCCATTATAAATCCGATGTGACATATAACACAATTTCTCCAATTTCTTTTTCAATGTATATAATTTCCCTCAAAACCACAAACACTGGCTAGACATAAGGTATTTATAATAACTCTTATTCATTCATAGACTAAAAGGAAAAAGAAACGCAAACCTAACTATATATGGTTGGCATTTGTTAATATGCGACACGGATTTAATACATGTTTTATGAGAATAATGATATCCAAAACTATTTTTCTTATAATATTTCATTCATAATTGTCATTTTTAAGGCATAAAGAATGCGGCGTAGTGTTGAACTTTTGCATTTCTATTGTTAGAACGTTAGCGGAAAGGCTGATCGAGATTTCAAAACATTTCAAAAGATTTTAAAACACTGCATGTGTTCATTATAAGAAAACATGATATAAATAAATCAGTGTACCTGATTCTTAGTCGTTAATCTTTTATTTTCTTATGACATTCACGGTATATGCTTTATAATTCCCATTTCAAATATTTGTATATATGAATTCTCGTTCATTTTCAGTCGGCAAATATTTGATCCAGTTCCGGTTTGAAACCAGATCTATGAATTAAATGGATCTCTCAATCCAGAACTCTCGTTGTCCCTTGAAGGTATCCGCTTTATGAACTGTCATCAAGGATTCCTGCTAAAATGAGTCTTTGTTCTCACCACGATATAGTGGATTGTCATATAATAAACTGTTCTGCATATTTATTCTTATATTGTGGTAATATTAAGAAATTTATCTCAAAATTAAGGATTGTCTCCCTCAGGCATAGCTCTGATCCTTCGACGTATTTAGCTCCAGTCTTTGGCACCTTTTTTTAATCTCTTCCAAATCTTTTCTATATACATTTGTAAATATTTTGAATTTGAAACGTTTCGGCTTAAGCATCACTGAAGGAACATAATTTGTCGAAATGCTCATCTAGTACATCAAAACTGGTACCGTATATGATTTACATTATGACCCCTGGGTCGAGGCCTCTGCTGTTGGACTGTTAGACTCCAAGGGTCTCTACAGCCCAGTAACCTAGTACTTCGGCACTAGCTTGGAAATACGGATATGTATTTAATTGCTGTGGTAAAATTTAAAACATTTAAATATATAAAAAAAGATTATCTCCCTCAGGCATATATAGCTCTCATCCTTCGACGTATTTGGCTCCCGTCTTTGGCACATTTTTTTTAGCTCTTTCAAGTCTTTTTATTCAAATATTTTGAATTTCCAAGGTTTCGCATCACTGAAGAGACATAATTTGTCGGTGCATCAATATTGGTACCGTACATGATTTACATTATCTTTGCATTGGTAGGCAAAAAATAGACCTCTTAGAATTTCAAAAGGCATACATCATTTCGGTTTAAATTTGTTTTTAATTCCACCGGATATTTTCAGAATTATTACTCAAGATGTAAAAATGGTTCAACTTATAAAAGATCCAGCTACATGTACTACAGGTTAACTACTCCTGCTCATATGGAGAGTGCCAGAGTCAAGGCTGAGCGATTTTTCTATCGCATATCCATTTCTAGACATCATTTTAAGTCGTAAAAATTCATTTATTTTTAAACCATTTTTAACCTAATTGTTTAGATCATTAGAAAATATGCGTTTCCTTTTCCTTTAAGTATATCTTATTCAAAATATTCTGAATTTTATTAGCAACATAAATCATATATATTTAATAGGTTTTTTCCCTCTCATACAACATACAAAGGGAAACGTGCAGAGCTTCAAGATATCATTTAAAAATCAGTGCACTGCATGTATTAGTCAAAAGGAGATATAAACTTCTATGTCACGCTTATTTGCCAATCTAGCATCCCTGTATTCATTTTGATAATAAAAAAGGTTGTCATGGTGATAAGCTATACACTGCCAAAGAGCTAAGGGCAATAAAGCTACAAGGTCAATATCGGTCCTGCAGACGTTGAAGGGAAAAATACACTATGATATTCTGAGAAGAATGCATATAAGGTAAAACATTTTTTTTCTCAGAATTTACATTAAATTTATTATTCATGCTCATGTTTATATTTGTGTTAGGATATTTTAATTTATAGTTACTTTCATACATTCTACTTTGTAAGTTCTTATCCATTTATAGTTGAGACGTTGAACAATCATATGTATGGAAGATGATTGAGATGAATTCAAACACTTCACTAATTTACATATATGTGCAAAAATTTTCAAGGAACTTCTTAAGCTATCTGAAGGTTGGAATATTTCAAATACATGACACAACTGTTCCGAATAGTAAAATTTCTTTTATATGAGCTCTTTGCACTAGTCCAGCGTTACATGGTTGACCTCTTAGGTGACCACTGCTTTAAACTAAATGTACGTTCTTTAACACGTACATTTAATTTTCCTTGAAACTTTGATTTTCCAAATTTAAACATTGTAAAGAAAGGGAGTAGTGATGGATGCTATGTCATAAATACCC
Source organism: Saccostrea echinata (assembly GCF_033153115.1). NCBI lineage: Eukaryota > Metazoa > Mollusca > Bivalvia > Ostreida > Ostreidae > Saccostrea > Saccostrea echinata. The sequence continues at coordinate 1,268,013 of NW_026889766.1, forward strand.
AGTATGTATATCTTATTCAGTTTCAAATGTCTCATTTCGTAACAATATATCAATTAACAAGTTGCGTTTATTAGTTAACGAATTCAGATGCAATACATGCATTATGAACATTCGTTCATTCCTTTTTAACTACATATGTGAGAAATGAGGAAGGGCTATGGATAGCAGACCCTTGTTGAAGCTTATGAGAATATATCTCTACAAAGGAGAGGGAAAAGGGAAAACATCCAAGGCTTAAGGGTGGGGGGATAAGTTGGCCTGAGAGTGAAGACAGGAGTCATAGCAGGGACAGAGAGAGCTACTAAGTAGGATCTAACAATAAAGCCAAGTTTATACCCGTAATAATTTTTAATTAATATATATATATAAAATATCTATATATGTTTATAAAATTTATAATATAAAATTAATAGTTAGGATATTCGCAGTTGAACTTGTGGGAAAAAAGAAAAGTGAACTTTCTTGATTAAGAATAATTTACGTTTTTGCACTAAGTAGTCTTTTTCTGTTAAAGATAACTTGCTAGATTAATGACAATTCACTTGTGAGAGAATGTATTTATCCAATTGTAATTGTGTTGGTCTAGTCTAATAATTATATCATTGAATAATAACTTATTAATATTATTGACAAAGCAATTTTCCACCACTAGATTAACATTTAACTATTTTAAGATCGATGTAATTCCGATGATGGTTTGCCACAATGGAGTTAAGTTTTCGGCCAATGAAATGCCAATACATTGACCCAACAAAATCCTACTTAATTTTTACATGTACATTGGACATACGGTGGCATTTAACATTGGACAAATAAAGGTAGTTTTGTTTGCCTAACTTATTTTTTCTCCTTCTGAATGATTTATATAGGTAAGAGGTCACATTTAAATGAAGCATAAACGAATATGTATTTCAATGCAATAAGAAAAAAACCTAATTAAAAAAAATCTCAAATTGAACTTTTAAAAAAGATGAAATCATAAACATAAAAAAATTTATATTGACAAAAAAAAAAAAAACAAAAAAAAAAAAAAAAAACAAAACAAAACAAAACCCAAAACAAAACCCTTTCATAATTGAAAAAAGAAATCGTATGTAAAATATATATATATATATATATATATATATATATATATATATATATATATATATATATATATATATATATATATATATATATATATATACATATATATATATATATATATATATATATTTTTTTTTTTTACCAGATTCACGTACATGCAAATTGAAATATCTACTAATGTCTTGCCGGGTAAATGTGATGGGTTGTCTAAAATGAGTTCAGTATAGATGGATATAGACTTACTGGCACAGTGTGGTAGCTCGATAAACCTATGGCTACACCCATATATACATGAACCATTAAAAGCATCACACTCCTGATTCAAGCATTTTATTGAACAAGGTGAGCAGTGTTCTCCATATTTTTTCGAACCACACCCTAAAAAATAAATATATATATATATATAGTCTTTTGATTCACTAAATCCCTAGAAACATGAACATCAATTAGTATTTTTTTTTATTCGGCTAATAAGAGATGTCTTAAAACATGTTTTAATATTTATAAATATAATTGTGATGTCTTTGTAATATTAATAGCTGCAGTGATTTTTTTTAAGAAACATCTAGTTTGTAAGGATATTTTGACGTAATAACTTTTGTTGCTTCACAGAAAAAAACCTTTTTAATTTTAAAAACATTTAATTTGTAGCCTGGTTTTAGAAAAATAGAACAGAAACACCTAGTTCATATATATGTAAGATGATTTAAACTCCATCATGTGTTATCTAGTTTGAGCTAATCAAATACATGTAGCTTGTAAAAACAAAGAAAAATAATAAAAATACACTTAATTATAAAAGAAGGAAAGGAGTTTCCAATTTTCATTTCAGCTCTTTCTCTGGATTTCTATACATCCATTTTAAGGTTTACCTACTTTTGAACTTATTGTTTTTTTAAACTTTGTGTGTGTGTGTGTGTTTTGTTTTTGTTTTTATAAACATCCAGTTTGTGAAGAGTATTGTGACGTAATTTGATGCCTCACATGTGAACGATTTCAATTTTAGAAACACTTTGATTCTAACCTACCTGATTTTGAGAAGCTAATAATAGAGACACCTGGATCATACATGAGAGATGTTTTATACTTGAGAGTGTTTGTATGGAAGCAATAAATCATGTCTTCATAATATGAAGCGTCACACACTCAAGAATATATCGGGAAAATTTACTTACACAAGAAACTGTTTTTTTTTTGACAAAAATGAATTTAGTTTCTTTCCGATACAAAATTAAATGTTAATTGTCAGACGTACTCTTTAATCTGAAACACAAGTTGGATAATATAGATTGATTGTGTTTAGTAAAAAAGAATATTAATGTTGCTTCGGAAACAATAAAAAAAGTTCATTTTCTAATGTTGTACCATTTATAACTATACGCAAGTAAACAGGACTATGTATAGTTTTTTTTCTTTTACAGTGAATGTGAAAACTAATGTAATACAAACTTGATACCCACTACGTGATTTAGCCGTACAATCATATTCTTTGTTACACAAGATTATAATGAACGTGAATAAAAAAAAGCTTCGGCACAAAGGGGTATCCTAATTTACATGTAATTAACATAAAAAGTATGATTACATGAAGAATATTCAAAGAATTGATAGTATTGATGTACAAATATCAACAGTTCAATTGTTTACTTACTATTTGTTTTAAGTTGAAACAGGGTAAAAATGTATAGTCCGACATTAGTTTTCGAAAATTATAAGTAAATGAGAAAATGCATAGAATTTGTGAGTACTAAGTATGTGAAGAAAAATAAATCAAAACTTTTCCTAAATAATGAGACTGCAAATGTTTAAAAAAATGGTCGTTACCATGGAAAACCTGGCACATAATCGATTGTCTGCTGATATTATTTCTTGATATCAAATTATTTTTACAATAGCGAGTTCCAAATTTGAAAATTTTGTGTTTATAATCGGGTTTCCACATTTAGTGCTAATGTCATTGCATAGGACTTTTCCATGTAAGTTTTGTAAAGAAATACAAAAAGGCATTCATGTGAAAATTAAAGGTTTCTTTTTTATGAGAACGTGAATTTTTGTACTTGTATACTGTCTTGCAATGAGCATTGAAATAAAACCATTATCATTTCTTCAAAGTGATACATACCCATAACCTTTACTTCACATATCTCGATGGTAGCAAAATTGTTCTTATATCCTGTACAAGTTGTGGAAAGAGAATAGTCATTTGAAATATATAAAGCTATTCCTTTAGTCACTTTATTCACTTTCACAATCATGACTCTTTCCAAACAGGTCTTTTTGTTCTGAGTGAACACCTTATATCCCCCAGTAGATGAAGGTACATATTCTACCTCATCGAACACATACACATTGAATCCTAAATGTCGATTAATGGCTGAAAACATAAAAAAAATCATCTGAAATTATCAATTACTGTTAGAATTAACCCAACCTTATGCAAATTAGTTTTAATATTACTAAAATGAAACGAATTGGAATGCAGCCCATAGAATGGTTTTATGATAAACTTGTATGTAAGAGAAACTGGATTTATGAATATGTGATAATGAAAAATGTAGTTTTTAACACAGGTATTTGTGGACAGTAACCCCCCCCCCCCCGGGTCAAAAAATGTTTTTTTGTTTTTTTTTTCCATAAATTATTCTTCTAGTACACATTTACAATGTATTCCATAAGAAAAATCCAAAAAATAACGGAGAATTAACGTTTTACTAAAAAATCATACCCATGGTATTATAAAATAGAGAAGGTAAGTCATTTCCAATTGTTTACACTGGACCCCTCTTGGATATCAGGCCCGAAATATCATTTACCTAATACATGTCACCAAAATACATGTCTGTCATGATATCTTTTTTCGGAAGATATTTTTGTCTTTAATCGTGCTATTTAATTGCCCAGGCATTCCATAATAATCCGAGTATTCATCGTCAAACGTGAAAAATGCTACAAGATTCTGAAATGTCAAAGTAGAAATTACGGAAGTAATGCAAAAACGACACCTAGCGTGTAACTCTCTAGTTCAGAGTGTTATAGAATTGAGGGAAAAGCCAGAGTCTACGAAAAAGTTCGGGAAAATTTTGATAAAAAGTCGAAATTGATTCATTAGAATTTAATTCTGCTTAAGATTTTCGAGATGAGTGAGGGTAGTCGTCAATATTCCCTTTAAAGGATGTTATCGCTGATACCAAATAGCGTTTTAAAAATCACTTAAACATTATAATCTTGACATGTAAACCACCTCCACCCCACCTAGCCGCCTTCCCCTTCTGCGTGGACATGTAATTTTCATTAAATTGTATCTGCGGAAAGGTGGATATCAGTTAAATTAATGCAGTAGTAAATATAATATTTAGAATGATAAACTAGTTTTAAAATTAAGCAAATACAGAAATGTGATTAGTTAAAACTGTACACAAAATCTTTATTTTCCATTTGTTATGAGTTCGCTACAATATATAATATTGATTAGTTTAGGGACGGGGTCTGTGCACGTCATTACAGGTTACAGTGTTGGAGAAAAACAATTGATCGTTTGATAATGGTTGTACAACCCATGCAATATTTAAACGTCAAAAGCTACGTACTACAAGTGGCAATTATCAAACTATGACTGTTAGATAAGACGTACCTAAAGGAAATTTTAAAAATGCTTTAAATTAATAGAAGTTAAGCTTCCCTTTATGCATTTAAAATAATAGTTGCTTGATATAAATACATGTATATAGTAAAGGCCTGAAATAAACTCAGCAGTGCGACACGAGAGTATTTAGGAGAGAATTAAAATAATAAAAAAAATAGGTTCTGATTTTCACTCTTTAGATTTAATATTGAAAGACTCACACTTAACTTTCTTGGTAAATGATAATGATAGCATTAAAAATTTAAAATAATCACACAATTATTAAGCTTAATATCATTGGAATTAATTGTAAGCATGTTCATGTAGAAGGGGAAAGGGGAATACATGTCTTGTAATGTTTAGGGGATTTTTAAAACGCTATTTGGTATCAGTGATAACATCCTTTATAGGGAATATTGACGACTATCCTCACTCATCTCGAAAATTGTTGAAAATATAATGTGTTTTTTGTAGAGATGTAAAAGAAAACAACAGTAAACATCTTATTCTAAAATGTCAAAATGTGTCTCATATATGGAATACTGTCCAGCAAGTTTTGAAATTTGATATATCATGGAAAAATATTGTTATTGGATTTTATAGTGAAAAAAAATGAAGAGATATTATTTTTGAATAGAATTGCTTGTAAAATTTCAAATACAAAATGTACTGTAGACTAGAAAACAAACAAGGAAAGCCTCAAGAAATATTTTATCATATTAAGAGTACGAGGGTTGTTCGGAAAGTTCGTTGACTTCTTTCATATCTATGTATTTAACGTCATATGTCATCCAAATTTGGTAGAAATATTTTAACACTAAATTAAAATGATTGTATTAAATTTTTATAAAATATCATGATTTATTTAAAACTTATCCAGAATTAAAAACTGCAAAAATCGGATCGCAGCGCAGGTCAAAATTTAGTAATTTACAAACAATACACTAAATAATGTCTGTAGTCATTTTCTCTGTAAACTGGAGCAAAAACGAAAAAATCCTAGACGGTTAAATTAAGAACTGTTACATAGATTCGTATTCCAAATTATGGCTTACTATTTTGCTTCAATAAAAAGAAATCAATTTGAGAAGATAGGTAGTCCTCATTGAAAAGGACAAAAACGATGACGCTGTAGAACGTCACGGAGCAGCAGATAACGATGGAGTTTTGTGTTATACTCGGGGAAAATCCTGAATAAACGCTAAAAATGTTGGAGGAATCAGAAAATATGCCACAAGCGAGTCGTGCATGTGTGTGTAAATGGTAGAGGCGGTATTTGAGTGACAGAGACTCTGTATCGGACGAGGACAATCTGTAAAGAAACGGTTTAACTGTAAAAATCTGAAGGAAATTTTTAAAAGTTGGGACGTCATGGAAAGACGTAGGCGCTTCAGAGTTGCTGATCTTGTGAAAGCACAGTTAAGCGGTAAAAGAAATTAAATATTAACAAAGGAAATTATAAAATGAGAACAATTGTGAGAAAAATAAATGTCAAGTGATTGAAAAAGGTTTTTAATACGTGGGTATTGGACTATACTTTTTGAATGTATAAGGACATAATTTTTAAGAAACTCCTGATGCTATGTTTTTGACGTTACATTGCTTTTAAGTGTGCGCCGTGGTTACAAAACATGTTGATTTTAAAATGAAGTAAATTAATTTCTATCAAATCGAATGGAATGAAATTTCACAGATCAACAAAACAAATATTTTTACACGTGATGTTTTGCTTATTTTAAATTTCTTGGAAGTAGTATAACAAAGATTGAAATCGTTCACGAACTTTTCGAACAACCCTCGTATATTGAATATTTTTTCTGAGGTATGTAAGAAAATTCACCATAATAATATTTTAATGTTATAAAATGTATTAAAGACAAATTATAAATCATTAACCTATTGTAGAATAAGCCTGTTGTTCTACAAATCTTATCTGGGAGACAATTAATAGACTGTATCTGTGCTGGAGGTGTGGTCTCCCAGATATAACAGGGTACCTATAAGATTATACATATAATTTTTGGCTGTTTTTTTCTTCTTTTATTGCGATAATTTGTGATAGATTTTTCTATATGACTCTATAAATGACAGATAGTAATGATTCAACTAATCTAATCAATGCATTGTATGTAACATGTATGTGATGTTTTGTTATCTAATAAATGATATTTAAAAAAGGCAAAACCAGGGAAGTATTCCGGAAATCTACGATTTTTTGCATATTTATTGTGTATTCACGCATTTTTGTATGTGTCCGTATCCGAGTATGTATTCCAAACTTTTACAAGTGCATCATTATATCATAATCATTAAACAGTTTGGGGGGAACTTAGATTTCGCTATAATAGTGGTATATCACTATTATAGTGAGATTCCGCTATATGTTCAGCCGTAGTTGTCTTCGATTTCATCAAATAACATTCTTGCTGTTTAAAGCGCAAGATATGATGGGTATAAAAATGGACAATAATTTGAATCCTTGCATGTTATGAATTTTATTTAATTTTCTGCCGATGCGTTTAATAATACGAACACTCTTTTTAAAGCGGAAGTTACATTTTTAACATAGGAACCAGTGATTGCGGAAGTATTGAACAGAGACCGACTCTTAATATCTCTCACACATGTGCACAAATTAGTGCTCGTAATAACTTTGAACCCAAGATGGAATACGTTTGTCGAATTTACAGAAGAAAAGGTGATTTTTGTCTGCATACAATGTAGTTACTGGTACGGAGGCCCTTTATGAGAAATGAAAAAAAAGAGCTCAGTATATGTTCATGAAACCGATTTGTGTCGTCTAAATCGTAAGCAATATATGTCACTTTTACATGTAATCTTAGGTACATGTATAATGTTTCCTTTCTTGATGATGATACAATGAATTAAAATGATTAGTTTTAGCAAAAAAGGGGAAAAGTTGTGAATACTTGTGCATGGAATTACCTGTAGACGTGACGTCTTATAAATCCTGCACGATTTGTTGATTGTCTAAATATTTGTCTGAAATTTTATATTTAACTACTTTATGCACTGAAAAAGAGACAATGAAATCCTAATTACCAGAAGTAGATTATTCTGGTATAAATAAACGAAATACAAAGAAATATGAAGATAACGGAAAAGGCCATTTGAACAAGAGCGAATAGGTAGGATCAGCTGGTGTTATGGAGGAGTAGGCATCCCCAGTCGAGCATGGACTTTGCGAAATTCATTTATTAATGGTTATCATGAACAAGTGCATCGTTGTCTGCGCCACAGCCGCTAAAATATTAAGCCTGCGTTTTTAAAGTACACATATGCCATTTTTTTTTTACACATTGAATTGTCTACGGATATTTTCCCGATCATGACAAGGAGCACACGGCGGGTGTGAGCGGTCAGTAGGGGATGCTCACTCCTCCATGGCATCTGATCCCACCTCTGATATTTTTTTAGAGGTCAATGTTTGCTCTGTTTAAAATTTTCATTGTTTCAATGGACTTTTGAGATTGATTACTGTTTATTATCTTCATATATCATAAGTATTTAAAGGAAATTGGAAAAAAAATGAATCGATTTAATTTATTTACTGTCTTAAAGTGTACGTATTCACGGAGCAAAAAAATTGAGTGAATTACAGCATATTTTTTCTTAAAATCTACAGTGTATTTATTTATTTTCGGAAAATATATAAAATTTAGTGAAATATATCATTGCATTTTTATCGATTTATTTAATATATTTTCTGTCTTAAAGTGTATTGAATTGTAAAAAAAAAAAAAAAAAAAAAAAAAAAAAAAAAAAAAAAAAAACCACACAAAGGTATATCTAAGTTGGGATGTAATTAACATAATTGTTATAAACACAGAAGAACTTTCAATACATCTGTTGGTATCAAGGCAAGAGCAGGGAGGATAGATTATGTGATGTTTACGATACTCATCAAATTGAAGACGAATTTCATTTCATTCTTCAATGCCATAGATATCTAAATTTAAGAAAAAAACCATGAAATGAATATAATTACAAATCGCTAAGTACATTTAAGTTACTTCAGTTATTCGGTTCACATCGCACATCTACCCTAGTTGGCTTAGGGAAATTTATCCATCATGTACTTATATTACGTAACGATGATATGTCAGGTTGACCCAATGTCTGTTTGTTCAAGGTTAATTTTCAGATGTTTATATATTAATAATACAACAGCATTACTACAATATTGTAAAACAATTATATTGTTTTAAAGTATTTATTCTTCTGCTTTATATTATAGCATGTATTATTGTCTTCTATGCAAGTGAATGGAACTGTGGAACACATGATCAGGGGTCTCAACCCCTTTTAGATTCTTTGAGAGTCTTACTTATCGTAAAATATGTATAAATTATAAGTTATTATTGTAAACTGATGGACTGCACTGCCCACAGTTATATTCTGAATAAACTATATCATATTTCCAAGCGGAAATAGGTGGACTTGTGATTTTTTTTAAAAGTGGGAATAGGTGGAAGACACCCTTAAAACCGTCCGAGGCCCTTTGTTGTTCGTATTGTTAATTTTGTTTAACATTCCCGAAACGAATTTCATACAATGTGTTTGTAATAACCTGCAGAAATGATATATTTTCTTATCTTATTGTTTACGTTTATTGCAATTAAACAATATAAATCGGTTTCACCAGAATAAAGTAAACATATAATGAGCTTTTTTAGTTATCACAACGGGCCTCCATACCCGTTACCATGCAGGCAAAAATCATACTTTCTTCTGTAAATTCAACAAACGTATTCCAATGTGGGTTCAAAGTTATTACAAGCACTAATTTGTGCACATCGGTCTTTGTTCAATACTACCGCAATCACTGCTTGCTATGTTAAAAAAAGGTAACTTCCGCTTTAAAAAGTGTTTTCGTATTGGACTTTTGCGAGAAGCACTGACTTTTACAGTCGACGGCTTACTTTGACATTTAAACCTATCTAATGTACGGAGGTACGGAATTGATAATAGACAAGAAAACCTTAATAGTGGTTATAGGTACAATGTTTGGGGCACTTACATGATTTACCGATGTGCAATCAACGCAAGAGATGATACGAGACAGAGTAACATAACGTAAAATACCTTATTCGTGAGGGGTAGTATCTCCTTTCAATTTCCTTTTCTGGGGGAATCAAATAAGGTAAAAAAGAATTCCGGAAGTAACTAAGCAAAAGTTGGTCAATGTGGGAAGAGAGGGGGTTGAGGGTAGGGTGGCTGCAGTTCCTTACTAGACAACCAATATTTGCTTTGAATTGGCCCATTATTATCGTTTAATTAACTGTTAAGCTTAATATTTATATCACAAAAGAGCTTCCGTATATTATCGTAGAGTAAAAGTAAGCCGTCGATTGTAAAAGTCAGCGCTTCTCGCAAAAGTCCATTATTAAACGCATCGGCAGAAAATTAAATAAAATTCATAACTTGCAAGGATTCAAATTCTTGTCCATTTTTATACCCATCATAACTGGCGCTTTAAACAGCAAATATGTTATTTGATGAAATCGAGGGTAACAACGGCTGAGAATATAGCGGAATCTCACTATAATAGTGATATACCCACTATTGTAGCGGAATTTACGTTCCCCTGCCCCCAGCCTGTTAAATTAAATGCTTAATTTTAACCTTCAAAGATGCGCACATGACGAATTTTAATAAACTGCATTTTTCTGATAACATAAATAATGGCTATCAATGACTTTTTTCTTCATTTTACAGATTTATTATGATCTTTTTACAGTTAATTTGTAATTAGCTTCATTCTTACGACTAGAAAACACTGCCATCTAATTGTTTATAAATATAAATGTATATAGGCCTCTGCATTTAATAAGTTTACCTAGCTAACGGTTAAATATCTGTGGACCTTTTCACAAAAAAAAAAAAAAAAAAAAAAAAAAAAAAAATCTTACGACATATTTCTATCTTAAGTGAAAACTTATGATAAAAATCGTTTTCACAAAATTCTTAAGAAAGTCGTAAGTGCAACATCTGTCGTAACTTTACAAGAGCCCCAACCCTCTCTTAAGTATTTTAAAATCGATTTTATTGTAAAAATATAACCGCAAAAAACAAAATACACGTTACATTAAACTTTTAAAGCAACTTCCAATATTATTTTATATTTTTTTCATAATTATTATCGAAAAATCAAATCTAATACACTACAAAATATTTACGATGTAAGTTTCACTTAAGATTTTCGTATGACCTACTTTTACGTCAGACTTGCGATTGTGACGTCAGATTTTAAACTTCCTTGCTTCACAAACGATTGCATTCGATATTTGTATTCAATAATGTTTGTTTTGCTGACAAATGTTGAAAACTAAGTTTTATTTTTATTTTCACCCACTTATTTAAGGATTATAAAGCATATTGAAGTCGTTGCTGGGGATGAAGTCTGTCGTAAGTAAAATCCTAAGTTCAATCTGCTACGAATGCGTTCATGAAAGGCACTTAAGATTTGTCGTACGAGATTCTTAAGTTAAAATCTTACGCAAAAACTTAAGATTTTTTGTGAAAAGGGCTACTACATGACATTTCATAAATTATAATGTAATTAAAAAAATTGTGTTGACATCCTAAATTATCACCCTAAACTTACTGTGAACGTATATTTCTTCATTGCCATTTATTTATTTCTTTTATCGTCAATATTTAAAGACGCTAGAGAATTTAATTATTGCCAATAGCGATCTCAAAGTTATTATTAAAATTAAGTTGATGACGTAAATTACATTTATGAAATGACGTCACAATATACATGTACCTTGCCCCAAGATCATAAAATAAACTTAAGGTCAAGATCTAGTAAATGAAAGGAGCCTACAGATTTCTCAAATATGAGAAATAAATTCCTTCAAAGATGCTCTTTAAGTATAGCTTGGTCAAATAAGGTGTATCGGGGCAAATTTTGTAGGTAAACAAGATGAAAAACCATATTTTAAACTGTTTTTTTTTATGAAAAGTTAATAAAATCAGTCATAAATATGGGAGTTTTTATCTTATCGGACAAAGGAAATGTATCCAGATTGCCTACAGTCTCTCAGAAAACTTTAATTTGTTTGTTCTTGTCCTCTTCTTTAAATTAATATCAAAATAAATATAGGTTTCGGGATTAATTTTCACATGATTTCAAATTGAGTTCCATGAAAAAACTTAATTTTCTACATAATTCTATTAGAGCCGTAAAGTACGGGAAAAAGAAAGTTTAAATTGATTCTGACGTCATAATGGATCTAGCACCAAAAAGACAGTCTAAAGTCATTTACTAGATCTTGACCTTAACGTAGAACCTACGTCGTATGACATCATAAAGAGTAAATGAGTCTCTAGTTTAGTCGTTTTGGTGATATATCCATTATGACGTAATAATTAATGTTACATTTTCCCGTACTTTCTCCAAGACTGTCTCATGTAAAGAAGTTACACAACCGTGATAATGTGAACAGAATGCAACTATTTTGAACGAAATCAAAAATCCTAAGAAATCTAAATAGTAAGCAGTTATGGAATGGGTATGAGGGAAATAGCAAATTTATGGTTCCCCGAGGGAGGAAATAGTTTCCTGCCGAGGGGAACCATAAATTTGATATTTCCCGAGTACCCATTCCATAACTGTTTTATTTTACCGAAACAAACAAAGGAGATCAGTTTATTAACTAGAGACTTAGACGTTTTTAAAACAATATAAAGGTATTTATAAAAATAATAATAAATGCATGCGATTCCAATTTTGTTAAATATGTAATGCATTAATACAGAAAAAATAAAATTATTTTAAAAAAAAAAATAATAAATTTTACTAATATTTCGAAGGATTAGCGTTGTCCTCTTTTTGCTTAGTATGATTTTGACATCGCATGTCGAAATGTTTTGACGTCATAGTTACATTGCTATTAACATTACATCACGGACTGGAGATTCCTTGAACGCTCCGCCCACTGTTCATTTTAATTGGTTAAAATTAATAATATATATTCATGAGGGAGTAGTCCCAGGGAGTATCTTTGATTTTTCAGGGAGTAGTCCTCAGATGGGGGAAATAGTATCTTCTCGGGGAAACAGACAGTTTTATGGTATTGATTTTATATGGAGTAATAAGAGTAGAGGTATAATAATACAATATATTGATGAAATGTGTATGAGTCAAAGATCTGTTAAAAATTCTGTGTAAGCAATGTAATGTCTATCATGAACTGACGTGCATTCCCTATCATAATTATTTGTTAATTATTCATAATGGTTAGTGTATAATAATAATGTTTCCCTAAAATATTATCTTTTTAAATAAAAACAAAAAATATATTTTTTGATAAATATTCACATTGTAAATCTGAACGTAACCCCAAAACAGTGGTCTGTTAACTTACATATTTCCCAGATTATCACGAAATACTAGGTCATGAACGAAACAAATATAACAGAAACAATAAATAGATTTAAATGATGAAGATTTATTGTATTGATAAAATAATTTGTCTAGGGTATCTTTATAACAAACAACTCAATTGAAACTCACAAAATGGAAGGAACGTAGTGGATATTTGCCTAAAATCTGATAGTTTACTGCAATTTTCTGTCTTTAAATAATTGTACACTAATAATAATCTATAAAGAAAGGAGACAAACTCCTGAAATATCTATACGTCCGTACTGGACAAACTAAAAAGAACAAGTGACCAAGATCGCGGAACGGGAACGCCCGGATCCCAGACGGTAGCACCGGTTGTCAATGACAACCGCGCACTCCATCCAAGATCCAAGAGAGATAACTCTAAAATAATGTATACGTCTCCTCTACATTCCCCCCACCTTAAGACCTTATGTCGAAGACATAAGTCTAAAAGTATACATAACATACATATTGATCATTATACATTTACTTCCTAAAATTTACATAGAATGTGATATAGACATTACTTTACAAGACGCTCTTAAGCATATATATAAACCAGATCTATTACATTATCAAACTCACTCATACAAGTACGATATACTAATAATAAATAATGTTCTATTAAACAATTCACAATAAGCTATAACAAACATATAATTCAACAAGATGAACAACAAATTACTAACTCATCACTACATTCATGGAATATACACCTCATGAAAATTTCATTGAAATATATATATTACATTTACATACTTGTAACCATTATACATTCCATGACATATAATTCTTTCAATAAATAACAATAAATAACAATAAACAGTTATAGAAATTATATTGAACAACATTAAATTATATTTTATAAATCACGTGTTGCACCACGTACGTATATAATTAAGTGTTCATTATAAATGTAAAAAGTTCACAGCCCATTGCGACACAACTTCGTACGAGGTATTCAAATGTCTATACAACACCGGAAGAACACAGAGTCTGGAACACATGGTCATGATCATGATGGTGAAACGGGGTGAAGAAGCGCGAAAATGACTAGATGATGCCGATGAAACTAATTTATGAGAGTCACAGTCTAAACATAAAGACTTTCCACAACAAACACTGGCGCTTAAGTAAGTCGATGTTAGGTAACTATGTCAATTATATTGATATGGAAAAGTTAACAACAAAAAAATACTTCTGTGCATGTATATGAAATAATAAGTACAAATAATATGCGTAAATTCAAGATATTTAGTATTCCAGTATTCAAAAAACCATGCACATATATATTAACTGCATCATTTGACAGAATTATAATTTTTAGGTTTACAATGAAAAAATGAGGTGAAGGAAATGGACATGGATGAAAATGAATTAAGGTATGATAATTGAAACCTCCAGATAAAAAATAGAACAATTTTACAATTTACTATTCTGAAAAAAAGATTGTAGGGCTCTAAAGTAACTCTCTTTCCAAATCTCTCTGCTAAGCTAGTGCTCTCTCTCCTAAAACAATCTAATCTTCCATCCGGTCTCTCAAACATCTCGAACCTTTCATCCCTGGAGAAACAATTCTCCAACTCTCTCGCACTCCTTCGCAAACCCTGCAACTCGCACCTAAGCCTTCTGTTTTCACTCTCTAACTCACGTCTCATCTCTCTCTCTTTTACTATCTCACTTCTTTCATTCAACCTACCCTTAGCAACTTCCTTCAATCTTTGTAATTTATCAATTTCTACATCTAAATTAATAATGAACAGTTCTAACTTATTATTGTCTTCAGGACGATGATAGAGGGATGATGATGGAGGTGAAGAGGTGTCAGTCTGCGTTCCAGCTGTCGTCTGGAGGACATCTGTCTGGGTGGAGGGTGATGTGTTGATGGATGATGAACCAGATGAAATGGGCTCCACCAAGGATGAGAAACCATGAGAAGATGTAGATGAAGGTGGCAGGACATCTGATGGTAGGGATGTTAACATGGATGACTCGCATGAGGGTAACTCCAAGGCAGGTTCCACCTTACCAGCACCTGGTAGAGACTGGAAACAAACTTCAAACTGCCTGGGTCAATAAAATTCTTGTTCTGCTGGACCTCATGACGACACTGTTCTCTAAACTTAAGTTAATCAGATGATGAATGGTCCTTAAATGGTACCTCATGTCTGTCTTTCGTCTGCAGGTGGAGTGACAGCCAGAAATTGAACAAAAGAAGATAGGGTGAGAAGATATGTGTTTCGTCTCCCAGTGTCTAGCGTAACTCTTTCTTGTTGCGAAAGTGAAAGGCCCACAAGCAGGAACTGGACAGGTCATCCCAGTGGAAAAAGTGAATGGACAGGAAGAGGACAAGAGAAGCTCCGCCAGGTCATCGTCTTGGACAAGGAGATCCAGAACGTCAGTGTCCATGAGAGATGACATGATGATGATGATGATGATAAGTTCTAATTATCAAGCAGAACTGTAACAAAATAAACACAAAGTTTCTGAGAACCAGCAATCAAATTGCTCAAAGTTTCAATGTATCTTTATTGGAATTTTTATTTATTCATTATTTATTCATTTATTTAATGTTTATGTCTTTTGATAGGTAATCATTAGTATTTTGATGTTATCATAGAGGTTTGAAATACACTATACACTCAGTGTGAATTGTCTCATTGACACAATGTCATTCGTCTAAAATTGCTTAGACCCCGAATATTCCTTGACCATTTTCCTTTCTGACAATTACGTAACTACTTAGTATACAATAACTGTTAAGTAGTATATTTCTTGTTCATATAACGTGTTCAGATAATCAACAAAATAAACATTACGACAGGTCCTTTTGATGTAGATTGCAATAACTGCATCACTCAACCGCAAATGAAAGTACATGACTACAATATCATGAATATGGTACAATGACCTACTTTCATATGAACGCTACCAAGCATGACTACAATATCATGAATATGGTACAATGACCTACTTTCATCCTAAATTTACCATGCATGAATACAATATCATGAACATGATCCAGTATAATTATCTTGTTTAAATGTTCTACTCTTTGAAAAGACCTCTCTGGTTGAGTGTATAGTGGATTCCCTCTATGTAACTAAAATATGTCTCAAAGACAAAATATTTTCTTTGTACTGATACAGCTTTACATTTACAATGGTAACATTTCAGTTTGATTGTATGAATATGATGAAATGAATATGATTGGATTTAATGAAAATGTCATGATATTTTTTTTTTGGTCACTTAACATAAAAGATACTAAACTAAAATCAACATGCAAACAAGTAAATTAGGGTGAAAACCGGATTGGAGGTTTAATTAAACGGCCTTGTCTTGTATATCGAGGAGATTCCTCAATGGAATATTGTTCACTTGTGTATAATGAGTCAATTTGTGTGTCATGTTCATTTTCTACCTCTCGTGTTTGGCGACTTGTGTGATTTTGTGACTCAAAGTCATCAGCAATATAAGGCTTTAGATGATCTACATGTACCACTACAATAACATATGTTTGACAACATTGTATTTGATATGTGACTGAACTGATTTTTCTTCTGACTTTGTATGGACCACGCCAACCTAACCCTAACTTTTGCTTAGCCCAAGGAGGATACCACCTCCAAACTAAGTCACCTTCACTGAAAGTTCTTAGTTTTATATTTTCATCATGATATTTTTTCTGACGCTTTAAACTACTTTCAAGACATTCTCCAGCATGCTGAAATGCAGAAGACATAGCTTCTTTTACAAATTCAATGTATTCATTGATGCATGATTCTTCATAATTTGGTGGGTTACCAGCAATTATGTCTATAGGGAAGTCTATTTCACGCCCTAACATTATCAAATTTGGAGAACATTTTGTACTTTCATGAATAGAAGCACGATAGGCCATCATGACATAGGGCAGATGGTCATCCCAGTCATTTCTATGTTTATTGACAAATAATGAAAGCATTTGTTGTAAAGTACGATTAAATCGTTCCACCATGCCATCTGATTGAGGCCGGTATGGAGTAGTTCGGGTTTTATATATGTCAAATTTTTCACATAATTCAGAAAACAATTGAGATTCGAATTCTCTGCCTTGATCAGTGTGAATACGGTATGGAGTACCATAGCGACATATAAATTCGTTTACTAGAACATCTGCAACTGTCTGTGCAGTGTGATCTTGTAGCGCAAAAGCTTCTTTCCATTTGGTAAAATAATCGCCTATGACCATTATATACTCATTATGTTTTTCTGTCATGGGTAAAGGTCCCATTATATCAATGGCAATGCATTGTAATGGTCGGTATGAAGGGCAATGCTGCATGGGTGATTTGCCTAGACCTGGGCCAGGTTTACGCCGTGCACACACAGTGCAATTTTGACACCATCTATCTACATCGGATGACATGCCAGGCCAGTAAAATCTAGCGCGTACAGAAGCTAAAGTTTTGTCTCGACCCAAATGTCCCGCTACACGTTGATTGTGTAATTGATACATAATTTCTTTTCTAATGGACTTGGGTACCACTAACAACAATTTATGGATATTTTCCGAAATACTGAACCATTGACGATATAAAATACCATCTTTTAACACAAGGATATCTTTAAAGTTCCATAGTTGTCGAATTTCAGGATCGGTTCTATAGACCGGATCTAAAGCATTTGTCTTGCTATGTATAATTTCACTCATGGCTTTTAAAGAAGGGTCACTTTTTTGAAGTTTTGACACATAGTCATCAGACCATTTATCTAACCAGTTAGTAGTTACGTCGCTAGCTTTATGATTTGATTTTGTAGACTGTATTGCATGTACAGTAGAAGCAGTGCATTCGCAGTTTTCTTGACGGCATCTACGTCTGGGCTTTCTAGGCATAACATCCGCATTTATGTGCAAAGACCCTTTACGGTGCTGTATCTCAAAATCATAAGTATCTAGCACAGATATCCATCTGGCTATCATACCTTCGGGTTCTTTAAAATTACGAAGCCATTTTAAGGACGAATGATCTGTACGAAGTATAAACTTTCTACCCCATAGGTAGTGTTTGAATTGTTTAACAAACATGACTACTGCTAGCAACTCCCGATAAGTTGTGCAATAACGACGTTGGGTCTTAGATAATGTCTTGCTGCCGTACGCAATGACTCTTTCTTCACCGTTTTGAATTTGTGATAGTACAGCGCCAATTCCGTCGTTTGAAGCGTCTGTATCGAGTATGAAAGTATCGTGACAATTGGGGTACGATAATACTGGGGAAGAAAACAAAAGTTTCTTAAGTATTTGAAATGCCTTTTCACTGGAACTATTCCAAGTAAATGGAATATCTTTTTGAGTCAAACGAGTGAGTGGATATGCCACTGTAGCAAAATCAGGAATAAATCTCCTATAATACGAGGCTAGTCCTAAGAAACTTTTTATTTCGGTGACATTTTCGGGGGTTTTCCAGTCTTGGACTGCATAAATCTTTTTAGGGTCACACTTCACACCATCTTTTGACACAACGTGTCCTAAGAAGGATACTTCTTCACGAAATAAAATACACTTTTTAGGTTTTAGTTTAAGATTTGCGTCCCTAAATCTGTCAAAAACCTTTGTCAAATTTGATAACGTTTCTGTGAAAGTGTTTCCGAAGACAATCACATCGTCTAAGTAAACTAAACAACGTTCCCACTGTAACCCAGTTAAAACTATTTCCATCAATCTTTCAAATGTGGCAGGACTGATAGTAAGGCCAAAAGGCATAACTTTAAATTGATATAATCCTTTATGGGTTACGAAAGCAGTTTTATGTCTATCATTGTAATCCATAGCTACCTGCCAGTAGCCACTTGCCATATCAAGTGTACAAAAATATTTAGAGCCTGACAATGCGTCTATAGACTCATCTATACGGGGAAGTGGGAAGGCATCTTTTACAGTTAACTGGTTTAGTTTACGATAATCCACGCAGAAACGCGTGCTTCCATTTTTTTCTGAACAAGCACGATGGGAGATGCCCATGGTGAACAACTAGTTTCAATAATGTCTTGTTCAAGCATATTTTTTATTTCTTTTTCTGCAGTTTCTCTTTGATCCAGTGGTAGTCTTCTAGGTGGCAATTTTATGGGTTTATTTTCTTCCGTATTTATTTTGTGTTTAACTTTGTTTGTTCGACCCAATTTACCATCTAAACCTACGAATACATCTTGATATCGGCAGAAAACCGAAATTCATTCGTTTTTTTTTTTTCATTCTTTGTAAGTTCAGACGAAACATTGTCTAACATGATTTTCAAATGATCAGGTAAACAGTCAGTTTTCTTAGTTTCATCACACTCTATTTGTTCAAAATTATCAACCAAATCGGTTGCATTCGTTATACCTTGAATGGTCGCCACTTGAGTGTTTTTCTTTATTTGAACAGGTTCTGGGTTAAGATTTAGTATTGAAAAAAGGACTTTGCCATCATTGACATTTACTAGGGACTTTGGAACACATATTTCCTGACCTAAACTATCACTAGAGTGAGGTTCAACTAAACCTTCCAAAGTCTTGAAACGTGAATTTCCTAAATCACCCTCTACAAAAGAAGATGGGTGAACAAGGCGGGCGAAGTGCCTATAGTGCGACAAACATGAAGTGAAAAATAAAATCTCAATTATATAAAAATTTTCTTTGATATTTCATCTAACATTAAAGTATATTTTATGCTAAATCTCTACAATTTACAAAAATCTCACAAAGACTGAAATTATTTGCCTACGAAATAGCATACACACACTAAAGAGGACAAAAAGGATCATTTTCTCACACCTTAACAAAATTTTTCGATATGAGTGGGTCTTCGCTCCATTTTTTTGAAAGTTGATCCTAAAAGTTTGCATAAAAATATACATTTTTTGGTTTACAAAAACATGGAGCAAAGACCCACTATACCTTAAAAGTACACTTTTATGACAAAGCATTCGCATCTTTCCGAGAAATACTTGAAGTCCATTAAGTCAAGAGTCATATCACAAATATGATTTAAATGCCACTATTCGTCAGGAGCTGCGTGGCGTAGTGGTTAGCGTGTAAGTCTCGAAACAATATGATACTCCGGATTTTTATTGATAGGGGTTCGAATCCCACGATTACCATTTTATTTTTTTAATAAAAGAATAATTTTTTCCGAGATTTTTTTTCTCAGAAAAGTTTTGTTAATCATAATTTCATAAATTTCAATAATGAGAACTTTATTTTGAATACTTAATTCACAATTTGAATATGATTTTGTTAGTATCTGAAGCTATAGGCATTCTGCACGCCTTGTTCACCCATCTTCTTTCATCAGAACCAGGAATGACTATATCTTTTGCGAGATAAACCCGCGCACAAGCAAAATTATCTTCACTCTCTAGATGGACTTGAAAATCAGGAAAAATCAATACACCTTCTCCAAGATCAAATAAAACATCATTTTTAGACAAGAAATCTAAACCTAATATTCCTGAAAGATCACCTAATTCTGCCACTATCACGGGTATAATAAACTCTTTATTTCCCAAACCCAAAGTTATTTCAGTTTGACCATAGACTTGTAATGGTTCCCCATCTGCTGTTTTAAGTTCTATTGACACTTTTTGTAAGTATTGATCACAAAGACCTAAATTTCTTAAAATGTCTTTTGAAATGAGTGAAACGGCAGACCCTGTATCAATCAACATTTGCATACAAAATGACTTTATTAAAACATTAGCAAACCAGCAAGAACCTGTCAAGGACGATAACCGAATGCTTCCCGGTGACCGTTTCGGAGACTTATCTAGTACCTCCTGGACTGAACTTTCGGTCGCAAGGACAGTCCGCCGGCGTTTGGGTTGTTCTTTGGAAACTGGCGCGATGAGTTCGATTTATCATTTTGTTGTGAAAAATTGTGAGGTCTCTCTGTACATTGTCGACTAATGTGGCCAGATTTGCCGCAGGTACAACACCTGATGTTTGAATTCACGGTATTTTTGAGTTTTGAACTGGACTCGTTAGCAAGTTTTAATTCGTTTACCGCAGACTGAAGTTCTTTCATGGTTTTGGTGATTTCGGACAAAACTGATTCATCTGACGCGTAAGAGTTTGAAGTTTTCTGGAAACCTTCTTTTTGTACGGCTCGGACAGTAGATTGATTCAAGAGCAAATCTTGTTCAAAATTACGCGGTTTGAGTAATGTTTTGTTATGCGCTCCCTCAAACGCCTCAAATTCTACTGCCAAGGAAATGGCTTTATCTAAAGTCAAGGGATGTGCAAACTGCACATATTTCTTTAGTTCTATGTCACCGAGACCACTGATATATTGGTCAATGACTAAATTTTCACGACTGGACATCGGTATATTAGGAAACGCACGATTTGCCAAACGATTAAGTGCATACCCATAATCTGAGACGGATTCTCCCCTGAGTCTTTTTCGAGCCCTAAATTCGCATCTATGTGCGGTTTCTCTTTCAGAGGGACAAAACCTCTGTCCTAGAGAAAATTTAAGACACGAAAAATTTGATAACTGTTCCGGTGATAATTCACAAAGTATTCGCTGCGCGGTGCCACGAAGCGACATAGCTGGCTTTCTCGTCATCTGACCAATGATTCCACAAAGCAACCTGTTCAAAATGTGTTAAATAGTCGGGCCATTCTACATTTTTTCCGTCATACTTATCAGGTTCTTTTTTTTCTGACAACATTGAAAGAATTTTGAGAAGAAATCTCTGGACATTGGACTTTGTGTTCAAAACACGGGGTTGAATGTATTGGTGTATGAATTGATTTTACACCGGAAGCTTCCGCATTCCTTGGGAAAGCCCTATTGGTCATGTGACTAGAAGTTGTCGGTTCACTGTGGAACAAACCACGCTGTTTAAGGGTTGATGAGGAGCAATACTGTGTGTTTGGGGCAGGAATATTATTTTCTGTGGTGTATATGATTGAAAAACCTGCGAATTCTCAACATTCTCGTACAAATTCTCAGAGAAAAAATTCTCTTTGTTTGGAATTTTGCATTCTGTAAATTGAAATTCTAAAGAGGGATCACCCTGTGTCATACAAAATCTGTTTTTTTTGCTGACTGAAATGGCTGATGTATTTGATTTTCTTGTGAGGATAAACCTGCATGTTTGTTATTCTCTGTATTCATGGGAAATTAAACTGCGTCGTGAAACTGATCTTGATTATTCACTTCGGAGGAACAAGTACAAGGTAAAAAGATTCTCTCATTCATGTTATTCTCTGACAAATCTAACCCTGACACAATATTGTTATGGTTCACATTTTGTGTTGGACTATTTTCAAAAGTAGTACATGTAGGGCGAGGCGAAAACAAATTTCGCAGACTTGTACTTAGACTTTCAAATAAACGTGAGGCCATTGCTATATGAAAGGTCACACTAATGAAAGAAATTTCCAAATGGAAATAATGAACAATGTCAACAAAACAATAACATGATCCTAGTATCCCGCGGACGAAGCCCCCAAAATTTCTGTAACAGTGGTCTGTTAACTTTCATATTTCCCAGATTATCACGAAATACTAGGTCATGAACGAAACAAATATAACAGAAACAATAAATAGATTTAAATGATGAAGATTTATTGTATTGATAAAATAATTTGTCTAGGGTATCTTTATAACAAACAACTCAATTGAAACTCACAAAATGGAAGGAACGTAGTGGATATTTGCCTAAAATCTGATAGTTTACTGCAATTTTCTGTCTTTAAATAATTGTACACTAATAATAATCTATAAAGAAAGGAGACAAACTCCTGAAATATCTATACGTCCGTACTGGACAAACTAAAAAGAACAAGTGACCAAGATCGCGGAACGGGAACGCCCGGATCCCAGACGGTAGCACCGGTTGTCAATGACAACCGCGCACTCCATCCAAGATCCAAGAGAGATAACTCTAAAATAATGTATACGTCTCCTCTACAAATAATTAAATCCTGTGTAAGTGCAAAAAGGTCAACAAAAGAAGTATTGATAAACAGAGTCTCTCTGGTTCTTTTGCGGGGAAAGGTATACATTTTAATCAATTTTGTAATTATTTGGATATGTTCTTCATCATGGTAAAGAATACAAACATTGTGACAAAGACTTCTGAAAAATATTTACAAATTTAGGTGGTAAGTTGACTAAAAAAATATTGAGCACATTTGCCCATATTCGTTGAAATGTGGACTTAATCTTTTATGTCAATTGAATAAAAAAGAATTTATTCTTGAATAATATTGCTTAATACGGTTCAGTTAATAAAGTCTATAAAAGACGATGTTTGAAGAACTATTTTTGTGATTTTCTTTATTCTTTTTATGACCAGTACCCCTAAAAATTGCTGAAAAAATGTAGTCGCAGAATAAAATTATCATTCCAAGATGAACAGTCTGCACTACATTTAAGAGGCAGTCCACCAAAACACCAGGCAATGGGTGGCACAATGCATGTCATGGATTTTAATTATTTTTTTGCATGTAGACTTATTAAAGAAAATGTTTACACATGGCAACATCACATTTTTTTGTGTTCCTCTAGTCCTATTTTTGGTAAGTGCTTAATTTTAAGTGCAAAAAGGTCAACAAGTTGGCTAAAAATTTACTACGTTTTTGTTTTGTTTTATTTGAAACAGATACTCAAAAACTGGATATGTCAATAAATATTATTTACAATATAAAGCCTTATCTTTTATAATATCAATGAGTAAGTCACCAATTTATATTTCTTTAGAAAAAATTATGTGGTCTAAACTTGAGTTAAGCAAGTGACTTAATGAATTCACTATCCAATTTTCATTACGTTCTAAAATCCAATACATTTAAATGTCAAAACTTTCTCCTCATGTTATTATGAATACAAAGTACAAATTGTTGAATCAATTCAAAAAATTGGTGGGAACAGGTATGTATTGAGAGAAATAAGAAGCGTCAAATTATCTACCTTTTATCAATTTATCCAAATTAAACCGATCCCGACCGGAATTATATAAAGAAGAAAGCTACCATGATTTCATCATAAAATTTGGTTGTTTTGTTTTAATATGGTTTACAAATTACTTGTTTTATTTTTAAACATGTTTTCTAGGTGGCAATTACCATTAATTTGTTTACGTAATAATTTTGCATTAATTTCGATCGGGATCGGTTTTATTTCAATCGGGATTGGTTTCTATATTAAAAATTCCAAAATCGGCTCTTTGTTGTATTTTATCATAAGAATATGTCTGTATTTTATTTCTTTTCTGTGAGTTACATGTTTTTAGATGATTTTATCCATAGATTACATATATTAATTACTAAATACACACCTATTTAAAAAGATATTTATTTCATGTAACAATTAAAAGCAGCAATTTTAAGCTTAATAAAATATCTCATTTCCAAGAAAAATAATTTTTAAAATTATCTGGAATAAAAAGAAAAACTAAGAAAAAAAAAGTCCTGCAGTGGCGAAATTATACATGCCCGTACTTTAATCCAGCAAGTATTTTTTTTATGTGTACAGCCTTGGCTTTAATCCATTTTTTTTTCATCCATTCATCATATTAATGAATATTTTCCTGCTCTAAGAAATTTAATTTGAAATAGATAAGAAAAAACCTGTACACTTACGTACATATAATCATGATAATAGAGCCCAGAAATGAAAAAAAAAGCGGTGGGGGGGGGGGTTCGTCTGGGCGGCATCCATTTTGTAACTGGTTTGATAATAAAGATATATTTTGAAAATTTACCAACCTACTGACTTATTTTAACTCCATATAATCTGTGCTTAGAAATTAACAAATCTGTGGGATGCTTCCTGTGTCTGTCATGGCAAGTGGGCGTTACGTTCTATTTTAAGAATGGAGCTCGGAGATGCTTCTTCTTATACATTTGACTTAAAAGTTATGAATATTTAAATTTTCTCCAATGTTCTATACAAATGTGTTTACATTTCGATAAGAAGAGCTACCGAGAGAGCCCGAGAAGCCACGAACGTTTGTCCGTCAAGTGTTACGTTGCACAAAGTATGTTACGTTCATAAAAATATAAGCTGTCTTTATCCTACATTTTAAACACATATCAAATATTGTCAACTAGTAGGTGTATTTTGGATTTTTTTTTTAAATTATGAACTTGCACGCTCTTCATAACTACATAACCACTTAAAATTTGACATTTCTTACATAACGTACCGATTGACAAACATTGCCTAAATACTACATGTATACTAAACGAACATCTGTTCATGTTACGTGAATCAAACGGGTCCATTCAGATTTATACGTTTAGTAAATTAAACCAAAATGTATCTTTATTTAAGAATATTAATGTATCATAAGGCAAAATTTGTCTTTATAACTTAAACAATACAATTTTGTAGTTGTTTTCTTGCAGATTTTAAAATGAGTCTGTCAGGGTTACGTGCATCCGTACATGTTACGATATAGATTTGATCTATATGAAATAATTTATTTTTTTTTTTTTATAAATTTCATTAGTATTTTCATAAATAATAATATCTTGTGTATTATAATTTTCAAGAATAAAAGATAAACTTTGAATGATAAATTTTATTGGCTCGTTTCAAACAGGTATTGCTCAAGAAATATCGTAACATGACAGACAGGGTGGAAATTTTGTATGTTACAAAGCGTATAGCAGAGATTTATTTTTTAAAAATTCATATTCAAAATCTATAAGGAATCAAAATTTGAATAATGTCTATTTCTTATGGCAACATTATCTTTTTGATAAAATAATGAAAGTTTATGGTTGATTTGGCTAGCTAAGTAGAAGGAGTCTGTCAGTGTTACGATCATCAGTCTGTGCATCAAAAGTAGCTTAAAAATCTTTTTTTTTCTACGTTAGAGTGAATAAAATTTTCCGCATTGTTTAAGAAATTGCTTAATTTTATTTTTTACAGATTATTCGTATTGCTAAACATCAGAAATGTAATTTAATCATGTCATGTTTTATTATACGTCTGTCATGTTACGTTATATGTCTGTCATGTGTTACGTGACACACATTTCAAACATTAATAAAATATTTATCTTTGACTTAATTATCTATTCAAACATTTTTTGGTCCTATTTAGAGTCAAAACTTCAAATACACATAAAGAAATCTAAGGAAAAAAAACGTGTCTACAGAATTCTTTATTTGTCCTCCCAGATGTACTCAAGAGCGAATTTAGAGCCAAAAATTACCTCGTGACGTCATACCTTTAAGCACGACGTTCATGCCATTTTTGAGAGGCCCATGACGAAAAACTACATTGTAAAAGTGGTATCGGATAAATTTAAACTGTTTTAGGGAGTATGCATTAAAGACATCCTGTGCAAAAATCCTGATCGTATTCAATAACAGGGCCGATAATGACCCATAACGACTCTTCCTCTCTGGTTAGCATTGGTTGAATGTTGGCAAAGTTATAAACATTGTCTACAACTTTTCGGGACAACCCCCGTATAAGTCATAAAAAAGCAAGAGTACAAACTGTTCTTTGAAATGAACTTGATTTGTAATTTAAGTGATCAAATCTTCGCCCTTCACATATTTTTCTATATCCTTGTTATATTTTAAAAAGCATTTTTAATTAGGACGAAGACTTCTATATTTTTAATACGAATATTTGGTATGTGTGTTTTTGGTGATAAAAAACCCTTCTCTTAGCATCCATTCTTTAATATTTGACAGAAATGTAAAGTATATGTCTAATGGAAACTTTTTGCATAATGCTGGAGGATCATAATAATGCATAATTTGAACAATTACCAACTGAACGAGTAGAATACTTGGGAAAAAATATTCTAGCACAATTTGATGACTTACTTGAATTTCTGAAGAAAATTTGCAGATATGCAACATTTGACCTCTGAGTCAAGGTAAACTTCCACCATGCTGTCATATGCACTGTAGACTGTGTGATACTACAGTAATCTTTACCACTCTCCTCAAGATGTCCATCTATAGCTTTATCTGCAGCCGCCCATCCGTTTACGTGTACTGAACTCTGTGAAGCTTTTCCTCTAAATTCCAGGTTTTGGGCGAGGTTTTCTTCAATTTGATTAAAAAGTATTTTTTTATCACGTATTCTTACTTTACACTTACTTTTAAGTATTAAATTATTTGTTTAAACTGCAGAACATCTGCGTAAGTTTTTGTGTCTGTAAGACGTCATACTATGATTAATGCAACAAAAAATAAGCATGTACTACATGTAATATAAAAAATAATAAAACATATATGAATAGAATAAGTTGTATTACTCACGAAGTTAAAAAGAATACATATATATTTTAAATGTGTTTACAAAGCCATGGTAATTAAATACGCCAATATGAGATTCTTCGGAATTATTTCTGTGCAATGTTTGGGTCCAAATAGTAAATGTTAAAGGAGAATTTAGTTTCTGGGGGATTAAGATTCATTCTCTGTAAGCATCAAAATGGGCTGGAAATGGTATATCACAGATTTTTATGAAACTTTACGTAGTAATATGATATTTTCCCCTTTAGAGAAAAAAGCCATGAAATTGGCCCTCAGTCAACATTTCCATGGTAATCAGACGCCATAGTAACCAGCATAGATGGGTGTAACCCATACAATAAAAATGATCTCCTAAAGAAAATAAACGGAATAACATGTTCAGTGTCATAATTTGCAATTATCCATTGATGAAAAGTCTAAATTTTAACAATAGTAAAATTTCAAGAATATGGTCAGAAATATTTAATTTGTCGAAAAAGGTTGCTACATGTAGAACACACCCAAAATTTGTTCGAATGCACTAACGTTTGTAAGGAAAACGCAGGGGAAACAAAAGTATTTTTATAGCTTTATGCATAAAACAAAATCTATTGAAAAGCATATCAAAAACGAAAAGAGGTGTTATTTCATATTGTTGAATAAATTGACATCAAACTTACTCAACAGTCCTGCCAAATTTTTTATCAAGAGTTATCTCCCTTTTAGAACTCTTCTATGTTATTCCTAAAGAAGGAATCATGGATGCAAGGAGTGTGCAGGGTTTAGTTTGTAGCAAATAGCCAAATACCCCCTTTTTAAAATTTAGAATTAATAATTTTATTACTCATATTCTAATAATGGGATTTTCTCACTGAAACTCAGCAGAATGAATATGTGATATTCAGGACTACCAGAATGACATGTTATTTTTCAGCAAGCGATTGCTCTGAAAATGTGCAGTTACTGAACACCTTTGCATATTCAGATGTTGATATAATTTTAACTGAAAATGGATTGCATCCTACAGAGTTTGATATAAGCAATGTTTCTTTCTGCTCAACACATAAGAAGTAATGAAAATTTACGCAAACGAAAAGTTTGTCAGTACCCAAAATTCTTAGTGACCATCCAAGGACAACATTTAAAGCAAGCAGGTTTCTCAGACTGAGTGAAGTTGTGAAGGTCCATGAAACTTTGGATGTGGTAGTACCGGTTGGAACTCGTAAGTTCATTTATTTATTTTTTTCTTTTATATTGTGTATTTTAGGTCAAACTAAATGGTAGAAAAATCTGTTAGCTGAGAAGCACTAAATATGCCCCCCCCCCCAAAAAAAAAATATTGTGGAATGAACTTTTAAAAAATAATTCCCTGTAACTTAGAATTGAAATAAATTTGTCAAACATCGTCATAGATAGTGGTACAAAATGGATAGTACTTGAAGATATATCATGATTAATAATATAAGGGTGGCTTGCTCAATTTACATAGCAGGAGTCCGTTTTAAAAAAGAACTTACGACTAAGACTAAAAACATAGTTGGTAGTAAAATCTTGCAAAATTGAAGATTCTGTTTAAAAGTGCTAGCATAAAAAATTCTTCTTTATTTCTTTTTAAAAAAAACTCAGACAATTTTCAAATCAATGTAAAATAAAAATATGCATAATTAAATGTTGGTCTTAGTCGTAAGTTCTTTTGTAAAAAAGAAACTAGGCCCGTAGGAAGCAATTTCAATTAAGAGGGGCACAGCCATACATTTTCAGTCGGAGGGGGCACTATCAACTAACAAAAATTCCTCGACAAGACATAAAAGGGGGGAGGCATCAGACGCTTTTGTTGAGGGGACACAAGCATATAGTAGCTATGTTTTCTATGGTATTATAAATATCGGCAAAATTATCGAAGCCACGGCCCCCCGTGCCCCTCAGTTCCTACAGCCATGCATAGGAAGATGTATATTTGGGGAGGGGGTGCAATTTATATTTAAGTCATTGCATTAATGATTTTAAAAAAAATGTATACATCATTACAGAGAACAGTCTTTAAAAATGTAAAATAATTCATTAAATTATTTTCTAAAATTATGCATGTATTTATCAGTGCATTTTCAATACAGCAATATGTACAAGATACCTACTGAAAGTAAGGGAAGTGAGAGAAGAACATGAAGATGATATTAGATCTGTAATAGGGCACAATGTAAGTATGAATAAAAATCTTGAAAATATATTCAGTGCACAATTGTTGTTGTTTTCAGAACCTAATTTCTTGCCATACTTTGCCCCTAATCTCTCTCTCCTCCCTCTTTATTTTTGAAAAGATGTAGGGGGGGGGGGGGAGATGTACGCCAGGTATGGTGCCTTGTCTTAAAAGTTAATTAGCCAAGAAAAATATATAAATTACTAAGCAAATCTTTAGATCTTTACAATTTATATGATCTGAGGAAAAATAATTCATAAACAATTATAAATATAATAAATAATAAAATAAAAAATAAATAATTCTTTGATTCTGGATGAAATCAAACCTGAACAAAGTATCAAAAGTGAACCATTTTAGTTTGTGTTGCAATCTATATTTTTACATTTCTTTATGAAGAAGCATGATGTATGTCAGCAGGATCACTCAGCGACAACAGATGTCCACCCAAAGTCGGACAACAGTTAGTAGTTCCCAGGTTCGTAAAAATACTTATTATCTAGTGCATTAATTATTTTAAGATAATTC
This sequence comes from Saccostrea echinata, assembly GCF_033153115.1. Lineage (NCBI taxonomy): Eukaryota > Metazoa > Mollusca > Bivalvia > Ostreida > Ostreidae > Saccostrea > Saccostrea echinata. The sequence goes on from NW_026889766.1 coordinate 1,298,106, forward strand.
ATTTTCGTGCAGATTAAATTATCTTCAATTAAGTTAGAGATTACAACAATAAGTTTTAATGAAGGAAGTGCAGCTGGGATATTTTAGTGTACATTTGGCTGATTTAGCTCACCTGAACAAAAGCATCCTTGGGTGAAGGGGATTCAAGTTTGTCAAAATGAAGGGTCACATCCTTTTTCAAGGGAGATAATCAAGAATTGGAGAAAATATAATGGCATTTTTTTAAAGTTTCTTCTCAATATCAACTGGGTCAAAAAATATGAAACTTATTGAAAAGCCTTACTACATAGTGTAGATTCATATTTGTTCAAATCATGACCCCCCAGGGAAGGACGGGGCCACAATGGACAATCAAAGTTTTATGAGGAATAATCTTTAAAATATCTTCTCAAGAACAGCAAAACCATAATTATAGTCATGCTTATATGGAAGCCTCAAGTTTGTTCAATTCATGACTCCCTCCCCTGCCCATCTGGGGTGGGTGGGTAGTGGGGACTACATCGAAACTATTATACACTTTCATTTCAAAGGAATGCAGGTATCATTTTTCAACATTATAACGGTGCTCTCAATTCACTCATACTCACATTCTGGATATGGTTTTTTTTATATCATGTAAGATTACGCTAATTAGGATCGCAGCAATGTTGAACCGAATTCAACCAATTTTTGCATATAGCATGTATGGATAAGGGAAAAAAGTATGAATTCCATGCTCCCTGCTCACCTGGGGCCTAAGGGGAGGGGCTAAAACTATCAAAATTGATGCAATCTTTTTCTTTACTCCTGAACATCAAGCAGTCAAACTGTTCTGGTGAGATGGTTTTGCTTTATCACATTTTTACTCTGAACTTTCTGGATTATAGTTTTCATGTTTTTAGTTTATACAGAACAAAATTTCTACTTTTCTTAAGTATTATGGATACATTTTATTTTGTGAAAATGCAAGGGTATGTGTCAATCAAACATATCCTTAAATTCGTAGTTTCAATAATTTCCAGATAAAAGGAGTTTGTAAACTTGATTTTAATATATTTTGGTATGCAATGCTCTAGCAACATATAATTCATGCTATAATTTAGAAAATTTTAGAAAATATGAGCTTCAAATCTGTGTCCCACTTCCTTTAAATGTTCTATAATATATGCCTCAAAGGAAGTATGATTGTCTAGTATATATTATAATTAATGAAATTTGCATTTTGAAACAACATGTAATTCAGTAATGAAATATTATGAATATTTTGTAGATTATCTTGGAAAGAGTTACAGAAATTTTGTTTGGCAGTGAGAAAAACATTATGATTAAGGAATTCCTTCAAGAAGTAGGCAATCCGGATCCAGTTAACATCTTGCCAGCTGAGTGATGATACTATAGAAGCTCTTGTAGTGTCCATTCAGAAAGCCAGTTCGTGGCAGATAAGACGACCGATTTTATCTGTACTTTCTGTGTCCAAAACTTACCAAGATATAGAAATTCTCCTTCCTGGTACTACTGAGTATAGGTATCTATTGTAATCATACTTACCCACCCCCACCCCCCTTGAATGAAGATTTGCATGGTAGTCAATTTGGATATTTCACATGTAGAAAATGACTGTTTAGTAGTCTTCCATGTGTTTAATAGTCATTTTTCCTCAAGAAAAAATTTTACATTGAATGAAGAATAATTTCCCAATTTTCTTAAGATATTATGCTGCCAAAAAACATGCCAGCTTAGAGGGGTGTTGCCTACCACCACCAGAAAAAGAAGACATTCGTCAGCGTATGGACCAAGCTAAATTGGATAACTTTCTTGAATTCATTACATCTTTTCACATAGTGAAAGATCTTCCATTGGGACAGAAGAAAATTCAAACTTCAAAGGGAAAGACAATAGAGACACCAAACATTATTAGGTGCATGGCACCATAAGCAATTATCAGTCAGTACCATCAGTATTGCAAAGAGCAAGAAATAGAGGTACTTGGTCAGTATGTAAAAGTAATAACCAAGTTACATGCACTAAGAACATAAATTTAATATAAGGCACATTGTTTATTTACCTGGACCAGGACTATCAAACTTTTTTCCATTGTCTGTCTGTGTATCAGATATTTTTTCAATATTTGATTTATACACTTAATTATTTTGAAAATTATTAATCATTTTGTGTCAAAACATGCACCATGTGCAATTTTTAAGCTATTTCTGCATAACAAATTTATTGAACAGACACATACATGTACAGTGTATAACACTGCATAAAGTTTTTGACCTTGACACTCATCAAATGATCTTAAATTGAGGTCTTCAGAAAGTTTTTAGTCAAACATGCCTTTTATGCTAAACATGAACCTTTAACATTTTATTAACAGATCGAAACCATATGTATTAGACTTGAAATGGTTTCAAAAATCTTGTGTAAACTGGCGAGGCTGGGGTATCCTTTGATCAGGTTTATAATTATATGAATGCCTGTATGAATTCAAAAGGCAGATTCCGCCTGGAATATGGGTGGAATATAGCAGGATTGGCTAATTCTGGGCGTACTTGAGACGGAGACAGACTTTTGAAAAGTTACGCCTGAGTAGAAGAGACGTCTTCCAGCCAGTTCCAGGCATCATTTCTACTTTCCGGGCGTCAATTTGCAAGTTCAGATTTTCCCTGGCGTAAAATGGCAGGAAATTGAAACAAAAATTACGCCTGGAACTTTCAGGAGAATTAAAAGCCTCTGATTGGTCAATTTAATTATCAATTAAGGGTCATTTCAGATAGGTAGGTTAAGTTTGAATTTAATCAGGAAGGAGGGAGTTTAGTGTGAGTGAAATAGGGAATACAGGTTTTTCAATGTTAAAGCTTTTACATGTGTTCTGGATGACACAATATCTGCTGGTAGGTGTGATAATTAATATCTGGTACCTATTTAGGTAAATTTGAATGTACAGTGATTGTTATTGACTCTTTAGATTATTCTGAGTTTCCTTGAACATATTCTGAGATGACATAGAGGCCGGCATTCAAAATGTTAAGTACTGAGTAAAATATTAATATTATGAAATGTATGTTAAGTACCTAGTAAAATATTATTATTATGAAATGTATAAGTATTTTGATTTATTCATTGTAATCACTGGAGTGATAGAAGAATTTCTAAATTCTTATAGGCATTATTTCACTGTGACTCAGGATGGTGTTTCAGTGTCCCTTATGCAAAGGAATAAAGCAGCTTTCATAAATTATAATATATTTTTACACTATTTTAGATGTTTTTGACTTGTCATTATGTTTTGTTTCAGTTCAAAAGCCTAAATTTTTAACTTTAACACTGTAAATCATAAGTTTGCTTTTCTTGTCTATAAAGGTTTTAGGTACCATAGTACTATATAATAATAAGGACTTTCCAGGCGTAATTCTGCTTCAGGCGTCATTTTAGTTTCAAGGCGTAATTTATTTCAAGGCGTCATTGATTTTTCCGAGCGTAGCTCATTTGCATTTTTCGCCTCAAATTCCTGCTCAATTGCGCTTGGTTTTCTCTTGGATTACGCCCGGAACCTGTATATCACCATATATATATATGTAGTGAGAAGAACTGACGCCCGGAATCCTTCTCAAAGTACGCCTCTTTCCCCCCTATATTCCGGGCGGAACAGCTAAGTTTAAAGTTTTCAAAACTGGGTCAAACTCCAAGGTCAACGTGTAAGGGTCAAAGTTGTTGATATACAAAGTAAGGACATGTCACAAGGATTACGTATGTGAAATATGAAAGCCCTACCACCAACTGTTCCACAGTAATGGCCAAGGTTAAAGTTTTCCAAAAGTAGGTCAAACGTCAAGGTCAATGGGCTATAATTGTTGGTATCTTAGGTAAGGTCTTGTCACAAGGATTACACATTGTGAAGTATGAAATCCCTAGCATCAACTGTTCCAAAGTTATGGCCAAGGTTAAAATTGGGTAAAATTTTGTAAATCTGGGTCAAACTCCAAGGTAAAGGTCAAAAGGTCAAATATGATGGTACCCAAAAAAAAGGTCTTGTCACAAGGCATACATATGTGAAATATGAAAGCCATAGCTCTAACCAATCAAAAGTTGTGAGCAATAATAAAAGTTTTTGCGGACAAACAGACAGACGGACGGACAAACTATATACCCCCGAGTATATGCTCTCTTAGATACGTGGGCATAAAAACACACACATATATACATAAATATATTTCTAAAAATCTTTTTATAGTAGAATATCAGTGATAATCAGAATAATATGAACACCTTTTTCATAGTGTATATGTATTATAAGGAAAGTCAATGATAAATAAACACAATCCCATTTTACATTGAAAAAAAAAAAACAAATCACCATAGTAACCAATTTTATTTTCAATTTATTTTAGCCAGAAAAATAAGACCTCCTTGAATTTTTTTTATTTTTTGTTGACAATTGAAAGAACTTTCTGATTTATTTAATTTAGCCAAATTATCAGCGATTACTTGATATAAGGCTTTGAAAATGTCCTAAAATGACAAATGTTGATAAATTGTAAAATCAAGAAAATTCTTATATTTGAAAACAGGACTGCTAAATATATATATATATATATTTCCAAAAACATATTGTGTAATTTTCAGTCTGTTGATGTTACCTTATCTTGTGATGGATTTTAACTTCTCTTGTATTATCAGAAATACAGAAAAAATAATAAACATTTTATTTCTTTCAAAAACTGTCTGATTTTCTTCTGTTACCATAGTAACGTACTATAATAAACATATACATATTTCTTTAATGTCTGTTTAAAGTAGTATGTCAATGATAATTAGAACATCTTTTCCCATATTCTTTGATGCTTGCAGAGAATGACTCTTAATACCTATAATAATATTGACTATTCCTCCACAAGTATCTGGTATTAGAATTAAAGGGCAATTTTTTCTGACATGATATGTTGGTCTCCTATTTCAGTAACTGTTGGCACAAACTAAAACCTCTCTTCCGCGACCCAAAAACAACATGCATAGTTTAACTTTTTTGCAGTTCACTTAAGGACCTACTGTACAATAACGTTATATAATTTCTAGATATCGGGTAATTGATTTCTGAGAGCAATGAATTTCCAACCCGGTGCAGTCTACCGACAAATAAATAGATGTTAAATTGATTCCAAATATCTCGTTTCAATTCAGCATTTTGAAATCTGTGGCCAAAAATAATTACCTAATCGCTGTTTTTGACATACATGGTTGCAACAATGAGAGAAGGGTGATTATGGCAGTTTTTTTCACATTAAGAGTTTTTTTGTGAAATTTGATAGAACAAGGTTAGGAGTTGTGAAATCTGGATTTTTATGGTTCTACTCCAACTCTACGTATGTTTTTCCTTCATTTATATCAATGATACTTCAACAGTTAAATCCTGACGTCATGTTACCATTGCACCAACGGCAAACGTCAAAGGTTTTCGGATGATTGAACATGGCTGATTTTTTTATTGTAACGTTACTAATATCTGTGTGTTTAGAATCACTTTGTTAAATTGTCTTTTTAAAAGTTGTTATAAGTATTAACCATCAACGGTATAGAATTATTAGTGTTTCAGTTGTTTGTGTATACTTCGCTCATGTTGGGACGATAGGGAATTTAAACCTCAGAAGCGTGTAACTTCCGAGCAAGAATTGTTTTGGAAATATATACTCTTTGAAAATCAGAAAAGGAAATATATAAACATTTCATTTCAAATATGGCTCTTGATCGGCCAAGATGTCAATTTTGTTGTTTGAAAAAAGTATAAATCTGACATATTTTCCCTATTGCGAAAAAAAGTCCCCTGGAACAACAATACACTAGATTGATTGATTGATTGTATATTGTTTTACGTCCCATTCGAGAATTTTTCACTCATATAGAGACGTCACCATATACCGGTGAAGGGCTTCAAATTTTGACCTTTACTCGGCACTCAGGGCCATTGAGCAGTGAGGGATCTTTATCGTGCCAACGCCTGCCGTGACACGGGGCCTCGGTTTTTAAGGTCTCATCCGAAAGACCCGCAACTTTCACTCCAAAGTGCCGAGCGCATGGCGAAGGAACAGTTGCTACCTATTTTTTATCGACTTAGGTCTGTCGCGGCCGAGATTCGAACTCACGACCTCCCGATCACGGAGCGAGCGCTCTACCGACTGAGCTACCGTGAACGGTTCAATACACTAGAAGTTACCTGTTAGTGTAAAATATATTTATTTTTCTTTTCGTTTTCCATACTCAGTGTTAGGCCATTATTTACACACTGAATTGTCGACGGATTTTTCCAGTATATCCCGATCATGATCAGGAGCATACGGCGGGTATGATCGGTCGGCAGGGGGTGCTCACTCCTCCATGGCACCTGATCCCACCTCTGATGTCGTAGTGGTCCGTGTTTGCTCTGGTCTTATTTTGTAATGTTTAATGGGCTTTTTAGCTCGAATACTGTTTGTTATCTCCACATATTTCATGACATACTTTAAGTAAATATGCCCGGAAGTAGGAACTTGACTTTTATCAATGAGTGAAATGGCACTCAAGAATTACAATTGAATTTCTTTCATTTAGCGAAAATGAAAATGATTTAGAAGTAGACAAGTAATAGATTCTGCGTATTTTCGTTATCATTTTAAACGAATTAATAGAAATGTCATTAAACTGTGAAATTGATTTGTCAATTAAATCTTTTATTTCAATCAAATAAATTTTCAAATAAATAAATCAGAAATGATTATAGCCTATGTATGTTGTTTTAATGAATCGCACAAATTAATTTTATTTGTGTTTTATTTTATAGCCTATGTATGTTGCTTTAATGAATCGCACTAATTAATTTTTTAGTAAAAGTTTAGTTCAATTGGAAATTAGACATAATTTATATGTCCATTTAAGTGTATGTTACATGTACTCAATATTTAATGACTGCTGAGTTTTGAAATGACGAATTTTTGCAAAGAGGTACATAAAGGCATATTACTGTTACTTCATGGTGTCAAAATGAATTTCAGAATTTCAACATCCCTCCCCTTCAAAGCTTCTTTCTCATATAAAATTCTAATGTAAGTTGTGTCGACGTTTAATGAATAAAACAAATAGTTTATCATTCCAAATGAAGTGTTTTGATGAATTTCAGTCTGGCCCCATGCCAAAGACATGGGTATGCCTAGCATTTTAAATGTTTACGTCTGTTAGACTTAGGTTTGGTATTAAAATGTCCCAATTCCACATGTTTTTGCCAGAATATAAACGTTGCAAGCATATAAATGTTGATGTATAGTGCATTGTATTTGTAGTATTTTAATATATGCACAAAGAAAAACTGAATTAAACTAATTCTAAAGCATTTACAAATAAATTAAGAATACAAAAATTCCGTTTACATAATTCGTAGGTAAGTTCAGCAATATTTTTCAAAATCAATAACTGATTAATTAATATATCGTTATTAGAATATTTAACAAAATAATATAAACTGTAAAGACTGGTACTGCAAAGATATTATGGATGACAAAGATCATATTAAACAAAACGAAAAAAAATGCAGATGATACTTAAACCTTTGATATACAAACGCATTAATTGAGTACCAAAAAAATAATTTTTTGAGTTCCTGAAAATTAATAGGCATAATTTAGGGGGGAAAAAGGATTACATGTTTTAATAATTGAATTGTTTGAGGATTCATCTTCTCCTCAACGCTTCTCATTTTTATGCATAAATTGTAATCCCCTTCTCTCTATCTCTCTCTCTCTCTCTCTTCCACACAAGTTAAATGATTGACTTGTTCATTATGTTTTTAAAGTAACATTTTATTTTGTATGGTAGTTTCTGTTGCATCTACATGCTGAAACAAATATCGATATTGCATGTGTGAAGCAAAAATATCCAGGCAAAACAAAATTTTAAGAAATAACGAATAAAGATAAACATTTTAAATGTGCTGAAATTTATAATCAGTATATCATAGACATTCTTTTTTTAAATCTAAGCTATTTTCTTTACTATTAGTAAATAAATCGATCTTGAATAAAATTCTGTCTTATTTTTATTAAAACAGGTTGATACAAGGATTAAGACACAAATTTAATATATGAAAGAAAAGAAATTATTATTATCAATATTCACATCTAAGGCAAAAGTAAGTATTAAAACGTAAACACGAGGTAAAAAAAATCACCGTCTCACTGCAACGTCACATCTATATGACTTATATATCTGTTTTAGAAAAAAAAATGAAATGCCATAAGCACCCTTTTCTCGTGGGAGTGATCATATCAAATAATGACGGGTATGACTGGTTGAGAAGGGATGCCTCTTTATCCTAGCCACCTCATCCTAACTCTGAAATTTCAAGGGGGTCTTGTTTTATTCCCGTTCACAGATATGTATATCTTTAATTTATTTTTTTTACAGATCGATCGCTGTTTGTTATCTTTACCTACCATCTTTTGTAAGGGAGTAAATTTTGAGTTTATCTGTCTTATTTTCAATGAAGGTTACGTGTCATATACCCAAAGGATAATTTCAAACGAAAACGTGCAGATAACGATGGGTGAAGGATCTAAAGAATGAATAATTTTAAAAAAATGCAAAAAGTTACAAATCTGTGAACAGGGATTTAAAAATTGACCCAAAGAAATTTCAAAAGTAGGATGACGTGCCACTTAGCATCCCCTTTTAAGCTGTCATTCCCAGCCATAATCCCTATGTTATAATCAGGAAGACGGAATATGTACCATAAGAACAAAGACCTGACAATTGGTATGGAACACGTAAGTCAAAATACGACCAAGTAAAAGATCATATTTTCTAACAAGGTCATTACAAGTAAAACGACAAAAAATGACTATATGCTGATTTTAATGCGGTTGTTGAAATCTTTGTAGGATCATCTTATCTGTCTGTAACCTGCCTCGATTTAAAATTAATCGTACTCATAGTATGCTCTTGAGTATAGAATAACTTTAATCGCAAGGCCACATTTTATAATAGGAAAAATTTTAATCGAACATTTACAGCATTTATCAAAGTGTCCTGAACATTGGATATATTCGATTTTGATTTTTAATTTTCTGTATTTGAACCTTTACTCTGGAGTTGATTTGCATTGTCTATGTAATATATTGTCACATATTGCACACTAAAACAAATTTGAAGATTTGTAATTAATTTTTGCCTTTGCTCTTACAATTTGTCCACTTTAAGTATTATTGGTTATATATAGGCAAATGATACAATTACATTTTCTTGTAATGAAGTTCTTTGGAGGTGACTGTAGTTCCTTATAACGAAGATTCCACATACATTTAAGAAAGTGAATATGAAAAGATGAAAAAATAAAATTCCCTTTAACCAAGACTTACTTATATCTGATCTCCTGTGCAATTTTTTTCTGTACTTGTATTTTTTAGCATCTATACATGTGGTGAGACTCGTTTAAAATTTTTTCCCTACTTGAAGGACAGTTACACTATAAGGACTATTTTTAAAATGATTTTTAATGACAACAGAAATGAAATTACAATTTGTCTAATTTAAATTTGTCACAATTTGAGTTTTGAATTGAGTTTATCTATCATGTAAAAAAAATCAAGCATTATCAATAAAATGAATTCTATCTTAAATTAAATAAGGTAGTTAACTGTCGTGATCATACTGAAGCGAAATTGCAAAAAAAAAAAAAAAAAAAAAAACAAAAAAAAAAAAAAAAAAAACAAAAAAAACAAAAAAAAAAAAAAAAAAAACATTAATAACATGCTTCAAAAACTTAAAATATTTAATTCATTCAATAAATATTTATCTTAAATTTATGTGAATGTAATGTAAAATCATTACCCAAACCCACTGTTGTATTCAAAAGCATGACTCCAACACAGATAACCAGAAGTAAGACTTCCATACCTTTCAGTGGTTTTGTGTGGTTTATTCTGCTTACTAAATAAATATTATATATGACTGATTCACGTTTGTTTCCTGTTTGACTTCACGTCTTTCTTCCGTGTGTCCGTCATATGATATACCAATTTGAAGATTTACGTCAGTTAAAGAAACACATTAACAAAAAGCTTCAAGTTTGATTACCAAATGAAAACAAAAAGAAATCTTCCCCCTTGTTTTATTAATATTGTCTCTGTTTTTTTTTTTTTAATGAATTTAATACAAAAATGGATCAAATAAGGTGATAAATGTTTGTACGTTAGATCAAGGTTTGGGTGTTTCTCAAAATATCAAATTTAAACATACTTGAGCTTTGTTTTGAGCCCAATTTATCTGTCAAAGTAGATTTGATGTTGTCTTTTCAATATCATCCAAAACAATATGTTGAGTCTTAAAATGTTTTGGCAATAACGACGGTAACACTCACGACTCTAGAGTAGACGATCTAAACACTGTGCCATGCGGAAAAAAACGACGGTTTGCTTTTGCAACTAAAATAATACTGAGTAGTTTCGACAACAGAATTTGTAAAACATCGACTTCAATCGAAATCATAGCTAACCTGACTCATTAACTTTTTGTCGATAGTATCAGTAGCCTTGTTTAAAATGTTTAATGTAAATAATGCTCTTACAAATAAATCGAATCAAATGTGAAATAAAAACCTGTAGCTGAAAATGGTACATTACTACAGATGTAAGGAAGTTATCCATAGAAAGATTTACCCTGGTAGTTCATAACGTTTAGATAAAGGTCATGTCTCAAATCATCAAGTTGTGTACATGTAATTGATGGAGACAATAAAATTAAAAAGTTTCGGGATTTTCATAAAAATAAACTAAATTTTGAGAATTCATGTAATTTTTTTAATGAATTGCCAGATCGTTTCCATGGTAATCATATATCAATGTAAATGAAAGGCACGCTTTACAAAAAAAGCTTCAATCGATATGCAGTACTTATGCATAAAATAAATAATCAATGAATGTTACATATATGAAAACTAATTAAAATATTTATTTTAAGAAATAGTATTTTTATATTTTATCTGCATGTGAACAAAGCAAAATTTCTATTAGTTTCTCTACGTGGACTATTTTGACCCTGTTTCAGAGAATAAATTCTAAAACAAGAAAAAAATATCTGTGGCCCTTTTCACATTGAATCTTACGACTAAGATGAAAACTTGACTTTTCTGTCATTTTTTGTTCTATAAAAAAATTTAATGTTTTTTTTTTCTTAAATTATTTTACGAGGTAACTTATTGTAATAAAGATATAAGATTTTTTGATGTCACACTTTGATACTTGTTGAGGAATGGGAATATTTTTGTCTTAGTTATAAGATTTCTTTGTGAAAAGGGCCACTGAGTTGTTTTTTTTTCCCTCCACAAATGTTAACATTATTATACACAATAGAAAATAGAAGCAAATTACTGTAAAGCTGAATAAATTTTATTTTGCTGACGAACGTGGCCACGGTCTTAGTTCCGCCAAACTTTAAATGGCAAGCCCTACAATTAAAACACAATAGATTACATGAAGCATTACATTGTGCAGTATAATATGTTTCTGAAATACTGAAGCCCCGCAAAGCAGCCTAATACCAAGATTAGAGTTTTTCAAAAGTAGGCCAATCTCCAAAGGGAAATAAGAAGATAACGAACAGTATTCAAGCTCAAAGTCCATTAAAACAATACCGTAAGGAGCAGAGGGAACATGGACCTCCAAAATGGGATCAGGTGTCATTGAAACGTAAGCATTCCCAGTCGACTGGTCAAACCCGCCGTTTGCTCCTTGTCATGATCGGATAAATAGAAAAAAAAAAATATCTGTAGAATTTCTGTATGTGAAAAGTAACCTAACAATTACCTCTGGTAGTATGAAAAACGTCAGTCAGAATTTGACCTGACGATAGACTGTATTTTGCTGACAAGGTCATTTTATCGACCATAGAAATGATGACTTTATACGAGACTGTTGATATCCTTGTTAAGTCTTCCGTTTCCAACGGGAAGATCTTCTACTGATTCTATGATTAAGATTATTTAGGTCTTCCGTTCCACGTTAAGATTATTCTTTTTTTTTCCTAGACGCCAACTTTGAAGCTTCATATCTTCCTCATTCCTAAACGGATTTTGTTCAAATTTTCAGAGCTTTTAGACTTTACAACACAATCTCAGGATAATGTTATATAATTCGGAAATTACCTTCTGTTCACGAGTTATTCCCCTTTGATTGAAATTTTAAGGCCTTTGATTTCCAGACAAAGGCTCTGAGACTGTAATAATTGGAACACAAAACCCTTTGAATTTGAAAAGAAGCATTGAAGTTGTGCACATCGGTTTTGTTTCTTGATTTTTGCATTAAAAATGTCGCTAGATAGGGGTCAAAAGTTAGAACGCGGAAAAGAGCAAAGAATTTTGACATATTTTCCTTTATATCTTTAAAAAATATAGAATAAAAGTTGTGCATAATTGCAAGAGCTTTCATTTGATATCATTTAAAAGGGGCTGGCCCCTACAATTAGGGATCTAGAGCCCTTGAAAGTTTTCGCTTTATAACTCAAAAACAGTAAATATTTCGATATGGCATTGGAATTAAAGTTGTTCTTTAACACCTTGTTGATCTCATGAAAATGTTGTTTTGTTTGAGTATTGCGTAATATGGCGTAATATGTAAGTAAAAAGCAGGTCTCGTAAACAGGTAAGCGTTTTCATTCGGCAAGTAAATCAGAACTCTTCATGTGTATAACTTAAAAACTTGCTATAAATAATATATCCTACTGTATTTAATGCTAATTTTCTTCTAAATAAGGTTTTAAACGTGTTTTGTGGTTCACTAATAAATTATTTTTTACAACTTTCTTTTCTTTTTTAATTTAGTTTTAAAGGGAACAACGTCTTCAAATAAAGGAAAGAATTAAATGTATCTATATAACTATATAAGTAATATTAAACTTTAAGCATCGAATAATTAATGATCATTAACTGTACGCATTTTACGTTCTCCATGTTCACCTCGATGTTTACAGTTATGTAACAACCCGCGATCCCACGTTGCCGAGGTCACCAGTGTACCAGCCACCTGCGGTCATAAACCATGTAAATAAAACAAATATCTGTGAAGACTGTGATCACGTTTTAAATCCATTGTGTAGAAACAACAATTAATGAAACATTATGTTTTTTTATTTAAATTGAATCTTTAAGATAACTTAATCTCATCTTTGATTTAATCTTAATTCCAAACACTAGTGCATAAAATCATTTCGAATTTTAATCGCTTTCACCGGCCTGTTCACTGTCAACCCAACAATAAGAGTTAAAAAAAAAAACAACAACAAACAAACAATTTTTTTCTCTATCCCGTGTTATTGTATTCTATTTCAATTGTAATTGAAAAGGTGCTTTGGCAAATAATTGCAATTAGTGATGAAAGTATTAACACGCATTCTCTGTAAGCACCAAAAAATCTGGAAACGACATGTCTCGGATTTTGATGAAATTTGCACCACAGGTGTGTCTTGGTACAAAACTAGCAAATATGGTGTCGGAAATTTCACACGTGCACTTGGTTGCCATGGAGACGGATCCATAGAATATGGCCATTTTTGACCCTTTTTGACCAAATGAAAACATGAAAATTGAGGAAATGTAAACGAATATTTATCGGTATCTAATACACTCAAACAAAAATCATTGGATCATATGATAACGTGAACTTTTAAAGTATACAGGGCATGTAATCATTTATTCTAGAAATATTCCCACTCTAAGAAAAAGGTCATACAAACTGACATGGTTCCTGAAAATGTGAAAAACGGAAAATTTAGTATTTTTTGAGATCTTTAAGGCTAAATAAGAAAAATTTTCCTTGGAAAATTTTCAAATCTTTTTTTTTTATACTTGAGAATTAGTAGTGTCATCTCATGAAAAAATATCAGTGGACTTTTAATGCTATTTTTAGTAACATGTATCTATAAATAGATATGTTTTGGTAAACTGTAAAAAATCAAATTTCGGCAAACTTTTAGATGTCATTTCTGGAAAATTAAGAAGTATATTGTTAAATTTAAGATGTTAATGACAGTAGCTGGGCACCACTAGCTGGAGTGGACTATGGTTGAGAGAGAATCCCATTTCTATTTATAGTATTGTTACGACTTACAGCTTTATGTTTAGCGGCGTAACATTGTGGGGCTCCTTAATCTGAATGTTGAACGAAAGACAACAGGATATAATTTGTTTTTAATATTTTATTAGATTTTATTCAATAAACATACAAAAATATTCTTCTTTGGCTCTGCTGTCCTCACCTGAAATAAAAGCAAACCAACCACCCTTTCCAACAAATGTTAATTTATAAACCACCCTTAAACAAACCCTTTAATGAGTGTAAATAGACCTAATGCCTTTAGGTCTTGAATAAAGTTCCAACTAGTGATTTCTTCACTTAGTGAGTATAAATATAAAATGTCAGGTTATAGCAAAAAAACTAATTGTATAGGGACAACAAGTTATGCTAACATCTCAACAAAACTCAATACAATGCACCATGCATTTGTTAGTTTGTTGTTAATAATAATGTCAGGAGTTATAAATATCACGTTCAGGTCACTTCTTGTGCCTTAGTAAATATTATTCAACAATAAACAATAACGAGTCCAGATCACTACTTGTGTCTGAATAAAACTCATTAAACTAATAAAGCCATCAAGTGTTGCTAACAAGTCAATACAAATTGAGGGATAATTACCCATCTAAACTCTTCTGAGCCTTGTTCTTGTAAGGTCATCGTTATCTGACAGATTTGGCGACCGCACAGTGAGTGAGACAGCAGACGTCTGACTGTCAGAGCCCGGGGAGCTCGTATATAAAGCCTTCACACCCATTATGACGTATATTGCATGAGATTTGGCGCCATAACTTCAAATAGCCGGAAAGCTTCGGATACATTTAACTATTATACGCATCCGAGGTGTTCCGAATGTACTTTACATCTTTTGCCGCTTAGTATGAAAAAGCAGAGTGTAATTGTCAGGTTTTTACTCTAATTATCAGTGAATGGATTTATTAATTACCCCAATTATCAAAGGTAAGAATATTTAGTACTATATAAAAGCATTTGTAGACCAGTGAATGGTTTATTTACGTTCCGTATTCCTCAAAACGTGGAGGAAATTCGGTACCTGGTGAACAATTTGCACCTAGCACATCATTAATTTCAAATAACTTTAATAAATAATAACAGGTAAGCAAGAATAAATGTCAATACATCTCATTCATTCAATCATCCATCGAATCATCATTTTAATGACTCATATAACAAGAAACATCTTGTTTACTTATGCATAACAATAGTGGAGAATGTCAAATTCGTAACACGGCCCCCTTCTCTATTTAACATTCGTCCTCGAATGTCTATAAAAATATACTTTGTAACAATCTAAATTAATGTTCAATGAATCAAAACCTTGATATCCCGACCAACTAATTATCTCGAAATGCCGTCTTCGGGATATCCAAGTTAAACTGTAAGTCCACTTTATAATAAGCAAACTTTAAATTATATTAAACACAAATAAATATGTAAAATCACTTAACATTCAATCTACAATACTCAAATTTCAATAAACACGACGCACTTGTCGTATTTCTAAAACGAAAGTAAATCTTCGTACGTCTTATCAAAAGGTGTGACGTCAAATCCTCCTACAGAGAAAAGAAGCGCCACTGAGTTTTCATAAAGTTCGCCCAAAAATACTTGCAAAAATGGACGAAATGCAACTTTCAGTAAGTAAAAGGTGAATATTCATTATATTTTCCATTTGATCTGACTGTAGGCGGAGTTATTTTTTAGTCGCTTTGCAGCATTTTCGTGAAAACAATAACTGCGCAGTTCAAATTCAAATTTACGTTGATCAAACGTTTTGTGAATTACCAACACGTAGTAAGTTAATCTTTTCATTGCTGATCCATATTTACTTTATTTTATTATTATTTTTAATAGGATACTTGTTCCTCAGAAGAACTCTCAATATCATGACAAGCACAAAAAGAAAAAGAAGTCGTAATGTAAGTTCAACAATTTCATTTGTGCGTAACTAATGTCAATCATTGTAAATAAATCAATATATGCAGTTTACAATGTCAACAATGTCCATTCAACAAGATACAAGAATCGTATGTATGAATTCAGTTAGTAAACATCTCTAATTCATAAAACAAAATTTCATTTTTTTTGTGAATTTATAAAAAAAAAAATTCACAGAAACTATTAGGTTCCTTTTAAAAAAAAATATAACCAATACTATGTACATGTAAATGAACACATGAACAGTTGTGGGCATCACTACAGTCCAACAATGGATGCACATGTAATCTTAAAAAAAAAAATGTGTTCATTGTAGAATATAATGAATGACTCGTTAGTCATCCCACAGGCCAGGCTGAGGAACATCCTTTCCCTTAGCTCTCTCCTCAACGGCATGAACAAGCCCTGTTAATCCATAGTATGTCGCCTCCACATGGATTTGCCGGAGGATGGACTTGTCATATGGGAGGACTTTGGAGTTGTACGTCGCCGATCTGAGGTAATCTAGTATAAAGTCGAAATAACGGGGGTTCCTATCTAGGAAAAAGGTTTTTATGTCATTGTTTGTTGCACAAAGGTCTTTTGCTACCATGACCGATAATATAGAGCTCGGGTCTGCTTGCATGGTTTGTTTACTTGTCTCGAATCGTCTTCCTCCGACGTTCAACACTATTCTTTCCTTCTGTTGTATTTCCAGGCTCTTTATCATTATTTCCCTTTTGTCTGTCGGGTTATATGCTGGTGCCGGAAGATCAGCCACTTCGTACTCCAGAGCTGCAGGGTTCTTCGAAACTCTCGGTTCTGCTCCACGCACTGAGATATCAGGGCTCTCCAAGGAATTTGTCGATGACCTTTTGGAGGAAGAGCGGCTGGAGGACGACGAGGACGATGTATCATCAAAAAGCCTTCTGTTGACTGTCCTATCCTTTTGTGGAGCCTGTTTTTCAGGTGGTGTCGATAGAGCTCTGGTCTGTGGAATAGATGTTACGGCTGGAACTTCGGCTGATGGAAGTGTAGTTTCCGTTGCTTTTGTTACAACAGTTCTTGTCACACCAGTTGGTTCAGACACATTTTGTTGATTTGACGACGGCTTTTGTCGCTTCGGCAGGGGCCCTTCGTGGTTAACTCTGATTGTCCTCTTTCCTGTGTACCCTTTATACATATTTGGGAATATTTTTTTCATGAAAGGTTCAACGAACCTATAGCGGTTTCTTTGAAACTCTGCAAACTCTCTTTTATCAGCTTCATTAAATGTCATTGTGGATTTCTTGACAGATAATGCCACGTAGCCTTCGCAGTTGTGTTTCTGATTTCTTCTGGATAAAATGTACTTGCACACCGAACACTGGAAACCGAATCCCGAATGGGTGGCGGTTAGATGTTGTTCTGCTTGGTGTTGCTGTGCGAACTCTCGTCCGTTACACAATGTGCATTTAAATTTTTGCACCTGTAATGTATAAAAATTTTCATGAATGTTTGTTTTATAGAATGCACAAAGCAAAAATACACAATATGCCTGTACTAGACTACTAGTGTATAATAAGATATAGATAAAGTGTTTTCAGATCATCAATTTTTTTTTTTTTTTTTTTTTTTTTTTTTTTTTTTTTTTTTTTTTTTTTTAAAAACATAACACAAATAATCTCCTCAATTTTAACAATGTCTGTTAAAGAAAACAAAATTTCATGCAAAAACAAGCAATGTTAGTTATTCAGCATTTACTTCGGAAACCACTTAGGTTTATTCTCACCCACATACAGCTTTAACCTGTTGTGGTGCAATATATCTCCTTTGTGTTTGGGAGACTTTTTGACCTTGTAAAGAACATCATTTATTCTTTTCGTGACCACATAAGGGCCTGCCCAATTCTTAAAAAGTTTTCTCGATAGGCCAGGTTTGGGGTTGGGGTAGAACACCCAAACTGGATCCCCCTCAGAATAAATATTCTGTTGTACTTTTGAATTGTATTCACGTAACATTTTACTAGAACTCAACTTGATGTTATTTCTTGCAAAATTGTGAATGTTGTCAATTTTTCTAGATAAATTTAATGCAAACTCAGTTATGTTCTGATTTGTTTCAGGGTCTGGTCTCCCTAACACTAGATCGACAGGCAATGTTACAGGGCGACCAAACACCATCTCACAAGGACTCACACCTGTAGACTCATGGACAGAGGACCTATAAGCGAGCATTAACAGGGGTATTAATTCATCCCAGTTTTTCTGGTTTTCCTCTACAAAAACTGTTAACATGTTTTCAATAGTTCGATTTGCCCTCTCAATCATGCCGTCCGATTGTGGACGATAAGGAGTGGTCCTTGTCTTTTCTATGTTTAATATTTTGCACATTTCTTGAAACACTTCTAATTCAAAAGTTTGACCTTGGTCAGAATGTATTTGCATTGGTGTCCCAAATATGGTGACAACATGATCAACAATTTTCTGTGCTACTGTTGTAGACTTTTTATTTTTGATTGGTATGGCATCAAGCCATTTAGTGAAATAGTCACCCACCACTAATAAATATAAATTCTTTTTGTGTGTCATGGGGAGGGGACCTAAAATGTCTACAGCCCATCGCTCCATGGGAGCACCTACATTGTAAGTTTGTAATGAAGCTTTCGGATGTTTGTTAGGGGATTTTCTTGATGCACAAACATCACACATTTTACAATGGGACTGTATATCTTGACGCATTTTGTGCCAAAAGTATTTATCCTTAGCTTTTGATAAAGATTTCTTAAAACCTAAATGACCCCCAGTCACGTCATCGTGAATTCCCTTAATTACTTCTTTAATTAGGGATTTTGGTAAAACAATTTGAAATTTGGGGTTAACATCTTCCCATTTGTGATACAGGGTCCCTCCCATGATTGAGAGTGAATCGAACCTAGTCCAGTAATATTTACAAGTCTCACTTGTATGTGAAATATTTTCCCAAGTGGGTTTCTGACCTAACTTTACCCATTTGATAATTTCATTCAAATCTGAGTCTTTTAATTGTAAAGAACCAATACTATTTTCGCTTACAATTGTTTCATTGTTAGCTACATTTTCAGTTTGTTTTGTAGGGATAACGAGGGGCAGAGCAGATTTACCACAAGATCTGGTTGTAACAGAACAGTTTGCAGGTATTTTTAAGCTCTTAGTGTTGTCTTTAGGATTTAAACTAACAATTTCGTTTAATTTCTTGCCCATAGTCCCTGTCTCAGTATTGGAAGCATCAGTGTCTAAGATGAATGTCCCATTAACATCTGGGTAAGATAAAATAGGTGAACTTGTCAGGGCACGCTTTAGCTTGTCAAAAGAATTGTGGCAATCTTCATCCCAAATAAATTTATGATTTAGTTCTGTCAATTTGTGCAAGGGCCTAGCTATATCGGAAAATTTATATACAAATTTCCTATAGTAGGAGCACAATCCCAGAAAACTTCTGACTTCTTTCACATTTGATGGGATAGGCCAATTTCTTACTGCTTCAATTTTTGAAGGGTCGGTAGCAATACCATTTTCCCCAACTATATGTCCTAAGAATGAGACCTGTTTTTGTAAAAGAGTACACTTTTTGGGATTTATTTTCAAGTTAGCTTCATGCAAACGTGTAAAGACTTGTCGTAAATTATCTAAATGTTCATCGAAACTTTTTGAGAGAACTATAATATCGTCAAGGTAAACTAAACAGATTTTCCATGACAAATTTGATAGAACTTTTTCCATGAGCCTCTCAAAAGTCGCACCAGCATTGCACAAGCCAAAAGGCATTTTACGAAATTGCCAGTGTCCACCACCGGGTATTGAAAATGCTGTTTTGGGGATATCTTCTGGAGTCATTTCGACTTGCCAGTATCCGCTCTTTAAATCTATTGTTGAAAACCATCTAGACCCTGATAATGCATCTAGTGTAGAATCAATTCTAGGGATTGGGTAACTGTCTTTGATCGTGATGTCATTTAATTTTCTATAATCGATGCAAAATCTGATTGAACCATCTTTCTTTTTGACTAAAACTATAGGAGAGCTCCATGGGCTGTTGGATGTTTCAATGACCCCTTTATTCAACATATCTTTAATTTCATTTTGAGCTTCTTGCATTTTGGCTAAAGGAATGCGTCTAGGTAGTTGTTTTATTGGGGGTGCATTGCCAGTGTTAATCTTGTGTTTAACTAAGTTTGTCAACCCCATGTCAGTAGAGTTTACTGAGAAACTACTTTGAAACTCTATTAGTAATTTTCTTAATTTTTGCTGTTGTTCTTGATCAATGTTTTTGCAAGAATTTTCAAACACAGACTTCAAATGTTCAGGAAATTTTTCATTTGTTTTCTTTTCATGTTTTGTCAAAACATTTATTGATTGGGGAGTATTTTCAACAATCCCTGAAGTAACTTCTAAATTTGCCACCACTGTCCCTTTGAAAATTTTGACACTCTGATCACCTAAGTTCATGTATCGAACAGGTACTTTATCAGTTTCAACTTTTGCCAAAATCTTGGGAACTAATACATCATGTTTATCCAAAAATTTTGCCACAGGCTCTAACAAAGTAACCTTGTCATTAAATAATGGGTTTTCTACTTTAGCCGGGGCAATAAATTCACTGAGAGGGGGAATTTCTATAGTTTCCGTCAGAAATACTTTACAACAATGCTCATTCAAAGCTTCATTTGTAAAGCAAGAAACATCTACCCCCTTTATTCTAAGCTTCATTTTGTTCAACAGAACGTCACAGTTGTGTTCTTTCATGAAATCTAAACCCAAAATACATTCGTTTTGGATATTAGCCACTAACACATTTTGATTCACCGTAACATCTCCCACACATATTTTCACTAGGCATTCCCCTAGTACAGATATTTTCTCCCCACTAGCAGATGTTAAATGTACAAATGAAGGGTTCAAATCTAATTTCCCCTTTAACTCTGAACTGTCTGCAAAATCTGAGCTAATAATTGTTACACTAGCTCCTGTGTCGACCATCATTGTAGTTCGAATGTTCTCAATTTTGCCTACAACAAAAATTCCTTCACCACGCCCCCTTACATCACCTACTCTTTCATTTTTAGGTGGATTTTCAAACTTGATAATTTTCTCAACATCATTTTCAGATATATTGTTCTCAACATCATTTTCTGATTTATTGTTCATTAAATTGTCATTTTTAGTTACATTAACTGTATTTTGAGGACTCTTTTTAATACACTCATTTCTTCCAGCAGGAAGAGGTCCTCTTATATCATCCTTGCTTAACAGTGATTGGGGCCTACCACTGTGCTTTGTCGACTTCTGCCCCCTGAATTCGACACGGGAAAGTTTCCCTGATTTGAGGATTGAAAGCGACCATTCTGAGATTGTCTATTTGGGTAGGTATTATGTCTGTCTAAATTGTTTGTATTGTATGGCTGCCTATGAACTTGAAACTGATTGTTCTGTCGATCATTTTGTGCATTCCTGAACCGAGGATGCACCTCGCTTGAACGAGAAGAGTTGGGTCTTGAATTAAGACCATTTTTTAGGAGTGATCTAACCTCTTTTATAAGTGATTGGAGATCATCCCTTAAGACCCTATTTTCTTGTTTGATCGAGGCGAGGAGATTGGTATCCATTTCTGGATTCATGGCATTGACAATTTTTACTCTCTGAGCATCAGCCAGTTTGTGAGTTTCAAGTCTTATAGCCAAAATCTCAGCCTCATTAATGTCTCTGGGTCTACTTTCTCTCAAGCGAAGGCGCATATCCGGATCGGGAAGTGCATCTATGAAGTGATCTAATGATAGAACATTTGTCAAGTTTGAATCGGCAGTAGGATATGCTTGCCTAGTAAGTTTCTTGATAGATTGTGCAAGTTCAGATAAAGACTCTTTGTCACCTTTGGTTTTTGTCTTTAACTTAGCTCTGAACATTTCAGATCGTTCAACTGAACCATAACGCCTATCAAGAATCTTGACTAGGGAATCATAATCTCTGCGCTGAACTTCGTTAAGCTCACTTAAAAGTGCACGAGCCCCTCCCGCTAAACTGCTAGCTAGGTATAGTGACTTTGCCCTATAATTCCAACCATGTAGATCAACCAAGATTTCAAACTGGGCTAGATATTCCCCAAAATCTTCTGACCCATCAAATGTAGGTGGTTTAATTGATACAATAGGTTTGGAATTGAAAGGGGAAGGAACTCTATTTTCATTGTAATTTATCTCCCTTGCAGGGGTATCTATGTGACCAATACTTTCTCCAGCCTCAATGATAGGAGACTGATCATGAGGACCCAGGGATTCTCTACACCCATGCACTTGATATCTGAATGCATTATCTTTGGGGGTCCCCTTTTGTTTTAATTCATCTACTTTTTTTTGCAATTGACGAGAATCTCGTCTCATGTTTGATAATTGTTCATCAATGTCTTGTCTCATGTTTAAGACTTCTTTGTTCATCATTTCTACAGCTCTTAACAAAAGTTCATTTACATTTTCAGCCTTGTCAGAGCCTGATTTCTGTGTTGGAGAAGAGGTACCGGACCGTTGATACACATCACAAGTGATGTAATCATTCAGATCGCAGGACCTGCACCCATTCTCCTCAGAGGCTTCAAATTGGCTGTTTTCATTTGACATTTTGACTTTTGTTATTGGCTATTGCAACACAAATTTATGTGTTTATATGTCAATGTGCTTGTCGTTGTCAATAGACTTAACAAGACTTATAAGTCAATATTTTTAGATCCTGATGTAGACTTTCGATCAACCAGAATAAAAGGAAGACTTTATCCCACTTCTGACACCAATTGTTACGACTTACAGCTTTATGTTTAGCGGCGTAACATTGTGGGGCTCCTTAATCTGAATGTTGAACGAAAGACAACAGGATATAATTTGTTTTTAATATTTTATTAGATTTTATTCAATAAACATACAAAAATATTCTTCTTTGGCTCTGCTGTCCTCACCTGAAATAAAAGCAAACCAACCACCCTTTCCAACAAATGTTAATTTATAAACCACCCTTAAACAAACCCTTTAATGAGTGTAAATAGACCTAATGCCTTTAGGTCTTGAATAAAGTTCCAACTAGTGATTTCTTCACTTAGTGAGTATAAATATAAAATGTCAGGTTATAGCAAAAAACTAATTGTATAGGGACAAAAAGTTATGCTAACATCTCAACAAAACTCAATACAATGCACCATGCATTTGTTAGTTTGTTGTTAATAATAATGTCAGGAGTTATAAATATCACGTTCAGTTCACTTCTTGTGCCTTAGTAAATATTATTCAACAATAAACAATAACGAGTCCAGATCACTACTTGTGTCTGAATAAAACTCATTAAACTAATAAAGCCATCAAGTGTTGCTAACAAGTCAATACAAATTGAGGGATAATTACCCATCTAAACTCTTCTGAGCCTTGTTCTTGTAAGGTCATCGTTATCTGACAGATTTGGCGACCGCACAGTGAGTGAGACAGCAGACGTCTGACTGTCAGAGCCCGGGGAGCTCATATATAAAGCCTTCACACCCATTATGACGTATATTGCATGAGATTTGGCGCCATAACTTCAAATAGCCGGAAAGCTTCGGATACATTTAACTATTATACGCATCCGAGGTGTTCCGAATGTACTTTACATC
The DNA here is from genome assembly GCF_033153115.1 of Saccostrea echinata. Taxonomy (NCBI): domain Eukaryota; kingdom Metazoa; phylum Mollusca; class Bivalvia; order Ostreida; family Ostreidae; genus Saccostrea; species Saccostrea echinata. The sequence goes on from NW_026889766.1 coordinate 1,321,757, forward strand.
TTTTGCCGCTTAGTATGAAAAAGCAGAGTGTAATTGTCAGGTTTTTACTCTAATTATCAGTGAATGGATTTATTAATTACCCCAATTATCAAAGGTAAGAATATTTAGTACTATATAAAAGCATTTGTAGACCAGTGAATGGTTTATTTACGTTCCGTATTCCTCAAAACGTGGAGGAAATTCGGTACCTGGTGAACAATTTGCACCTAGCACATCATTAATTTCAAATAACTTTAATAAATAATAACAGGTAAGCAAGAATAAATGTCAATACATCTCATTCATTCAATCATCCATCGAATCATCATTTTAATGACTCATATAACAAGAAACATCTTGTTTACTTATGCATAACAATAGTGGAGAATGTCAAATTCGTAACAGTATCAAGCACCTAAATATAGAAATGTCTCTGAAAATTAGGAAAAATGACAGTTTTGTGCTAATTGGAAGCTTAATAGAAAAAATATTAACAAATATAAAGCTTTCTACAATATGCCTTCAAAAAAACAAGTGTTTGTACAAAAATTGATACAATATTGAGGATGGACTCTTATTTCTCTTTATAGCAACAATGGTCTAAAAATAGATTCCTCGAATTATCGAGAAACTGTAGATTCTTGCAATTTTTCAGGCAATGTTGGATGGAAAAAATGCAGACTAACTGTTATAAACTTAGTGTGACTGACAAGTACTAGAATCTATTTACTGAAATACATACTATCTGAAGGGGGTTCCCTTTTCTATTTATAGCACCAAACACCCAAAAATAGAAACATCTCAGCATATGAAGAAAAATGACAATTTTCCACCAGTTGTAAGCTTCATTGAAAAAGTATTTACAAAATATACTGCTGTCTACAATATGTCATGAACAAGAACAATTGGGCAATTAATAATTGACACAATATTGGAGATGGACTCTCGTTTCTTTTTATAGCAACAGTTGTCTAAAAATAGATGCAGTGAGTTATTTAGAAAATATAAATTCTTGCACTATTTCATACAATTATGGATTGAAAATTTAAATACTCTCTATTATAAACATAATGTTACTGACAAGTACTAGCTATATAGAAACCAATGACTGAAATACAAAATGTTCCAAGGGGATTCCTATTTCTATTTTTAGTATAAAAAATAAAAACTTAGATAAGACTTAGTATATGAGGTAAAATAAAAATTTTCCACATACTGGAAGCTTCATAAAGAGTATTTGCAAACAATTTGCTATCTACAACGGAACAATTGTTTAGACAACATTTTACATATTATTTAAGGTAGGCTTACAATTCTTTTTTTTTTTTTAGCAACAATTGTCTAAAAATAGATGCTGTATTATGTAAATTCGCACTATTTGAGATATCATGGATGTAAAATTTGCAGACTAACTGAATGGTGAAAACATAGTGTTACTGACAAGTACATGTACTAGTTACCATTTACTGACAAGCACAAAAACAATGAGGATTTCCAGTTCTATTTATAACTGAAATACCTAAAATCAATGAGGATTTCCATTTCTATTAATAGCAACAAAATTATACAAGAGGCCAGAGAGATTTAACAGTCATCTGAAAATAAACCTGTAACTGATCAATGAAATGGCAATTTAACAAGAGACTCAAGGGCCTAGAATCGCTCTTCTGATAAATTGTACAACCGTATCACTTCTATTCTAAGCTTCTTAGTATCTTATACATTTAGATAAAGCCTTGAAATCCCAAAGGTAGCTCTGTGACCTACTTTTTGGAGAGCAACTCTGTGAATTTAATGATTGTAAGCCTCTTATAATTTGAAATATTTAGATATTGCCTTAAAACTCCAAAGCTGGATTACCGTGACCTATTTTTTGTTCACACTTTTCGAAAACCCAAGATGCTTTAACTGACAAAGTTTAATGACTCTGAGCGTCTTATTATCAGAAATATTTAGATATAGCTCTGAAATTCCAAAATTAAGTCACTGTGACCTACTATAAGGTTAACATAATCTGTGATCCCAAAATGAGAAAGTTTGATGATTATTAGCATCTTATCATTTCAAATATTAAGGTATTCCCTTAAAGTTTGATGAATATAAGCCAATTAGTATCTGAAATATTTTAACATCCTCATGAAATTCTACAAGTAGGTCACAGTGATCTACCTTTTAGTTGATACATTCTGAGGACTCAAGATGCATCAGCTGACAAGGTTTGATGATTCTAGGTTTCACAGTGTCCAAAATATGCCTCTAAAATGATTTGAAAATAAATACCTGCCAAATTCAAATGCATTAACTTACAAGGCTTGATGAGTCTAAACCTCTCAGTGTCTAAAATCATGACAGTAATTTTTTAGTGAAAATGATTAGCCATAAAATTCAGAAAGTAGGTCACAGTGACTTACTTTTCTACTTTTTCATTGACACATTTTAAAATCCCATGATGCATCGACTGATAAGTTTTGATGATAAGAGGCTTCAAATTATCCGAGATATGCATCAAAATCAAATGAAAGATGAATACCTGCAAAATTCAAAAAAAGGTCATCATGACCTACCTTTGAGTCAAGATGCATCAATTGAAATAATCTTAATTCCAGTCATTATATTGGGCAATATAACAATGCCCCAGGGTGATGCCTTGAACATTTTTTAATCTACATCATATTCTAATCCATATTAGCATATAATTAAAGTTTGGTGTTAATCTGCCTAGTGGTTCTTAAGAGGAGGATTTTTTTTTAGCAACCACTGCTTTTATTTTTATTAGCTCAGCTAAGCTAATCACCTATTGTCCGTCGTCCGTCTGTCTGTTCATCTGTCTGTCTGTCTGACTCTGTCCATCCGTCTGTAAACTTTTCACATTTTCAACTTCTTCTCAAGAACCACTGGGCCAATTTTAACCAAACTTGGTACAAGGCATTCTTGGGTAAAGGAAAGTTTAAATTGTTAAAATGAAAGACCAAGACCCATTACAAGGGGAGAATATCAAGAAAAAACACAAATAGATTGGGGTCATTAAAACATATTCTTAAGAACTTGTGGGCCAGAAAAGCTGAAACTTATATTGAAGCATCCTGGTCTAGTGTAGATTCTAAATTGTTCAAATCATGACCCCAGGCGTAGGGTGGGGCACAATAGGGAATCAAAGTTTTTCATTGAAATATATGGGAAACTTTTTAAAAAATCTTCTTCTCAAGAACCACTTGGCCAGAAAATCTTAAACTTATGTGGAAGCTTCCTGAGGTAGTGTAAATTCTAAATTTTTCAAATAATGACCCCCAGGGATGGGGTGGGGCAACAAAAAGTATGACAAGGGGAATCTGGTGAGGAACAGGAGGGACAAAGTTACTCAGCTTTGTTGCCCATGGACCTCTTGTTTCCCTAATTATCTCCCCTTGTTTAAGGGCACATCCCCATGTTTGGTATTAATAAGAGCCCTTAGGCCAAGGATACTCTGTGAAAAAATTGACAAATATTGACCAAAAGGTTCTGGAGATACGGTCCATATTCCAAAATGTTGATGCACACCACACAAACTGCCATTGAATAAGCTCTTTGAGTCTTTGGCAAAAAAGAATTAACAAGAGGCCCATGGGCCAAAACGCTCACCTGAGTCAATATGACCCTGTTTTTCTTCATCGGCAGATTTTTCCCTATATATTCCTATGTAAAACTTTGATCCCCTATTGTGACCCCCCCTACCCCCCCCCCCCCCCCCGTGGGGGGGGCATGATTTGAACAAAGTTCAATCTACACTGCCTGAGGATGCTTCCAAATCAATATGACTAATCATGGCTTTTCTGTTTTTGAGAAGAAGATTTTTCAATTAAGATTTTTTCCTACATATTCCTATGTAAAACTTTGGTCCCCTGTTGTAGCCCCACCCACCCCCGGGGTCATGATTTGAACAAACTTGAATCTACACTACCTAAGGATGCTTGCATATCGAAATGACTAATCATGGCTTTGCTGTTCTTCAGAAGATTTTTTCAAGATTTTTTCCTATATATTCCTATGTAAAAATTTGATCCCCAAATGTGACCCCGGGGGTCATGATTTGAACAAACTTGAATGTACACTATGTAATGAAGGTTTCACATTAGTTTCAACTTTTTTGGCCCAATGGTTCTTGAGAAGAAGATTTTTAAAAGATGCCACCAAATTTTCTTTAATTCTTAATTATCTCCCCTTAAAAGAGGGCCTGGCCCTTCATTTGAACAAACTTCCCTTTACCCAAAATTACTCTGTGCAAAGTTTGGTTGAAATTGGCAAAGTGGTTCTGGAGAAGAAGTCGAAAATGTGAAAAGTTTACAGACAGACGGGCTTTCAGCTCAGGTGAGCTAAAAACTATATAGACAAAATAAAATTGTAGATGAAGATACATTTCTCAAAGACAAAAGTTAGGACAATCAGGAATCAGCAAAATAATTAGTCTAGTAATGAGCAACAACACAGAAAGTAGATTCATGTGGTCCATATTATCTAAAAGAAAATTCCAATGATATTTGATGTCTTCTGCAAGTTTTAATGAAAATACAGAAAAATGCACAGGTTCATGACATCACAATTTTTAATAAGGAGTTCATATATGAACTAGAAGTCTCTGATGAGACTGTAGCTCTACCGGTTTGTACTTATAACAAAGGAGGAGGAAAGAAGCATTTTGACTTGAGACACTGGAACAGCATTAAGTAGAATAATGATCCTTGGTTTAGTCTCTTTTTGTGGCAGGAATTATTGCAATCAGACTATAAATCTGTAGGAGGAGTAGCCTTTAGGAAAAAAAATTACAGAAATTTCTATTTTTAGTAACCATGGCAGCACTGTTCATCGAAGTCAAAAACTAATTTATAGAATTATATATCTTAGTGTAATCTACTTGTGTGCCATGTTAAATTGAAATCAGACCAAAACAGTAAGAGGAGTAGCGTTTTGAAAGTATTTGAAAGAAATTTTTATTTTTAGTTACCATGGCAACATCGTTCATCGAAATCAAAAACTGATAAATAGAATTATATAACTTAAAGTAGTCTACTTGTGATCAAAGTTACATTGAAATCAGACCAAAACTGTAAGAGGAGAAGCGTTTTGAAAATTTTTCACATATAGACGGACAGATAGATGGACAGACGACGGACACCTTACTATCGCATAGGCTCTTCTGGTCTCTGACCAATTGAGATAAAAACTGTATAATCTTTCTGCATGTGAATTTAAAAGCATTAGTTTCTGACCACAATTTCATATTTAAAAAAGAAACTACAGGGCCAAATTTGTGTTTAAACTGTACATTCTTCTTTGCCCTTAACAATATCTGAAATAGTGCAAGAATCTACATTTTCTCTATAAATCACAGCATCTTTCCCCAGACAATTATAGCTATGAAAAGAATTGAGAACCTACCTTCAATAATATACGAAGTGTTATCTAACCACATGTTCTTGATGTTGACATATTGTAGAGGGCACTTTATTTGTAAATACGTTTTCTATGAAGTTTCTAATTGGTGGAAAATTATCTTCAATGTCTAAAACAGTGCAAGAATCTACATTTTCTTGATAATTCAGGGCTTCTATTTCTAGAAAATTGTTGCTATAAAACAAATGAAAGTAATGTTCTTGTTCTTGACATATTGTGGACAGTAGTATTATTTTGTAAATATCTTTTTAGATGAAGGTTATTATTGGTGGATCTTTGTCATTATTTTATCATATGCTAAGACGGAAATTTTTTTTGGTGTTTCATGCTATAAATAGAAAAAGAAACCTCATTCAAATAGTGTGTATTTTACTAAATGGTCACTAGTGCTTGTCAGTCACATAATGGTTATAACAGTAACTGTTAGGATGCAAAGTTTTCATCCGTTATGTGTGAAATAATGCAAGAATTTACATATTCTGGATATCTCACAGCATTTTGATTTTGTTGACAATTTTTACTATTATAAAAAATAAGAGTTCACCCCCAAAATAGTGTCAATTTTTAGTTCTAGTCTAGTTAATGATATATTGTAGAGAGCAGTTTATTTTTTTAATATATTTTTCCGTGAAGCGTCTTACTGGAAAATTGTTATTTATACTAATATATTAAGACATGGAAATTTTAAGGTGTTTGTTCTATAAATAGAGATTGGAACCCCCTTCAAATACAGGGCATTACAGCAAATGGTAACTAGTACTTGTCAGTTCCTGTTGTTGAAATATTGTAGATAGCAAATTGTTTGTAAATACTCTTTATGAAGCTTCCAGTATGTGGAAAATTTTCATTTTACCTCATATACTAAGAAGTTTCTAAGTTTTTATTATTTGTGCTAAAAATAGAAATAGGAATCCCCTTGAAACATTTTGCATTTCAGTCATTCGTTTCTAGTACTTATCAGTCACATTTTGTTTATAGTAGAAAGTATTCAAATTTTCAATCCATAATTGTATGAAATAGTGCAAGAATTTATATTTTCTAAATAACTCACTGCATCTATTTTTAGACAACTGTTGCTATAAAAAGAAAAGAGAGTCCATCTCCAATATTGTGTCAATTATTAATTGCCCAATTGTTCTTGTTCATGACATATTGTAGACAGCAGTATATTTTGTAAATACTTTTTCAATGAAGCTTACAACTGGTGGAAAATTGTCATTTTTCTTCATATGCTGAGATGTTTCTATTTTTGGGTGTTTGGTGCTATAAATAGAAAAGGGAAACCCCTTCAGATAGTATGTATTTCAGTAAATAGTTTCTAGTACTTGTCAGTCACACTAAGTTTATAACAGTTAGTCTGCATTTTTTCCATCCAACATTGCCTGAAATATTGCAAGAATCTACAGTTTCTCGATAATTCGAGGAATCTATTTTAGACCATTGTTGCTATAAAGAGAAATAAGAGTCCATCCTCAATATTGTATCAATTATTGTACAAACACTTGTTTTTTTGAAGGCATATTGTAGAAAGCTTTATATTTGTTAATACTTTTTCTATTAAGCTTCCAATTAGCATAAAACTGTCATTTTTCCTAATTTTCAGAGACATTTCTATATTTAGGTGCTTGATACTATAAATAGAAATGGGATTCTCTCTCAACCATAGTCCACTCCAGCTAGTGGTGCCCAGCTACTGTCATTAACATCTTAAATTTAACAATATACTTCTTTATTTTCCAGCAATGACATCTAAAACTTTGCCATAATTTGATTTTTTACAGTTTACCAAAACATATCTATTCATAGATACATGTTACTAAAAATAGCATTAAAAGCCCACTGATATTTTTTCATGAGATGACACTACTAATTCTCAAGTATAAAAGAACACATAAGATTTGAAAATTTTCCACGGACAATTTTTCTTATTTAGCCTTAAAGATCTCAAAAAATACTAAATTTTCCGTTTTTCACATTTTCAGGAACCATGTCAGTTTGTATGACCTTTTTCTTAGAGTGGGAATATTTCTAGAATAAATAATTATATGCCCTGTGTACTTTAAAAGTTCATGTTATCATATGATCCAATGATTTTTGTTTGAGTGTATTAGATACCGATAAATATTCGTTTACATTTCCTCAATTTTCATGTTTTCATTTGGTCAAAAAGGGTCAAAAATGGCCATATTCTATGGATCCGTCTCCATGGCAACCAAGTGCACGTGTGAAATTTCCGACACCATATTTGCTAGTTTTGTACCAAGGCACACCTGTGGTGCAAATTTCATCAAAATCCGAGACATGTCGTTTCCAAGCCCTATAGTAAATTTGTTGGTGCTTACAGAGAATGCATGTTAACGAGGTTCGCTCCTGAGCTTTTGAGCAGATTCTTATCTTAACCTATATTTCAAAAATTCTGCATAATGTTTTAATTCTTACAATAAATTTGGATTCTACAATGCCAATTTAACTATATTCAGTTAAAACTCCATGATTAAATTCCATACCAAAAGCATTAAGTGAGGAACTATATTTTGTGGCGGAAGGTTTTTTAGAAGAAAATGATCATTTTTTTCTCTTTCGAAGTATTTAAAGTATGTTAAGTTTGAATTCCTATTTTTACATGTAGTCTGCACACATAGTTATTTTGTGCAGTGGACTATTTTATACTGGTCCTAAATTATCTATTAAAAAAACTGTCATGAATTCTATCATCATATTTGATAAATATAGCAAATATATTGTGGATATGAAGAAAAAAATAGCCCTAATTTAAGCTTAAAATTAGCACTATTTTAGTAATATCTAAAAATTAACATCACAGACCCCCACTTTTAATTTTCTTTTCTGAATATATACGATACTTTTAACCATTCTTCTTAAATTCAGTAAAATGTCATTACTTTCAAATGATTTTTTTGCTTGTTAAATTTTAAAACCAGAAAAATGAAAATGTTTGAGTGCAAAAAGGTCAAATAATTGAACATGCGGAGTAATTCAAAAATTTCTTCGTTGTTACAAATTTTAATGTGTCTATTTAAGATGAAATAAGACTGTGTTTGTTCACCTTAATTTATTTGAACAAAAAATATTGAAGGAAAAACTTTAAAAATTGATTTATGTGTAAGACGTATTTACAGTGCAAAAAGGTCAAACTAAATGCTCTGTAGCGCCAAAAGAAGCGCATTGACCCCCATTTTTTGTTTTGATTTTTAATAAAGCTATGTGTATAAATTCTAAAAATATACTTGATAAAAAATTCTCATTACTTTTGAATGCAGGATCCAACCTCCTTAAGTATTAATACTTGTGTAAAGTATAATTTTTACTATCAGTCTCTTGTTTCTTCATTTAATTTTTCATTTGATATTAAAAAAACTATATACATCAAATAATATTTTTAAACATACAATAATTCACGCCTTCTTACAGCACACAGTTTACATTCCGCTCTGTCGCTTTGTAACCCACTCCTCGTTCACACGTGGCCGCAGAGATCAGCGAGCCGCGGTCATATCGGTGTTAAAATACAATGTGTACTCATAGCGAGTAATGGAAAATAGGGTTTGAAATCATTTTATTTCACTCTATCTCGCACATAATTTTATCAATCTTAACCGCCCGTGCATTTATTCATTTCAAGTCTTATGCAGTTTAATTGCCGACTTAACCATTAAGTTTGCAACAATTTATTTTTCTGTCTCATGTTTTAAACTGTATGTACACATGCATGATTATTGTAAGTGGATATGATTTATTCAATTCTCGGCATCCTCACAATGTCAAGGTATTGTGATTTCGGAACCTTAATTGACATTGTGAGGATGAATTCTCAGAAAAATCGAAAAGTTTTAATACATACATACATGCATGTAAGTACAGAACATGCTCTTTTATAAGCACGGTCATGAATTCGAATGTACAAGTGTACATGCATATGCAAGAGCGCCCCAAATATACGCATATCGAGTGTTTAAAATACAGAGAAATACAAAATCCACGGTCTCTGTTTTACATTATCTTTGCAACAAAATATCGGTTAATCTGAAATCGATTTTATTGATTTATAGCTTATTTTGAAGTAAATTATCGGTCCACTGAGTTCATAATGAGTTGTTTTTATTACGGGTACATTTAAGGTGTTCCGAATCCCTTTTTTATATTTTGACTGTAAACGATTTTTTAACAAGTTTATAAATGGTTGGTCGGTGCTAAAGGAAAGCCAATTCTATGAAAAATCAGATCAAGCAGCCTTGACAGGGGTTATAGTTACATCACCTTTTTAGTGTATTGCAGGTCACTTTCGGGTATTTCGAATCACCAGGTAAAAAAAGTTTTAAAAACAGTCAGATAACAACATTATAATTAATGAATTAGTTGGTATTCTTTACCAAAAGTGTCAAAAAAAAAAAATAAAAAGAATTATTTCCTTGTTGATTGTTCTTGCTTATTAATTAAGTTATTAAAGCTCCCCCACCCCTCTGTAGACACTGTAAAACAGCGTTCTCAGAAGCGGATCATGCAGAAAAGCAAATACAAACAACATAATACTTTCAGAAATTACCTGATTGTAAATCGTTGTCCTGTATATATAATCATGATAATTATGTATTTTTTTTTACCCATGTGATTTTTTTTAATGCAAACAATTAACATTGAACTGTCATAATTCTACGAGTAGGCTACCAAAAAATGATTATGATGAAAAAAAATGTGAAAAGAAATTAAACCAGCTCATGTTTAGATATCATGATTATCAAGAATGACGTATATCACTGCATATGTACTCGTACATATCAACGGTGATCAACACTGACCAAGTGTATACCGGGACCCGGGATAGTCTTCTTAGCTCTTGCTTTGTCAAATCATTACTTTCATACCCCTTGCATTTAAGAAAAACAATGTTATAAAAAATAATCTGACATATAAGAAGTATGTAGCGTGTGCAATTTATTTGGCTGCGGGCATGTACACACGTGGTTCGAAATACCCCGAACTGTAGGGTCTACAAATGCGGCCATAACTAGTATATTTTTGAGGTGTTATCAAAAACAAATAATACTCACAAAAGCTTATAAAATTGCCGTTCTATCGATCCTATCGATACCTAACATGCCATGTTTCATCCACCAACAACGCCACGGCATCGATGAGAAATATCATGCAACGTTTCTACTCGGGCATATTCTTCGAAAGGGATACAAAGTTAATGAATTAAAAAATTAATTCATTTAGTTAACGCATTATGTTTACCTCTTTATTTTTTGCATGCAATAAGTATAGACCTTACTAATAATGACTGTTTGGTTGCCACACGTGTGCATGTGTCGTGCGAGGTACAGCGGTAAGGTAAATTACCGAGAGTCGCGATATGCGGGGTGATTCGGAATACCCTAAATGACTGTGGTCCATTGAATTTCTACCAATAAATCAAACTGTCAAATCCAACATGGGCCCACATAATACGACTAAATTCGTTTCATGAATGAACTGGTTCTTAACAAATATATGTACATCATACAGTATCTTTTCTTTAGATCTGTTTGTTTATTATTTTCCATCACAATCTGTACATGTATAGTTACACGAAATCCATGCAGAACGGCGCTACACCTGTCAATCAAAATCAGTCGATATTGTGAAATCAGTCTGGTGCTTTGGCAGCATTTCCGAAGTGATTCAAAATATTCTTTCGGCTAATTCTAATTTTTCGCGTTGAATAATAATATTTTGGAACAAAGTTGGAATCAAGGCTGGATCTGCATGCTGTGAATTTATCACACCTGCAGTCTGCAGTCTTCCCTTCTTACATGTATATTAAGCATATTTAAGTAATGAATCAGAGAGCATAATATGCGGAACCAGTTTGATTGAGAGTTTTACTTTTCCTTTAAGATAAAATGATAAATAACATAATTTATGCATCTAATTGATACATATAAATGTACATGTATAGCTTTTTTAAAACAAGAATCTGTAATTGAAAATGTGTAAGTGAAGAGTTTAGGTAATAATTCTTAACAAATGACAGTTCATTCCTTCTTAGTCTCTATATAGCTTTTAATTACGGCCGTGCCCTCTCCCCTTCAATTGATGTCTTATACATGCTTTTAAATTTTGTTTATGTATCAAGAAATTTCCACAGGTACTTGTGGACAGAACCCCCCACCCCACCCCAATTCAATCCCGATGTTTGTTGGACATTTTTTCCACAAATTATATTTATTACACTTATTCATCATGTGTACTATAGCAAAAAATCGAGTACAAGTACCTGTGGAAATTTCTGTCCCCCCCCCTCGAAAAAAACTGCAATTGCTTTCTATGGGCTTGACAACAGGTACTTGTGGACAGGACCCCCCATCCCTCCGATATTCAACCCCGGGGCTTGTTGGACATTTTTTAACAAATTATGTTTATTGCACTCATTCATCATCAAAAATCGTGAAAACCCCAAAATAATCGTTCCACACAAAAAATGCCTCACTATGTATAGTAAAAAAAAAAATAATTTTTCATATTTCTTGATGAAATCAACATAAAAAATTCAACAAAAAATTAATAACGAATTACATATAACTCAAATTTATCATTTGAAGGATGATGTGACATACGGCCCCCGGTAAATTGACAAAAAATTAAATATATAAATTTTACTCTAATTTTTGCATGCACTTAATCACTGACATGTTTACCCTCATAAAATGCTACTTTTACCGAAAATAGAAACATAATTTGGAAGATATATGTCTTTATTTTGAGTAGGGGTACCATGTTTACATCCAATTCCCATTGAATTTTGGCCCCGCCCCACTCTTTGAAGCCCTTAAAATATACGAGCGCAAGTAGGTACATTTTTCTCCTTTGGCTGGTCACTGTATTTTATTGAAATCTACCTATATGTGAAAGAAGAAAAATGTACCTAACTGCGCTCACATGTTGTTTTTAAAAAATTGTAAAATCTAGCTGGCCTTTCCCATTATGACCAGATCGTCGAAACCATTTTTTCTGACGTAAGAATAAATTCAAATGCTAATCGAGGCACTGGCGATACTTTCTAACTGACCAATCAGCTAAATGGGTTGCATTACTAGTGAGTACCACAAAAATACTAAGGACATTTTATGCTTGGAAAAAAGGTTGTATTTTTTCCGATAAACAATTTTTTATGCATTTTTATGCATTTGAGTCACAAACTAGACACGGATCTACAATTTCCCAGCTCATATTAACAAACAATTGATTTATAAATATACATAGTTCAAAGTTTGTAAAGCGTTTGATGGGCAAATCGCTAGGTCTACACGTATTCCCGAGAATCAGTGAATAGAAGTTTCATGTGCATTTCTTGACCAAAAACGGTAAACACTGAGGTTCCATGCGTATTATTTTGTTTTTGTATAACTAGTCTTGGCTGACCATTAAAAGTCTGAAATGTAGTAGAGATATTGTGTAAGTTGACCTAAACCACGTGCCTGTGATGAAAAATAAACATGTAGTAAACCAGCATGTTTTGTCATTCTGTCATCGGATTGGACAATTGTTCTCTGTAAGCGACTATGTGCGAAATAATAACAATAGCCATATAAGGTAGATTCCTCGGACATGCATATCCCTCTATTGTACTACATGTAAGACCCGCCTATTCTCTTTTCATAAAAGAACATATTGTCACAAAGCAGGCCGAATTTTGCTGTCATAGGGTCTAAAAGGTCATAGATAATGCAGTAATCCTTATAATTAAAAATGTGTCGGAACTATCTAAACTATTCAAAAGGCGTTGTATTTATTCACTCATGTTTGAAAACTATCAAAATGGTTGTAGATTAAATATAATTCGTCGTAGAAAAAGGGGCCCCAGATAGCAGTTATGTCACATCATCCTTTATCGTAAAGCAGAAAATATGTTCTGTGGGCTTCAAAGCCAGCTCAGGAACCTTGTGACGGTACATATTGTCGTTTAGTACATATTGTCGTCGGCGACAATATGTACCCACCCTCACTGCACATATTCTCGTCCATTGGTACATATTGTCGCCGGCTGAAAAGTTACACATGTACATATTGTCGCTGGCTACATTATGTGCCTCACCCTCACTGTACATATTGTCGCCCCACAAATATTGTTGCTTCAAGATTTATTTTGTTGTTTTTTGGTAGTTTTGTGAATGTAATTTGTGTGCTAATTACACTGATGTGTCTCGTATGCTATTTCAAACAGCGTGATTGTGACGGTACATTTTGTCGTCCTGTTCATATTGTCGCCGGCGACAATGTGTACCTACCCTTACTGCGCATATTGTCGTCCATCAGAACAGTCGCGTGACAATGCACGGCAATGCTCCATATAAATATAGCCAGAGAAACCAAAAACTTCAAAAATGGTCATATAGACTTAATTTGATCGCCGAAATATGGCTGAAATATTGCCGACTAGGCGTTAAACAATCATAATCAATCAATCAATCCATCTAAATATGACTAATCGTTGCTTTGATGTGTTTTAGAAGATTACTTTTAAAGAATTTTCCATATATTCATATGTAAAACTTTGATCGCCCTTTGTGGCCCCACCCTAAGCCCGGTTTGCTTTGAAGAAACTTGAATCAGCGCTACCTGAGGATACTTCCATATAAAAATCACTAATCACGGGCCTACTGTTGTTCTCAGTGGTGGATCCAGACATTTCAGAAAGGGGGGGGGGTGCGGGCTGTTCAGATTTTTTTTTTGAGAAGCAAAAAAATTTAAAGTCATTTGTATGTAAAGGTGTGTTACTATATATATTAAGTAAATTATTTAATTAAAAAATTTTACCTGTGGTCTAAATTGAGGGTATATTCAAGTTAAACAAACTTAATTTACCAAAGCAGAACAAAAAAATAAACAACCTGGAAGGGAGAGGTTGCTATATCTTTCTGGTTTTTTGAGAAGATTTTTAAAGATTTCTATGTAAAACTTTGATCACCCATTTTGGCCCCACCTTGCCCCTGGGGCCATGATTTGAACAAAATTGGTTTTGTTTGTTTTGTTGTTGTTATAATGTCCATCTCGAGAATTTTTCATTCATATGTAGACGTCACCACTTGCCGTTGGAGGGCTGCAAATTTAGACCTATACTTGGCACTCAGGGTCATTGAGCAGTGAGGGATCTTTCTCGTCCCAGCACCTCAAAATTGAACGTACGCTATGTAACGAAGCTTTTACATAAGTATCATCTCTTATGACCAAGTACTTCTTGAAAAAGAAAATTGAAAGAATTTTTTTCTAAATATTCTATGAAAAACTTTGATCACCTTTGAGGGACATGATCTGAATAAAACTGAATTTACACTTCATTATGAAGCTTTCACGTAAGTTTCAACTTTTCAGACACAGTGGTTCTTGAGAAGATTTTAAAAGATGTCACTAAATTTTCACTAATTCTTAACTACTTCCCTTGAAAGAGAGCATGGTCCTTCATTTGAACAAACTTCAATCCCCTTTATCCACGGATGCTTAGTTTACAGACAGAGGGACGGTCATACAAAATGTGATCAGAAAAACTCACTTAAACTTCCAGTTCAGGTGATCTAAAAATGCCAACCCCAACACGAATTATATCGGCACATGATTGCATATAAGAATAACGCAATTATTTCCAAATAATCATTACTACTGAACAAAAAACTAGTACATGTATTCAATCTCCACGTATATATTACAAGAAAAAAAATAATAAGCTGATTTATCAGATATCTCAAGAATTGAGAATTCATAGTAATGTACATCAATCCCGGACACAATTTTCTAACCACAAGTTTTCTCCCTACAGTATTGCGAGTAATGCTGTCTGTCTCCCTTAGTGCGTGCGTGTTTGTTTGTCAATCTATCTTTCCTTTCTCAAGTAAATATTCGTCAAAACAATATATCGACGACAATATATGCCGACCTTGACTGCACATATTGTCGCCGACGACAATATGTGCTGGTGCTTGACTGTACATTTTGTCGTCCATTACGCAGGGGGAAAATAAGGCTCGTCTCGGTACATATTGTCGCCGGCGACAATATGTACCGATGGACGACAATATGTGCATTGAGGGTAGGTACATATTGTCGCCGACGACAATATGTACAAAACGACAATATGTACCGTCACAAACCTAAAAATGTCCTCATTTTCCAAGTCCAGTACAGAACGTAAAATAAATGAAATAAATCACACGATCACTGGGAAACTCAAAGAAAGAAGACTCGTGAGGAGAAGATATTTTGATTCGACCTGCAGACTGAAATAAACCGATATTCTCTTTTTGCCACTCTTTACTGGTACCCTAGGATTCTGAATGTAGGATCAGCATTTTTTTCGCAGGTCCGTTGTACGGATTGTACGCCGGGGGGGGGGGGGGGGGGAGGCAGACCTTCTGAAAATAGTCTTTTGCTGTAGTTTTAAAATGTAAATTTTTATTTAGTTGCTGCTTGCCCCCTCCCCACTCTTTGTTTCTCTACGGTCGTACATAGTCAAATCCCAGCAAAAGTGTAATGCCCCCCCCCCCCCCCCCGACACACACATTTTTTTTTTGAAAATGTGTATTGAGATAGGACTTACAATTGGAAAACATTTTCTGTATATCTCTACATCGAAAAATACAAAACAAATATTTTTTTTTTATATTTCATTATGAAAACAACGTATGCATAGCTAATTAAATATTTATCTTTGCAGACAGTATGCTCTGCGTTATAGAACATGATGTGAAAGCGTATCGTAATGCACTTTGTAATCCTTTGGATTTTCAGATTTAAGGCCAGTGCGAAAACCCAAAGACGCTGACATTTTTTTTATGCTACTGTAATCGAAGATCCGGGGGCATACAATTTTTGTCATGTCCGCCTGTCTATTTGTCTGTTAGCTTGTTTGTCCGCAAAAACTTTAACTTTGTCCGTAAAATTTGATTGGTTGGAACTATTGCTTTCATATTTCTAATGTGTATTCCTTGTAACAAGGACTTACTTCAGGTACCAACATATTTGACCTCTAACTTTTTTTTTATCTTTTGACCTTGACCATAGAGTTTGACTTGCACTTGAGAAACTTTAACTTTCGCCATAAGATGCCACATGGGGGCATCAGTGTTTCAAAAGTACACGTTGTTCAGTATCCAAATAGGGCATAAAACATTTACAATTAACCTATAAAGCAGTGAGTTGAACCTAATAAATTACGACTATAGAAATTACGATAATTTATTTCGATGTATGGTCTAAAAAAACGTTTATCATACCTCCGTGAAAACTAGCTTACGAGTGAAAAATCACTAATAAAATAGAATTTGATTGGCCGAGAAGGCACGTGTCCATCATGTTTGCCCTGCAACAAAACGTCGTGTTTCACGATTGTGACGTCACAATTAAACGACTGAGGAGTTAGATTGTTTATAGCGACGCTGCTAACTTCGTTCGCGCGGTAACAACAGCTAAAAATTCACCAAAAAAATCACATTAATTACAGTACCCGCATCGTTATTCTTTACAATTATATCGTGTCCTATCGTGCGTTTATCCTATCGTATCGTGCGTGCATCCTGTCGTATCGTGCGTGTATCCTATCGTATCGTGTTTTCCGTTTATCAGTTTTTGCGTTTTCTATCGTGTTTTCCGTTTATCAGGTTTTGCGTTTATCGTGAAGATCGTTTATCAGGTTCTATCGCGTATCGTGTTTTGCGTTTATCATGTGCATTCGGAAACCCTCGCTTTTTATCTTTACCTTTTTGAAAAGAAACACCCGAGATATCTCGAGTTCATCTTTCGTTTTGTTAATTTATTTAGGATTAATCTAACTGTTGAACAGAAAGAGAAATTAATATTCTAACTCTGGTATATTATTTTAAGAAAATAAATAAATAAATAAATAATTTTTTTAAAGAAAATAAATAAATAAATAAATAAATAAATAAATAAATAAATAAATAAATAAATAAATAAAATAAAATAAAATAAAATAAAATAAAATAAATAAATAAATAAATAAATAAACGTCAAGTACTGTGACCAATCAGAGAGCATAAATCGAAAGTCATTCTATTTTTGTACATGAAATAATCGATCTACTATTTGAGTCATTCGTTATCTTTTTTTAATTTGTCGATATGTAAGAAATATTTTTGTCAAAGATAGAAATATTATAATCCCTTTACATAGTCAGAGTAAAAAAAGCGAGAACTTTATTTACTTTGTTTTGATAATTATAGAAACATAAAACATTAGGTATGTGTGTAAAAAATAAATTATGAATAAAAAAATATCAGCATCTTTATTAAGTCTATCCTTTTTATCAATAACGGAAACATAAATTTTGTCTATGAGCGCAAGTTTTGTTGTTCCTTTGTATCATTATTTTTATTCATTCGTTTCTCTGATATATCTACAAGTTTAATGACAATTTATTATACATGAACATGCTCCATTCAATTCATCATCTGATAAGTATATATTACAATATAGATGTTTGCCATTCATATTTAACTACTGCATTTAGAAGATGTAAAAAATAAATAAATAAATAAATAAACAAAACCACACAAATTTTTATTATACATCTTATCTACTTCGGCGCGGAAATGAAGTAATATATACCGTAACTTAGTGACAGGTGGAAGCGCTCCCGTGACAAGAGAACTGACACCTACCTGCCTAATCAGTGCACTGTCTTCTTGTCAAGTCAAGACCCCCCCCCCCCCCCCCTCTCCTTTGCCCTATATGACCGGCCCGTGTGAATTCAACGTAGACATACCTGGAATCTAGCTCTCATCTGGTGTCAAGTATTTACCTTGAACCCTACTGGGTTTCAGTGAAATGTATGTACTTATTTTCTGGATATTGTTCATAATTTGTATGAACAACACTTAATTAACAATTAAAGATTTTATACTAAAAAAATTGGTAAATGTACACTTCCGTTACGGATTAAAAATTGAATATTTGAATCAAATAAAATATAGGCGAGGTTCGTCCTCCAAACTCCGTTGATTTAGTTCATTTGTATATTCTTATGTAATTTTTATAGGTTTACAGTCATAAACATGATTGGTGTGATCAAATAAAAAAAACTGCGCTTGCGGTACTTCTGGATCCTAGGGTTTTCTGTTTTGATTGTCGTTGTTACATGTAAAGGCGTCCCAAAGATACATGAAAAAAAAAGATAGAAATCGCCCGGTTCTGCAGTGATATACAAGACTGGTAAATACCTTGTATTTAGTTTTATGTTTATCGATTGCATATAATACGTGACTATATTGAAGAAGTCAATATATATTTTTATTTATTTATTTATTTATTTTTGAACCGGATTTTTTTTTTTGGGGGGGAGGGTATGGACCCCCCTTCCTCGCTGACTGTGCCTCAAATGGAGTTAAGACTTTCATAATTTACAAAGTTTTGTCCAATTTTGCCGATGTCGTCCTATATAAGATAAGTTTTGTAACAGTTATTACAAAGTCTAATAGCAATAATTGACAATTATTCAATCCGAAAATCCACTTGTCAAATTGTGGAAATTGATTTATTACTTATTATTTTGTGTGTGATCTAATATGTTGTAAACAAGTGTACGTAACCATTCAATGTTATTTATTTAATACAAAGTTTAAGTACCCAATAAATATAATCACATACATTGTAAGCTTAGTTTACACGTATCTATAGTAGATACAAATTCTGTTATTGTTAATGCTTATAACACAAGCACGCTAAGAAAGCAATATCGTTTCTTTGGGGGCGCCCGGGGGGGGGGGGGGCTAAAAAGAAATGTTTTGAAAAGCAAACAAAAATGGCTAAAGACATTATTATTGTCGATGGGCAATATTATATAAGCATTATATTACTACTGTATACTACACGTGTTGGTACACTGTAACATTTTTTTTTATTTATACGACTGCGTGCTCCCTTCTAGCTTAATCTTACAGGCCTATAACATTAAATATACCAAAATAAATACAAAAGAATGGAAATGCGATATTTTTTCGGATAATAGATGATGACAGATCTAGTGACGTTTATTAATTTTATTAAATTAGATTTCTTTCGCCGGTCTCCTTCCTCATATATACATATACAATGTATGTGCTTGGAATATGTAAATGATTTCTATGTGCATGGGATATGTGCGACATATATATTTATATATAGGAGAGATTAATTAATCACAGTCCAGTGCATGGTCTGTCTCAATGCAACTAGCAATTTCAGCAATTTTAAAACGCAAAAAAATTAATTAATTTATATAAAATATCAAACAAATTCGTAGAAACTTGGAGAAGAAAGCATTAACCTTAAAATAATTATAACAATAATTTTTCAATCCCCCCCCCCGTCTAAATTATGACTTGTATTTTTTTTGTAAGATTTTAATTATTAAATATAAACTATTAAAAGCGATTTTGGATACTTCGCAGACCTCTAGCAAAAGATATTGAATCCAAATATATATATATATATATATATATATATATATATATATATATATATATATATATATATAATTTTTTTTTACATTTTTTTCTGTAAAAATAATCTATGTTTGTTATGAAGGTTTTATTTGTTAAAATAATGAATATATTTATAGCGTTTCGTGAATTTATTGCACTTGGATGTAAATCTTCGCTTGTCTACGGACTCAAAATTCAAATTTAACGATTCGAAGGAATTTCGACATTTGTATAATTACACAAAAAAATCGCCTAATTTCCATCACAGAGTGGAATTAATCTTAAAATAATTACAGTTTTAATTTGATGACGATCAATTTTATTCGCATTTTGAAACAATCCTATCAGGTTTTGCGTTTATCCTATCATGAAGATCGTTTATCAGGTCTATCGTGTTTTGCGTTTATCTATTTTGCGTTTATCGTGTTTTGCGTTTATCCTATCGTGCGTGTATCCTGTCCTATCGTGCGTGTATCCTATCGTATCGTGCCTTTATCCTATCGTATCGTGCGTGTATCCTATCGTATCGTGTATCCTGTAAAGAATAACGATGCGGGTACTGTAATGGAATTGCATAGAGATAGTAGATTATACTTTCTTTGTTAAATTTTTGCACTTTTCAAAAATTCGTTCATGGAAATACAACTAACATATGACGTCATATGATGCAAGAGTCTAGACGTTCCAAATGTCTCGTGCGGTTTGAAGAGGCGGATCTTGAAATTAAGTGAACAATGCGCTCGCCCCTACGGTCGCACCGTCAACATATTATCGTTGATTGATTGTGTCGATTTAAATGTGCAAAAATGTAATGGGTGGTGTTTGAATGTTACTGGTGTGAAAATTACACAAACTTTTCACGTAGGAATGTTTTTTTTAATGAAGCAAGGCTATTGGTGTACGTGTAACTTACATCTGTTTCATATCATTCTCAACAAATGCATGTTTGCTTTATTCATTTGATCTCCTTTATAATTCCTGCATCGTGCTTAATTCGGCATTATAAACAATTTATTGCATAATCGTGGGGGATACATGAAGATTTCTTCGCCCATGAAAAATCATATTTCCCTCGGGCGTTGCCCTCGGGGAGTATGATTTTTCATGGGCAAAGAAATCTTCATGTTGCCCTCGGGGAATATGATTTTTTATGGGCGAAGAAATCTTCATGTCTTCCTCACTATCATACAATAAATGTGAAGTATGAACTTGTCAAGTCCGAAACACACAAAAGGGTATCGCAAATATCATGCAGAGTGTATCATTGCCTTGATCATGCCCGTAGGAAGCAAATTCAGTTAGGCACAGCCATACTTTTTCGGTTGACAGTTGAGGGGGCATCACCATAAATTTCCTGACAAGCAAAAAAAAAGGTCATCAACTACAAAAAATTCCTAAACAAGCCCCCCCCCCCCCCCCCCCCCGGGTTCCTACGGCCATGTTGATTAAATTTAGGGTCACTAAGGAAAGAATGTTTTGACTGGATGAGTGGTCTGAAAGAACATGTGTTAACTTGTCAAGTCGGTAACACATAGATGGGGTTTGCTTAGAACCAGAGTGTGTCATGGCTTCAACAGAAAAACAACATTCCTTAACTGTCTTTCTACTGGTCATACACAGAGAAACAACATTCCTTAACTGTCTTTCTTCTGGTGAGACATTGCAAGTTGATACCCCTTGCAAGATTGCTTATAACCTTAAAATGTGGCATGTCCTTGACTCAATGTCACTTCTTCCTGTTCGTAGCTCCAGCGGAAGACCTACTCGTTGCTTTGCAACGAAGACCTACTCCTTGCTTTGCAACGAGCTCTGCTCTAGTTCCTATTATTCTTTTTTTCCTAGACGCCAACTTTGAAGCTTCATATCTTCCTCATTTCTCAACAGATTTGAGTCAAATTTTCAGAGCTTTTAGACTTTGTAAAACATTTCTAAAATACTGCAATACATTTCAGAAATTCCTTTCCACTCACGAGTTATTCCCCTTTGATTGAAATTTTATTGGGTTTGGTTTCCAGACAAAGGCTTCGAGACTGCAATAGCTGGAGGACAAATATCATTGAAATTGAAAAGAAAAAATATTGTAGTTGTGCACATCGGTTTTTGTTTTTTTGATTTTTGCGTCCAAAATGGCGCTAATGGGGGTCAAAAATTAGGACGTCTAAAAGAGCTAAAATTCAGACATATTTTCCTTTGTATCTTTTAAACTAAAAATATTTTGTTAAGACATGTAGAATAAAAGTTGTGCATAATTTCAAGAGCTTTCATTTAACACCACCATAAGGGATCTAAGGCCTTCGAAAATTTTCCTTTTATAACACAAAAACGGTAATTTTCCTTTTATAACTCAAAAACGGTAAATATTTCGATGAAACTTTCAATAAAAAAGTTGTTCTTTAACATCTTATTGGTCTCATGAAAATGTTATTTTGTTCGAATTTTGTGTTATTTGCGTGAATAAAAAGCTAGATCCGTAACCAAGTAACCGTTTTCATTCAGTAAGAAATTGAGAATTCTTCATGCGTATAACTGAAATAAACTTGCCGAGAAAAATATACCTTACTACACTGAATGCTAGCATTTGTTTGAAATAAGATTTTAAACGTGTTCTGTGGTTCCCGAACAGATTATTCAGTCACAACTTTCTCATTGTATATAGTTTTAATATTACCAAGACTTTCAAGGAATCGGAGAGAGTAAATATCTCATTGTATTTAATTTTAATATTACCAAGACTTTCAAGGAATCGGAGAGAGTAAATATCTTTTCTTCAATATTAAAGCAAACAATATTTATTTAAAAGAAAACTTTCAATCGTAGAATAATTCACAGTCATTAACTGCATTCAACTAACCCTTACAGTTATGTAACTTATCCATCGATCACGCGTGACCGAGTAGATCACAAGAAATCCACCGCGTGTGAACCATTGACATATGGTGGTAAACAAAACAACCATCGGTGTTTATCTTTTCTTCGTTTAATGTTGAAACAAAAACTTTATAAAATTTTAAAATATAGCATAAAATAATTCAGTCTTTAACAGCACGCATTTAAATACAACCCGTGTTTTGTGTTTACAATTATGCAACCCTTCCTTAGATCATATATACCCGATCGATGTCACAGCTACCAGCATGATCAGTGCTCATACATAAAACAAATATTGTCTTTTTATATCTATTTTGCTAACACAATGATTTACGGAAAGATTATTTTTTTTTTAAATCATATCCGATTATTCAAGTGATTTAATATTATCTTTGATTACTTGAAATCCAAAACATTTTATCAGTGACGTTTAAAGGTCCCTGATTTATAAATCTTAAAATTTTAACTGCACATATTTATTATATAATTTGTTTCTCAATCATGTATTATTATGTGTTCAATTTCGGAGATTCGTCGCGTGTGGTTAATTCTGCGGATAATTCTAACCAGTTAACACACAAACTTTCCGTACTCGATACGTTGTAGAAAAAAAAATCAAAACAGAACCATTTTGAAAACATGTAGAATTATTTCTAAATTTTCATGATTCCAACAACTCTGAACATTCTCGGTCGACGGACCATAATTATGTAACTCTAGCACGTGGCAAGGTGGGACCTTATTAAACACCCAATATTACGTTAAACGCCCCTATAATCTATTTAGTTCAAGATCAGTAATATACCGTCCGTCAATCGTTAAAAAAAAAACAACAAATAAACAAACAAGAGGCCCAAGGGCCTTAACGGTCACCTGAGTATAATACTACAATTTAGAGGATCCATAGAGTATAAAATGAACTGAAAGGTGAAGCTTTGTTGCCCAAAAGCAAGAAAAATAGGGTGATCAGGATTAACAAAATAATTAGTCTAGTATTCATTAAAAGTTCATAAATTGGGTTCTAATCTGTTCCCCATTTATCACTCTCACCAGACAGTATATTAAGAAACTATCAGTGCTTCTGTACTCTTTTAATTCCTTGTGGAAATCTCTTACATTGGCCTGAGTAAGACTCTTGGTCTTTGATGAACATTTAAGGTACTGGTATTCCATCCCTAATAGCCTCAGATTCAATGAATTTGAATACATAACAGATGTGTACGGGTGGAATACTCAGAATATTTAGACATAATCTACATTTATTACTATTAGCAGTAAAGAATGGAAGTGTCCTAATTTATGACTTGACCTTTGTTGAAGAGTTATCTCCCTCTTTTTTTAAGTAATAAAAATCAATTTTAAAAAAATATACGGTAAAAAAATTGTTTTCACAATTTTGGTAGAGTCACTCTTGCTCATCATAACTATGTATTCAATTTGTTTCAGTAATACCCAGGAGTAGAGAAGAAGATTTTCAAAGAAATAATGCATTTTCATTATATAATCAAAAGAGCCCCGCCCTAGCACCAGAACCCCTGACCCAGGGGCCATGAATTTCACAATTTTGGTAGAGTCACTCTTGCTCATCATAACTATGTATTCAATTTGTTTCAATAATACCCAGGAGTAGAGAAGAAGATTTTCAAAGAAATAATGCATTTTCATTATATGATCTATATAGCCCCGCCCTAACACCAGAACCCCTGACCCTGGGGCCATGAATTTCACAATTTTGGTAGAGTCACTCTTGCTTATCATAACTATGTACTCAATTTGTTTCAATAATACCCAGGAGTAGAGAAGAAGATTTTCAAAGAAATAATGCACTTTCACTATATGTTCTATATAGCCCCGCCCTAACACCAGAACACCTGACCCTGGGGCCATGAATTTCACAATTTTGGTAGAGTCACTCTTGCTCATCATAACTATGTATTCAATTTGTTTCAATAATACCCAGGAGTAGAGAAGAAGATTTTCAAAGAAATAATGCACTTTCACTATATGATCTATATAGCCCCGCCCTAGCACCAGAACCCCTTACCCTGGGGCCATGAATTTCATAATTTTGGTAGAGGGCTCAATGCTTATTACAATCATGCCAACAGTTTGACTGCTTGATGTCCAGGAGTAAAGAAGAAGATTTTTAAAGATTGCATTAATTTTGATGGTTTTGGCCCCACCCCTCAGGCCCCAGGGGGCCAGGGGCCACGAATTTCACAATTTTTGTTCTTCTTCACCCATAGATGCTATATGCCAAATTTGGTTGAAATTGGTTCACTGGTTCCAGAGAAGAAGCTGAAAATGTTCAAAAGTTTACGACCGACGAACGACGGACGACGACGGACGAAAAGAGATAGCAATAGGTCACCTGAGTGACTCAGGTGACCTAAAAATAGGTTC
This sequence comes from Saccostrea echinata, assembly GCF_033153115.1. Classification (NCBI taxonomy): domain Eukaryota; kingdom Metazoa; phylum Mollusca; class Bivalvia; order Ostreida; family Ostreidae; genus Saccostrea; species Saccostrea echinata. The sequence continues at coordinate 1,346,905 of NW_026889766.1, forward strand.
TGATTTGATTGACAGACCAGCTACCTGTGCTATCTGATAGTTTTGAAAACAATTACCAGTTCACGCGTCAAACGCTTCCATGTACCGCATAAAAATCGCTTTTTATACATCAAATCGCTGTTATATTGGTTGCAATTGGTAATTATAACAAGAAATAATTGAGAGAAGATAATTAAACCTTGACTTCATGGATTTCTTTTTAATTCCACTCCTGTTTTGTACATGCAATATGACGTCTAAGATAACTGTAAAATTCCGAAAAAAAGTGGCTACTCTTCGTTCCATTTTCTCCGTAATGATCTCGTTATAATAAACCCGTTTACGGATCCGAAAGAGATCTAAAGTTTCAACAAGAAATAAATTTCAAAATTTGAAAGCAATTACATGCAATTTGATTTGTATGCATAAATAACTGAGGGCTTTATTGTGCTGTATTTTTTAAAATACGTTTTATGTTATCCATATTTTTTAGTACGATAAAATATCGTTAACAGCTTAGGAGCCTCTAAACTTAATTATTTCGAATGTCCAGAATTGTCTACGTAAATTACATAAAATTAAGTAGCATGTTTTTTTAATTATGAAAAAGTCAATTCCCCCCTCCATGCGCGGTTCCAAAACAATTGTACAAGGAGAACATATATACATATACTTGAATATCACAAACTTATTAGACATCTAATGATGAAATGAAAATAATTGATATAATACACTTTAAACTTTATTTCAATGATAAATTATTCTAAAATTTCAAAAGTCAGAATAGACAGTCTCTTTTTTACAATGTCAATTAATAACTATTTTCTTTAGATCTCTTCGTTTCTTAATTTCAGTAACAAATTGTACATGTATAAATTCACAAAATCTATGAACAGCGCTACACCTGTCAAAATTAAGAACATAGTTGGTGCCGGAAGTATTTCCCATGAGATTTAAAATATTCTTTTATTCTTTTGATAAATTTTAATTTTACGCTTTTAAAGATAAGATTTTGGAACAAAGTTGGAATTAAGACTGAAGCTGTTGATCAACGGCAACGTGTTGACTCAGGACCCCTGACGTCGTGAGGATGCCGTATGCTGTGAATTTATCAAACCTGCAGTCCTAATTGACGATCCGTTCTTACATGTTTAATGAATCAGAGAGCAAATATATATATAGTATGAGGAGGAGGGGTGGAGGGATTCCCTATATTTTTTCTGAGAATAGTCTTTTGCTGTAGTTTTAATATGTGAGTTTTGATTTGGATGCTGCTTGCCTCTCTCCGCTTTCTGTTGTTGTACAGTCATACATAGGCAAATTCCAGCAATAGTGTACTGAAATGTTAAAGAAAGACCTACCCTCACCCCCCAACATACACACATTTTTCAAGATGTGTATTGAGATGGGAAATAAAATTCTAAAACATTTTTCTTTACATCGAAAAATATAACTAATTTGAATATTATTTTTTTCCTATTTCGGTGTGAAATCCGTACGGAACTTTGTGACATGTGTTCTTTGTTTGCAATGTTGAGGGCGAGGTTTTCTAAAGTATAATTACAGCAGACTTAATCAACCTTTATCTTTTTTTTTCGATTTGTATGAATCATTACTGTGGATTTCATCCTTTCTAAAAGCATATTTACAAAAAGACAATTGAGTAGTCATATTGAAATGGAGGAAACCTCAGGTAGTGTAGAATCAAATTTGCTCAAAAGAGGGCCCCGGGGGTAAGGTGGGGCCACAATGGGGGAACAAATTTTTACAAATGAATATACAGGGAAAAATCTGCTGCTCAAGAACAGCAAAGCCATTTGTTATATTGATATGGAAGCATCATCAGGTAGTTTAAAAGCCCCCCCCCCTTTGTAAACTTTTCAATACTAACTGATTTTTGCTTTTTCTTCCTAGCCAATTTGCTCAGATGAGCGATGTGGCCCATGTGCCTCTTGTTTTTATTATTACAGTGGAAGCTTTAGATAAAGGAAGTTTAGTTAAAAAATGATGAATCGTTCAAACTTATCTAAGCATCAGAAATCTCTGACGTTAAATAATTGTTGACATATAGTCATAAATATTTGCTATATGTCACTTAGAAAGAAGGAACCAGGAAGTTTGAATGAATTTAAAAAAAAAGATAACAAGCAGTGATCGATCTAAGAAAAAAAATCTTTAAGTAATACAAATGTTTTAACAGGACATAAAACACAGAGCCCCTGGAATTCCAGATGTGGGATCAGGTGCCTAGAAGGGATGAGTATCCCGTGTTGACTAGTCCAGCCCATCATGAGCCTTTTGTATTGTTCACACATAAGGAACATTTTGTAGTAAAATTTAATTTTAAAGGAAGGTTTATCAAATAATATGAAACAAATCAGCGAAAATACGACCAAATGATAGGTTATATTTGCTAACAAAATTGTTATAACGACCATAGAATTTACGAAATGCTGACTATAAACGAGATTGTTGAAATCCCTGTAACATAATCTTATCTATGAGTAGCTTGCCTCGGCTCCAAAATTTAATCGTACTCAGAGCATTTGGGATACAAAAACACAATATACAGGTGTTAGTGGAATGTAATAACATAAATAAGGAAAGTCGAAGGTGAAAAAATTGAAGTTATCTCGTTTGTCATACAATTTAGTTGTTAGTTGGCCCTTGTCATCTATATTCTGTAAAACATCCAAATTTGAAAAAGATGTATCAGTTTCTTTGGTGTTTTTTTCAAATTCACTGAGAAGTAACAAGTTGATATATGAATGAAAATAACTATTGTAACGCTATTAGGTTAAGGACTCCCATACTTACATCAGCCAATGCAGAGGGTGGGAAAAACGATTATGACGTCACGTTAAAGCTATACAAAAAAATTCGGCGAATAAATACTAATGTTCTTTTCCATACACACTCAAATACAGTCTTTTCTCATAAATGATGTAAACATAAATCGATTTGTAACTTTTCTTGCAATAATAGAATTATTTGAATATGGAATTAGAGCCATCTTGATCTCGCTGTACTGAGTGATACATGTATGACGTCACTAACTAGTTTGACACGCAGTTTCTCTGTACATGAGGAGTGGATCAAACTATTATTGTAGCTTGTAAATATGAAAATTAAAATGAAATCAGAGTGATCTGACCAGAATGGAGACATATTCTTGAATGTATTAAGCAATATTGTATAGTGAAAATGTATAGACCTCAAATAAAGCCGCAGTATAGCACACTTATACAGTAAAGTACTGAAATGACAGGCAGAGCCCCGCTAAAATATCAAAAGTTCAACGATACCCGCTCCACTATAAATTATGAGTGTTTAAACACGTGTAGCTATTACCCCTACTATTTTGAAAAGTGCTGGGAGCTGGTTGTGCGCTGTTGCTTTATTCCTTGATTTAACATTATTTCAATGCGTATTATGTCAATGTAGGAAGCTTATCGAAGGTTGGCTAAATTTTACATTATTCACGGGCATGAGGAAGTTGCTACCAGCACTTTTCATGTTAAGTACTTTGTCTCAAAGAAAACAAAATCAATTTCATAGCGAAAAGATATCCGTATATCGTTGAACTTTTACGATCTTTGTAGCCGCACATATTTTTTTTCTATCTTTAAGATGTCACGTGACAAACAGATGATGTGAGTGAAGTCGCTTTTGCCGAACTAAGCAGAGACTCCATATATACATATGCAAATAGTAGAATTCTTATTCATCAAAGCTCATGCTGTTTAAAAAATATCAACGCTATATTCATTTTCTAGGAATATTTCAAGGCGTACTTCCTAAGGGTGTCCTTAACCTAGCTGCGTAATTAATAAAACGCCGCATAATATATCTGAATGCTTAGTTGAAGGCTTGAACAAGTGTTTTCTTCTTTCCATGTCGAAGTTTTTGAATAAATTCTGCTTCCTAGGAATAAAAAAAATAGGCCAGCTAATAAAGGAGCAAACTTTGTGCCCATCGAATTTCCAAGAGTTTTTTGGAAGACGTGGTATTGATATTTGTGTGTATAATTCGAGTGAATTTTGATGAAGTAATTACGTTGATGACCAATCGTAAGATTTGAATATTTCCGAATTCCGTTTTTAGCTCTACTGTTCTCTGATCAGAAGAGCTTATGCGATAGTAAGGTGTCCGTCGTCTGTCTGTCTGTCTAGCTGTTTGTCCGTCTGTCTGTAAACAATTTTTCAAAACGCCACTTGTCCTACAGTTTTGGTCTGATTTCAATATAATTTGGCACACAAGCAGACTACACTAAGATGCATAATTTAGTGCATCCGCAGCTAGGTTAAGGACGCCAATGAAATATACGCCTTTATATATTCAGGGGAAATAAATATAATTTTAATATTTTTTTTTAACAGCAGTGGTTTTGATAAATGTGTATTATGGTGTTTGCATTTGTATATATCGGGTCTATGCAGAGTTCGGCCAAAGTGACATCGCTTACATCAGCTGTTTGTCACGTGACAGGTTTAAAATTGGACCATATATGTACTGCTACAAAGATCGTAAAAGTTCAACGATATACAGGCATCTTTCCGCTATAAAATTTATTTTGTTTTCTTTTAGACAAATTCCTTAACCCGAAAAGTGCTGGGAGCAACTTCCTTATGTTCGAGAATTGTTAAAAATTTAGCTGTCATTCTATAAACTCCAGACAAAAATCTACTACGCATTGGAATAATGTTAGATTACGAAATAGAAATAAATAAACAATGCACAACCAGCTCCCAGCACTTTTCAGAATAGTAGGAATAATAGCTACACGTGTTTAAAAATTCAGAATTTATAGTGAAGCGGATATCGTTGAACTTTTCACATTTTCGAGGGGCTGGACCTGTCATTTTAGCATGTTACTGTACAAATGTGCTCCCTACGGCTTTATTTAAAGTCTACACATTATCAATTTAATTTGACAATAAAATGTTGATTAGTATATTTCAGAATATATCTCTCTTTTGGTCCGACTACCATGTTTCGTATTTATTTTTATTTTTACAAGCTACGATAAAAGCTTGATCCACGCTTAAAGTACAGAGAAACTGCGTGTCAAACTAAGAAATGACGTCGTCTCAGTTAGTACAGCGAGATCAAGCTGGCTTTCATTCTTCAGAAACGAAAGTATTTACACTACTGGCCTTAAAAATTACTGATAGTGCCACTTTTTACTGATAATTTCTGATATTTACTGATATTATACTGTTGGTACTGAGAATTTCTGATATTTGCTGATATTTTTACTGTTGTTACTGATAATTGCTGTTGGTTCTGATAATTACTGATATTTACTGTCGTTTTTACTGTGGGTTCTGATAATTACTGATATTTACTGAGAGTTACTGTTGGTACTGAGAATTGCTGATAATTACTGAGATTATTTCCTAAGTTCATGAGATGTAAAATTTAAAAGAGACTGGGAGTGGATGGATTAAATAAATTAAAGAAATTAATTTAATCTTATAATTTATTCTTTATATCTTTTTTTACCCATAGTTATTTAGAATTTTTAACTTGAGTGACAGCAAGGCAAGCATAGTATACATTTTGTCATAAATTTATTTTTAAAGTAATTATATATATGAAAAAATTTCTCTTTCTGTAAGAAGATTCAACCTGCCAACCCCCCCCCCCCCCATTCATCCTGTTCCTTAGTTCCTAAGGACTTAGTACGTGTATTATTTCAATTGATGACTAGTAGGTCTAAAAATGGACTTAAAAAATCAGTTTCTTATTATAAAACCAATTTTTAAAAAAATAATTGTGTTCGTATTTAATCCATACATATAGTGCAGTGATGTTGGACATGGAAATCGGTCCTTCGGATGGGACTGTATAAACCGCGGTCTTCTGTCAAAGTAGGTGCTAGCACAAAAAAAGATTCCTCGGTGATCAAATAGTGCAGAGTCACGAAAAAGATCCCTCTCTGCTCTTTGTTTATAAGTGCAGAGTACAGATCGAAAGATTTCTCATAAGTAAAAATAAATGCCGTCGAGTATACATGTCAAAAGTTGAACACGGAAGGTCCTGCCACTGATATATGGACATACACATGCACATGTAAGTGCAGCGTACAGGTCGAAATTCGCAGCTTTTAATAGGTAAATAATAGCGTCCCAGTATGAGTGAAATGTTATCTAAAGAACACATGAAAAAAAAAAAATTAAACCGTTCATTTTTAATGCCATATAAAGTACTGTTACAGTAGTTATTTGTTTCAGAAAATTCTTGATCCGCCGCTCCTAGGTATTATAAGAAATTGGATCAAAGTAAGTCAAGATCAATACACCACCAACCCGTTCACACATTGTAATGTTTTGAACATTTTCTACAGCATTTCAGATTTTCATCGGAAACATGTAACAAGTAGTTCAAAACCTTTACTTGCTAAAACACATACCGTATAATAATGTTTCTCGAATACATTGATCATGATTCCATTTGTGTCGTCAAAAATATTTTTTTAAAAACAGAGATTTTTCATGTACTGTCAGTAAAAACAATCAATGGGGAAAAAATAAATGTTTGATACACATAAAACCTCAGCGTAATTATTTCATATCCTTAGATAAATTAACGCAATTCATATATAATTTTTACTGAACATGTCCAGAGACATGTGTTGTCCTTAAAATAAATAAAATTAATCTTAATGCTAATATTTTGTATGTTTTAATTGTTGGATATCTTAAAACGGGCTAATTACACGAAGAAACTTAACCTTATACAAATAAGTTTTGAAGGGGGGGGGGGCACACGCTATCTACATGTATTATCATCCTGAAAATGACATATTAGAACTTTTTCCAACAGAATTTTTTCTGCAAATAGCGCTTCCTTAATCAATAATGTGTCTTATTTAGGACTGAGTCTCTTCAGTGGAAAAATATTTCGAAGATTTTTGCAGAAAGGTAGACATTTACATGTGTAAATGAGGACATACTGTACAAGTAGAATGCACACGGAAGTTACACTGTGTATAGTTGATTTGTAAAGGAAAACAACAGATCTGAAATATTTTTATACATAGTTCAGCGTCCTGTTGGAGTTAATTGAAACAAGCCAAAGATTATGCAAGGATTTGGCGTCAAATAAAGTTTATTCATTAAACGTGAAAATGAAATCGTATTTTCACAATGTCAGGTAACAGAGAATCAGCATGTTTTATATCAGTATGAATTATTTCTAACTTAATTCACAATCTATCCCTCATTAACAGTTACTGTGACTTATTTTCCTGTTGCACTTGGCTCATTAAATTCATCAGAATATTAGAATAAGATTTGGTTTACATGAAAAAAGTTCAAAATGCTGTTCAATTTACCACAAAAATATTATTATTAATGCCACATGTTACAAGTATATTTTATCTGATTACTGTTGAACACAGTGACGGGGTCCTAGGACTTCTATGGGTATTGTACACAAACGGAAGCGCTGTGATGTACACTGTACGGTAGCGAGAAAATAACAATAGGTGTCCCTGCTGTATATACATGACACGTACGGCGAGTGAGAGAGAAAGGCACTCGGCGGCCGGGACTCGCCGGATATATCACAAACAGTCAGTTACGCAACAATGAAGTGACAGGTGGATTAAAAAAATGTATCTCTCTCTGTTATACATATATATCTCACATTTCGTTCATTTGCGTAAAAAGAACAGAAAGACAACACTTACTGTACATGAAAAATAAAGAATTAAAATGTATCAAAATATGATGCTACATGTTTCAACACGAATACTTGTAAACCAGAACGTTTAAACTAAAATTGTGGGGTGGGGTGGGTGGGGGGATTACTTCTATTTTTATATTTCCGGCTAAGATTGATGAGTGATGAGTAAAACTCATAATTAAGAATGCCTCTTTCCAAAAGAAATAAATTCATTACATATAAACAGATAAATGAATGAAAAAAAAATGTTTATCCGTGTAACAGTCTACTTCGTGGTATAGGGGAAATAATTTAATTTTAACCAAACAAGGGTTCGGTATGTATATTTAAAAAAAATGCAGTGCCAAACATCATATTTCAGCGGTTCTAATCCTTTTAATTTCCTCGAGGTTGGGTACATGTTATTGTGCATTCTACATTTAAGGCAGAAAAAAGGGGGGATAAAATAAGCATATTCTTAACATGAATATTATTATAGGGTGACATTTTTTCGGTTTTAAAATACTTATCAAATGATATAATTTAACATTACATCTGAGAAATGTTCTATTATTTAGATATATTTACTTAAAATCAAGGTATAGACTCAATGAAGATAATGCCGGGACCAGCACACATCTGTTGCATGTTAATGGACTGCATGTAATTGCAAGGAAATTTTAGAATTCTGTTTTGAAAACAGTTTACATCAGGCACCGTTGTGATTAGTGAAAATAAATACTGATCATTTGTATATATTAATTTTCTAAGTCTTGCAAGTAGTCTTGAAAATTTTCAAAATGAAAAAAAAAAATAGATCGGGATATTGTCTTTTTCTCTAAATTAATTCTGTTATCATAGTTCCTGCAATAGTAAGCTTTATATATAAATAACATCATCTGTTCTTTGTTTTTTGAATTTAAATTAAAAAATTGTTTAACACGCCCGTGGGAAGCGAGAAAGAGGGAGTGACGTCCAAATAATTTTACTGCAATACTTCCGTCAGGTTCATTTATACAGTAATGTGTGTGTCTCAAAAATGTCCTGTTTTTTTTTTTGTTCTTTTTTTTGTTTTTTTTTTTCATTTTGTATTTATTGTTTTGCATTTTTTTTAAAATTAAGTAATCCTTTATTTATTTCATTTTGTGTGTGTGTGTGTGTGTGTGGGGGGGGGGGGGTCTCAAGAAATTCTGAAACCGCTTTCAACAGAACTTTTTTTATGTACAACAACTACTGTCAGTATTGAAAAAAAATGAGTAAAAGCTCTAAAGGATTAGTTTTTAATTACATGTATAACCATTATTGAAACAGCTAGAGTTTAAAAAAGTCTTTATAAAGTTTCATGTACCAGTTTGTTTTTTTTTCTAAAATCATGTTTTAAAATAAGAACGATTCCTAACGATTTTTGACGGATTTTCTTTCCTCATTCTTCCTTTAAACAAATCCCCCCTTTCCAGTCAGTGTTAGGCTTGTTTTTACATCTTCTGGGTTCAGAAAAATATTCTCAGTAATTATCAGCAATTCTCAGTACCAACAGTAACTATCAGTAAATATCAGTAATTATCAGAACCCACAGTAAAAACGACAGTAAATATCAGTAATTATCAGAACCAACAGCAATTATCAGTAACAACAGTAAAAATATCAGCAAATATCAGAAATTCTCAGTACCAACAGTATAATATCAGTAAATATCAGAAATTATCAGTAAAAAGTGGCACTATCAGTAATTTTTATGGCCAGTAGTGTTAGTGTGTTTTAAAAAAAGAACATGTAGTATTTATTCATCGAGATTCATTTATATTGTTTTAATGTGACGTCATAATAGCTTTCCCGAACCTCTGCATAGGCTGACGTATATATGAGAGTCCTTAACCTAGCTGCGTCGGTTTTTGATTTCGATGAACGTTGTTGCTATGGTTACTAAAAATAGAAATTTCTGTGAAATTCCTTTAAAACGCTACCCCTCCTACAGTTTTGGTCTAATTTCAATATAACTTGGCACACAAGTAGACTACACTAAGATACATAATTTAGTGCATCGGATTTTGATTTCGATGAACGGTGCTGCCATGGTTACCAAAAGTAGAAATTTCTATGAATTTCCCTTAAAACGCTACTCTTCCTCCAGTTTTGGTCTGATTTCAATAAAACATGGCAAACAAGTAAACTACACTAAGATACATAATTCCTTGCATCAGTTTTTCGCAGTACAGTTAAGATGCCAAATGGAAATATCGGTGAATTTTTTAAATAGAAAATACATTCTTTACAGGATGGGTGATTCTTTTTAGGACTTTACTATCATTGGACAAATGCAATGTGGTTGAAAACCAAATGTTGAGGACGATTAGATTTCTTATTTAGACTTGTCACGTGATATGGCAGTCACGTGATTTTAGCAAATATACCTGAAGTATTGAGGTCATCTATAAATTCTAATATTGCAAGGGCATAACCAAGTTAAAAATCTAAGTTTAACATATGAATATTTTCAACACTCTTTGTAGTTTGTGAAAAAAGCTGCGAACCTATATAGATTCTACTATCTAATTGCTAAAATTACATTTGTTAGACCGAATGTTGAATATTTTGCTGGTCAAGTACATTAAATATAGATATAATTAATTAATTTGCAAGATTTCAACAGGTTCGCAGCACTTTTCAAATATCTTCATACTTCTTGAGTTTATGTGTAAGAACTTGTCATAATTCATTTAGGGTATGCCCTTGCAAAATATCGATTTATTACGACCCTTCTATTACCCTTCAATGAATTTGCATACAAATATACGACAATATTGCTTGTCTAAGGAATGTATGGGAAATATATAAATAAAATCATAGAATAGACATTGCGTCCAAGTTAATGGCCTCCTATATATCTAACATTTATATTTTATTTTATTACAAAATACATTTTTCATTGTATAACTATAACGTGATCCGCCTCTCACTGCATACAATCTGCGTCAAATTTTACGATATGACGTCACATTGACAAGTGCATTGCGATCAGTGAATTGTTTATATATTGCTGTGTGGGATTTCACCAACAACAAAAATGCATGCACTAGTTAGTATTGACGTAGTTTAAAGATATTCAACAGTTTAAAATAGCAAATTACATCATTTTGTGGTAATTTGAAGAAATTATATTTTTGTGTGATGTCATAGTAAGCATTTCCCGTATAAATTAGGAACTGCCTCCATACTGCAGCCTTCACTGTGCTGCGTTGATTTTGATAAACGGTGTTGCCATGATTACTAAAATTAGAAATTTCTGTGAAATTCCCTTAAAACGTTACTCTTCCTACAGTTTTGGTCTGATTTCAATCTATTTGGCACACAATTAGAATACACTACGATACATAATATGTATTTCGGTTTTTGATTTCAGTGAATGATGTTGTCATGGTTACTAAAAATATAAATTTCTGTGAAATACTTTCAAAACGCTCCTCCTACAGTTTTCGTTTGATTTCAATACAACTTGGCACAGAAGTAGACTACATTAAGATACATAATTCTATTTATTGTTGCATGTTGCAAAGTACAGACCAGTAGAGCTACAGTCTCATCAGAGACTTCTTGTTATTGAAGCATTATCTACGATATTAAAAAGAATAGTTTTTAATTTAACGATAGGAATGGTTATATATAGTGTAGAAATGTTGTATGTTTTGATGTTACTGACAAAAAAGATGATGATTTTAAATTTTCTAAACATTTTGAGAGATTTTGAGGATCAAAATCTTATTTATACCATGTCTCGAATATGTTTTAGCACAGTACGTTTGAAGTTTCTCCTTACAACAGTTAATATTTTGGAAGGATTAAAGGTATGGGCTTAATAGAGCATTTGTTGGGCCCGGCAATATTTATTTTAAATTTATATGCGTTTTTATGAACATTTGAAATCCAAAATAGGTAGGGTAGATCGAACGCAACTTAGTTTACTGAAATTTTTAAAGTGTTTTATGCTAAAATGTAAATTTTTAGAGTTTTATATTTGGAAAGGTAACTGTGAGTATATGTAGAACTTCCAGATTAAAATTCAAATTAAGTTCTTCCAAAACAACATTCTGATAAAGAGCCTTAAAATTACAAACTAGGACAATATTGTTGCAAGTCTTGTCTTCTGAAACCATAATGTATTGTTTATGTAGGTTCTTAACTTCTATCACAACCAAATTAGAAAAATCGGAAAAATAGTTTGCTTTTATTTTACAATTTAATATTCTAATACAGTTCCTCAATATATTTCCTAAACACTTAATGCAATCTGGCAAAGTGTTTAGGTCTTCCTTATCATTTATAGTCCAACGTTTGGCATAATCTTTAAACGATTTCATAATAATGAGGAAGTTTTGTCGCCAGTTGGTAGATCGGGGATCCCTGTGTTTAAGACCCTTTTTCGATGATTGCTTTTGGGTCCTCATTTCCAACAATATTAACAGCACTAATAATGACGTATCCTTGCGGGACTGTAGTTGAAATAAGAAGAGCAAGAACGCCTTAGAAGGTTTTGTTTTGATGTACAATAGCAAGGCACTGTAGCAACCTCTAATGATAAAACGCCGCTTAATGATACAAATATCATTAAGCGTTGTAATTGCAACGCTTAATGCCATAAATTATTGCATTAATAGTTGACATTCTCAACTGCTAATGATAAATCGCCGCTTAATGATAGAATTATATCATTAAGCGTCACAAATGCAGAGCAACATCGACACTTAATGAAACAAGCAAATATCTACATAATCGACGGTTAATGATACACACTAGTATATCATTAAGCGTTGCAGTCGCAACCTTTAATGATATAAAATTTAGAAATGGCTGCCAATAACTAAGAGAAACATGCATCCACCTTTCCTTCCATCACTTGCAAAACATTTATGTATGCCCTTGTGCTATAGAATATAGTAATTATTGGAGTTTTTCCATGTTTTCTAGTGAAGGGAACTTCTTAAAGCTCCGGATATCCAAATTTACATCTGCTACGCAAGGTCCTAAATTAAGTGTTTCCACTCAAAGAATTGTTTATTGATATCAAAAAAATATATAAATTAAATAAATGTCATTGCAATAAGAACTCTTAGTCATATTATTATTGCAAACTAGACAGCACACACTGACGGAAAGAAAGGTTCAAACACTTCTGTGTTTCTTTTCTTTACTTGTATTTGTGGTACTTTATAAATATTGAATCAGATGAGCTAGCTACCAAGGAGAATCTAGGACACGCTAATAATGTAAAGTGTAGCACTTGCCGAGAATTGCACGCCTTCTATAACGAAAGTCCAAGCATATCAGAGAATTGTTTTGTAATGAATTCTTGTCTATAAGTCGGTCTGCTTATAAGTCGGTTGTACTTTTTTAAATTATTTAGGAAGAATTAGTCATTGACCCATTCGAAGAGAGTATGATTGTTCGATAGTTTTCTGAAGGACGTCAAATTATTTCTATTCCAATTTTGTAAAGTGAAAGAAGACATTAAATAAGGGTGTTTTTATTTTTACATATACAAAACAAATGTTGGGAAATCCTTCTTTTTAAATTGATTTAATTGAGATGTTTGATAGAAATTCTGACTTTCATTCCGAATAAGTTAACCCGATAAAATTAACTCAAAATAAAAACATCAGCAAATTGTGTCATTCTGATGTAGTTACATGATGTAACAAGGAGAAATCAACTTGCTTAATAAGTTAAACTTATTTGTAAACATATTGCAGACAAACAGTCCATTTTTATTGTGAAAGTGAAGTTTTTAAATATATTTCCAGTCCGGATCATTTAATTTAGATCTGGTTGGGCTCGATTATTGCGATTTCTTTTCAAATCCTTTTTCTGACAAGTTCTAATTAATGAAGTTACCTGGTAAGAGTAAATATAGAATTTAGAACACGATAGCTGTTGTTATGTTGTATTTACTTCAACTTAGCAAATTCAAAATTAAGAACATGACACCTGTATAAGTTATAATTGTAAATTACTTCTTTTGTGTTTCCGTAACACTTTTTTTCCACAGATCAAAAAGTACATGTATTATCAAATTATTATTCAATACGTAGCATCAGCTAGCCCCTCCTTTTTCCACAGACAACTTTCTACTATTGAAAATGTTCATTGAAAGGCTGGTTCCCCACTTTTTGTTGTAGCATATTCAAATAAGAGTAGTAATGTATGAAAAAAAAATGGTACTGAAAGAATTTTGCCCTCCCCCCCTCCCCACGAAGTAGGATTTTCGATTTTCGACTTTGGACAAGTTACCCTTCTTTTGGCTTGTCAGCTTAGTTGAAATTTTTTTCTCTGGCTGCCCCCCGCCCACTTCTACCCCCTTTCAAAAACGATGCTACGTCACTGTTATTTCATATGCTCATTCATTATCCTAAGTAAAAAAAAGTTCAACTGACTCTTCTTGACTATCTAATTTGATACTTATTTTAGGCTTTAATTTGAAGCTCTCAAATTTCTTATTGCAAAAATAAAAAAAAGAAATCTTTCTATTTTCTATCAAAAGAATTAAGCATATGTAAAATACCATTGAAAGCATATATCCATCACGCAATCGTAGCGAAAAAATGCGTAATGGCCAAAGATAAGAGATTCTGAACCAGTGCGCTAGGCTCCAAGGGAGGATGTTCCTAAAATGTTTGAAATGAATCGTAAGAGGAAGTTGTATTGTCAGTTGTTAAAATTACAAAGCTCTGTTTTTAATCTGTCTATACGAATTTTTCGACTTTTATTCTATTTTTATTGATATATCATTTGTATTCCTTTGTATAACTATCATCCCCTGTTATGCCCCCTCTCTTCTCCTGGGGGTCATGATTTGAACAAAATTTGAATCTACTTTACCCGAGGAAGCTTCCAGTTAAATATGACTAATTATGGCTTTGCTGTTCTTGAGAAGATTTTAAAAGGCTTTGTCTTATGCATTCCTATGTAAAACTTTGATCGCCCATTGTGGCCCCACCCTGCCCTTGGGGTGGGGGTGGGGGTGTCATGATTGGAACAAACTTGAATCTTCACTACCTGAGGATGCACCCACATAAAATTGACCAATCATGGCTTTGTTGTTCTTCATCAGAAGATTTTTACAAATTTTGAATTGCCCATTCTGGCCCTACCCTACCCCGGGGGTCATGATTGGAACAAACTTGAACCTACACTACTTGAGGATGCTTCCATATAAATATGACCAATCATGGCTTTCCTGTTCTTGAGAAGATTTTTAAAGGCTTTTTCCTCTTTATTCCTATGTAAAACTTTGATCGCCCATTGTGGCCCCACCCTACCTCGAGGGTCATGATTTGTACAAACTTGAATCAACACTACCTTCCATATAAGTTTCATATTTTCAAGCACAGTGGTTCTTGAGAAGAAGATTTTTAAATGATGCCATTAATTTTTCATGAATTCATGATTATCTCCCCTTGGAAGAAGGCATGGCCCTTCATTTGAACAAACTTGAATCCCTTTACACAAGGATACTTTGTGGCAAGTTTTGCTGAAATTGGCCCAGTAGTTCTTGAGAAGAAGATGAAAATGTGAAAAGTTTACGACAACGACGACGACAGACAATGGACAAATTTCGATTAGAAAAGCTCACTTGAGCCTTCGGCTCAGGTGAGCTAATAAAAGGGAAAACTCAAAAGGTGACATAGAAGGAGGAAAGGAGAGAACAATTTCACCTTAAAGAAATAACTTGTTATGAACTTTTAATTTCTTATTCCCTGTATAATTTAAGAGTTTCAATAATTGGAGAACCTTTGGGCAATTATAATGCTGATAATGCTGTACACCTCCTCTGAATCAAATTTATAAAAATACCAACTAAAACTATATTTTTTTGTTCAATTCTCTTTCAAAAACTAAAAGAACATCTGATGGTACTAATTGTATGAATTTCAATTAATAAATAATAAATATTTTTGGAAAATTATCAGTGGAAAAGGTATATTGTAAAGTTTTTGTGCATTGTCTATGTCCTTTTAAATGCAAAAAATCTTTTGCATATATTCTTTTTGTTCGCCTGCCCACTGCATTCTGACCTGTCACCACTGTAGGATCGATCCCGATGTTCATTCTGTAGCGCATTAAACATACATATTCATGATGTAGAGTATATTTGTTGATTCACTGGTTTATTTTTTTTTTTACGATGTTGTCTTGAGAGTACATTGCTGAACGTAAATTTAAACTGCTTATTTAGCGGTAAATCACATAAATTATACTTTCTAATACTATATATACATTCTAAACAAACTCGGGTATTTAAGATGTAAATTACATTCTGAATATTCTTAAACATGCGCAGATCCAGGAATTTTTTCCAGTGGGGGGGGGGGGGGGTCCACCCCAGTCCAAAAAAAAAATCCAACCCAGAAATTTCTTGACAAGAAAAAAAATGTTATAAATAACAAAC
Source organism: Saccostrea echinata (assembly GCF_033153115.1). Lineage (NCBI taxonomy): Eukaryota > Metazoa > Mollusca > Bivalvia > Ostreida > Ostreidae > Saccostrea > Saccostrea echinata. The sequence goes on from NW_026889766.1 coordinate 1,362,995, forward strand.
AAAAAGATTTTTTAAAAAACCTGTTACATGTAACACTTTTCCTAAGTGTGAAAAACTATTTCGTGGTGGTGGTGGGGGGGGGGGGGGGTCGGGGGTGTAGCCTTTTCTTCTTAAGCTTCATTCGTATGACTTTTCATACCAACTTTTTCTGTTTTCTGTTGGGGTTGGGTCCAAGGTCACTTTAAGTTGCTTTGGGATATACATTTAATAACTCTGAAAATTCCAGAAAGGTCTGCCCACCCCCCTTCGGCACTCAGGGGCATTGAGCAGTGAGGGATCTTTATCGTGCCAACACCTGTCTTAACCCGGGGCCTCGGTTTTTAAGGTCTCATCCGAAGGACCAGCAACTTTCACTTCAAAGTCCCGAGTGCCTGGCAAATGAACAGCCGCTACCTATTTTTATCGACTTAGGTCAGTTGTGGCTGGGATTCGAACTCAGGGCCCTCCGATAACGGAGTTAGCGCTCCACCGACTGAACTACTTTGAAAATTGTACATCTCATTTTTATCAGCAACTGTCCAACCATTTTTATATCATTAAAATATTTTTCTTTTCATGATTAATATAACGAGATTTATTCGTTCTAACGAGATACTAACTCAAACCATTCTTTCGTTCATTGGATTCAAACAACATGCAAGAAGTAAAAGGTATACATAAATTACTTTCTTTGAAAACTAACTGGATCTTTAAACTTAAGATAGCCTTGATATACTGCATTAAAAATATGTGACAAATACAAGTACCGCTGCGCCATGAGAGGTGTTAAGGCTTCAAATCTGAGGAGTTTTACATATCTTTTGAAAGCTTAATATTCGGGTTGAGACTCCATGATTGGAAAAATATGTTAAGAAAATTCTTACTACAATGGAACAGTATACAAGTCAAAAACATTCATTTTTCATTTAAAAGTCAGTGTGTCGTTTATCTTTTTTTTTTCACAAAAAAATATTTCAGTTGTAGTTTATATTGACTCCATAAAGAGGGCGGAAATCCTCCTCTAATAAAGAAAGAGGGGGGAAATTTGGCTCTGGTGTGAGATTTCCCCTGTAGGGTACAATTTCCTGAGGGAAAGCTGGCTATGGGGGGAATCCTACTCTACAACACCGGTAAAATATCTCACCAGTAAAGATCTTTTAGAGATGAAATATGCTAGATAAAAAAAAAAGAATGAGAAAAAAATATCACACATTCACAGAGTATACTAACAATGCTTATGACTCAAAATCCCGGTTGGGGGGGGGGGTTTAATCAATAAGGGTGCGATTGCAACGCTTAATAATATACTAGTGTGTATCATTAACCGTCGATTATGTAGATATTTGCTTGTTTCATTAAGCGTCGATGTTGCTCTGCATTAGTGACGCTTAATGATATAATTCTATCATTAAGCGGCGATTTATCATTAGCAGTTGAGAATGTCAACTATTAATGCAATTATTTATGGCATTAAGCGTTGAATTTGCAACGCTTAATGATATTTGTATCATTAAGCGGCGTTTTATCATTAGAGGTTGCTACAAGGCGCTGTATGGTTTCTTTATGTCTGAAAAGTTTGGAAGCAACAGTTTGGTAAAATATGTAGGAATAAAAATGTAGACTTTAACTTTAAACATGTTGGAATGCATGACTGAATTTTTATAGTATTAAAAATGTCTCTAATGTTCACAGAATTCCTTTATTGGCAAATTAATAACGAAACGATGGGTGGATTCAGAATTATATTTTGGAACACATGGAAGCTTAAAGATCATGAGCTGAGAAACGTCCAAAATCAAGAACACTACCTGGATTCTGGAGTTTAAGGATCTAAGTATGGACTTGTTTTAGTTTCTTCAAATAGTCCATTCATAATTTCCAAGGAAACCGATAAAGTTTACTGCGAATGTGATGAAGACCTAATTGTATATTGATGTAAAGCAAAATCGAATCAAAAGAAACATCGTGTATATCTGGTTTATTGTATGATGGATGTCCACGACTACGCTTGCGTACGCCCAGTTGTCTTGTTAAAAAGTCCCGTGACATTCGCCTTGGCACATTGTTGGCTTGAAAGATTCAATACTTTCTTTATGTGGTCCTTGCTACCGTACGAGAAGATTGTGCCTAGTTTTCTGATCCAGTTTATTCCTTGTCTACGCCATTAAGTAATAAATGTTGAACTGTCAGTAGGATGATATATTTTTTTTCTAAGTTCTAACCCTCATTTAAAGAATAGAGTGGTCAGTCGAATTAAAACGTTTAGAAAGGTGTGGATTGTCCCTGTTGTTTATTTCAAACGTATGTCCCGATATTTTGTTATTAAGTGAACAATTTGTTTCCTAAAAAGAAATCAGTCTGCATAGAGTACATTCAACTCCATATACAACGTTTGAAATTTTACACGTCAGATTTTAATATAAAATGTTTATCCAGTAAGGTACAGTTTGGGTTTTATTATGCCCTTAAATTCAATGTTTTCAAAAAGTTAAGAAATTGGCTTAAATATGAGTTTAATATATGAATGTGATAAATCATAAAAGAATATGGCATGGAGGAGGACCATTCTGGAATATGACTCATTAATTTGGTACATTTCTAAATTTTCAACAGAAAAGCCTCAAAATTACTCATTTCAGGGGTTATTTCTCTTATGAAAGCAGATTCCACAGCCGTCGCCCACAATAATTTTCAGATATGTTGCGTAAAATCCTTTGAAAAATAACATATCTCTAAATCTTTGTGGGCGATGCATGTGCTCTATATTATCTGAATGAAAATTCCACTGAAAATTGATGTCTTCTGTAATTTTTTAAGAAAATACGGGAAAATGCACAAGTTCATGACGACACAATTGGCATTAAGGAGGTCATGTGAAAAAACTATTTATATATTCTTACTGCATAGGATTTCTATAATTTAGAAAGGATGAATTTTAATTTCTTACATCACTTCCATATTTTAGAAAAAATACAGGGCCAGATTTGTACTGAAACTGTACCTTGTTCTTATTTGTCTTTAATATATCGCTGTTTTTGCAATATAAGTAGAACATTTGGAAATGGAGCATATGTGGTTCTGAAAAAGAACTCCAAAAGTATCTCGCATTGAAACCTTGCAAAAATTTAATTTTACAAAAGGTTTACTTGGTTTCATACCTGGAACTGGTTATATGCTTACTGTGTGTAAGATAATTTATTAATGTTCTAAATGAGAATCAGAGGAGTACCAACCATTCTATCAAAGGATGTGCCCCTTATAGGCAATAAAAGTATATTATATAGTCAATCATTTTTTTTAAAAAATCATTGTCCAGTAAGTTACAAGGATTAAGCGTGTTTGCATTGCTTAATCTAATGTTTGAGTTAATAAATGTAAAATAAAATAAATGAAACTGCATAAAATAAAGTATGCAGACGATTCAAGTATAGAGATCAACGTATTTTAGAACTGTTAGTAAAATAGAAATACAGGTCTTGTTGTGGTGAATGATGCAGGATAACCTCCGAAGTCGTGAAATGATGTTTGACGCCTCGGCTTTTATATTTCAAACTACATTTCACGACCTTGAAGGTTATCCTGCAACATTCAGGAAAAAGGGATCTTTATTTCTTAAATTAAATTCATAAGAAGTTGGCTGCATTAATTTTTGTCTTGTTCTCACTCCCTTTCAGCTTGCATGGTAAGCCATGGAATGAAATATATGGAGATAACGAACAGTATTCAAGCTCAAAAGTCCATTAAACATTACAAAATAGGTGCAGAGCAAACAATGACCTCCAAAACATCAGAAGTGGGATCAGGTGCCATGGAGGAGTGAGCATCCCCTGCCGACCGGTCACACCCGCCGTGTGCTCCTTGTCATGATCAGGAAATAACAGAAAAATCCGTCGACAATACATACCATAGTGTGGTGATTGAAATTGAGAGAGAGAGAGAGAGAGAGAGAGAGAGAGAGAGAGAGAGAGAGAGAGATGAAAACTGATAATCAAATTATTATCTTGGAATGAAGCATGAGATAGAAATCTTTTCCTGCTATCATTTTATGTAACAAAGTCATGTCATATAATTTCAAAGTCAATTCATTTCTTATATTTACATTATTTTTCTGATGGCTTGCCTCAAATAACGCCATTCAACTGTCGTTTTTAAAGCAAAACAGTTTGCACTATAGTTTTGACGTCAAGTAAGGTATTATGAAGTAACAATGGAGATATTCATGCCCATCCATGGTAGTTCATGAGAAAATGAACTGTATTCTATTTTGTAGAGAATCATAGAGGAAATGCATTGGAAATGTAAATATTACAGAATAATCTTTGATATATTGCAATTATATCACATATGGTACTCTAAGTAGAAAGTAGAAAATGCCTGTATGATATATATTGTATGTGCTATGTTGTCATTTTTCTTTTCAGGAAAAGCAGGGTAACAATTTTTATGACATTTGAAGCACTATTTAAGAAAATATCCAAATTTTACTTTAACACATTGCTTGATGTTTTAGATATAGACCTCAAAGAGAAAACATCATATCTTTTTACTCTCAGAGTACTTTTGTACAGAATCATAATATTTTTTTATCAAAGTTAACTCTAAATCACCACACTTTTATTGGTTGGCAAGACTTCATAAAAATTCTTGCATGTAATTATACATATCGGAATGAAGCAAAAGTTCGATCAAGTCTCTTTATTAACACCTAACAAACATTTTAAGACTTGTGAAGGGGAACTTATAGCAGTAATGTGAAACAGCAAGTTAAAGAAGTGGTGCTGATGCTTAGAAACTCAAATAAATGAAAAATTGAAATCACAACATTTTAGCAAAATCAATAGCCTTACAAGATATAATTTTTCAATACTTTATTGAACCATTCCACTTAATAAATTTGAAATCAGCCTTCATGACACAGTAAAAATCTGCCTTTTTAATCAGACTCGAACTACATATGCTACCAGCATTGCTCATCTGCCGAATTTTTTGTTACAACCAATTTTGATTTACACACACATGTACTCTGAAACCTTAAACGATGATTTAGTTTCATATTGACACTACTGTTTACGGTAGATCAGTCGGTAGAGCGCTCGCTTCGTGATCGGGAGGTAGTGAGTTCGAATCTCGGCCGCGACTGACCTAAGTCGATAAAAAATGGGTGGCAATTGTTCCTTCGCCATGCGCTCGGCACTTTGAAGTGAAAGTTGCGGGTCCTTCGGATGAGTCCTTTAAAACCGAGGCCCCGTGTCACGACAGGCGTTGGCACGATAAAGATCCCTCACTGCTAAATGGCCCTGAGTGCAAAGTAAAGATCAAAATTTGAAGCCCTTCACCGGTATATGGTGACGTTTCTATATGAGTGAAAAATTCTCGAATGGGACGTAAAACAACATACAATCAATCATCAATCATATTGACACTATCAATGTAGTCTTTGGAGATATCAATTCTGGCCCAATATAGGCTGACCAGTTATTGAATTTCTATGAAGAAGAATTCAATGAAACATTTCTACATGAAAAGAAGTCTCTTGCAATGTCCTTCGATATAAGCATTGAAATGGAAGAAAAAACATCTAAGAGTATGTCAAAACTGCTTCCTATTTTTGGATTTTACTTTGGATTGATTCAACTTTTCTGTCATTAATATTTCCTTATTCATATAGCAATATACCTTTATCACCTGTGATATACATTTTGAATTTTTTTAAAGATAAAACTTTAAATAAGATAATAGTTTGTTTTTGTCATAAATCGATTTGCTCAGCACGTTACAGAATTGAATGCTTTCTCGCTGTATGCTGCTGAATAATACACTTGGCTGGGATGCTGAGATTTCTTATAATTGAAAATATTTTTTTTGAATAAGAGTCAGCTAAAATGAAGCTATAAGGAAAAACTTTTTTTTCCATGAAGATAATCAATCAATTTGCTCGCCGAAGGCGTTTATGTGTGTTATCGTAACTAAACGCATAAACGCCTGCGGATTTTATGCAAATTATAACGCAAGCAAACAGATTGATCTCATCATAAAAAAAAATAGACAGCAATGTTACAACGTAAAATGTGATAACAACGCAAAATGTAATAAACTGAGATTATTACATTTTGCGTTATTACATTTTGCGTCGCGATCAACGCAGAATGTAATAACGCAATATGTATTAACATGATTTTTGGATTATTACATTTTGCGTTATTACAATTTGCGTTGTAATAATGCTCTTTTTGCTAGTTACATTTTGCGTTATTTATTTTTTGCGTTGAGGACAACGCAAAATGTAATAAAACAAAATGTAATAAAACATAATATACATGTATTTTTTTGCATTGTGTTCAACGCAGAACATCACAAAATGGATTTAAACATATAACAATGGGGGAACTCGCTTTGATAACTAGACAGACAGACCAATGACAATGAGGCAAACATTTCAGCTTAAACGAACATTATTAAATCTAAAGTTCCTTTTTTCTAACTCTTTTTCTAACATTTTTATTTGATACCTATAAAACATTAACTTAACTTTGATTGACATGTCTATTTAGATATCAGTCTGCATTACATATCTAATCACTGCATTTCTTAATTACCAAAGATTGACCATGGATCCATTAAAAGCTCTTGATATGCATGCACGAACGTGAATGTATGCATTGGTTAGAAAATTAGAAGTGTATGTGTGCGTGTGTGGCGAGGAGAGGCGAAAGGGGAGGGGTTATGTGTTGATCATTGTATTTTTATGCACATGCAGAAATTATACAGTTGCTACCCATTTTTTATCGACTTAGGTCAGTCGCGGCCGAGATTCGAACTCACGACCTCCCGACCACGGAGCGAGCGCTCTACTGACTGAACAACCGTGAACGGTCGTAAATCAGTATGAAATTTTAATTGTCAATAAGCCCCCTCCTCGCTATATTTACACCTGCCAATACTAATTAAAAGATTATTTCCAAATTTCATGCATGTACCTATCAAAAAGGAAAAGCAAACTGATACAAAGATCAACAAAATTACTACTAACATCCCCCCCCCCCAAGCACACGCGCGCACGCACGTTTCCTAATTGAAACACCTATGATTTGAATATCAACTGAATTTACATGTAAATGGCTAATGAAATCAATAAATGATAAAATCAGATCTAATGTAAGAATTAGCATACATTTATTTTTTTTTTTGTTTTATTTTCTTTCCGTTTCTTTTCTTCATCCACTGCTTAGTTGAAAATTACTCTCAACCTGACTGACCAAAAAATGTGTTATTACATTTTGCGTTGTTCTATTTTGCTTAATCTCGACGCAAAATGTAGCAACGCGAAATGTAATAATCCAAAAGTTGTGTTATTACATTTTGCGTTGATCTCGACGCTAAAGTAATAACGCAAAATGTAATAATCCTAAAAAATCTTTCTTTACTTTTTTTGCGTTATTACATTCTACATTGCTTTCGACGCAAAATGTAAGAACGCAAAATGCAATAATCCCGGTTTATTACATTTTGCGTTGTTATTACATTTCGCGTTATAACACAGCAATTCGTTCATTAGTTTTAAAAAGAGCCTATAATACTGAAAATAAGGTTGGTGATGCAATGGTATCTACATAATGGTATCGTTAAAAATCAATATTTTTCAAATTCAAATGTCCGCCACTGTAAAGTAGTTGCAAATACAATTTTTCTTTCGTCAAATGTTGACTGAAGACTTGTAACAAATTGTCAGGCCAATGTTTTCATATTAAAATTACTAAACACTGCTTTTCCACTTTGTCCGTTTTTCCGATCATGAAAACGAGCACATGATATTGTGCGACCTATCAAAGGTCCATGTTGGCTCTGCCAAAAATTTGTATTGTTTTAATACGCCTTGGGCTAGATTGATATTCGTTATCTTATAACCTCATAATGATCTGGCTCTTTGGCACAGTGGAAATAAATAACAGTACAATCTGAATATTTTATGTAGAATTAATTAACAGAAAGATTTGAAATATAAAAGCACTAGACACTGATTTAACCCACATTGACCAGAATTTACCGGTGTCATTTCCACGTATGATAATATATAAATAATAATACAATAAAATTACTGTACGATTTCCTACCTGGGAGAGAAAGAATTTATTTTATTATTTTTCTGTGTTCATAGGTGAAAGAAGTACAGAAAAGCTAGGTCACACTTTCTTCTTTTCGTTGTGGCATATACAAGATACGCAGTATTAGTTTGCTCAAAAAATGAACAAATATTGTTTTAATTGTGTTCATAAAGACACATCTGTTCACTGAAACACTGTTTTCTGAATAATTCTCTGAAACCACTTAAACTTCTTTGCCACGCATGGTTACCGATTTTGATGAAACTTTGCCCATTATTACAACGTGAAACCAGAAAGATATATCAAATAAAATTTCGTTGCTATGTGTCTTGTTTGCCATGGTAACAGCCAGAAAAGTTGGAAAAATTGAGATTTTCAGCTACTTTGAATCTTTAATAAGCCTTAATTAAGACTAGGAAAAACAAACAAACCATTCTCACAAAAAATTACACCTTGTTGCCACTCATGCTAATGAAACTATTTAGAATTTATCTCTAAGTAAGTGGTAACCATGGATACATTTGGAATACATTTTAGATGCTGAAAAATGCTGAAAAACACTCAATATTCAATAAAGATAGATGATAGGTGATTCATGATCAAACTCAATCAACAACCTAAGAGAAATTAAAAAAAAAAATTTACCTTAAGTAATTAGGTATAGGCAATATTATTCTAAAAATAAATTTCATGGTTGATATGGCAACACAGTGTGACCATGCAAACCTGTTGCTAAGATTGGGTTAATGCTACTATCTTGAGGAAAAATAATTAAATTCATGACTGGCACATATACATTCTTAAGACCTTGCAACACCGACAACATAAGAAAAAAATGGATTTATTGTTACTTTGCAGTGTAACCATGGAAACAACATACCAGTTGTTTAAAGTGATATTTTTTTGCTTCTTTATGAATTTATTTAAGTAACGCGCGTTACTCAGTTTGTTTCCACACACCGTTGCAGTTTTGAGACCATATCTTTCAAAAAATAATGATTTAATGCTTATATTTACATTTTTTAACTCATTGCCTTGACTTCAAATGTGATTTATGTTTCAAAATCCCTGTATTATCCTTCGGATAAGTTATATCTAATGGAAGAGCCGCTGCAACAGCTTCTGTTCAATGTGAGCGTGAATTTTGATTTTCGTTTATGACATTGTAATTCCACGGCGTTCAACATTTGTGACGTCAAAATAAAACGCATACTTTAACCTTTTGACCCCCTGTCCATGTTATGGTATTTTGAATGCCGTAGCTTTCCTCACTCTTTAAATTTATCTTTTATTCAAGAAACATATTATTTGACTCACCTTGAATACAGTAGTACTTATCTGGTAGAACTAAACAAACTAGAGTTTGTTGAAAATACAACACTGGTGTTATGGTTACCAAGAAGGGAAAATGTTCGATTTTGTTAACTTTATATCAATATTAAACCCTCCGTGCCAACTTTTTGCATTCAATTAGTAGTAGTCAAAATTGATAGTTACGTTAGTTGTTCATAAATATCAATCATAAAAAAATTAGGGAATCTACATACAAGGGTATGTATCCAAGGAAACAGAATATTTTTCAGGTTTTTATGCATATTTTTTCTGCTAATTTCCATAGCGACGCTCTATGTAAAGAATAAAATTAGAATTTTTTGAAATGTGAAAATTAGGGTCACACCAACGCCTTTAAAAATTGATCATTAGTTATATAGTAATATGCTTTTGAAAAAGATAAGATAAGATTAAAAACACCAGGAGAGTAAATTTAATATCCTTTTGTAGTATTAAAACCATGACAACCATTGCCAACCTGTATGAAATATCATATTTCGTCCTTGATATATGCTACAAGGATCTTTTGTGTATTATTTGCTGGCAATTGTTTTTATTTTTATGTGTATGACTTTATAAAATTAAATGAACAAAAATTCTTACTTTTGAATACTTTGTTTCCATAGAAACGTATGTAATAGTTGATTTACCAAATATGTTTATCATGCATTTACGACATCAGGCCTTCAACTTTCAGAAGCTGTCATTGCCACTTGTTTTCTTTGCTGCAAGCGTTAACTATGGGACTATGGAACATGTTGAAAAATGACATTTTTCAAATTTTAGGACATGTTGCTATGGTATCCATGACATGTAACAACCAATTTTCGCCTGATTTGAATTTACGGTATCAAAGACTTTTATCATAGAGAATTTGGAGAAATTCTGAGACTATGCGTGCCACAGCTCCTATATAAAAGTTCAAGTCATTACGGAGAATCGCTGTTAATATGTTTACCGGGAAAGGTTACTTTAGTAATGTAGTGAGGTATTAAAAACGCAGATTGTCGAAGTTTATGGATTGGAATAGAACTGGTGGATGGCATATAACTATAACTTGATCTAAAGTGTAAAATGATTTTTACATTCAGACAAGTACTATATGTACCAAACTTACCCGTCATTTTCTACATTGTATTAAATATGAAGAAATAAGAAATGTATACTTTGCAAAGGTAAAAAAATGCTAAACTGGGTACAGTTAAATCAAATCTTTAAGACGTTTTTGCAATATTTTTTAAGATTCTTATTCTGTTTTTGATTTGCATATTATGTTTATCACAAAATACTCCTATCTATACTAAGGTACCTGGAATAATTCTTACAAATTCAGGATGTCTCTTTTCAATATTCATGTAATTAGCTACAGGTTTCTTTCCAAGATAATCCTTAAGGAAACTGCTCCATATCGGAATAAGGCATTGTAACCTTTCATAAAGATTTTCAAATGTATTCACATAAAAAATCAATTGCACTTTTTTGTATACATTTGATGCGTATTTCTACAAGGATAATATTATGAATATAGAAGAAATTTCAGTAGGACATATCAGATAAAATAAGTTACAAGGTAATTAAAATTCTTCCTAGCAATTCACAAAATTGCTGTTTTTCAGAATTATCTTGGACGTTCCAGTTCTAATATCGGATTTAATTAAGATGTTTTGGTAAGCGTCAGGAAATAGAGAAGATTTTTCTTGTTTAAAAGAGAACATTTAAAATATTTTTCAACATTCATTGAATTGTTAAAGAGAAAGAACATTTTTGGCAAAAAGGATATTATTTCCTTACAATAATGGACTGAGATACAAACATTTACTCTACTTGATCTCAAAAACAATTATAGAGGAGAACTGTATGATAAGTATAGTTTTCGATTACAAATTAAATATTGATGTCATCATAGGCCTGTTTTTTTTTAATTGCAACTTGATCATAGAACTGGAGGTTTTCTTCCGACTTCGCTGGAACTTTGTCTATTGGATCCGTTACTCTGTGCAAGGTTCTCTGTATCCGTCTTTTGTATAAAATTATAACAACTGCGGTTATAATTGTTACAGCAACAAGCGTTGAAACAATTGCTATAATGACAGATGAAGTCTTGGAAATGCCTTCATCTACAAAAAACAGAGTCAAATGAAAATTATTCATCTGAAACTTAATGATAAAGGGTTTATGTATCAGCAGATATCTCTATAGATTATTTTTTCTCTTAACATCGCAGCTTTATTAAGGCTTCCCGAAGCTTTAAAATGCGCTCAAAACTTTATATGTCATTGCAAGGTCGGTTTTGGTTTTAATTTATAAGCATTGAACTTTAGTACTTCCAATTTATATAGAGGGTTTCCTCGGCTATATATTAACATATTTGTTTCGATATCACATGATTTTGGTGATCACGTGACGGTCACTTATAATTTTTTGAATTGTTTCATATAAATCGCTTTGGCGCAGCTGATTAACACAATATTAATTAACATTATATTATATAAATAAACTCATCGTATCCTTGTGTACCCGAAATGTGCTTGGGAAAGTCATAGTATTACTTAGATACAAAATATTTCCTGAGAAATTCAAATTACCTACAAATTTGAGGGTATTTTGCACACAATATCGTAATCTATATTAAAACAAAGCCAACACACATTTTTCCCAAGCAAGATTCAGTTAGAGAACAACCTCTTCTTACAGATTTCCACAAAAATTCTCAGATTAATCCACATTAATCACCTGCGCCAGACTCTTTTATACACACAAAATAAATTCTACCTCCAGCCACGGGTATAAAACAGAGTACATTTCAAAAGTATATTTTTCATAAGCATTTTGAACAGGCTAAATTTCAATCAAGGTTAGGTAAGCGGTGTATTTTTAAAAAAAAAACTTTAACGACCCGTGAATTTTGCAATAGCTAACTAGCATTTTACATGCAGTTTGAAATAAAATGTAAAGTTCATGACAGTCTCCCCATAAGAACACCTCAAGTTTGCAGTGACTTGACGTCATTTTCCATTATGACGTCATATTTTGGTAGTTCAGAGATGTGAAGGCACAGGGTGCACTGTGATATTCTACGGGAAGCCTTAACCTACCTGCGATGATGATAATAATTCATTGTATTTTGAGTTTTTATTTCAAAAAAAAAAAAAAAAAAAAAAAAAAAAAAAAAAAAAAAAACACGGAGAAATATTATATCATTTTGTCATTCTACGATGCAAAGTCGACTGGAATCTTATAAAACAATAGAATGCAAGAAAAAGGTCTCAGCTATCAATTTAGATATTCTAAAAGACAATTATCACTAAGCATTTCAGCTTAGAAAGAAACCTAATATTATCACCTAGTTCACATGCTTCCATTTACATACGATTTTTAATCTTTAACTGCAGTCGCCCATGTGGCGCACTGCTTAGAGTATCTGCTTTAGAGACGAGGAGTAGGGAGTACCGTAGACTCTTTGCGTAGGGTTTCGAATCTCACTGCGGGGACGTGATGGCCGATCCATCGGATGAGGCCGTATAAACCGACATCCTGTGTTGCAGTTGGTCCTGACACGAAAAAGATCCCTTATTGCATAATGGCTCTAAGTTCCTAGTATAGGTCTAAATTTGGAGACTTCCATTGGTAAAAAAGAACTCTTTTTTTGTAGGTCTTAAGTCACATATTTTAAGGCGAAATGTTGGGGAGGAAAAGGAACAACTTAGATGGTGAAGAAACAATTGTTTTTCTTGTCAACTGTGAAAAGCAGGGAGTTGAAAATATTAAAAATTCGAAATCAACCGATTTTTTGAGTGCTTGGATATGGCAAAATTAATGGTCATTTACACAAAGTTTTCTTGTATATAGAATATATTGCAAAAATTACACTAGTAAAGGGACAGAGTTTGGATACGGCAGATGTTGGTCCTTTATTTGATATACAATTCACACCTAAAATTATGATAATTTTAGGTAAAAAGTTAAATTGAAGTTTCTTATCAAATCAGCACTAAATATAAAGCAATCTGATTTAAATCAGCTGTTTGTTTGGCTACGTTTACCAAGTACTATGCCACATATGTTTGTATATAAGGTCTTTATATTACTGTTCATCAAACAAATAAGTATAGATATAATATGTAATAAAATATTTTTTAACAGTATTCAATAATCATTAAGATTAAAAGTTGTCTTCAACACATTGGATGAACATTGTACATGTATATAAATCATTCAGAAAACATTGAATTAGTTATTAAAGATATGCTCACAACCTGACCAAAACAAATTAAAGAATGATATTTACAGATGCAATTTAATCTCAAGCCATTTATACTCATGTGATAACAAAGAATATACGTGTCATTATTTTTTGATATGTCCAAAATGTATAGAAGCCAAACAAGAGTTTTAATAAAAATCTAATGTTTGATAAAATTCACATTTTAGATACACATGTTTTATTATGGGGATGAATTCTTTGCGTGCTGCGGAGAATGAACGCCCTTTCTATATTATTGAAACATTTATCAATCATTCTGACAGATTCACATGTGAGTATTTCTTTTAATAAAAATATTTACATATATATAAACATGTATATTTAAAATGCATTGATTTGTAAATGTTGAAAATATTGATATTTTGAATGTACAAATTTAACTGTGACCTAATTTATTCTTTGTAATTTACTTTTAGAGAGAGGGCGTAATAAATTTTGTTGAATTTGTTTCCAAACCTTTTATTATAAGAAATTGCAATAGAATATTTTAAACCAGTTTTGAAACCAACAAATCCCCCCCCCCCCTTAACACACGCACTTTGTTGTTAAGAATATATTTTCTGTAACAAATCAGGTATCCTGATTGATAGTGATTTATACTGCTCTGAGAGTTGATTTAAGGCACAAAATATCTTTTATCGGGTCTTACCTGTTTCTCCAGCCGAAAATGAAACTAAAGAAAAAAAAATTAAATATTGAAAAATAAAATGTGGACTACAACTTATAATGCCAATTATATTTAAGTGTCCTGATTTCCTTGATTACATAAAATTCATGTTCGCATATTTTTACTACGTTTTTACTATAAAAATCATAAACTTCTATTTTAATTTGAATAACATACACTAATTTATCATTGTATTTAGCATTAAAAAAAAAATACAACTTTTCAAACATAACGATCCACTCCATCCTGTCTCACACCCATCAAAACATGTCCCGTTTGTCTTGGAGCAGGGTTTGCCATCTTTACAGTGACCACAATCAAATGCACAACTTGGGCCATATCTATAATCTAGACAATCTAAAATGCAATGAAAGTCTGTCTTTAACTAATGTATGCATTGTTTCACTTTGCTTTACTACACACAAATTTCGATCTTTGCAAAGTTCCTCTTTAGAATAACCTGTGTTTGTATCGACTTACTCGTACAGTATGGTGGTGCCATTAATCTGTTACTACACCCGTCTATGCAGGACCCATTAAATGCATCACATCTATGGTTCAAACATTTTTCTGAGCATGGTTTGCAGCTTTCTCCATAGTGTTGAAAGTTACATCCTTCAGAAAAAACAATAAATATTTTAATGCATATTGTGTAAAATATCAATATATTCAAATGAAAATTAATTTCATATCTTACGACAACAAATCGAGGGGTGTTCATGCCTTGAAAAATAGACAGATGTGCTCTGGCCAGTCTCAGATTTATATTTGACTTCATGTAACGTAACAGATCATCAAAAAATGCTACAAAAATACCAATGTTTAACATATGCAAGAGCTTTATTATGCTTATTTGAACAAACATCAGGCAAGTGATAGAGGAATATTGATTGTAAAGGTTTACTCTTTTGTAGAGACCCCCGGGTTGATTTTTGGTAAATATGTACAAAACACCAAGAAGAATAAGATATACAATTTTTTTTATATCTCTCCTAGTACTGTTTTGTTAAGCAACTCCACGAAATTTTGAACACTCATTGTATATTTGAGAATTTACCATAAAGACTGTTCGGCATATTTAAAAGCAAGTATTTGTATCTAAATTATTATCTTTTAAACAATACGTACCCATAACCATTACTTCACATATTTCAATAGTGGCATATGAAGGTTCATATCCTGCACAGCCTGTGATGAGCGGAGGATTCTTGCAATTAAATATAGCTATTCCTTTAATCGCTCTGTTGATGGTGACATTCATCACTTGTTTTGGACAGGAAGCTGGATTCTGAGTGAACACTTTATATCCACCAGTAGATGGCGGTATGTACGATGGCTCATTGAAAACAAACACACTGAAGCCAATATGGCGATTTATAGCTAAGTAATAAAGAGATTATCTTAAACAGAATTTTCTCCCAACATAAGGTATATTATGCTTATAAACAATGGTTGTTCGAAATATTTATTTTTTGTGTTTCTCTTACTTTTACTGTTTTCCGCATATGCCACATTTTTTTTTTACATTTATTTAATTTATTCAATAGTTTGAATTGAAAAAAAAAATATCTATAAAACAACCTAAAATTGGTGCATAGCGTAAATTGTAAATAAACATACTTATATGTTTATTTATACTATGAAGTGGAATATAGAGCAGCAATAGTTACATATAAACCATTAGTGGGTGAATATCGTTGAATTGGGGTGTCTAGGTACTTAAATATCAATGATTCATTTTCCTTTAAATTCTCTAGGTTCTTTTGTTTCATTTTAAAAAGCATTGTTACAACACAAAATAACATTTCAAGTCTAGGTTAACGTCAGACGAAAAATGTTATTTTAAGGAGGGGTTCTTGTCTGGTTTCTGACTAAACGAAATATTCCAAGTATATTTGCTTGTATGTCTTATATACTTAGCTGTAATGTATTAAAAGGATCACATTTTTCTTTACTCATCATAATTGTACAATTTTAAATAGAAATGGTAAACTGATTTTGAAATACAGTAGGGACTATATTGTTAGTGGAACTGTGGCGTATGAAAATATCTCCCTTTCTGCCTATCAAAATCACTTAGAGAGCAATACATTTAGCTAATTTTTTTAAACAATCAGAGACTTAAAGAAATTTTGAAAATTAAATAAAATAAATAATAATGCCCTAAAGTTTTAAAATATAACAAATAATAATGATTTTCTAAACAAACTACAATCTTGTTAGCTTTTGAAAGCTTCCAACTTAAAAACAGATTTAAGCAAAAAATCGGTAAAAAGTGTTTTTTTTTTCCCTTACTAAACTGTCAAAGCTTTTTGTTTTTTTATCATGTTGTATCTTTATAGGACTACTTTGCCATATGTAAAAATAAGAAATATTTAAATATAAGAAGTATATAAAAATCACTAATATATCCTAAAAAAATTCAGAAAAACAAAGGAAATTCGGATTAGCCAAGATCTATTTAAGTTAAACAATGTCAATTAATTTGGTAAAATCATCTGATAGACCCAATATGGTAACATCTTTTTGTGCAAAAAGAAAAACATTTTATCTTTTAAAATAGAAGTAGGCATCACATGATTAGCAACAGTAATTTTTTTACTCTAAATGTCAAGAGAAAAGATAATGACCTTGACCTGACCTTGCTTCTAAAATAAAACGGTCAAATTAAATCTAATTGATACTATCACTAAGTGACAATGTCTTCTTGAATCTATGAAAATTTTAATAATTTTTAAATACAAGAAATAGGCGAAGAATATGAGAAGAATCCCTCCTTAAACTACCATTTCTAAAGAATATTTATGAAAACCAGACAAAAATAAAAGACAAATAAAATGTAACTAGATTGCCTACAGTCTCTCAAAAAAGTTTATTTGAATAATATTGGCCATTTATTTAAAATATTATTAAATTGAATATATTTGGATTATTTTTTACATGAATTCAAATTGAATGCTATGGAACTTCTATAACTTTTATGTAATTTTATTACAGCTGTAAAATACAGGATAAAGAAAGTTAAAATTGATTGACGTCATAATAGTTCTAGCAACAAAAAGAAGGTTCAAAGCCATTCACATGTACTAGATCTTGAACATCAATACACATTCTGTGACCTTGAAGTTAAATGGCAGGGTTTCATCCTGAGAGTTAAGAAATTGTACATGCTCACAAAATGTGTAAGAATTTACATGTAATTACCCATGATATTTCTTAAACATTAATCAATAGCTAAAATTGAACTATCAGACTTCAGATATATTTTCAGGAAACACCGATAAGGATCCCGCTATGCATTTTATGATTAAATTTTGCCTTGAAATAGACACAAAACGCAATCAACTGGAAATATTTTTGACTACCCCTAGAAATAGAAGAAATTTCCAAATTTTAGTGGGGAGGGTGGTTGTTTGGGTCCATTACGGGGGGTGGGAGAACCACCTTCCAATGATAATTTTCTTTCAAAATAAATGGTCAAAATTTACGTTCAGAAAAAAATGAAAGAGGGACAGCCCCCTTCACCATACCCTCACACCCCTTCTGTTCCTGCATGATACATGCATGTTTACCCGAGTGGAAGTCGTATGCAAGTAAATAACTTATCAGAACAATTTGTTTCGAGATGAAGTTTTCAATCTTTTCTTTTCCAAAACAAGAAGTTTACCTGGAAATTCCTGTGCAACTAAACACACCAACATAACAAGTTTTCCTTCAATGTTGGATCAGAGGGAAATATTCAATTATATTATGATAAGACATGTTAAAAGAATTTAAGCCAATCATATTTCAGTTGTTTCATGTAACAGGACATTAAATAAATTGAATATAATCCGTATTTCTTTTTGTGTCGTACCCACAAACACGATTCTTATATATTATCCTTGGTAAGGGTATAGTCTAAAACGATGTAATCGCTTACTTGTTTGCCTGAAGAAGAGTAATAGGTATGCGACATTGGCCTGGTGAAGCAAAGTTAACTTCCACCATGCAGTCTTTGATACGTTAGAACGTGTGATGCTACAATAATCATTTCCAACTTCCTCTAGAGTATGTTCATCTACGGCTTTGTCTGCTGCCGCCCAATTGCCTTTGTGGACTGAACTTTGTGAAGCTCCTCCCTTATACATTGTGTTTTGAGCAAGGTTTTCTAAAATATAATTAGCTGATTACTAATTATCCATTTGATAATTTATTCTTCTTTTTCTTTTTATTTATGTCTATCTAAAAATACATTATACCCAAAATACTTAAAGAGTAAGTAAGATCAATTTTCACAGAAAAGTCTACATCATGGACAGCGCCCTCGGGCGACATGAACTAGGTAATTTTTTTTTTACTGGGATGTGCATGCTTTATTCCATGGTAGGGTATTCTAGGAATGCTACTGAAGATAGCAGCTAGAATAAAGCTGTGCTCCAGCCGTAGTTACTCAGATCTTTCTAGATATACCGCCATGATACCATATGACTCAAACTTGAGCAGACATTCAGCGTTGATCTTTTAGAGAAGTATGTCCTCCAGCTGAATTTTGCTGGGGGATTGTTTGTTATATATCTTATTTTGTAAAAATTTGATGAAGAGTGGAAAATATCCCCTAGTATAGGGGTAAGTTGAAATTCTCCTGAAATATTTTCTTAAGAAGTAGAATTCATATCACTCCCTCCCCCAGCACTTTATATATACAAAACTGTACGGATGATTGACTTATGTAACAAACAGTTCACAATAATTTTGTGCCACATTTAGGAAAATAAATAAGTGTCTGTCACGTATCATAAAATCATGCGAGATCACAAAATAATTGCTTCATTATAATTCAAAATAAAAGTTGTAATAGTCTGTCGATTCTTTTTTCTTATTTTGATGTTTAGCTAGGAAAAGAGAAACATAGAAAAATTAATATGTAATTAAAATTGGAGAAGATAACCAACAGTGATCGATCTAAAAATAAAGGAACATACCACCGGAAATTTCAGTGATAAATCGGGTGACAAGGTAGTGTACGCAATACTTGTCGACGCGTCACAAATGCCGTCAACCCCATGCAATCCATTGATCATGTAGACGGATTAATTTCTAGTCAAATAAGTATAAAAAAAGCAGAGGCCGAACAAGTGATTTGTAACAAATTAGTTAAAATTTGACCAATTTAAATGATGAATTGAAACTTTCCGTTGTAACGTCGCTTATTAGTCCCCTACCGGTGAAACCGGAGGGGACTATAGGTATCCTCTGAGTCTATCCTTCTGTCTGTCTGTCTGTCCGTCTGTCCCTCTGTCTGTCTGTCGGTCTGTCTCACTTGGTTTTCCGCGTTTTTCTTCTATACGCTTACAGATATTGAGCTGATTTTTAGTATATGAGTGTATCTTGACGATTTACAGATCAAGTTTGCATTTCGTTCCGCTTCAATGACTTTTGATGGAATTACGACCTTTTCAATTTTTCAGGGTTTTCCGCAATTTTTTCCTAAATGCTTACAGATATCGAGCTGATTTTTGGTACGTGTATTTACCTTGATGAGTTATAGATCAAATTTGCATTTCGTTCCGCTTCATTGATTTTTTATGGAATTATGGCATTTTCAATTCTTAACGGGAACCAGATTATGGCATTTTGAATTCTTAACGGGATCCAGATTACACTTGCCGGTAGGGGACTAGTATTGCTAGTGCAATACTCTCAGAATGCTTGTTGATATATGAATTTACCTACATCACCAAATACGGTATAACTGTCTCCAAGTTTACTGAAAAGCTGAAATCGTGTTTTGCGAACGAATACATTTATTACTGAGATAGTAATTAGGATACTTGTATCTTGTTTGATTGAATGTCGTATTGCGTTTTTTTGGGGATTTTTTTTGTCATTTACAGAGGTCGCTCTAACCTAACATAAAAGTAGTATAGATTACCATAGTTAACTAAGATGAACTATAACATCAAAGTTTTTACTAATAGTAAAATTTCCTACATTACAAGCAATTCTCTTTTATTAAAAGGAAACATTTCTTTGATATTTACATATTATTTAAAACATTAATAAATGATATTAGTTGTAAAAAAAAAAAATACGGGCTCGAACTCTTTAAATGTTCTAAAGTAAAGTTTTAAAGTAAATCAAGGTAAAATAAATCAAAGTTTTAATGTATTTACTATAGTTAACTATAGTGACTTATAGTTAGTTATAGTAGACTTTAGTTAACTATAACAAATTTTTGTAAGTGTATCCTAAAAGACTAAAATTTAAACCTTTATTCGGCATTGATGCATTTTCGTTCTATATATTAAATGTGCCCAAGTACATTATTAACGACGTAGTGTCATTATTTCTTGAATTTCGGAAGTTACTGGCTGAACTTTATTTTTTAGGTATTTTTTTTTTTCATGCAACTGGAATTATGACCAGTACTATCATGCCGAACTCAAAATATTTCTGATTGGAAATTAAATAGCGTAATCATTCGTTCTTTCAAAGTACTGAAATTCACTATCAGTATTCCTAAATATTCCATACGAGGACATTTTTGCTTTAGTTTTTGCTCTTTTAGCCTTCGTCGCAAGTTGGTCGATTTCAAATTAAACAGTTTTGTCTCTTAACACAACTGTGGCTTTGCAAATTGAAAACGAAATAAAATCATTTTAGAGTGTAAGAAAATTACCCTATATACAATGAACTTTGAAACAGCATAAACCCTTCTGGTAATACAGAGCACATTTAATCATTATTAATATGTTCAAATAAATTTTATATAGTGTAACTATAGTATATAGTGTGAAAAAAGAAACAATTTACCTAAACCAACTGCTATTTTAAGAACTGTCATTCCAACACATAAAATTTGTTGCAAAAAATTCATGTCGTCTGAATTACTTTGTGGAATATTTTAATGTCCAAATGTAATTTTAATGTGAAGCTTTATATTCCGATTACTTCCTTTTAGATATCTCTGGGTTTATTACTGTTTTAGAGTTATTTTTGGCATATTTTTTATATCGCATACACGTGTGATTAATTTCAAAACGCGAAAACTGTAAAATTAAACTACAAGGAAATTAATTAAGAAATGAAATAATTCTTCCTTATTTACGTTGACAGTGATTGCTTGCATATGCTTGCTTGCAAACAATTTTAAAACCCATATATTTATATTCATACCAATTAGAAGACACAAGAAGTCTCATTTATGAAATATATGACATTTATATATTGTATATATATTTGAGCCGTCCCATGCGAAAAGGGCCCTTACGGTAAAAAATTTCAAATTGACTTTTCAATGGATTGTGATAGATTATAGTGTAAAATAACCAAATATAAAGTTTGATTCAAATATTCAGAATAATTACTGAGATATAGGGAATCACAGGCTGTAAGAAAATGTTAAAATTGCCTTGAAAAATGACGTTCAAACTGACGCTTTTATATCCCTCTCAGAAATATTTGAAATATGTATCTGATTGAAAAACATTACTTTATCACGAGAAAACATACACGAAATGTTTATGCATAAATCCCCTGCCTTTATTTTACATGCAATATTTGATATAGTTGTTTTCGTTAAATTATATCTAAATTATATACTAGTTGTTACAGTTTATCAGTTTAATTTTATAAAGAAGAGGTGTTTTGGACTCTGTATCAGACGTAAGTTACATGTACATTTTTAGATTGTCGACATGTTTGCATTAATGTCCATTTTGGTCAATTGTAACACACATGATTTAAAAAATCCGATAAAAAAATTCTTTATGTAAGTTTTCTCATAAATAAAACACAGATAATGGTTTTATATCGGTAAATACCCGGTATGTTTTTTTCTTTTAAACACTTGCGACGTCATGTTAGACATGAATATTGATTTGATATACGGTTCAGAGAAAAGTAAATATTAAATTAAAAAAACAAACAAATAAAAGACATGTGTTTATATATTTTACATACTTGAATTTTATTTATTTGTAGTTTATGAAAAATATTTTTTTTTTAAATTTTAAAAAGAATCTGTAAGATAAGACTGATAACATTACGTCTTCCTTGTAATTATAGAGTTCATTGTTTGATAATTTTTCATCATAAGGATATATCTTTTGTTATTTTATTCATGACCTAGATGAATTTATGAAAGAAAGCTTGAAAGGCAGATACAAAAATTGATCGGCAAGGGGGGGGGGGGGGGAGATCTGCAGTAAAAATTTTCTGACAAGTTAAAGAACGAAATTTGAGGAGAATTTCTGACAAATTAAATGAAGTTTAGGGAAGGGGGAGGGGAGGCAATATGTACCTACAGTACTGAACATATATGTATTCATTGTCCAACATTGGTAAATATTGACACAGGCAATAATAAGTGCCAAGACAATCCCTTCCCCTTTTAACATGGGTAATGTATGTTTCTTACGATATTGTACATATTAGACCATCTGTCAAAATTGGTTGATTGCCCTCTCCGACCGGCTAAAAATGGCCCGACTCAAAACTCTTTTTAACTGCCAGGAAGCATTTTAATTTATTGCATTTCGGAAAATAGATTTTGAAAATTCAGCATTGATATTAAAATTTTCTGGGGGAAAAAATTCGCTTCCGACCCAATTTTTTCGTCCTGAGTCGGGAGAGGGCATACAAACATTATTTTAAAGTTGGTCGTATTCCCTGCATTACTGACGTAAACCGTCAAAACATTTGCACCGCCTATTTGCTCTGTACCGACTTATAAGCGGGTCAATATTCGTGTCTTGCAGTGGACATGTAATATCACAAAAACTGAGGATGAGGATATAGTTTTCATATTATCATCATACCCTTATACGGTCATTATAAGTTCAGATTATATTTTGAAGTTCGAATTTTTTTTTTTATGTCACATTGATTCATCATGTAATCCCCCCCCCCCCCTTTCGCTAAATTTCGTTTGAAGGAAAAAAAAAATCAAAATCTTAGGCCTACATATTCTTCCTTTCATTCTGTGGTTCTCAAATTTTGTGGAAGTATGACCGCTTAGTTTGGGTCTAATAAGATATGTCGTTGATATGGAGAGAGGGAATGTTGGCAGTGGCGCTGCGGACCGGAAGTAGTAGTGCCGTATTCCTAGGACTCTTCCCGAAATCACATATTATTAATCCAAAGTAATGAGTAAATCAGTTTCCGAGTTTATTAAAGCTTTTAACGATGGACAACAATTTTAACTTTCATGCGGGGACACAGACGGAAGTGGCCAGTATTTCGTCGGACCTCCGTACACATACAACTTATATACTGGTATATAACAGTTCTTTGACAACAATTAGCGAATTGAGAGATAAAATGACATGTGTTGAGTAAATTACAAAGTCTGTGAAAAGCTTTGATAAGATGGACATGAAAGAAGTTTAAAGTGTTGAGGGCAATTTACATTAAATACAGATTTGTAATTAAAATTGATAAAAAGAATATATGTTTTAAATAATATTCAAACTAAGATTTATCTCAAGAGTCGATTTTGCACGGTGATAGAAGTATTTATCCCAGATTAAAAAAAATCAAATTTTCTTCGCAGACATTAACAACCTGTCGTTTTAAGTTCGTTAAATTTTGACATGTTACACTAGTATCTATGAAAGGCACCTCGACCCGAGGTCTGATAAATTTGTACGCATTGGATATTCTTGTATCTATCTACTGAGTAATCTCTGGTGGTATCGCCGACATTGCTGAGCACTGCCATTTTAGCTCAATTTTCTTTTGTCGAAAAGGGATTAACCCCCTACCGAAATACATTTTTCTTGTTTTTTGTTTTTGTTTTGTTTTTGTTCTTGTTTTTGTTTTTTTGGTTTATTTTTAAATTTGTTATTTTAAACCCCCTCCCCCTTCTCAGAAAAACGTTGTTACGTACATGCCTAAAGAAATGATCAAATATGATTCATTAAGAAAAATAGTCATTCTTCCCAATTATCAATTCAAAGATTAAACTGAACTTATTGCAAACCTTCCTACACAAAAATGTTTTTATTTTCGTATCCTTTAATTCAGACAAACACTGCATTTTTGGAAGAAATTAAAATAATAATCAGATGCAATATTACAGGGAAATAAATCTGTATTCAATCTTGCAGATTTAATTTCCCCGTATTATGTTTTTGGGGTTTTATAAATAATGACGCATTATTTATTAGGAATGAAATGCAGGCATGTTGTATTGGGGAGGGGGGTTCCATACATAATGTTTTACTGGTAATTGAATGATATAGAATGAAGATGTTCACTGAATGACTAATTGCACCCACATCTAATACCCCCCATTTTTTGTAGCAAACTCAAATCTTCCCATATAACGCATAAAAAAATTGGTCAATTTTTTTTTCCTTTGCAGCATATACTTTTTTCTCATTTTTTCCTCCTGGTCCAACACTTTTAACAAATATTACTAGATATTATTCTCAAATTTCGAGAAATATATACCATAGCAAACACAGAAGCTAGGCTGTCTCCGTAAACAGTAAAATCCGGTT
Source organism: Saccostrea echinata (assembly GCF_033153115.1). Classification (NCBI taxonomy): domain Eukaryota; kingdom Metazoa; phylum Mollusca; class Bivalvia; order Ostreida; family Ostreidae; genus Saccostrea; species Saccostrea echinata. The sequence continues at coordinate 1,387,826 of NW_026889766.1, forward strand.
TTTTACTTGAATGAGACAACAAACACATTGACCCTCAATGACCGTGACAAAGGTCGTCATTTATCGCGTTTATACACATAGAATAAATGTTGTTTTGAAAAAAAAAATCAGATGTTTTCTTCATTAAATTTAATGCTTTACAAAGAATCAACCTTTTTCAAACTTCGTCATTTGCTACATGTAGAGCTGAACAAAATTTTAATCGCATATAAAAACCTATATGCTGGGAACGGTTTAAGAATTTTTTTTCATTTATTGTTCATCTTTTCACTTCGTTTACTATGTATTTGTGTTAAAAAGGATGTGTACATGTAGAGGTATATATCGATTATGTGCATTTACAATCGCTTTCAATGTATTAAAAACTGGATAAAAAAACTAGCACCTAATTATATCAGCAAAATTTAATATTCAATATTGGAAATGTCCATTAATATGGAACCTAGCTCTAATAATTCACATTTTCTTTTTTTTTTCCTGATATTTTATTGGCTCTAAATGATATAAACCACAATGAAAATAAGTTGATAGCGCTCAGGTAAAAATGTTGGAAAAATATATAACATACGCAACTTGCATTTTATGACGTTATCTTTCCCGGCGTTTTTCTCATTATGACGTCAAAATACATAAGGACCCTTTTCGCATGGGACGGCTCACTTACATTTTGCAGTTTCTTCCCTGGTGTCTGTATCAGAATTATCCCATGGGACCTTCCTTAAAAAGAGTTTTTAAAAATGTCTCTGTTTCACTTTTTTTTAACCCAAGAAAATATATTTAAAGAGAAATGATAATATTGTACAATTCTTGATAAACTAGAATACTCAAAGAGCTAAAGCCACGAACCATCAAATTTGGCCCTGTGTTTTTCACAAAAATAAAGTTTTGATTCAACAAGAGTCCTATACATTAAATGTTAGAGGACAACATACTTATTTTCCATACGTAACTTATTTTGTTAAATAATGCGCCATTAGGCACGTGCAGCGGTTGGAACATGCGATGGTGTGATAAAAGCGTTAAAAAATGCCGATTTTTCGACAGATTTTTCCAAAGTTAGTTGTGGCCACAGTCAAGAACAACTTTTATACTTACCATAGATATAGATATTGCCGATACAAATCTTTATGCTTATTATCGTTGTTGTTCGTGGGTGTGGCCAATATGAAATTTGATTTTTATATTTAAATTTTGATGCATCAAATAATCACTAATTTGTGAATCAATCGTTAACATTTAATTCATACAACAATAAAAAATTATAAATTTCACAAAATATGCGAAAAAAGCAATTTATTGTTCGTTTAAAACGCTTATTGTGGAAAAAAACCTCAAGAATAAACATTTTCTAAAATAAATATCTGGCAAAACATTTTTTTTTATTGTGAATACATGTAGGTCCATTATATATGACGTTACTAATAATACGTCAGTTATGACGTCATAAAGGCTCTAAACTATTTGGAATGTTGCTGAAAAGTTTTTATGCTCTGGAATGCTGTCATTATTTGTATGATTTAAGCCCAACTTGATGATACCATCAGATTATTAATTATCAGAAATTCACGCCAAATTGTTTTCTTTACTGCCCTTAACACACCCACCCCACCCCCACCCCCACAATACCTGCTATTTTAAAGCTGTTATTAGACCTACAATTTTATATTTAAGCATTTTTTAAAATATATATTTATTTTTATTTATTTATTTTTGATATTCTTGCGACAAGTTTAATAATGTTGTGCGTGTTAACAGACATGACTCAAATTGTAAACAAATTAAAAGAGAATGTAGCAAAGATATCACGCTAGACCTCTGTAAAACAAACGAAATAATAAAAACATAGCTTGCTGTGCAAAGTGAAAATAAAAAAAAAATAGGAATTAAAAAACGCATTTGGATAATCATCTACATTTCGGCTAAACAGAATCTAGGTCACGGGCGCGGGTTCATCAAGTGCAAGTGTTTTGACGAAACCCGATATCGATACACACATGCATATATACTATAACATATTCTTTTGTACCAGCATATATAAGCTATTGATATAATAACTGTATATTTTAAAAAATCCTCTGAGATGATTCTTATGCATGTAACACAAAAGGGTGAATTTCCATCCTGCTTCAAAAGCATATATATTTTTCAATATGTCTGCATTTAATAAATTCGAAGAGAGGATATTGATGATGCATGTGTACATATAACACATAAGTGATTTTGTCATCATTTGTGAAACATAATTCAGTTACACCCCAGTGAGCAAAAATGCATAAAAATATCAGAGTATGTCTTAGAAATCCAGTATAAAATGTTTATGCATCTTTTACTGTGCTCCAAATATTTTATTGTTACTATCACAATATAAATAATTTATGCTTCTGATCGTCAGATAGTTGGGGGTAGTGGTTTTAAATCTATTTAGACAAAATAAAGAATAGAAATAAATAAAATAAAGTACACTACATATAAATTACTCGTAAGTTTTTTTTTTTATCTGCCACCATTTCTTCATTGCGACTGTAAGTATGCAGTTTTGTTTTATCTAAGAATTCAGCACCATGAAATCTCATAGAGAGAGAAAGAGAGAGAGAGAGAGATTCCATAAAATGTTTTTAAAACTCAAAACAATAAACCAAGAATATATTCTTTGAAACGTATGGGCGTAAGTTGTTTATAGCTGGTTATTTTATACCCAATGAAGTAGATTTTTTTTTAATAAAACATGAAATAATAATATTTTTTAAATCTATTGTCAGCTTATTCTGGTATAGTACACTTGTACCTCCTTCCTCAGTATTAATTAATTATTAGTATCATGATATGTAAAAGGACTTATCGGGGGGGGGGGGGTAGATCCAAGACTTCCAGTTGAGGTTTAAAAAAGGGGGGGGGGTCACAAACTAATGACAGCAAAACTTGCAATTAATGTAATTATTTAATGTTTAATCCCATAAGTTGTCTTGAATTTATATTTCTTTATTGTTTATTAATTGAAATCAATCTAGAAATTGAAAATTGCTTCATACTTTCCTACTCCTCTCATTTTTTTTCTCAGTGAGAAGGGGAGGGGTGCCTGGTGCGGCGCCACCACTGTGTACAGAAACTATTTCATAAAGAAAACTGAAAAGAAAATATAGGGGCAGCTCTTATTGTTTCTGAGGGTGTTACCTTTTTAAGCAAGATTTTGTTGAATAAAATCAATCTTGCGCTGATTGCAGGACAATAAGACAAGGATAAATGAACACCCGTACATGTCTTTCACTTATGACTGTGACCCACATCATGGCCGTAGGAACCGGAAGGGGGGGGGTGATAATTTTGCCGATATATAGAATACTATCATAAACATAGATACTATATGCTTGTGCCCCTCAATAAAAACAGGAAATTTTTGGTAGTGCCTCCTCAACTGTCAACTGAAAATGTATGGCTGAGCCCCCCCCCCCCCCCCCCCCCCCCCCAAATGAATTTGCTTCATACGGGCCTGCACATATCAGCAATATAAATGCAGCTCTACTCTTTTTATAAACCATAAAAAAACCATTATGTGCAATGAAATCGAAAGTAGGAATTTTACACTATAGTTACGTATGCTAAAAACGAATATTTGCTCAAGTTTAATTATTTTGTACATTTACATGAAAAATAATCATATAATTTTCGCAGATTTCTATCTTTACAAATTCCTTGCAATTAAGATATTTGGGAGAGAAATATTCGAATATTTTGCAAGAGAAGGGGGGGGGGGTTCTAGCAAATATCGATAAATATAAAATAATGAACAGGGTTGATTTATTTTCTGCTTTAGCCTTAAATTAGTGATTTTTAACAGGTTTATCTTTCTTAAGAATATTTTTTTGGAAATGTATTCCATATTATTCCAAAGAAACTCACATTTAGGGCGACAATGTTTTGATGAGTTTTGTTTGCTTAATAAACCATTCTGATAAGTTGCGACACCCCTTTTCAATTAATCTATGTCTCTGTTTCGAAAACGACGTTCAAAATATTGTTACAAATGAAACAAGTCTTTCCAACTTTTTACTTCCTCCCTTTTTTCCAAATCATTTAGAACTTTTATATGTTAAAATACTCGCAAGTTAAGGATCTAAGAATTTCGCATTAAAAGTCTATTTCCATTTAAACAATTTTTTTTTGCAATTACTTCCATCCATTTATTGAATTACATTGTAGTTCTTCAGTTTAGAAACATTCGTTTTAAGATCATTTCAGGTATCTCGTTATTTTTTTTTCTGACTGCCCTCTTCCCCACTTTGAAAAACAAACTTCGTGCCTGGACGCGCATTCCAAAGATCAGCTAATATTTGCAGGCGTGTAGGAAAAAGTCCGGAAAACTAAGTTGGACAGGCTATCGTCATTTGAAGCAAGTCGTATGTTTTTTTTTTTTAATGATGTTCAATACTCAATACTTACATGTAATTAGGAGCGATGCATCGCACAAAAATGTGTTCAAGGGATAGAAATACAATGTTCCTTCTTAAAAATTATATTAGCATAGGGACCAGGTAGAGTGAAAACTTTCCGAGACAGTAACACAGATTATTTTTACTGTACATGTATCTATAAATTTCAATCAGTTAAACACGCAGTTGCCATCAAGACTGCGATGTGAAATCAATTTCCAACTGTCCATAATTGTCTTAAATTAATTATGAAGTTTATTAGTAAGATAATAAATATCTATCCCAATTAATACTAGTTTTAATTCAAAGTCACATATGTAAAATCGCTCAAGGTAATTTTTCCGCCCTACGACGTTACGTTTCAAAAAATGACGTTCTACTAGCATTTTTCTTTTAAAACACCGTCATACTTCAAACTCTCTTTTTTCAAAAAATATAATCGATATCGAAAAAAGAAAAACGGCAAAGAAAAGATAAAAGTCTACACTATCAATTGACAAAACCCCGTTACTTTTTGAGACAGGGCCATTTTTGATGGTTCGTGGCTCTTGCTCTTTAACATCATTATAAAAGTAATAATCAAGTATTTAAGAAAAAAAATATCATTATAATTTGAGCAGTGCTGGTACGTCGCAGACATTTTTGGTAATAAGTACATGAAGACTTTTCCCCCTTTTTACTTAATATTTCCTCTATGACCCATATAGTTTTAAATTTATCATTTTTTTTTCATTTGTCCCCTTGGTCAAACGTTTTCTTTTACTGCAGTAAGGGTATTATAAAAAAGATAAAGTTTAAAAAAATTGTCATATTCTTATCCCCATATTTGTGTTTTTGAGCATACAACACACAGTAATAAAAATGACATCCCACATATTTTAAGGGGGTCAGTGGGTAGAACATGCCTCAAATTTATAGTCAAGGGCATTTTAAAGCATTCACAGTAAAGGTCTTTACAACAACAACATTTATCATTTAAAATTTGTTAAAACCTTAATCTTTTAAAATATTTGAGCTAAGTCCGTTTAGCTCTCTGCCATTTTCACAATCAACAGTCCAGATCTTCACTTTTCATATTTCAACCATGATTTTTTCCCTACGGTCTTAAAAGCACATCATTTTCATTAATTTTTTGTCTGTTTATTTATAAGGGAATAAACCATGTCATCATGTATTAATGTGTGTTTCATTACGGAATAAACCATGTCTTCAAGAATTAACCATGGTTAATTTATAAAGAAAAAATAAACCATATAATTATCTTTGTTTTTTCTAAAAGAATAAAACATTGCAGTAAGGAGGCGTGGCCTAATTTTTAAGGGAAATGCTTACTATGATATCACACAAAAATATAAGGTCTTCCAATTACCACAAAATGAAACGGTTTGCTATTTTAAACTGTTGAGTAGCTTAAAACTACATCAACACTAACTAGTGCATGCATTATTGTCGTTGGTTAAATCACACACAGCAAGATATAAACAATTCACTGATCGCAATGCACTTGTCAATGTGACGTCATATCCTAAAATTTGACGCAGTTTGTATGCAGTGAGAGGCGGATCAAGTTATATTTATTTCATATACTTTCCGTACATTCCCTAGACAAGCGATACTGTCTATATTTGTATGCAGATTCATTGAAGGGTAATAGAAGTGTCGTAATAAATCGATGTATTGCAAGGGCACACCCTCAATGAATTATGACAAACTTTTACACATAAACTCAAGAAGTATGAAGATATTTGAAAAGTGCTGCGAACCTGTTGAAATCTTGCAAATGAATTAATTATATATATATTTAATGAACTTGACCAGCTAAATATTCAACATACGGTCTAACAAATGTAATTTTAGCAAATAGATAGTAGAATCTATATAGGTTTGCAGCACTTTTCACAAACCACAAAGAGTGTTGATCATAATTATATGTTAAACTTAGATTTTTAACTTGGTTATGTCCTTGCAATATTAGAATTTATAGATGACCTCAATACTTCAGGTATATTTGCTAAAATCACGTGACTGCCACATCACGTGACAAGTCTAAATAAGAAATCTAATCGTCCTCGGACATATTTTATCAAAATAAAAGATGGATATAACAAAACAAACAATAATTGAGCTCAAAAGTCCATTTAAATAATGCAAATCGGTAGCACAGCAAAATCGGACATCCAGAAACATTAGAGGATGGATCAGGTGCCATGGAAGATTAGGCATGCTATGTCAGCCGGACATATCCACCGTATTCCTTGTGCCATGTTCGGACAAACAGAAAAAATCCGGAAAAAAATGTGTAAATAATAACCTGAAAATGGGTATTCAAAAGTTAGTCAGCTTTCGATAATGATAGGTTTATTTGCTGCAAAGGTCATTGTTTCGGCCATAGAACTTGAAAAATGAAGACTAAACGATACTGTTGATATTCTTGTTTTTTGCTTCCCTCGTGTTTGTAGATAGAGCATGTTAACGTGTATCGAATTATTTAGTGGACATCAACCCAATATTCAGGTTATAAGGGTATACATATATTTCAATGGAATTTTCTTTCAGAAAATATTGTCCACAGGCATCTCTCACAAAGATTTTAAGATATATGATTTTTCAAAGAATTTTACACAACATATCCGAAAATTAAAGTGGGCAACAGCTGTGGAAACTATTTTCTTAAGGAAAATAACCCTAGAAATGCGCCAAGTTGAGGCTTTTTCTGTTTAAAATAGAGAAATGCATCTAATTAATGACGTCATATTTCCAGAATGGTACTCCTTTATGCCATGTTCCTTCCTGATTTATCACAGTCATATACTGAACTAATATTTAAGCCAGTTTCAAAACTTTTTTGAAAACATATTTTTTTTTAAGGGCACAATAAAGCTAAAACCGTACTTTCTTCTTACCTGATGATTAATAAATAAATTAAGAAATAACAGTAAAGATACAAGGAAGATTCAATGTTTGGAAAAACATTATTAAAATAATTTTACATATTTCTCATTTTCAACTTTTTTTTAATAGCTACATATGGGTCTTTATCTTTTGAACACATTAGATGATAATAGCTGTGGAAATATGAAGTTTGAAATTATATGAAAAATAAGCTAGCAATTGACAATATACGTATACATCATCCTGCATTTTAATGAAAACTTTCATTTATTTCAATGTTTTCCGCATTTTTAATTGTAATAAAGTATTAAGTTTGTTTAAAAATTCACAGTTCGTTACATCGAAATTATTATTTCTAAAGATCCTATATAGCTATTTTTTTTTAAATTAAACATTTATAATAATTATTGTTGTATTTCGTTCCATTCGAGAATATTCGTTTTCATTGAGACGTCACAGTATGCTGGCGAAAGGCTTCAAATTTAGACCTATACTCGGAATTTAGGACCATAAAGCATTTAGAATTCTTTACTTTGCTAACGCCTATCCTGAAGGGGACATCCATTTTTCACATTTCATCGCAAATACCCATGACTTTCACTTCTAGTACCGGACGCTTATCGAAGGAGTTGTCATTGCCTATGTTTGAGTTTTAGGTTTGACGAGGTGGGGCGAACAGGAATCGAACCCGGGCATCTTGATCACGATACAAACATATTTCTTTAAAGATGGTACATGTATTAGCAATGATAATTTAAATGAGGCTGATTTTAGCATATAATTTTTAATACGCCTTTCAAAATATCACGAACTTTGTCCTCAAGATGATTATTATCCCCTCGCAAAGGAGGTGGAGGGAATATAATAACGGAAAAACACGTACATAACCATATACATGGGTGCAGAAATTTTGGACACTCGACGTTGTGAGGAAAAGAAAATGCTACTATGCACATGATTGGTTATTAAGAGTGAAGACTTGTTATTATTTGAAAAGAGAAATAAAGGTGGAAAAAATTTCATATCAAGACTTAGGCTTCTTTTAGACATATACACCTTCGCCAGGCGTTCTGCACTTTGAAGTGAAAGTTGCGGGGTCATTAGGATGAGACCTTAAAAACTGAGGCCCCATTGTCACTGCAGGCGATGGCACGTTAAAGAACACTCACTGCTCAAAGTGCCGCGTATAGCTCTAAATTTGAAGCCCTTTCACTGTTATAGGGTGATGTCTCTATAAGAGTGAAAAATTCTCGAATGGGACGATAAACAAAACAAAATCAACCAATCATTTAAGAAATTGATTTACACATTCACATAACTCGTGCTCTGAGCACCTTGTGACCTTAGTGGCCTGTCCACAAAGTTTTTTTTCCCTCATTTGTGAGTTGCAATCATGTTCATACTTGTCCATGCATATCATATTGCTAGCAATTTCCTTACAATTTACTGTGATTGTCTACTTCACTCACTTTTTTAGTATTATGCCTTAATCACCTGCATATGGGGTTCATGTCTCCAAGTTCGATACACAAGAGCATGCATTCTCTTTGAAGTTTTTGTTTGAATGTTGTTTAACGTCCCTCTCGAGAATTTTTCACTCATATGGAGACGCCACCACTTGCCGGTGGAGAGTTGCAAATTTTGTCCTATACTCGGCACTTACGGCCATTGAGCAGTGAGGAATCTTTTTCGTGCCAATACCTACTGCGACACGGGACCTCGGTTTATACGGTCTCATCCGAAGTACCGGGCTTCACGTCCCACAGTGGGATTCGAACCCGCGACGTAAGGATCAACTGCTTGCGCCGCGACTCTAGAGCAGACGCTCTAACCACTGCGCCACGCGGTCGACTTCTCTTTGAAGTAAGCTTTTAATTAAGAAGAAAAGTTTATAAAACAGGTTTATCAACAGTCTTGATGTTTGAAGTCATCATTTTGCAACGATTTGGTCAATACAATGACTCTATTAACAAATACACCACATCATTAGATCAAATGCTTACTAATTTGTTTATGCTTATTTTTAGGCCATTACTTACATACTAAAATTTCTACGGATTTTTCTGCGAATGATAACAAGGAATACACGGCTTGTGTGACTGGTCAACGGGGGATGATTAGTCATGCATTGCATCTGAGCTCGCCTCTGATTTTTTGTGAGGTCTGTATTTGCTCTGCTCGTGATTTGTATTGTTGACGTGGACTTTGAGTTTGAATACTGTTCGTTATCTCTACATGTATATTGCATTTGGGAAAAAAAATGTAGACATGACTTCAAAATAAAAAAAAAATATTGCCAATCAAAGGCAGATTGAAACTGAATTACGGTATTATATATTTGAACATAAAATAGGTAACTTTAAAGTTTTACAAACAAACTCTAGCCTTATCAATTTTAAACTTTCTGCTGTCATCAAGCAAGGTGTCTTTTCTTGAACATTAAAACAGAACAAACAAACAAGTGAAAGGCTAAAAGGTAGGAAAATTATGTATTAAAAAAAAAACGTGAATCTTTTGGCAGAGATTTTTCCCCCTTTTTTTTGGTTTATACTGGCGAACAAAGTAATGAAACATTAAAGTGGTTTAATATTAAATGATGCGACATTTTATTCATAAAAGTCTCTGTTATTTGATTTTAGAAACAATGAAAAATTGATTTTACATTTAAATTTTAATCTTTTGGATACAAATTCGAAATGTTATTCAAAAATTTTAATTTACTTTGGATTTAAAAGAAAAAATAAAACATGTTGAAGGTCCATAGTTTTGTACATGGCACTAAGTAATTTTACGATCTTTGCCTTTTTTCTCAAAATGTTTTTTAACAAACCCTGGCAAGATTTTTATTGAAAACAATACATTTTTTTCTTTGGTTGTGCAATTGTACTGCGAGTGTTTTATTTGTTTAAATAATTCATCACGAAAATCTTTTGGTATATGTTTAAAGGTGAATATTATATAGACAGATGCTTACGTATTGGGTGTTCCACGCTTTTTTTTTTTTAGCGAAGATGTCTCAAATTGTAATTACCAAGAAGTATGCAGTCTTTTAAAGTTTTTTAAGAGCTGCGCTTAGAAATTGTAGTGCCGTTAAATAAAGACAAAACAAAGAAACCTACGAACTCTTTTCATGGGTAAAGAGATCGACACTGTAAAAATACAGGTTAGAATACCATCTCAAAAATTTGATGATTGCATTTGTACTTTACAGATTTGTAGCTTTTTACAAACAGTGCAGGGTGCTACTCTCAGGGTCATTTGTTTTTTTTAGCTTAAGTCTACCAAATGAATTGATATCTCCCGTTTTACAAGGTATCACAGTTTATGAATTGATGCAAATAGTCTTGCTCCTTATGATTCTAAGAAATGCATTTCAAAACAAAAAAAAATACTCATCACTGATAGCATGTCCTTTGTACATATCTTAAACAATCATCTATGTTAGATAAAGTCATGTCTTTCATCAGGGCCCTCATGCTTGCCACATTAAGAAACAACATTCAGTTTATTAAGATCGAGCAAATTCCTGAGAAGAAAAACTTAATGACTGATGCTATCTCTCGCACACTGTGGGAACTCCTCTAGGAACTAGGACGGATTCATACCCTCAGGTAATTTCAACAGCCTTAACGCTTCTGTTTTAGAACAAATAGAATGTATTCTCATTGTCTCGATATTGATAAACTCCTAACCATCATACATGTATAAAGAAGGCAATCATTCATATAATCGGTTTAAGAGTAAACGGGACTTTGATTAATTTTGGCCACTTGCAAACTGCCATAAGTACGAGGGGCATACGAAAAGTTCTGAGAACTGTTTGATAAAATATTAACCGTTTAACGGTAATTACTGAGTTTGGTATAATTGGACAGATCTCAAAAATATACAAATATTGTGACGTCACTTTGTAATTTGTATTACGCAATAACTCCAAAAATGACGTCAGAATCTCGAATGTCTTGCATACTGACCATAAAAATGACGTAACAAGAAACACAATTTCAGTGAAGTATATTTTAAAGTCAACTTTTGTTCATTAATCGGATGCACGCTCACGGACACAACTACCAGTTGGAAGAATGTTTACATAGACTACAGTCTATCATATGGAGGTCATACTCAGGAGCTCTTTTAGTTTTCAGGTGGTTTAAGAGTGTGTCAAAACTAGAATGTTATTAACGAGTCTTGCGCTAAATATTAAGTAAAAAAGACGATGGTGTGAGAAAAACACAAAGTTTACAATCACAGTAGACGGTGTTGCAAAATTTGCTGGCATTAATTCGTCACGTGTTTTAACCAATTCTGTGGGAACGATTAAAGCTCAAGAGAGGTTAAGCTAAGGATGTCCCATATTTTCTCGTAAAAACCAAACTGGCGCCGGTGTAGTTTTAACCCCACCGTAACTCGATATGTTCGAAAATTTTAAATCATGGAAAATAAATAAGATTGTATATTGCAATGAAACTCAGATTTTTTTTTGAGTCGAAAGTCAATAGCAGTAGTGAGTTTTGGATTGCCGAAGTTGAAATGATATGAAAAAATACGCACAGAAACTTGTCCGGGTGAAGATTTTTGTACGTTCTATTCGTAAACGGAAAGAGACCTGATACTCAAGATACATTAGTGGAAAACTGCATAATTACACTTCAGTTTTATACAGAATATGTTTTGTTTAATATAATGGAGAGCTATATAAAAGACCGAAAATCCAGCTCTATCATATAAATAAAAATCTTTTATGAACGCCTAAGATAATATTACCGTGCTCATTAACCAAGCAAAACAATCAAATATGGAATTTTTGATTTACCGCACCATTATGATAGTATTACTCCACTTCCATGCAAATTTTCTTTGAAATATCTTCTATGAAGCCTTTGACAGCATTTTACGATGTTCTCATGTAGACAAAAAAGGTAACTTTTCAGTATGCTAAACATTCGAGATTCTGACGGCATTTTTGAAGCTATTACGTCATAAATATAAGAAAATGACGTTCATATAAGTGCAAATTTTCAAGCTCTTTTCAATGGTATTAAACTTATTAACTTCTGTGAAATGGTTAATATTTTAGCAAGCAGTTCTCAGAACTTTTCAAATGCCCCTCGAAGTATTCCTCAACACTTATTAGAATTCTTTATCTAAGGCAGATTTTACATTGGCATTTCACGGATTGCTAAGAGTAAATGCATTTTCTCTGAAACAAGGGAACACTGCAAGTAAATTCATCCAAGCTGGATACATTTAGATAGAAAATAATGCAATTGTCCTTTTTGCAAAACATTCTAAAACAGATATGTTAGGTAGAGGTACTAGATTCCTGTCACAGACATCGATGGGGTTGTCAAGTCTGGTAATACCTTTCCAGGATTACCTAAAAATTAGGCTTGCAAAACTGGACCTCTCTTTTGTCATTATTCTTTTTAACTTTTTTCCCTTTATCGATGTCTATCTTCATTAACAAGAACTTTGAATTGGTAGGCACTTTACATGGCATTCCCCTAGAATTCGTGCAGCAACCACTCTAGCTCAACAGGACATGTCAGATAATATAATAAAGGCATCAGAGTATTAGGCTTTTAGGCAATACAAAACATATCCGAAATTCACCAATTACTTTGCCCCAGGTCAATAGTTAAAGTGTGACTTTTTCAAAAAAAACTTACAAAGCTTTTACAATATATCAGTATCTAACATACCTTAAGTTTGGCATATTTCGATAAAGTTTAGGTGGTCAAATCATCAGTCATCAACTACAGATTCCAGGAATCGGATAGAGGGATTAAATTTTGCCATGTAAGAGCCTGAGATCTGGTGCCAAGGCAATTGGGGATCAAAAATGCAAGACCCATTTGCAAAAGTTAAGCACCCCAAAAATATAGTGGACCATCCTCATTTCTTAAATGTGCATTGCAGTGCAAACAATATTGGCCTTACAAGGTACGCATTGTATCTAATTAAATTGATTTTTAATGGAAGATATGGGATCACTGTTTCTTGTAACAAATATACCTTTAAGCCCCATACGTAGAAAAAAGTGGCGATTCGCAATAAATATCTGGGTAAATATATTAGTAAAGACCTGATAGAATGGCCATTTCTACTCTTACATCCTTGGTTTGTGTTTATATTAAACATCTTTAGTATACAAGAAAATAAAACGTTATTTGAGGGTGTTTGTCTGCACTTTTCACTAGAGAAGATGACCTAATCTTTCAAAATTTTCAGGGGCTTTTGATCTTTTGCTAATAGTGATGGTAATTTGTAGCCGTCTAATTGCTATCATGATGATAAACACTGGCTGTGTTGACAACTTGATGACATTGGATGTCAAATTTGCTTAGTGAATATTGATTGAATTTTTGATTGAGTTGATTTTATGTTTGCCATTATGTATTTGCTTTACTCTTTTAATATTGATTATATTACTGCGGGTTTAATTTGTGCACTTTTTAATTGACCATCGAATGCAGAGTCAATAAAGAAAGTTGAAACTAACGAACAGTGATCGGTCTGAAAAATTCTATAACCAACACAAATCTGTGAAGAGAGCATAAAACACGGACCCCTAGAAATTTCAAAGGCGGGATCAGGTGCCTAGCAGGAATAAGCATCCCCTGTTACCGGTCACGCCCGCCTTGAACCCTATCTATTGATCGGGTAGACATACCAATCCGTACCCAGATTCAGTATAAAAACAAAGGCATAACAATTTGTATGAAAAAAGTCAGCCAAACTAAAACTTAGTGTTAGGTTATATTAGCAAACAAATTCATGTTAACGAAAATGGAATTAAGGAAAAGCCGACTTTAAATGAGATCGTTGAAATCCCTGTAAGATCAACTTATCTGGCTATAGACTGTCTCGGTTAAAAAATGATCTTACTCGAAACATGCTCTTCAGTATCGAGTTAGTTTGGAGATGTAAACATCAAAAATCTAACTCATTTGTCTATTGGAACAATGAGGATTAGGACAAGTTAACATTAGAGGTAGGATCGGGTGCATTGAAGAGTATAAGCATCACCAGCGGTAAAGCTTCAGTCAGCATTTGATTTAAATATAGATTTTGATAGCTGACATGTCTATTGTATAGACAATGGAATTCGATAAATGTTGACTTCAAACAAGACTGCTAATATCCTTGTATCATAAACTTTTCGGTCAATAGCTTGCCTCATTTTAGAAATTGTTCATACCCTCATCTTCATTTTTGAACTAGATATTGGGAGACTTTTACTACAATTGAAGGCCACAGTGGTGCATTAAAACATAAATATAGGAATTTGACGATAGAAAAGTTGAAGTTTTCACGTTTATCATTAAGTTTTGCTGTTAGTTTATCATTAATTTTTTTTCTTGTAAAATCATCAAATGTGTAGCAGATATTACTTTTATTTTGACTTTAAAGGGATATATCAAATCGATGTAGGAAAAAATGATTATTTTTGATTGATCAAATGTCGTTAATGTTATTAAATATTGTAGGCAACAGCAAGAAACTTATTTATTTTTATGTACAATTCCTTTAAGAAATTCTGCTTTATATTAATACAAAAAAAAGGATGTTTATAACTGTACATGTGCACAATTTTGTGCATTTATTGAAATTTCGTCTGTCTCGTGCAACACAATCCTAGCTTATATCTAAGCTAGTTCTTTTTTTATCATTTTAACCCTTAATATCAGACTGACTGCAGAGCCCTGGTATGTAATTATTGTTAATTTTGACAATAACCCTCAGCCTTTTAAAATATACCCATTTTATTTCAGTAGAAGGGTTTAAATGAAAAATTAATTGTTGTGAAAATCACACTTTGTTTGTGTAGGTATGTATATCTTCATAATCATTAATTGACGAATCTATTTCATGATATGTATGGTCCTCCTTGTGATCTGCTATCCGGTTGTAAAATTGGGGCTTTTCCAATGACATTGCTTGAATATTCATTGTTTGATTATTTCCTCTTTTCCATATCTTTCGTTTGTTGTGCACAAATCTAACCCCTAGGTATAAAACAATTACAGCAAGAAGTGTTGCTAAAATGGAAATTATTACAGATGAAGGATTTGAATCCCCATCACCTACAAAGAAAACATAAATGATGAAAAAATATCCGTCAAAGCTTAGTTCATTACGACAGAAACATTGTAGATAAGAGACAATGCATTTTTCAAATTTATTCTGTATAACACATGTTTCTTTTTTAATGTCGAATTTTGAAAATAACACAATCTGTCGATTTAGTACGGCTATCGTCTGAATTGGAATCTTAAAATATCTACCTCATATCATTTGGTGAATACGTATTCATGTATTCTAATCCGAAATAATGATGCATTTTAAATCGATCTCACCTGCATTGATATCGCCTGGAGATGAAGGCACTGAAAATTAAGAAATACAATATACCTAAAATTATAACATCAAATTTATTATCATACTACTTTTCATAATTTGCATTTCTACCCGAGACTTATACAAAAATAGAATTTAAGTTTATTTCATAATGGGTCTTGTAAGAAAAAAAAGCATAGGTAAGTATGTGACTTTGAAAATGTGTAATAACCTAAGAAAATTTAATGTCACAATACAATAAAGTTACCTATTTTAATAAAGGAATCGTATTTCTTGTAATTATTTTTGAAAAATAGATTCCTTCTTAATTCAAGTCTAATTTATGCTGGAATTTACCAAAAAGATAATCAAATGATAAGGATTGAATTAAAGGTAGGGGTGTCAACGAATAGTTGAATATTCGACTATCAGTCGAATTGACCGACAATCGAATAACAAAACGACAATCAAATAATTATAATTAAATGTAATAAAAAGTGATATCAAGCTGGAATTCTCATCACAAAATTGAGAAAGCGTCTTTCCTCAGACACAGTCGATAAGATAATTTTTCTCAACAAAATTATGACTTTTTTTTTTACATGTAGCAAGAACAGTAATTATAAATGCTTCTTTACCTCAAGAATTATTTGTCATTTACTGTATGTGTTGTTTTTGAAATAAATTATGCATCACTGTACTAGGCAACTGGGCGTCGAAAAATTCTTAATTGGACTTATCTCATACCATGACTTTATATTTGTTATTTTAAGATTGTTCAAGTGTAGGGAACACACCAAAGCCTTAACATGTGTTGACACGTCGATAATTATTAAAACAATTTGATAACATTGCAAGAATATGTTGAAATCAAGGACAATCGATAACTGAACAAGCAGCATTTAACTATTTAAGAATATCAGAGGAACCTGACATGTGGATGGTATGTGTTTACCCCCATCCCATCCCCTATTTAATTAAATAAGTTTTAAAAAAAAATATCGTGCTGGCAATATTTTATGATTACTTAAATAAAAACTGACTTTACATACAGATTTATGAATGTTATTGACAGGGAAATTATACATTTTGGAGATATTAGCGGTCTAAAATAAACACGCTACCCACACGTTAGGTGCCTAGCTGTGGGCATCTGTCTGTAACATATAGACAAGTTACTTTGTAAATAAAAGGGTTTTTGAGTTATGAATACGTCATGTGAACTGTTAAATAAAATTTTATTTTCAGAAAATATTCCGAGTCTTCGAATACTTCAATCGAATAAAGAAAATAAATATTCTGACATCCCTAATTCAAAGTATCGGGGTTTTATTTTTTCTTGTTTAATTCAGTATACATAGGTTTACATGCGACTGTCACAAAGAACACGCGTTATTGAATCAGTAAATTGCTTTATTTATCAGTGTTTGAGGTAGTGATTGTAAAATTTTAATATCATTTAATTAGTCGACTTTCATATTCTTGTCAAGCACTTGTAGACTGTGAATGGACGTATGACTAAGTGAATAAAAATCTTCACTTACCATCACATTTGATCCCCTTCCAATGATCTTGACAACCTTCCGGACATTTTCCTGTGATCTTATCACAATATGTTTCGTTTGCACAACGCCCACAAGGCTTTTCACAACGTTTTCCATAGAAGCCAACTCTGCAAACTGCAGTTATATGACATAAATTTAATGTTCTTAGAATAGTTCACAAGCATGTAAATGCACTTTTTAGAAGATTTATTCCATAAAGAATATAATTTATTTATTTTAAACGAAGTCTCATTAGGAAGCAATTAACATACTGATGCGGGTGAAAACAAAATGATTTTTTACATTACTGGAACAAATATGACTTTGCCTTAATGTTTAATTGTTTTCAAATGCAAGAATTTCGAAATTATTCATAAACTTATATACTTGTTAACATATTTATCTACTGCGATGAATGGATTTTAATTTTGACTAGGTTTGTTATACCAGGTCTATGATTTTTTTTAAATTACCGTTGCATTGAGAACCCTCCCAGTGATTACTACATCCTTCAGAACAAATGCCAGTTATGTTGTGACAATGCATTTCAGTTTTACAATGACCACAAGTCTTAGAACAGTTGTCACCATAAAAACCATTTTTACACACTAAAAAAGGTTTATAATCAGAAGGAGTAAGAGTTTCAACGGACATTCGAGTACAGCACCTTTCTATAAAGGGGTCTAAAGAATTAAAAAAAAAGGTTATGAAAATACCAAACAACTTTATAGATAATGATATGTTTTCCCATATCGATATAGACATACGGTTATCAGAATATACTCAATAGTTGAACTGGAACTCAGCAACAACTCATTAAGTAAATGTATTAATTTGTTTTTCAATAACATTCAAATTAAAGAAAACTATATTTGCCTCGATTATTTTTTTTTTAGTAAATTAACATGTTTTCATTCCATTTAGATTAAAATCGAAACATATGAAACCCTTTTTGAATTATATATTTTTTACTCAATTGATCTTACAATCACATTTTAAAAGTAATTTAAATTATGTAAAAGCCTATCTCTAAACGGAGTAAAAAATTCCCTTCATGATCAACATTACTTTTCCCAGCACCAGATCCCTTGGCCAAGTGGCGAAGAGTTCATAACTTTTGTAAAATACATTCTGGTTCATTTTAAAAAAACCTTGTATTCACCATTTTTGAAGACAACTTTTAAAGATTGCAGATTTTTTAATCATTATTTTAACCAAGCCCATCGAACCCAAGTGAGTACGGATATGGGAATCAAATTTTTTACCTCACCATGAGATGCTTTATGTCAGTTTTGCCAAAAAGAAGGATGAAATGACAAAATGTACCAACAACATGCAGTATACGACAGTGAACGCAAAATGAAAGACAAAAAAGATAGCAATAGGTCACTTGAATGTAACATGACCTAAAACATAAACAAGTTTTATTTACAATACAATTATTTTAAGACTTTTTGAAAAACATGAGAAATTGTTTTAAAAATTATCCTTGATATAGGGAAATTGAGGCTCTCACAGCATGTATGCGTTGTTATTTTTTACCGATACATGTAGAACTGTTCCAATGAACATCACATCCTTCTTGACAAATTCCTGTTATTTTATTGCAGAAAGTTTCCGAAAAACAATGACCACACGTCCTCGAGCAGTTTTCGCCATAAAAACCATCTTCGCATACTTTAGAAAAAAAAAACTTTTATAAATATTTAATTTCATATTAATATAAACAGAAAGCTGTTGCTGATTTTTGAATACTCTATTATACCTTGTACACACTATTAAAATGCACGATTAATTTCTTTTTAATTTCTTACGTATATGAATATCTCTTACAATCACAGTTTGATCCACCCCATTGACCTTGACATCCTTCTGGACAGATTCCAGTGATGTAATGACATATGGTTCCAGTTTTGCATTTACCACACGTTCTATCACAGTTTTGTCCGTAATAGCCGCTCTTACAAACTGCAGGAAGAAATGGTCAAAATATAATTGTTCATAGTTCGCATTCCATGTGAACATGCATGTACGAGGGTTATTAGAAAAGTTCGCAGACAAGTTCTATTGTGAGCGCGCTATTTGCAGAAAAACAATAAAACTCTGCAGATAAACTCTATACGTATTTTCAAATCAATATGCAAAGATTTGGTGTTTTCTGATGATCTTTAAAATATGTACAGTTAAGTTATTTAGATAAAATATATTTCACGGAACATGTTACTTTTTACCACCTTTACATTACAGAGACATTTATTTGAAATTAAAAATTGCACTGTTGTAGAGCATAAAGATTTATGATATTTCATCTGTCGCTAAAATGAAAAGTCATTTGGCGAAAGATTGGATTAAATTGGAGGAATTATGACTGTTTTATCATTAAAAATAGATAACTAATGCTTTAAAAAAGCCAAGAATGGTAACGTCATTGAACGTCTTGGAACACGGAACTATTAAAAAAAATATGTCTGCGGACAGAAAAATGCTCGAAAGAGACTAAAATGTTTTTAGATGCTGCTTGCAATTGTCTACACGTATCTTGTACCAAAGTGTTTAAGTGGCAGCAACTTTGTAAGAATTGAAGGATTGACATTTTTGATTATCAACTCCTGTGATACCCCAATATCCTGCTTATCGCATGGACATTGCACCCATGGATTTTGTAATATTTCTCATTCTTATAGCTGATAATATCCGATACGCTACAAAAGACATTTTAGAAAAAAAATATAACATGTCTTGATATAGTTAATCAATTATTAAGTAAGAATAAGACATGAAAAGTCTATAGAAATGAAGGATAATTATTTAGAATTGTTTAAAAACTTAACAGGTCTGGAATGAGGTCGTTACGTCACCTAACGCCATAAAACGTAAAGTAATTGTTCCGAGAATCCTATGACCACACAGTAAACATCGTTGTATATTTTCAAACTCTTAGCATATGGACCTGATTTTTCAACATACTAATAAACAAAAGATAAGAATTCAATTAAATATACATTATTCTTCAAAGTACACAATATATTTTCCGTAAATCAATGTGTCCGCGAACTTTTCTAACAATCCTCTTATATGTAATGACTGCATTGTTTTACTCTTATGTTACGAGGCCTGATTGGAAATTATGGAGATATTGCATTTATTCCCCTTTCTGATGAACGCTTTTGAAAGAAAATTGGCAAATCCATTTACCAAAAAGAACAATAAATACAAACAAGAAATGATTAAACAATACTAGTTTTTTCTTTGCAAACGAATATTAATGCGTTAATGGTAGAGGTGCAGTTACGAAATACAATAAAAAGTCAGTATCTTATACGTAGTAAAGGAGACACTAAGTTCCAATGCACACATGGTAAGAGAGAAAATTTCTACTCTATGAATTGTTACTTTTTTCATTCATCTTAACTTCTTTTTGTGCAAGTTTTATAGATTTTTGACACAAAATATATGAAGATCAAGAAATATCTTTCTTTTATGTAGTAGAGTTATTGACTCAATCATTTCAGAAGAGTCCTCGTGTGAACTATAGTTATCTGTTAATATATTTTCATGAAAGACATTTTCATGTGAAGGTCATGCTAAGAAGATCATTTGAACCGCAGACATATTCTATGACGTGTACTTCATAACATCATTTTTATTGACACAATGTGTTCATGCTTGCCGTCTCCCCCTTACAACACGCCTAGAAATAAAGGACAGCTAAATGAAAGAAGCATGAATTTCTGCATTCATTCTGCCTCTGAAAATATCTTTAAATATTATCGGTAAACAGGGTCATTCTATAAAATTAAATTATTTTCATTATGCATAAAATTTTTTATAATATTCATTATAAAAATAATTCAATTTTGTACAGTGACTCTCTCTACCAATATCATTTATAGATATTATCAGAAGGAGAATATATGCAAACAAGTTTTTTTTTCATGTAGCCGAGCTTATTCTTGAGGTGTGTCTTAAGAAAGGAAATGGGATAGGCAAGCAATCATAAACGCGCTGTGTCACTGAAAATTGTGATTTACTTCATATCATCATGCTCATATGACCATATAAGTACATTTACACTTGGGATTTACGCGCGTCATTGAATATCTCTGCAGATAAGATGCTCTTGTTCTCCTTCACTGTATATGTGTAATCTCCCCCTCCTCTATTTGAGCTATGGCCAGATACCGATTCATTTTTCTCACTAGATTCATTAATTTAAATGTACTGGACATCATACCATTGCATTGAGAACCATTCCAATGATCATCACATCCTTTCAGACAAACTCCTGTTTCATTGTGGCAGTGTGTTCGAGGTTTACAATTACCACATGTCTTTGTGCAATTGGCACCATAAAATCCATTTTTACACACTTCCAAAATACATTTTAGGATACATGTATATTAAAGAACAATAAACAGAATCAACATATTAATACTTCGAAGAAAAAAACATTATTTCAAATTCGTTAAGTTTGCCTAACAATAACAATATACGATAAATAAATAAAGAAAAATGTAAAATATACACGATTATTAAAAGTTTGCATGCTATGGAAGTATTGAGACAAATTATATTATGTATTATTTAAATAAAATGAATAAGTGTGGTTTTTTGGTTTTGTTAATGCTCAAAAGTACATACTGTTACATTTAAAACCATCCCAATTATCATTACATCCTTCTTGACAAACTCCTGTTACATTGTGACAATACGTTCCAGGTTTACAAAGACCACACTTCGTAGAGCAATAGGTACCATAAAAACCATTTTCACAAACTATGAGGAAAGACAAAACGAATATAATTTTTCAATTTCACAATGATTTTAGATAATTGCGATTTCTAAAGATTATATAGAATGTATAATAATAAAACTTTAAAATAATCTTGGCAACGTTAAAAATTGTTTATTACTTAAAAGCATGGTTAAGTTTTACCATCACATTTCGATCCATTCCAGTGATTTTGACATCCAAGAGGACAGATCCCCGTGATGTTATGACATACTGTTCCTATTTTACATTTACCACACGCTCGTTCACAATTTAATTCGTAATATCCGCCTTTACAAACTGAAGGGAAAAAAATTGAAAATCAAGAATCAGTACTTACTCAGTCTTATTTGCATAATTATATTTACATGGTTACTCTTTGTTGATAAAAAAAAACCTGTTATGAGAGCACATTTTGTATGAAACTGATTAAACTTTGCACACGAAATAAAATAAAACAAAACCCATTTATTCTAATAAGTATATGCAATGAGATATGGTATTTTCCCATGATTTATAAAATATATACAGCTAGCATACCATGTAAATAATTTGTTTCACAAAGTCTATATAAATCTACTATAATCATTTGTACAATATGATTATACAGACATTTTTTAACGTGTGATTTAAAAAAAAATACTTTTCACGGTGAATGTCTTAAGCATATAAAAGGAGAGTTATATCAGAGAAAATGAATCAGCTTTTGTCGATCTGAACATGGATGGCTTAATGAAAAGCTTTTCTTATGTTTGGTATGCAATTGTCTATGAGGAGTGATTTAATTCCTTCTGCTCCAATTGTCCAATATCCACCTGTATAGACTGCCTCTGCTCTTTTAGCAAAACATTTTCCCTTTTCGTTGTGTTTTTTTCCATGTATAATCAAGGTGGAAATGTCATTTCCTTCGGCGAAGATAGTGTTTATTTTTTTTTTTTTTGCAACTGCTTGGCGGACTGCTGTATTGATGCTATCGCCTACATGAAGGAGTCTAGGCCAGCATGTTTTTATTTTTAGGTTTACAAACCCGCCGCTCGAGTTTTTTTTAATTTTCAGATAAAAACTAATTGAGAAAAAAAGGATTTTTTTTTCTTTCCCGATGTCGAATTTGAGTCGGGATCGAGATTTCAAATTTACGAACTCGTACTTTCGGTTTAAGATAAACATGGCGGGTAAATTAAGGTAGACGTGCAAAGTTCATAGCAGCATCATAGCTTGGTTTTGTGTAAAATTTATCGATAGGAGTGCCATTCAAAACGTTTCGCCCGTTCAGAGGACAAATAAAATGCTGATGACTTTGTTGCACAATGACATGTTAGTGAGATATGTATCCGTATTCAAAAGTAACTGCATGTAAATTAATTTCCTCCCACAGGTTAAAAACTGCTCATGGTAGCTATAGCCAGAGACATTGTTTAGGTCTCTGTTGTAGCCTACAATCTAAGCAACATTCTTTAGAAAAGGATCGCTTATGCATCAGATGTATTGAATAAAATTATGGGTGAAGTGAAGTCCATTTGAAGGTGAAATAAACAATAGTCTAAGGAAATGAAATAATTCAATTATTAAAGAAAACAAGTATATACCAATATATATACCAATATTGCTTCCAAACTTTTTAATTACAAGAAAACTTTACAGGGCCTGGATATGGAAATCTGAAACATAATCCTCCATCGTGTTCATGTTCTTCTTCGCCCTATAACTATAGTCCTGCTGGACGCGTTATTACTGGTGCCGTAAATATAGTTAATAATGAGGACCTTAGATTACTAATTTTAAAAGGTCCTAAATTTAGGGAACCCCGATCCTTCAACTGGCGTCGGAATTTCATAAATATTATGGATTCGGTAGAGGACTATGCCAGGCGATGGGCCAGACATGGAAAAGAAGACCTTGACACGTTGTCAGAATGGATTAAATGTATCAAATGTATGTTAAAATCGCGATTGAGGGATTAAAAGATTAAAAGATTGAGGGGCAATATGAAAACCATCTATCCTTCTGTATTCAATAATCCAGAAGTGAAAAAAGAATTAGATAGATTACATGATCAGTACGTACTGGTCCCTGCTGACAAAGGAGGTAACAACGTTGTCTTTGTTTGTAAGGCTCATTATATTAAATGTTTTTTAGAGGAACTTGAATTTAATTCTACAAGTGGTAATCCAACTTATACTCATAGTTCCCTTTCCAAGGAAGAAATTCTTCAAAATCATATGTCAGTTTTGAATATTTTTTTAATATTCCAAACAACAAAAATGAATTTGAATTACCATATTTATATTGGGTTCAGAAACTTCATAAAAATCCTTACAAACAAAGATACATAGCGGGTTCCAGTGAATGTTCAACCAAGCCTCTTTCTTTACTCCTCACTAAGATATTAACAGTGGTGAAGGAGAAACTTCAAGAGTACTGTGCAACAATATATTCGAGAAGTGGTGTAAATCAGATGTGATGCTTAAAAATTCCAAGGAACTTTTGGAAAATTTGAAATCACAAGATTTTACCAAAATCAACAGCTTAAAAACTTACGACTTTTCAACTTTATACACAACAATTTCCCACGATAAATTAAAGTTCAGGCTTTTTGATATCATTGACAGCTGCTTTTTCAATAAAAATGGAACTCGTAAATATACTTACCTTGTCATTGGTCATTTGCAAAATTATTTTGTTAAAAAACACTCTGATTGTACACACAAGTACTCTGAAGTTGACATTAAAAAGATGCTTGAGCTTCTGATTGACAATATCTATGTGGTTTTTGGAGACCAGGTCTTCCAACAATCTATTGGAATTCCCATGGGTACCAATTGCGCCCCGTTATTAGCAGACCTTTTTTGTATTCATATGAAGCAGAATTTGTCCAAAATCTTGTACGTGAAAAGAAAAAAAACACTTGCTGTGGCCTTCAACTCGACATTTAGATACATCCACGACGTATTGTCAATTAACAATGGCTATTTCCATTCTTATGTTGATACGATATATCCTGGTGAGCTTGAGATAAAAGATACCACAGAGTCTGACACATCTGTTTCATATTTGGATATTTTACTTGAAAAAGACGTTAATGGTAATATAACAATCAAGCTTTATGATAAACGTGTTGACTTTAACTTTTCAATCCTCAACTTCCCTTACTTATGCAGCAATATACCTTCATCACCTGCATACGCGGTATATATCTCTCAGTTGATTCGATACACAAGAGCATGCTCTACGTATGTACAATTTCTAAAACGAGGTAAATTATTGACAAATAAGTTGATCAAACAAGAATAGCTGTCTCATTTAAAGTCATCATTTCTTAAGTTCTATGGTCGATATAATGACCTTGTCAGCAAATACAATTTATCATTGAGTCAAATGCTGACTGACGTTTTTATACTAATTGTTAGGCTATTATTTACACACTGAATTGTCGACGGATTTTTCCGTTATTTCCCGATCATGACAAGGAGCACACGGCGGGTGTGACCGGTCGGCAGGGGATGCTCACTCCTCCATGGCACCTGATCCCACCTCTGATGTTTGGAGGTCCGTGTTTGTTCTGCTCCTATTTTGCATTGCTTAATGGACTTTTGAGCTTGAATACTGTTCGTTATCTCCATATATTTCATACAGGCATATATCATCGTTTTTTAATGTGGCAGCCAGAAAAATTATTTTACACTTCATTTAAGAAATTTTTACACCCCCCCCCCTCTCCAAAATACTCCCTAGCTCCCCGTCTGTTATATGATAGGAATATTTACTTAAGGTCTTGAGTAAATTTTTAAAAGAATTTCTACACATTCATGTAACACATATTTTTTTTTTAAAAAATGAAGATATACATATATTGAAAGAGTTTAAAAATTTGATTCTTTTTAAATTTTTGTTTTGACCAACATCTTAAAATTTATATCATTGCATGGCCTCAACTGGCAGATGATGAAATCAACAATTTAAGGCTCTACCTTCCTTTCTGTAACCATTGTGTGACCAGTGGCAAGGAGCCTGTTATGAGAGTATCAAAAAAGAAGCAAAAATGAATGTACAAAAGTTGATAATTTATACAAAAAAAATACTTTATTTTTTATTTCCTCCTACGGGACTTTTTCATTCTGGTGTTCGTAAACCTAAAAATAAAAAATGCTGGCCCTAGTACTAAAATAAAGGGTGACAAATGTGCAAGTATGCTGTCCGTGGGTAAAGCTTTCCAATCCATAATGGGATAATATCCCTTTAGAAATGTTTTTGATAAAGATTTTATATAAATATTCTTCTTTCTGGCATAATTGATATAATATTAGTGTTTTGTTGAGTACTGGTTGGATTTTTTATCATCCTTGCAACTTTCTGGAGACAGATCACAAACCAGTTTTCCATCTGGAAAATCGTTCAAGCGGCCCTGTTCAAAGTCCACAAGAAACAGAGGACACAGTGCTTATTCTGTTCTCAATGATCTCACCTTATCATGACTTCTGGTTTTATAAGCAAACAATATCCTTCTTATTTTTTTTTATTTCCACAAAGCAATTTTGGACCATGAATCAAAAAATGTAAATTGTAATAGTAATTGATTAGTAATTGAAGAAATGCTCCTGGTACAGACGTCAGAAGTGCTTCTATCTATATAGATATAACAACATTGGACAGCAGTAGAATTTTGACATGACACTGGCAATACAATCATAAAACGGTATAATTGCTATCCATATGGGATAACTCTTCTGCCACCCTAGTATATTTAGCACATACGTTTCCAATGGAATATTTTGTTTTATCAATCCTATCTGTGCTGTTTCTGTTTCAAAACATCACTGGACAAAGTTATAGGCAAATGACAATACGTCAGAGTCGCCCGCGTGGTGCAGTGGTTAGAGCGTCTACTCTAGAGTCGCGGCGTAAGGAGTTGATCCTTACGTCGCGGCTTCGAATCCCACTGTGGGACGTGGAGACCGGTCCCTCGGATGAGACCGTATAAACCGAGGTCCCGTGTCACAGTAGGTGCTAGCACGAAAAAGATCCCTCACTGCTCAATGGCCGTAAGTGCCGAGCATAAGACAAAATTTGCAGCTCTCCACCGGCAAGTGGTGGCGTCTCTATATGAGTGAAAGATTCTCGAGAGGGACCTTAACAACATACAAACAAACAAACAATACGTCAGATGGCATGTGTTAACGTTGAATATTTGCAATACTTGCATTGATTCTGGATGTCCGATTTTGAGCTTGCAGTATTCAATTCTGGCAATCCTATATCATGAATAAATACGGTTATTTCATATTTTATAAAATTTTCAATTATGATGCTGAGCAGTTTTGTCATATCAAATGGGCTTTAGTAATTATAAAATAAGGCGAAACAGAACAGCAGCAGATCAACCTTTGGTCAGACCATGCAGTCACACACCTACACATGTAAGAGGTGGCGAGTGAAATCTCCAGTGATAAAAAGGAAGGTCTCTTTTTAACATTGCTAATTTAATTTTTTATTGTGTAATTCTTTTAAATTACACATTTTAATATCTTTTCGTTTTATTTATTACCTGATTCAAAAGTAAGAAAAAAAATTTAAAAGAGCAAGGTATTATAGTTTCTTTACCACCACATTTTATACCAGTGTGTGAATATATATGTCTATGATTAGAGAGTTGTTTTTTAAAGTGATTCATTTATCCGGGTGATTTGGTTCGAGTCAGAGTTGTCCGGATCAATGATGCACCACTGTACATTATAAATCTTGTCAATAAAACTTAATCAAATATTGCTTTAGAATTGACTTCTTGATCCGTTAAAATATCTTTAAATAGCTTAGATTGATCGTTGTTTTTGATAGATGTCTCTTTTTGGATAAAGTTATTGTTTAAAACGTTTTCGTAAAAGAAGATATCAACTTACTCATACAGTCAGGAGGTTCGAAAAACCTCTCGCTACACCCATATATACAGGATCCATTAAACGCATCACATTCCCGATTTAAGCATGATTGTGAACATGATGTGCAGTTTTCTCCGTATTGATAATTTTGACAGCCTTTAAAATAAAATGATAATAAAAGTAATATTTTTACATTTTTGTAGTATACTTTGTTAAGAGGAATGAAATATTTCGTTGATTATATATTATTAAACATTGTTGCAAGATCATGTACCTTTGTGGAATTGCTTGTTCATTGTGCATAAACTGTGCTTTTATCAGATTCTTTCAAATAATACATACCCATTATCATTACTTCGCATATCTCAATGGTAGCAAAGTAAGATTCCTATCCTGTACAGTTTGTATTTAGCGGAGGAACCTTTGAATTAAAAATAGCTATCCCTTTGGTCACCCTGTCAACGGTCATATTCATCACTTGTTTCGGACAGGAGGACACATCCTGAGTGAACACTTTATATCCTTCGGTTGATGGAGGTATATACGTTGACTCATTAAACACAATCACATTGAATCCTACGTGTCGATTTACGGCTAAAATATTGTAAATAGAATTATGCTAAAACCGTTTGCTGTATAATGCTTATGAACTAACATTTAAACCTTTGTTATTTTCCCGGTATTTGTCCAGTACGAAAAAAAGTTTTTATCGGTCCTTTTTATTTATTTATTTATTTATTTATTATCTTTATTTTTTGACATGTTCTGATAATTTATCTCTTAATTTAATTTATTAAAGTATTAAAAAAAATCACAATTAACTTGAGGATTCATGGATATACTTTCATGTAATCGCCATCAAAATAAAATACAATGTGTTATTGAAAGTAATGCCTTCAAGTAAAAATGAATTGGTGATTTTGTAATTAATAAAACAAACATAGTAATACTATAGTATAATGATATGATTGTTTCATTAACTATTAGTTTACCCTCATTTCTCGACATTTTAAGCTTTATTTGATGAAGAATCGAGAAATGAGAGTAAACCGATAGTTAAAATGTGTGAAAGCTTAACTCAATACCCATGGATAAAAGTTAAACTTTAGGATTAAGAAAGAACACTCTTGTACACCTAGATCTTCATGAAATCATAATTATTGTGTATTGTCATAACAGCAGAGTACATGTATTAAACGGAACATATGATTGAGACATATTCTAATGAAATGACTTACTTGTGTTCCTGAAGAAAATTTTCAGATATGCAACATTGGACCACTGAGTCAATGTAAACTTCCACCAAGCTGTTTTATACCACATAGACCGTGTGATACTACAGACATCATATGTATCTCCCTGTAGATGTCCATCTACGGCTTTGTCTGCTGCCGCCCATCCATTTTGGTGAACGGAACTCTGTGATGCTACTCCTCTGTATCCAATATTTTGGGCGAGGTTCTCTAAAATAAAATTATACTAGGAATAATATATCTCATTGTGTATACTATATACATATTTTGCAGTAAATCATTTGTTAAGACTAATTTTTATCTTTAACCAGAGGTCTCTGATGAAACTGTAGCGCTGCTGGTTTGCACTTATAACAAAGGAAGAGAAAAGAACCACTTGCACTTGAATCTATGCAACAGCAATAGATAGAATAATAATCCTTGTGCAGCGCCGTCGAGCGGTAAACGACTCTTACTATATAATCCAAGTGTGAAATAACTCATTATTAATATAATCCTCGTGACCGAAAATGTTCATGTCTCTAAAGCATAGTAAAATGTACAATTAAATCCAAAGATTCACAAATAATAAATTAAAACATCACTGGACAAACTGCACTTTCACTGCATCTATATTATCCAGTACTAGAAATAAACTAATGAGCTCCCTTAAGTTTCTATTACTCTGCCTTTATATATATATATATATATATATATATATATATATATATATATATATATATATATATATATATATATATATATATATATATATATATATATATATATATATATAATATTCATTGCTCACGACGAGCAATCTCTCTAAATGGGGTCAGTTATATATCAACATTGCTCGGGCGGATAAACAGATAGACAAACATTGCGCAACGATTGAAAAAAACAAACAAACAAACAAACAAAAAGAGGAACAATTTAAGATACCGTTTCAACTCCCTTCCACTTAATTTTTGACTCCGTTCAAAATTAATTTTTAATAATCCAAAAAAAAAAAGAATGCTTCTGTCTCTAAAGCATACGCTTTAGGTTAAATGAAACACAAAATAATATAAATTACATTTTATTTACATCACAATTAAATCCAAAGTTTCACAGATAATAAATTAAAACATAACTGGCCGAACCGCACTTTCACTACATGTATATCCCGTATTAGAAATAAACTAGTGAGCGCCCCTAAAAGTTTTACTCCGGCTATAATATATACATATTATTATACCTCATAATAATTATTCTTATTGGTTCTAGATTATAAGATGACAGGGCCATAAAACTTCATATTTCCCTGTCTTCGTCATGCTTTTCATCATATTCAACCTCTTCGGAGACCTACCCATACGAAAAAATACTATTAGAATTCAATCGGAGTATTCAGTTGACGATTCGTTGACGACCAATTGACCATTAGTTGAATTTTTGCCATGCAAATGAGGAAGAGTTCAACTCATTTGCATATAGTTGACCACTGTTGAATGCTCCTATATTTTCTTTGCAGTTGACCATTAGTTGAATATTCTTCTATTTTCTTTGCAGTTGACCACTGTTGAACGCTCCTTTATTTTCTTTGCAGTTGACCACTGTTGAATACTCCAATATTTTGTATATCATTAAGGAGACCAGAGGTCTTAAAAACTGTGTATGAATACGGAGTCCAGAGGTCACCCTATATTATTCATTATTAGGGAGACCAGAGGTCACCTTATATTGTAAATTAGTAGGGAGACCAGAGGTCATCTTATATTATACATTTTTTTGCATAGTCGTAAGGGAAATATGAAGATTTATTCAACCAAGAAAAATCATATTCCCCGAGGGCTTCGCCCCAGTGAAATATGATATTTCTTGGCTGAATAAAACTTCATGTTTCCCGATCGATCATGCAATAAATTGTTTATTATACCGAAACAAGCAAAAATTTTATAAATGAACATAAACTTTCAAATTCGGCACCACTCTTATATTCACTTTGAATTTTAACGTTATGATACTGAAACAATTTACAGAAGTCCATCAGCACTTTTGTGACGTGAACCAGGTTATTGTGACGTCTACTACTCTCGGGAGTTTTCGTTCGACGATAACTATTGCGGGAAAATATTGTGAGTTGAATTTAACTTTTCAATCGGCAACTTCCCTTACTTATGCAGAAATATACATTCAATATATGCGTACGTGATTTATATATCAGATGATTCTGTACGCAAGAGCATGCTCTACGTATGAACAATTTCTAAAACGAGGTAATTTATTGCCAAACAAGTTGATGAAACAATAATATCAACAGTCTCGTCTAAAATCGTCATTTCGAAAGTTCTATGGTCGATACAATGACCTTGTCAATAAATACAATTTATCATAAAGTCAAATGCTGACTGACGTTTTTCATACTAATTGTTACATTGTAGGCCATTGTTTACACATTGAATTGTCGGTGGATTTTTTCG
This sequence comes from Saccostrea echinata, assembly GCF_033153115.1. Classification (NCBI taxonomy): domain Eukaryota; kingdom Metazoa; phylum Mollusca; class Bivalvia; order Ostreida; family Ostreidae; genus Saccostrea; species Saccostrea echinata. Next base: position 1,419,370 of record NW_026889766.1, read on the forward strand.
TTACTTCCCGATCATGACAAGAAGCACACGGTGGGTGTGATCGGTCGGCAGGGGATGCTCTCTCCTCAATGGCACCTAATCCCAACTTTGATGTTTTAGAGGTCCGTGTTTGCTCTGCTCCATAATTTGTATTGTTTGATAGAGTTTTGAGCTTGAATACTGTTTCTTATCTCCATATATTTCATTATTAAAAAAACATAAGGCTGTTTGAAAATTATTTAAGTATGTTTCATGTTTTAAATATAATTCTTGAGATTTGATTGAAATACATGAATGATAATAAGTGTATTTTCTTTCAATCAAAAAACGGCAACGTCAAAAAAGCATCATCTTTAGAATTTAAAGTAAAATAGCATGAAGTTTTTAAAAAGTCCTTGCATCTCAAAAAATGTGTAGAATTATACTGCTCTTTCATATTCAAAGGCTCAAACTCCATTAAATTGCCGTCGTGCTGTTTTGGGTTCGAGAAAATCAAGTTAACTTTGATTGTGAAGGAAAAAACACAGGAAAACATTTAAGTCGATTTTGTAATTTTTCCACCATTTTTAAATCTTACATTCAGATACGTCTTTAATCAACAAAGAACCACGCACGCTAACTCTCCAATTCCGCCTACATTTTACATCCATTTAATTCAATATAAATGGCAGTTTGGTCATTAAAACTTGATTGAATGCAAAGAAGAGTTCATTTTTCATTGATTAATAATTTTAAAACCAGTGTCAAAAACTTAATTGCTCTTATTTACGATTTTTTTTTCAAAATGAAGGTTAAACAATTTTATCAATTGAAATCAGGCTTTAAAAATCGCTAGATTTTCAAAAACGCATGGAAATGACCGTTAAAATTTTGCGTATGCTTAATTTATATAAATTCAATAAATAACTCTATAAAATTCAACATAAAAGATTGATAAAATACCTTATTTTAATTGAATTTAATTTGAAATTGGTAGTATAATGACAGTTTTTGCAGTTTTTTTTGTTCTGTAAATGCCCCTCCCCCCCCCCCCCCCCTGTGAAACAACAAAAGCCTTGGTATGAATTTGTGAAATAACAATTCATAAAACCCATAAAAAGGAATTTGTGTTTCAGGGGGAAGATGTTTTAAAAATATAATCTGTTTTTCTTTGATTTCTATTGTGAAAAACGCTATTTTTACCATAAATTAAAGAGTTATCTCTCTTTGTTTTCCCAAATAAGTTATATTTTATAAAAATTTACATAAATTTCTATATCAATATGAAAAATGGATCAAATATGTTAAATTTGGAAATTTTACTCGGAGGTAGGCGGCAGAGCAATACTATCGTTCGCAGTTCTTACCAAAAAATGTTTTGTTGTTCAATACTTCATGGAAGTCATATGACTGTTTATACAACCAGGCCACTCCCCAACCCACCGCAAAGGAAATCAAAGTAATTGTCAATATCAAATATGCTTTCCTTGTGCATCATATCATTCTTGACTATCGTGTATTTAGAATTTAATGTTCTTGTGAGTCTTTATTTTTTATAGGAATACAATTTTACAGTTCCAAGAAGGCAGGCCTGAATTGTCCACAATAGCTGGGATATTCAGGTGCCTACTTATATGTACCATACAGTGGAAGATAGGCTTCAGGGGCTTGATGTATGGTGACATATTTCTGTCATCATTTGTCAGACGGTTCTGTTGACTTGTCAGATGTTTAGGTTGACTTGTCAAATATTCATAATTTTGTCGACTTTTAAGATAAAAATCATCACAACCAGGAACACGATATCTTGTTATAACAGGAAGTAAATATATTTTTCTGACAAGTCGACATTATGTGACAAGTCGACATAATTTTATATTATTCCTTATTATAGGCCCCAGAAGTTGCTGATCTATTTGTGGTTGTGCTAGAATGTGCATATGGGGGAGTGAGACGTTATTATTTCATTGCTTTGATGGAATAATTCCTTATTGATAACATACATACAAGTTATAAATAAAAGTATTTAAAAAATTGCTTGATATTAAGTCTAAATGGTTGTTATAACGTTTCAATTTGTTTTTTGTTTCCCTTCAGATATTTATTAATTTATGATTTTATAAAAAGTTGTTATATAAACTGCTCCCAAACATGGGAATAAAATATAAAAACAAAACATTCTAAGTTTCCGGATATGAATTACAGTGCCTAAAGAATTAATATATTGTAAAAAGTTATAGGGATGGTAAATTTTGTTTTGAAAACACCATGTCAATAACACAATTACTTTTTTTTCTGCACTTCACAGTTAATCACGTGAAAATGGTATCATCTTCGTAAACCCTTGGCTAGCGAAGTTGCAAAGAATCAGAACGTTAAGTTTTTTACGCCCTTTTTTGTCATCATTCAGAACTTCAAAATTAATAATTTTATATATTTGTAACACAAGTGAGTGAATCAAATATATTTCTTTCCTTCATCCCAGTCCGGTCTTCCTTTCTATGAATTTATTTATTTTGACTAATATTTAACAATTGATCACTGAAAATGAAAGTATAAAAACTGCACAGAAAGGTAAGGCAAGTGCAAAGTTTGCAATAAAAATGTATCATTTACTTTTTCTACTTTGATTTTTTGACTCTTTCTTATGGAAATACTTTAAAATGCTAAATATATTTTTTCTGCGGCCGATTTGATGCTTTGCATCAATTTAACGTGTATTTTACTGTGTGAATGTGTGGATTATGATCACTCACTGTATCTAAACTGACAAGGCATCGTTATGTCTCGGTTGGTTGGACACCCTTCCAGTTCCCCTCTAACAATGGATAATCTTTATGGTGGCAAAAAGTTCGGAACTGCACAGTGTTTTTTATTATCTTATGTTTACTTATGCAGTGTCCAGACTAGATCAACATCCCTCAATCTCAGTCGTACAACTAATTGCAGGAAATTCCGATCATTTTTCATAATTTTTGGTCAGCCATTTAAATAATTATATATTATAACAGGGTTTTTTATGGGATCTTTCAAACATTGTGCAAATAAGAAATAACAGATTTGTGGATAAATTTGAAAAAAAGTGTTTCCATTCTAGTTGAACAATTTTTGTTTTCAATATTTAAAAAAAAAATCTAAAGATACTCTACTGTCATAATTTAACATTGGAAATTGATATAAATTTGTGAAATATAGAGAATTAGGTAATCTTTAAAAAAATTGAAAACGAATAAATTATATTTGGTCAAACGTTCATAAATACTTGCTTGGATATAAAAGAAAATGTCTCCCCTTTTTATGGCAATAGGTAGGTCGGAAAATGAAAATCAAAGCCTGATTACTTTTAAAAATATTAGTTCCTTTAAATTTGGACAAGGTTCCCTTCATTCTTATGTTCTTCTGTATTTTTAAAAATACTTGAAAGGTTGCTTGAATTTGGCACATGTCCTTGCAGAAGGACATTTTGCATTTCCAACGTCACTTTAAGAGATATATACAGTTCCTGATATGATAAAGAATATGTATCTTTTGAGCAATAAAATAACACTTTAGAATAAATCATTAAATTCTAAATTGTGTAATTAATTTTTGCGAGCATTTAAGGTAACTCTGACACTGGAGCTTGTAATGGAGAAAAATTATCAGTCATTGCGTAAAAATCTTTTATGACCTAAGACTGTGTTTGGACTGTGATCCTAAGCTTTTGAGCATATTCAAGTTTACTTGCAAAAAGTGTACAATGAGAGGGTTTTTCTTGGATGGATGTAGCTCTTAAAAATGTTGTGGGGTTTAATTTTGTGAACAGTACCCCCAGTTCTTAACGGTCCTGCTAAGTCTTCAAACGGCGTAAGAAAAGCTTTATACAAAAATATCGAAGTCTTTGAAACTCTCCAAAATCATTTATTATTGTGAAACTTTGCTCTATGTCCAACTTAATTCTGGCTATCCATTCTTAAGCAGTCACAGATTTTACAATTTTCCCCAAATACACCGAAGGTATTAGCAGGCTTGTAGAATTCGCAAACCAGACCTTAATGTCTGTTCTCCCACTGAAATCGTTTAATTCATCAAATCTAACACACTGTAAAGATGCTAAATTATGAGATAATCCTGTATGTAGATGAAGTATCAAAAGACATACTGATTGTAAGTTTTTAGTTACAAACCATAAGGGTTGATTTTTCCCTAAAAATTTTATATTTTATATATATTACATATATATATGCTGATTACATCGTCGGAAGCCACGGGTTTAATGTCTGTTCTGTATCCATAAACCCGTACATTTTTTCTACTAACCTCCCTCTTTCTCAGAAATATAAATGTTGATACACATTCAGCCAATGGAAAACAGACGCTGCCAGTTGGAAACCCCCTTTTCAATGAAATCGAATAAATTTGAACAAAGTAGATAAGCAAATTCATTTTTAAAGTTTCCTATTCCTGAAAACCTCTACCTTATCAGCTTTGCCTGGGGTAAAAGAGTAACCTTTCTTTAAAGAAATAATAAAGGTGCTGTACTTGATAATTTTTTTCTTCTATAAACAAGAACCCTGGTAGAAATTTGGAATGTCTTCAGTGGAATTCCATAGATTAGGAACTCAATTAATTTGGTAGTTTACTACTTTTCTTCAAAATGAATGTTATCAAATTTAAAATAATATAAAGATTACCCAGTCCATATGTTCCATTAGCAAAAATAACTCCAATACAAAAAACCTGTAGTAAAACATCCATTATATCCAATATTTACATACAGAGTATGAAACCACTTTAGAAAATGATTTTGTAAAAGAAAAATATATACCCTATGACATTTATATTTATTTCCTGTTTGACCAACTCCGATTGATATATTTCTTCCGTAATTAAAAAAAAGCATAAATACGAATGAATAGTGAAGAATCACTGATGAAAGGAAATATTCCGATTCAAATGAAAGCAAAGAGATTTTTTTTTCAGCATAACAAAGAAAATACTACCAATGCATTAATAGCATCATTATCATGCTAATTTTAATGTGATGACTGCCAAAGCAATATTGTAGGTTGTATTCCATATTTCATTGTATGGTAGAAATAATAGGCACAGTTTATGGCTGGTCATGTTATTGTAGGCATTCATTAAAGATTTTTATTTATATGATATAGATGGACTTTTGGTCTATGATACAACGCCCCAGTGTATTGAACAAAATATATTCTGTATAAGAAGGAAGAGTAACAACACAGTTTTAGACAAATGTATCTTGAGTACATGTAACAGAACGATCTTTTGACTTCTGAGTTCAAAATATAACTCTGAGTTTCATTGTCATGTACAATCTTATTTGTTTTCCTTGATTTTAAATTTGAGAACATATCGAGTTAAGGTGCGCTTACAACTACACCGGCGCCATTTTAATTTTTTTTTTTAATTTTTTTTGGTTAAGTCTTAGCTTAACTACTCTTGAGCTTCGATCCTTCCCGTAAAAATGGATGAAAATCTGAAGCAAATTTTGCAACACTGTCCACTATTCTTCTGTGATTGTAAAATTTGACATTTTCTCACAGCGATGTCTTTTTTACGCAGTCTTTTTCGAAGAACTCGAGAATTACATGCAATGTTTGACACACACTTAAACCACCTAAGGGGTTTAGGAATTCCTGAACATTACTGCATTTGAAAACTGTAGTCTATCTAAACTTTCTCCCATTTGGTAGTTGTGTCCGATTGCGTGCATCAAAGTAAGGAACAATGTAAAAGGTAAAGATAACAAACAGTGATCGATCTAAATATCTATAAACAATACAAATACAGTATGTGAAGATGGCATAAAACACGGACACCCGGAAATTCCAGATGGGGGCTCTGGTGCCTAGGAGGTGTAATGTAATTCATATACGGTCAATTTTGATGTACCAGATGCACATTTTGACAAATTATGCCTCTTCAGTGATGCGCATGCCGAAACGTTGGAAATCCAAAATATTTAAGTAAAAAAGGGTTTGAAGAGCTGAAAAAGTGGTGCCAAAGACTTTAGTCAAATACGTCGAAGGATGCGAGCTATGCATGGGGAAGATAATCCTTAATTTTGAAATAAATTTCTAAATTTTTCCACAGCAGTTAATATAGGTATCCGTATTTTCAAGCTAGTATCGAAGGTTTGTGCACGAAAACTTTCACCAAAACATCTCCCCTTTTCCGAAGCTCTCTTTCTTATTACTTTCAATTATTCCTGTGTCAAAATTTTATATTGTGTAGTTTCATTGTCAACTCGTTCCATATTATTAATTGCATGCTATTTCTGTACTTTAAGATTTCCCAATGTGTCTTTAGACAACAGCTTGTATTTTTACTTTTCCAGAGATAAAAGTGGAGTGTATTGGATCATCTTTGACCTCATCAGGAACATGGGTAGATATTTCTTCTGAAAGGATGACTGCACTAAAGGACATACCAAAATTGCGACAAACTTTCAAAACAAGCATTTTTCTTTTAATTGCAGGGATGGTCAAAATCTAATCTACAACTTTACATAATTACAATAAATAAAAGTATGTATATACGAAGTACGAAGCTGTTTTCAAAAGCAGAGGTTATCACATTTTCTTGAATCTCCATACGATAATGAGGACGTCCACTTTTCACTGACTTTATACATAGGCAGCGCATGTCCGTTTAACAGTAGTTGTAATTTTGTGTCAAAAGGAGATTGATTGTAAAACAGGCGCTCATGGTTAAAAGAGAAAAAAAACTGCTTCTTCTTATATTCGCTCTCTCTATTAGGCTGTGACACGTTGAATATTATAATTCACCACGTGATGTCCTACCTCAGATAACTTTATGAATACTAAATTCCGTCACGTGAGTTGTTAGGTAGCATGTTTTGTGCTGACTAGGGCACTGTGCTCGAGTCAGGCATCGATTCAAAATATTCTTTACTTACATATTGTTAATTTCATTTTGGAACCTTTTTTAAATAGTGTACCTGTGCCTTACAGAATAAAGGGGGAAATAGGAAAGAGTAATCTTGTATTTTTATACATGTCATTGCTATTTTACTAGTCTAATTTTAGAGCCATTCTTATAATGTTAGCTCCACCTCTCATGCAAACTAAATGTTTAATCAAGGGCAGGTTAAGCGTTACAAATTTGGAAAGCAGTAAGGACAAAAGACGTAGAATTATTTTATTGTGACACAGTCTAAAATCATTTTAACATTTAAATTTAGCAGAATTCTTTACTAAATATACAAAAATGAAATAAGGTTTTAAGATATAAAAGCAACAGAAGCGACGGAAAAAGACCAAAAACTAAGCGTTAAGTGCAGTTATCCTTTCTTTAAGATCTAAGTCAATTTCTAAGAAAAGGTCTTTTAATGAGCAATCAATTTGCAGATATTTTAACCGTTGATTAATCGTGATAAAAAGGACTGAAAACGAAATAAATGTAACATGACGATGTAGTGTACTGAATAGGTTGATAAAATGATTAGAAATTTTTCTCATTCTCATTTGTAACGCTTAAGTATGTCTGAAATGTTGCAAACTTAGATCCAATAAAGAAGCATATCGTAAGGGCAAGCGACTATAGACGTATTCTACGTACAATCTACTATAAGCATATTCGAGTGTCACGCATGTGAATATAGACTCATATATCCATGATGGAAAGCTACGGAGATTAAATTTAAAAACATCATTTTTTAGCTTTATTTGATACAAACAATCTGATAAATTTTTATATTTTCTCTCTTGAAAGGGATTTGTAGTTGTTGTCTTTCAAAGTCATTGAAAGAGATAAAACTGTACTTAAAATTCCAGTGACAGTTGGGTGAACCGCCATGTTAGTCGCGATTCGAAATGAATGAACATCCCGCGCTGCTAATTCTACCGAGAATTTGATCGGCCTGCAAAAATTCAACCAATAGTAAATACTTGAACCTTTTGTATACAAAGTGTTATTAAAGATAACCACAGTATTCATCAGGGAATTAAGAACGCACCAATTGTTCAATTAAACAATAGACCTTTTGAAGCTTTAAATTATATTATACATATATGATAAATAATAATAATTCTGACTTACTTTAAAAAGAACTTAATAAATGGTTTTCGAAATGGAGCATTTAGAATAAAAATGATTTTATGATTATAAAATTATTGAATATTTAACAAGATTATTTTATCACATGTAAAATATTTGATAGGATATACAGGTAAAGAGAAATATGACATCTTTCGGTTATAACACGTTTCTTGCCAACAACAATGTAGACTTGCGACCCCTGAAATTCACAAACCGATTTATTTCTAAGGTTATGGTTACACTGTTTCTCAATGATAAAAAAATCTATGAACATCCGGCTTCATTTTTGTTAAGATTTAATATTTTGTATTATTCATCTGTGTTTTTTTTTTCAGTTTTAGAAAGCAAAAGGTATATGGCATCACAAAAAGATAACCTTCAAGCTTAGACAGCATACGATAACATATAGTGTAATAAATTGATAGTGTTTAAAAACAATACATATTTAGATTCTTTTGAATTAATTTCGTCCTTATCTAATTCCTTAATCATCCATAAAATAGAACAGTAACAAGAAGTCTGATTGCCCATTCGCTCGCCTGGGCACACTGACTAGGGAAAAGCATAGATCAGTTTAGTTCTGAAAAGTTTCCAAGGGGGGGGGGGCGCAAATCTGAATTTAAACAGCATCAGTATGCTTCTATTTCAACATAACTTATCTTAGCTTTGCTGTTCTTGAACAGAAGAATTCTAAAGATTTTTTCCTTTGCATTCCTATGTAAAACGCGCTCATTGTGGATCCAAACTGCCCACCCTATATTTGAACAAATTGGAATCTACACTACCTGAGAATGCTTCTCTAATATATAACTAATCATGGCTTTGCTGTTCTTGAGCAGAAGACTTTTTGATATGATTCCTATGTATTCTTATGTAAAACTTTGACCCCAGTGGGAGGGTAGGGGTCATAATATGAACAGACATGTTTCCGCAATCCAATGGTTTGGTTGTTCTTGAAAAAAAGGTTTTTAAAGACGATTCCTATACGAATGGCATTTGAAAATGTCTGAGAACTGTTTGATAAAATATTAACCTTTAAACGGAAATTACTGAATTTGATATCATTGGACAGATCACAAAAATATACACATATTGTGACGTCACTTTGTAATTTTTACAGATTTATTTTTTTGAGTCGAAAGTCAAAGGCAATAGTGAGTTTTGGATCGCCGAAGTTGAAATGATACGCAGCTAGGTTAAGGACTCCCATACTTACATCAGCCTATGCAGAGGTTCGGGAAAGCTATTATGACGTCACATTAAAACAATACAAATGAATTTTGATGAATAAATACTACATGTTCTTTTTAAAACATACTCAATTACTTTCGTTTCTCATAAATATTATAAAGATAATTGGATGTGCAACTTATCTTGCCAAAATAGCACTTAGAGTATGTAGAATGAAAGCCAGCTTGATTTCGCTGTACTTACTGAGATGACGTCATTTCTTAGTTTGACACGCAGTTTCTCTGTACTTGGGGCGTGGATCAAGCTATTTTCGTAGTTTGTAAAAATGAAAATAAATACGAAATAAGTCTACTTTGACCAAAATAAAGATATATTCTAAAATATATTAATCCACATTTTATTGTCAAACTAAGTTGATAATGTGTAAACTTTATATATAGCCGTAGGGATAACATTTGTACAGTAACGTGCTAGAATGAGGGGGTACAGCCCCTCGAAAATATCAGAAGTTCAACGATATCCGCTTCACTATAAATTCTGAATTTTCAAACACATGTAGCTATTATTTCTACTATTCTGAAAAGTGCTGGGAGCTGGTTGTGCATTGTTTATTTATTCTGTAATGTAACATTATTCCAGTGCGTTATTCATCTATGTCTGGAGTTTATAGAAAGACGGCTAAATTTTACCCAATTCCCGAGCATGAGTAAGTTGCTGCCAGCACTTTTCATGTTAAGAAATTTATCTCAAACAAAACAGAATAAATTTTATAGCGGAAAAATACCCGTATATCGTTGAACTTTTACGATCTTTGTAGTAGTACATATATGTTCTAATTTTAAACCTGTCACGTGACAAACAGCTGATGTAAGCGATGTCGGTTTTGCCGAACCTCAGCAGAGACCCGATATATACAAGTGCAAACACCAAAATTCACATTCATCAAAACTAAGTCTGTTAAAAAACACATCAAAATTGTACTCATTTTATCTGAATATATTAAGGCGTATATTTCATGGGCGACCTAGCTGCGTATGAGAAAATACGCACAGAAACAAGTCCGGGGGAAGACTTTTGTACGTCTTATTCGTAAACAGTAAGAGTTCTGACACTCAAGATACATTTATGGAAAACTGCATTGTTACACTTCAGTTTTATATAGAATATCTTTTATTTAATAAAGGGGAGAGCTATATAATAGACCAAAAATCCATCTATATCATATAAATAAAAATATTTTATGAACGCCTAAGATAAAATTATGGTGCTTATTAACCAAGCAAAAAAAATAAAATATGGAATTACTGATTTACTGTACCATTCTTACAGTCTTACTCTACCTCCATACAAATTTTCTTTGAAATATCTTTTCAAAAAGGCCCTTGACAGCACTTTTTCGATGTTCTCATGTGGACAAAAAACGCGACTTTTCAGTATGCTAAACATTCGAGATTCTGACGTCATTTTTGGAGTTATTACGTCATAAATATAAAAAATGACGTTAACATAGGTGCAAATTTTCCAGCTCTTTTCAATGGTACCAAATTTCTTAACTTCCCTGTAATGATTAATATTTTAGCAAGCTATTTTTGTTTTTACACAAGTGAGTACTTGAATATGACACAATAAAAAATTGGTCCTTATAATGAGTAATGACATATACTGAAAGATATGAAGAGTCTAACCACTATGAAACTATATGAAAGTCGTTATATAAGCTATGATTGATTGATTGTATGTTGCAAGCAGTTCTCAGAACTTTTTAAATGCCCCTCGTGTATTCTTATGTAAATCTTTAAGCCCTGTTGTAGCCCCATCTTACCCCGAAGGTCAGAATTTGAAGAAACTTGAATCTACACAAACCGATGATACTCTTAAATATGACTAATAAGGGCTAAGCTGTTCCTGAGAAGAAACAAATATATTCCTATATATTCCTACATGTGTATTATGTACAATTTTGGTCCCCTGTTGTATTTGCGCCCAACACCCAGGGGTCAAGATCTGAACAAATTGAATCTACGATGCCACCTGAGTATAATTCTATATACTAATAATAGCTTAGCTGTTCTTGAGAAGATTTTAAAGAGACATATCCAATATATATCTATGGTAATGTTTGACCCCCTTTTGTGGCTCTGTCCTACTCTCAGGGATCATGATTGGAACAATCTTGAATCTACACTACCTGAGGATACTTCTATTATAATAATATAACTAGTCATGGTCTTGCTGTTCTTGTGAAGAGGATTATTAAAGACATTTCCTTTAGACTCCTATGTAAAGCTTCGACCCTTTCTTGTGGTCCAAACTAGTCCCGAGGGTTATGATATGACAAACGTAAATCTAGAGTATATTATGAAGCTTTCAGATAAGTTCAATCTTTTCTTGGGTGTGGTTCTTTTGAGAAGATTTTTGAAAGATGCCACCAATTTTTACGAATTCTTAATTATCTCCCCTTCAAGGAGGGTGTGGTACTTATTGTGAACAACTTTAACCCTTCCTTTAGTGGCAAGTTTGGTTGAAATTGACCCAGTGATTATTGAGAAGTCGAAATCTTGAAAATTTTACAGACGACACAAAACAGAAAACAGACGGTGCCTGACACTCTTTCATCAGAAATCCTTCGGCTCAGGTCAGCTCAAAATGGGAACTTTTAAGAAATGTTTTAATTATTTATAAATTTCAAAAACTTTTACTTTTTTTTACTTATTTTTACAAGGAATATTAACATACAGACCATCAAAGTTTCAAACTCACCAAAAATTAAAAAAAAAATCGTCAATATTGAAATCCATATTTACAGGGTATGCTTACTCCTCCATGACTTATGTTTTTGGAAGTCCTTGTTTGCTCTGCTTCTGATATCTATTGTTTGATCAGACTTTTGAGCTTTAATACTGTTCGTTCTTTTCATAGTTTATGTAAAGACGTTTTATTTCAAATGGTAAACAGTAATGAATCATAGTTAATTTCAAATCATTTTTCATATATGTGTGTATTGGATATGTAATGGATTATTATATATGGAAGTAAAGAGCCCGTTTAGGAAATTCCAAATAAGATCCATTATTTCTCCTTTGTCGTCCAGGCCCTCTATAGTGCAATCTTTTGATCCCTTTTTCTCGAATGTCCATTCACTGGTTGGCACAATTTTTAGGCCGGTCTAATCAAACATCGTTATTAGTTGACGTGGAATATTATTCTCCTTCACACATTCAGATATTTTTTGGCAGAAATTTATTTTTTGAAAAAAAAACTTCCAAGAATTTTCCTTGTAGTTTTAGTACCGTTCTTTTGACAAGACTAATTCATGAGAGAGACACCATAGTCGAGGGTTATTGGAAGGTTATTACAATTTTTCTGACACGGTTCTCTGTTTCAATAATTTCTCGAGTAGCAGCAACAACTATTGTTGAGTTGACAACCCCACTTTATGCATGCAATATATAATGATTTTTTTCACTTGTTCATTAATTGCATTTTAAATTTAGAACTACAGGAAGTACAAACAATAAATAAATTTAATGGTAAGTGATTATATTTTGTGACAACGACAACCAATAAATAAAGCTACCAAGAAATTGTTTTGAGATTTGAAACCAGGATTTTTTTTTATCCCAAAATTATTTTTGCTTCTACAGAAATTCCTGATATTCTTTACCAGATTGTTAAATTACTTTTATTGCATGCTATGGTATTAACTCTAGCTGAATGAAAAAAGGAAAACTGAAGTGAAAAAAAATATAGATATCGTAAACATTTCTTAAGGTAAAAAAATGCAGTATTTGTTTTAATGTACTTCTATTTCATGTCAACTATGACTGTGTTGTCATAGATGTGTATTTCTTGGTAATCAGAATTTTTCATTGAAGTACTTATTTCATGATAAGTATGGTCCATCTCTGGGGTATCAGTTAATTCATCATAAATATGTGGATTTTCTACTGATATCGATGCTAAATTGTTTCTTTTATCTTTTCCGCTTCTGCTCCTTCTGTTGTTTACAATTTTAATTCCAACGCATAAAAGCATGATATCAAATGAGGTAGAAGCAATAGATATAATTATAGAAAAAGTCTTTGAAATCCCGCCATCTAAAAATACAACATAATCTCCGTTTGAAAGGCAGACTTATCACGTAGAACACATTTGTGTAATTTTAATTCTAAACTGACTTATGTGCATTTCCATTATTTTAACATTGCCTCACCTGCTTGTGGAGTTTTGTCCCTGATAAAACTGAAATAAGGAGAAACATTCATTTGAAAAATATGTTTTTGATTTAAAAAAAAAAGTTTTTCGTTGAAATGGCGTCACTTAATCTTTGTTTGTAGTGACCCCTACTTTAATCATGATTTTCACTTTGTTAAAAAATTCACAAGTTGTGCTATGAGTAAATTTGCTGGTAATAATATAATATATAATATTTATTAAAGTGTGACATATCTTTACATCTGATACATTGCTATAACTTACGATGAACAGAAAAGGGAAAGAGTTACTGCATATAAATATCTGATAGAGAACTACAGGTTCAAAGAAAATTGTGTACTTAGTGATAAAGAAGTGGGTTAATTACATTGGTAAAAAGGACAAACCATTTAAACATATCAATCCACTCCACCCAACCTCACATCCCTCCACGCATGCTCCGTTGATCTTCGAGCACATTGTTCCGTTTATACAGTGACCACAGTCGAAAACGCAATTGGGTCCGTATTTATAATCTTGACATTCTGAAAAAATTAAAAAATATATTACTAAACAGGCACACAAATGAAAATGATAAGAGAAAAAATAAAGAAGAAATAAATAAATAAATAAATAAATAAATAAATAAATAAGTGAACAAATCTTTAAGCATAGGTGATTTTTATAAAAAAAATTTCAGCTAATTTACGAAAGTAATCACGCAACTAACGAATAAACTTAAAATTCAAACTCTTGTCTCGATGATGTCGTGTATAACCGAACATTGGCCTAACTATCCTTTCTCTAAAAACAGTTGACTGACATATGAATATACCGAACAGTAATGAAGCTTTGAAGGACATTGAATCAAAACAAACAGAGCAAACACAGACCTCTAAAACATCAGAGGTGGCATCAGGTGATATGAGAGAGTCGGATCCTTAGTCAACAAGCCACATGCGCCTTGTGCCACTTGACATGATCTGGCGTTAGGGTATGACTTTTTTGATACCAATTAATTTCTTGAATATATTCTTATAGATTATTATAATTAGTATTAGCGATATGCTTAGGTTTGCGGTGTCATATCACTTCACTGTACAATTTTTGTTATTAATATTTGGGAGAATCTTGCAGCTACAGGTTCAAGAACTAGAAATACCTCAATCTTGCTACGATAAGATTCTTAAGCATTACACACTTGATTTTGTCATTAGCTCTTAAAATAGAACTTGTGAATTGAGTAGATTGAAATCTATATAAAAATACAAATTACATTGAAAACAATAAATAATTTGATTTAGGTATATAAACCTGCCAAACACAGACCTCTCCTACGTGTAGATGAAAAAACTGTAATCATTGGAGTCAGTCAATCATTATTCATTGTTTCATACTTTAAATTGAACAATGAAGATTTCATGAATTTCAAGACTTTTCATTATAAATGATGGCAAACTCTGAAAGAATATATATAAAATACATGGTAACTGTCATGAAATATAAACGATATTTGGGTTAGAGTAAGAAAACGTGATAGAGGGCGAGGCCTGTCGAGCCCTCTATCACGTTTTTGACCCGAGACCAAATATCGCTTTTATTTCAAGAAAGTATCTATGTATTTTGTTTATCCTGCAACATATTTTTACATCAGACCTCCAAAACGAGCTATTTTCAACCAATTTAGGTACATCTCTTTTGTTGAAACTAAGACACCATGGCGTAAACATTGCAATATATATGACGTCACAATTCTTTTAGAACGTCGGAATACATGCACGAGGCTTTATAAGGGCATTGATCGAATAAAACTTTGGTTCATTAGATCAATGCAAGGGATAGTTTCAAGATAAAATCGAACACCTGTCTAATGGCTATGCACCATGTAGTGAAAGTTGCTGATTCTTACCATCACATCTAAGACCTATCCAATTCTCTTTACACCCCATAGGACAAACTCCGGTTGATTTATTACAGAGTGTCCCTGTCAGACATTGTCCACAGTTATACTGACAGTTAGGTCCATAATGGACATCATCACAAAAAAAATTCTGAAAATCAGTTATTTTCTTGAGAAAAATGATGTAGTTTGATGTAGTACATGTAGTTTGTGAAATTATATAAATTCGTTTGGAATTATTGACTTCCCGTGTAAATGTACCAGGGTTGTCCATTAATGTTTGAAAATGTAATAATTTCCTTATTATTATTATCAAGATCACATTGCAAAATATGTAAGAAATTATTTTGATATAGACTATGATTAAGTAAATATGCTTAAGTTAAAACAATATACAGAATATACGAAAGTTATAGGTGTGAATAAATCTTAGATGCAAGCCACAAAGTATAATCTAGCAAAAAACTAATTTCGAGATACAGACTTAAAAATATGGGTTATATCTTTACATGTATATTGGATTTATTGGATGCCATACCCCTGCATTGCAAACCGCCCCAATGGATATCACATCCCTTTTCACAAATTCCTGTGACTTTATGGCATTCTGTTTCAGATTTACAGTGACCACAAGTCTGTGTGCAGTTTTCACTGTAAAAACCAATTTCACACTCTACGCAGGTAGGTTAAGGCTTCCCGTAGAATATCAGAGTGCACTCTGTGTCTTCACATCTCTGAACTACCAAAATATGACGTCATAATGGAAAATGACGTCAAGTCACTGCAAACTTGAGGTGTTATGACGGGGAGAGTGTCATAAACTTACAACTTTATTTCAAACTGCATGTAAAATGCTAGATAGCTATTGCAAAATTCACGGGTCATTTAGGTTTTTTAAGTCTTATATGTCCGAATATTTTAAAAAATACACCGCTTATCTACCCTTGATTGAAATTCAGCATTTTCAAAATGCTTATGAAAAATATACTTTTGAAATGCACTCTGTTTTATACCCGTAGTTGGAGGTAGAATTTATTTTGTGTGTATAAAAGAGTCTGGCGCAGGTGATTAATGAGGATTAATCTGAGAATTTTTGTGGAAATCTGTAAGAAGAGGTTGTTCTCTAACTCAATCTTGCTTGGGAAAAATGTGTGTTGGCTTTGTTTTAATACAGATTACGATATTGTGTGGAAAATACCCTCAAATCTGTAGGTAAATTGAATTTCTCAGGAAATATTTTGTATCTAAGTAATACTATGACTTTTCCCAAGCACATTTCGGATACACAAGGATACGATGAGTTTATTTATATAACAAAATGTTAATAATTATTGTGTTAATCAGCTGCGCCGAAGCGATTTATATGGAACACTTCAAAAAATTATAAATGACCGTCACGTGATCAACAAAGTCATGTGATATCATAACAAATATTTTAATATATAGCCGAAGAAACCCTCTATATAAATTGGGAGTACTAAAGCTCAATACTTATAAATTAAAACTAAAACCGACCTCGCAATGACATATTATGTTTTGAGCCATTTTAAAGCTTCGGGAAGCCTTAACTTAGCTGCGTAGAAAAACAGAAAAACAGATAATGTGAAAAAAGTGGAAATCACAAACTGTAATCGGTATTTAAAAACCTGTAAACTATACAAATCTGTAAATACGTCATACAATACACTGGAATTTCTAAAGGTGGGATCAGATGCCTAGAAAAAAAGAAGTCACAACCGCCGTGAGCTCTCTTAATTAATCACGGAATGATCTGCTATCAAATTTAGTAAAGAACTAATAATCGGTATGAACATGTAAGTCAAAATAAATTCCAGTTTTAATTCTTATTTGCTGAAATGGTCATTATAATCACCTGACAAGCCGATGTTTATATTAATATTGACTATAAGTTAAGAAAAAATATTTTTGATAATTTCTTTGGAAACGTATCATACCACGACAACATCATGAGACCGGCAATAAAAGCATTTTAAGTATAATATATAGAAATGAATAAATCTTCCCATCTAACATTAATCTTGAGATTCCTGCAGTGTACAGCATGTCCCTTACTTAAAACATTGGTACTGCGTTAAAATGATACTTATTTATTACCATCGCAGTTTGATCCGCTCCAGTGATCCTCACATCCATCTGAACAGATTCCTGTGATGTTATTACAAGCTGTACCATTTTTACATTTACCACACGTTCCTTCACAATTATGTCCGTAATACCCATCTTTACAAACTAAAAAAAAAATATCAAAGTTATTGTTTTCATTGACTGTAATCCACGTGTGTTGTACACTTGTCGATTGATTTGCGTTATATTTATAGTTGTTATTATACAGGATAAAACATTTTAAAATACATTTGGTTTGTTTAATATCTCCAATACTCCAATATTAAGTATGTTGGTCTTTATCTTCAAGATACTTAAATATCAAATTGTTAATCCTTCCAAAAAAAAGCTGACTTTACAACAATGATTAACCCGTGATTTGATTCCTATATTATTTTAAATTTGCTTAGATAAGAAATACAATTTTAAATTTTCCTTTCGCAAAATAAAAAAAATAACAACAACAACAACAACAACAAATATTAATTTTCCATAACATCTTAATTTTCTAGAGAATTTAAAATACTTTGTGTGACCTTTCGGTAACATTGAATGCGTAAAAATTTGGTGTTCATTCGTTTTGAATCAATTAGATTGAATCATAAAATGTAAGTAATAGGTCTAAAATTGCGGGAGCCATAAAAACTAATGCACATTTTTTGCTTCAACCTTTCATTGCCAAATAGTTTTCTTTCCGAAAAAATTGCGAAAGATAAGAACATTTCTTTTGACTTTTTTGGGGGACACGTGGAAATTCCGTACATTCTTAAGTGGTAAGCATTATCAGGTAAATTGAAATAAAAACCCATACATCTATTTGAAAACCCCTTTCATATAACATAATATGTTACATTTATAAATTGTAACATGCTTTAAACACGTGGAATCGACTCGTATTCTCACATATGGCAAACCTTTCCTTGATGCCTTTTGGAGAGTGCAGTAATTTATATGTTTCTCAGAAAGATAGTAATCAGCTTACTCATACAGCCTGGTGGATCAATAAACCCCTCGCTACACCCATAAATACAAGACCCATCAAACGCATCACATTTCTGATCAAAACATTTTTGTGAGCATGGTATGCAGTTTTCTCCATATTGTTGAAAGTGACACCCTTAAAAAATCAAACAATAATAGTTAATTGATATTTTATATCAAATATGTTGTATTGAAAATTGAGATAATAAAATGAAAATTAGCCTTATGTTTTATTGAAACATATGCATATACAAGGTTGATAGAGTACATGACAATATATTGTGCAGTGTATATGATAAAAAAATATCTTTATCTTTGTCTTTTAAATAGTACATGCATACCCATAACCATGACTTCGCATATTTCAATGGTGGCAAATGTAGGTTCATAACCTTCACAAGTTGTTTCAAGTGGAGGATTCTTTGAATTATATATAGCTATTCCTTTAGTCAATCTGTTGACAGTCACATTCATCATTTGCTTTGGACATTGAGAGGAATTCTGCGTGAACACTTTATATCCCCCTGTAGATGGCGGTATGTAAGATGACTCATTGAACGCAAACACACTGAATCCCGTGTGGCGATTTACAGCTAAATAGTAAATAACTCTTTTTTTCATTTATCACTAAATCTATACTAAATCTGATATTTAAAAAAAGAACTTTATCATGGTAGTCAAACTAAAAAATTACATATTCCAAATACCTTTGGATAAAATTGATAATCTGTTACAAATAGTGCGTAGTGTCAACTGAATGATTAAAATGTCATTTCACAGTGGTCCTTAACATTTCTCAAAAATGATGATAAGGTATTCGCCATTAAACAGGCGAATAATTACTCTTTGATATCATTAAAACGTGGGTGGGTTGGTGGGTTATACACATATCGTGATTGGATATTTTGTAATACCACTATATCCTGTCATATGCAGTTATATAAAGGTGCTTATGTATTTTGAAGCGGACTCAAACCTGGCATTTTTTTAATCCCAAAACTCGTGTTAAAAATCAGGGTGGCGGGGAGGGTGGGTGTTTCTGTAAAACTTAAGGTAAAACTAAGATATCAAATCTATGAGAACAGCGGACTATACTGTATTTACTGGCGGGAACAATAAAACTCAAGAGGGATTTGTAAAGGAAAGAGAAAACCAAAGGCAATAATGTGTTTTGAATCAATGAAGGTAAGATTGAGTAACAAAAATGCCCCATTTAATATTTGTACGAGGGTTGTTAGGAAATTTTAAGTTTGTAATATATAATTTTACTAAAGTCATTCAAATTTGGTAGATATTTCTAAACGCTAAATTGGATTGATGTACATGAAAAAAAAATCTTGATATATTTCAAACTTTTTAAACTAATAACTGTGCAAATGGGATCGTGGCACAGATTTAAATTTTGTAATCTACAACCAAAAGACTCAATATTCCTATAGTCATATATCTGAAGAAAAAAAAAATCCAAAAATCATCTTCGATGTTCAAATTAAAAGTTTTTTTTTCCGCATTCCGAGTTCTGCATAGGGAATAATTACTTCATATTTTCCTTTGTTGAAAACAAGTCAATTTCAATAGACAGAAAGTCCCCATTAAAAATAACAAATAGGATGACATCTAAAAGCAGCAACTAATGATAACATATTGTATCGTACACTCTACTGGAGGAATCAGGAAATATGGGCAACATCAAGTCGTGCACGTGTGTGTGTGTGTGTGTGTGTGTGTTGGTTTCACCGATCTCCCGAGGACTATAGTGTGAAAAAACACCTTTACTCCAAGAACGTAAATTTCTTCCGAGGACTTTTTCCACGTCCTCGGAAAAAAATTGCTTGTATCGTCACAAAATATCGAACTACATCACGTGGTGAAATTTGGTGAAAGTCCTCAGAAGAATAGTAAGATGTGAAATTGTGTTACACCATCACACACTTTTATCGTCTGCCATAACACACATTTGATATTTTAGACGCGCGCTGATGCGCGCGCATCCAAACAGGATATTTCCGATGCGCACTGATGCATGCGCATAGGAATGGCGGAAATGATGAAAGGTCTTGACTTTTACGTCTCAATATGGAAGTATTCACAGTATATTTACTAAACGTTGTTTTCATTAATGAAAAATAAATAATTTTAGATAAAAAAAGACATTTAACAAAGAATTTTAATGCTAGTATCTGTACTTACATGTAGATGTAAACAGATAGGACATACACGAACATTAATAGGAAAAGACATAAACAGATAAATGATAGATCTCATTTGACTACTTAAAAACGTGTAATTGAGGAAAAACTGTCAATGAAGAAGGGGAAATGATAAGTACGGAAAACATATGTTTATTCCATGTTCATTTCTATGAGCTTTTCAGGTTTTTAGGTGACATTAACTTGTTGACAAAACGCTTGCTTATTATAACCTCCCCCCCCCCCGGCCCCCCAAAGATTTTTTTTAAATGACAAAACACTTGTACAAGCAATGATACGTGGCACTGGTTAACTTAATTCACACGAATTAAGGTAGGATTATTAAAAATGGCAGTTTGTAAATTTAGAATTTACAGAGGGAAGAGCCAAAATTACTGAAAAGGGAAACTAAAATTTCGATCATTTATCTTCACATGACAATCTTAGATTCCTCACTTTTTCATTGTAGAGACTTTTTTATTTGGAATCGAAAACAATGTATAGTTCCTTTGACATAGTTTTCAGAAATAGAGCAGTAGATTAACTTGTTAAAAAAGTAGCATGCATGCAAATCTTTAATTTATGGAAAAGCAAAATTTAAAAAAAATATTCTGTTCTTTTGGAAAAACATGGTTAAGTTTTATGGGTCTGAAAACCAGTGGTGATCAAGAAAACAAGACCAACCGTACTCAGTATTTATAACTTAACAAACTTTCAGAGACTTATAAATGGAATATTAAGGTAATGGATTTTGTTTATATTTGTTGTTGTAAAACTCGAGATTAGTATGAATACTTTTGCACACTTCAATTCATTTAATGTTCCTTACCTTTCATCTTCAAAACACAAAACTGATCTCCACGTTTGTTTCACGTTCCTTTAAGAATTTTTCACTCATATTAAAAAGCCACCACTTGCCGGTGGAGGGCTGCAAATTTAAAACTGTACTCAGTACTTATGGCTTTTGAGCAGTGAGGGATCTTTTTCATGCAAGCACTTATTGCGACACAGGACCTCAGTTTATAAGGTCTCCTCCAAAGACCGGTCTCCACGTTCTGCTATGGGATTTGAATCCACAATGTAAGGATCATCTTACTCCTCGACTCGTCGCCCGCATAGTGCAGTGGTTAGAGCGTCTGCTCTAGAGTCGCGGAGTAAGGAGTTGACCCTTACGTCGCGGGTTCGAATCCAACTGTGGGATGTGGAGACCGGTCCTTCGGATGAGACCGTATAAACCGAGGTCCCGTGTCGCAGTAGGTGCTGGCAGGAAAAAGATCCCTCACTGCTCAATGGCCGTAAGCGCCGAGTATAGGACGAAATTTGCAGCACTCCACCGGCAAGTGGTGGCGTCTCCATATGAGTGAAAAATTCTCGAGAGGGACGTTAATCAACATAAAAACAAACAAACAAACTCCTCGACTCTAAAGCAAATGCTCTAACCATTGCACCATGCAGGTGACTTTGATCTCCATGCCTCAAAGGAAATGACTTGATAGCCTCTTATAGGAGTAATTGTCACTGACTATATGCACTACCTATGTAGTCACATAAACCAAATACTGCTGCTCTTTGAGACATAGTTTATAAGTCTTATATAGTGCACTTAAAATAAGTCAAGATTCCAAAGAATTTTAAACATCCCATTCATTCAAATTGAATTAGATTTCATATTTTATTCTGTTTATGTCAAACATGATGTTCTATTTATTAACAATTGATTTCTCTCCTTGGTAAAATGATTTTTTACTGTTTATTTAACGTCCCTTCGAGAATTTTTTACTCATGTTAAGAAACCACCAATTCCCTGTGGAGGGCTGCAAAATTAGACCTGAACTCAGCACTTATGGCCATTTATATTAGCAGTAAGGGATATTTTGTGCAAACACCTACTGCAACAAAGAACCTGCTTTATACGGTTTCATCCAAAGAACCGGTTTTCAGGTCCCACAATGGGATTAAAACCCTTGAAGTAAGGATCAACTCCTTACTTTGCAACTCTGGAGCAAAAGCTCTATACTCTATGCCACGTGGCGACTGGTAAATTGATAAACATGCACTAAATATGTTGACTCTACCATTTAGGCACCAACTGGCTCCTTATGAAAAAAAAAAAATTTAGTCACCAATGCAAATTTTTAGCCGCCAGGTAAATTTTTCTTAGGCACCAATCTAAAAACTGATATTAGTCAATATTAGAGACATGTCCATTGCTTCTTTTCGGCTCTTTCTAAAAAAAAAAAAATGAAAATGTTTATAGTTCAGTAATTTGATGATCACCAAGGCAATTTAAAATGGTCGCCAATTTGGCGAATTCTAGAAAAATTTTAGGCACCAATCATAATTTTTAGGTGCTATGGCGACTTAATTAGTCGCCAATTAGACCTATACCATATATCACATACCCTGTAATTGTTTTCACTATCTGCACGTTTTTGATTTTTTTGCCTTTACAAATCAACTTGGTTATAAAGATACACGACTGTATAATTTTTGTAAAACAGCTGGATTTTTAAGTTAAATTTCTTTTGGTTTAAAGCTAAGAAAACTAAGATATTATAGCTAAAGGACTGGTTATTAAGGGACAAGCTTAAGTATTTCTGACACATTTATTCTATCCCCTTTAAAATTACCATGGGGCTATAGATACAGGTTGGTCATGTGATCAAATCCCATGGAATCCAAAGGGCTTTATGGTAGGTAACAACATATGACTATAGTCCCATAGATGATAAAATATTATACTTTTTCATGTTACATTTTGCCCATATATGAAGCATTAGAGTATTATAAATTGTGTATAAAACATTGATGTCTTTACTTTGAATTTCAAATGTCAAGCGTCACCTGTGTGGCGCAGTGGTTAGAGCATTTGCTCTAGAATCGCGGAGTAAGGAGTTGATCCTTACGTCGTGGGTTCGAATCCCACTGTAGGACATGGAGACCGGTCCTTCGGATGAGACCATATATATCTAGGTCCAGTGTCGCAGTAGGTGCTGGCACGAAAAAGATCCCTCACTACTCAATGGCCCTGAGTACCGAGTACAAGTCAAAATTTGCAGCTCTCCACCGGCAAGTGGTAGCATTTCCATATGAGTGAAAAATTCTCGAGAGGGACGTTAAACAACAACAACAACAACAAAAAATCAAATGTCAAGCTAGAATAAGGAACTACAGCATTGAACTATTGACACTTTTTAGTCATTCATAGTTATAAATGAGTCTCCTTGAATCCTAATATTTCTCAGGAGAAAGCACTGCAATTTTAAATAAGTGTTTATTTTCTAGAAACTTTTGTTTGTGCAGGTGTATCAGATGCATTCCAAAAGTGTTCAGTCACTGAAAATTTAAATACAGTTGAACTTTGGTATCTCAAGCACTGATAACTTGAATACCACGGATATGTCAAAGTTAACTGGAAGTCCGAACCACTTATTTTTTAAGAAATTAACACTCGATATCTTGAATACTCCTATATCTCTAAGTTTTTTCAGTTCCATCTATTTTAAAATAATGAGGTTTGACTGTGCATGTTTCTTATTTAGCATTTGATGAATTTCATATGAATCACCAACAAGTTTTCACATTTTGATGCAAACTTTTATAGTTCTAAACAACCAACCACTCATTAATCAATTACTACATATAATTTAAATAAAATAAATTAACAATTAGTTAAAAGTTCATAATTATATACATTTTACCAACTCTTTTTATGTATTCAACTACAAGATATTATATACATAATTTAAATAAATTTAAATTGATCAGAAATGACAAAATGGAAAGTTTGAGAAACCTGGCTTCATTTACTGGACAGTACTGATATTGTAGAAAAGAAGTTCATTCATTTATCAATTTTATGATTCGTTCTAGGAACAGATCAGAAAATATGTTTCAAAAATAAGTAGTATCTATTAAAATAATTAAAAAATCAAAGTGAAGGAACACTTTAGCATATGTGCCTGCCTGTTCATCTATTTGCAATCATACTAATAAATATACAAAGCTGATGTATCAAGATAATAAATGCTACTATATAAGTGAAGCATTTCAAGTAAATCTTTTGGTTGTAACCATTATAGCATTTTGTCGTGTTAAACAGAGAAAAGTAATCTAACTATGAAGTAGCTCCCAAGTAGTCCATGTTCAAGTACTTCCAAGTTTCTTTGCAACAACCAGTTTTGTACCCATTTTTGCAGATGATTAGGGCAGTATACATGGACCATATTCAAGATTTAGAGATATTTATGAAATAATGAAAAAGTTTGGTAAAATAATTATAATTTCATTGCCTCAATTGATATAATTCATGTTTCTTTGGATTGAAAAATCTTTATATAACCTTCAATAAAAGTCCTTAATTATTTCCTATGTATCTTGAAACACGAGATCTGATTGGTTAGCAAGCGGGGTGTAAATTTCCTTGCACCCAGCTAAAGCTGGGGTGGGGTGGGTGGGGTTAAATAATGTGACATCACAATGAATAGTTTCTATATCAAATAAACACCATACAACATGATGTCACGATGTATTGAAGCATATAGTAAATCAATAGTTTAAAATATTAGTGGAATTGGGTTTACAGAGAAATTATTAGGTTATATAGGAAATAAAGATTTGTTATCCAGGTGTAATCAAGGGTGTACAAAGATTTACCTGTTAGCAAATATAACCTATCACTGGGTCGTATTTTGGCTGACTTGCTTCATACCAATTGTTAGGCCTTTGTTTATATGCTAAATTTGACTATCGAATATTCCATCTACTTGATCAATATATAGGGCTCACAGTGGGTGTGGCCGGTCAACAGGGGATGCTTAATCCTCCTTGGCACGTGATCCCACCTCTGGAATTTCAGGGGGTCTGTGTTTATGCAGTGTTCAAAGATTTGTATTGTTTGTAATTTTTATGAAATAGATCACTGTTCATTATCTTCTCTTTTTCACTCCATATCCATACCCCGCAACCATAACTTTGAACTTTTGATTCCAGAATCAAGAGGAATCATCCTCTCCACTGGAGTAGAGACTGATCTAAAAGCCAATTTGAAAGCAACTAAGTCATAGACACAAATTTAATTTCTGATGTACACGTACCCTAAATTAAATTAGTGACTATTGTCTGCCCCAAAATAAATACAGGGACCCAAGACTTTATCTTTAAAATAATTAAGAATTCTTTTAAACAATGTATAAGTACTGCACAACAAATGTAAATCACATAACACATAAATATGCATAGACATTTAACACATACAACAGGGTGATTGGGCTATGTGTATGTTTAAGGTGTGCAATAGAACATCTCCTATGACACGATACAATATTTTACAAGATGGTGTGTACATATGGAGTAAATTATGTGATATTTTGTTAGTATAATATTACTATATAGGTCTCTGGGTATTGCTAAGAGACCCCTAACATAGAATGAAATGCAAGTTGGGACCCATGCATGTAGTTTTCTCGTTTATTTAATTAGACGCATGCAATTTCTTCACTTTAAGAGCATATTTTATGATTAAATGTCATTTCAAACTCTACCAGATATACTGTAATACAGTGCCCTACACTCAGTATGTGTACAGGGTGATAAAAAATACATTATCAATATTGCCATTTATCATGTTTATTTACCAATAATTTCAAAACTTTTTAATTCTGTATTGCATATTTATGAAAAAAATCATGACGATACTATCATCAATTACTTGCAATAGGATTAATCAATAAAATAAATGAATTGTGCATTTCCGTCCTCATCACGGTGATCACCATCTTTCTTCAGCATCGACTGATACGAGGTTCGACATGGCAATTATAAATAAATATTTATCTTTTTATTCTGTCTTCAAATGCTGTACAGCTGGTCTGAAAAAATGTGATGGATTACCAGAGGAAATAAGATCTGATTTATTAGAATTAAATGTTCGGTATTTAAAAAAAAACGGGTTGGCAATTTACGAAACAATAGTGGGTCGGGTTATTTAGCCAACCAAAATGGCAGTACAGGCTCCGACCGAGGACTGAGGTCACTGAGAAAGCTTAGGATGACTAATAAGAATGGTTGCGGCGAGTGTTTTGTTGTGGAAGTATTAGAAGAATGTGTAAGAAACATACGGTTAGTCGCCTAAGTTCAAATCTATCAAATTCAAAGTTTTAATAAAAAGATATCTACAATTCTACACTTGGACGATACACTGATACACAGTCATTTAGCTGGTACAATCACTAGTGGGGTTAAAAAATAATTTAATTCATAGTTTAACTTGCTGTAATCCTTGTAACAACAGTAAAGCAGTGGAGATACCAAACACCAAAACCAAAAAAATATAAAACTCATTTTTTGTTTGCACTGCAATAGACTGGAGTCATCTGGAAGAGGAAGTAGTTGTAGATAGAATTTTCTAATCATTAAAATGATTAATGTGCTTCAGACCCGGTTTAAGAGAGGTGTGGTGAGGGCTCGTCTGGAGACGCAGATAGATTATTTAACTAATTTAAAAGTAGTTCGTGCCCCAAAGCTATTAAAGAGTTTTAAGACCGCGTTACAACATCCTGATGATGCACCCAGGCCTCCATCACATTAAAACCCAAGAGGATTCTTATAAATTTATACTGGTACATAACCAAATTGATTGAAGAAATGCCCATGTAGAAAACGCATGGTTTTTTCTCGTCAATGTCGTAGCATTATCTTGACATATTAGTATTGATAGAATACTTCCAATTACAATTAGGCCAAAATATAAAATACCTTTGTTTCCCCTAACACGACCGACCCACTTAAATCGTGCCGACTGAAAAGTTTTTTTAATAAGATTATTTAAATATTTTTTTTTTATTGTTTATCAAATTTATAAAATACAATTTCATCAAAATCCGTTTTTTATCAGAACGGCGGCTTTTGTTTTACTCTCATTTGGTGCCGACATTTGGCCACAGAGGGTTAGTTCATGTTATAAAACAATGGTGACGTATCAATCTTATTATATCTTTAACTTATTAGAATCCTACACTCTTGAGACATCTCGTGAATTAATGTACCATGACTATGGAGTGTTAAGATGGTATTTAAAAAGTTAACGTACGTAGTAAGCATAGCAAAGCCTGGCTCATGAGTAGATGAGGGGTGCTTCTTGTGAATACATATCAATAAATTTCACTGCATTTGATTTGTTTCGATCTAATGAACAGTTCATGTAAGATCCTATTTTTACTACATAGGACCATAGGAGTTTTAAATATGTCTTTGTATGATTATTTCATTTGATAAATATAATTCAGATGTCGTTTCTTCATTCCTTTTATTTATGGGGTATTGACTCCCTGACTATAAAATTAGATATATGAAACTTTAATCATTTTAGATATGGTTTGGTTGAATTATATATTGTTTATACATGTACATGTACACTATTTCCAAATAGTGTTGAAATCTTTAAAATTTGCTTATGGTACGGCTTCCTGAGACTGCCAGTTTATTTTGCTTTAGTTAGGCCCTTGAAAACAGGTTGTTTCTTTGCTTTAAAATACCTTTAGAATTTGTTTGGCCGGTGGAAGGCTCCTAATTTAGACTTTTACTCGGCACTTATGGCCTTTGATAATTAAGCATCAGTAAGGGATCTTTTACGTGCCATCTGCATGTATACTCCGACACTGGACCTACGTTTTTTGTCTTATTCGACTGACCGGTCTGCAAGTCCCACGTTGGGACCTGTGACTTAGAATTAGCTCCCGAATTACGTCGTGACTCCAAAACGAAACACTAGAATTACTGTGCCACGCGATGCCCTTGACATTTTGTCTGTGTAAGTACTCGAAGATGATAGTAGGTTTGAAAAATGTACTCGAATGTCCGATGGTTCAGTATTTGCGAATCTTGTGTTTTTTTTGTAAATATTCGATTTCAATAAATTTACGCTGGCCTGAGATATTTTACAAGTTCAAATGAATAATATTTGTGAATTAATTTACCATACATGTTGCTTCATTTGTATGATATTAGGTTTAAAATTGGTTTCTTTTGTTCTTTCTTATTTATAAAGGTATTATTCAATTTTTCAGAATGTATTCCCAAACCTGCTGTCAGAAAAAAAAAATAATTTACCTACCTACCGACCCAACTTGAGATTTTTGGGTCGGGTTTGGGGAAACAAAGATATTTTTAATGATGGCCTTACTTGTTTTTAATTTTAACCTAAAATCATTAAAGTCATGACTGTATTTGTAGACCCCTACAGTTTGGGGTATTTCGAATCCTGTGTGTACATGAGAGCAGATGAATAAGATACACATGCTGCACACATGTTATATTAATTTTACATGTCATATATACACTCAATTTTTAGACAGGACCAAACTTTTACTAGTCAGTGTCGATCAGACATGCTTTATAAATGTTAAACCCTGTGTCCGAATGCATAAATATTTTTTACTTGTCTGATTCTGAACAGATTTAAAGAAATTTGTTGAACTTAATGAAGGCTAAATTAGCTAAAACAGTGTATTATTTGAATTTGGAATTATTTTGATTATTGGAATTTGGGGTTTTCAAGAAAAAAGCCCTTAGTCAGACTAACTTAGACAACTAACAAGAATTTCCATTTCTTTTTGTGTTAGTCTTAACTAACTTAGTTAACTAACAATAATTTTTCTAATAAATGTTGGGTTAGTCTTAACTAACTTTGCCAACTAACAAGAAATATTCTAATAAATGTTGGGTTATTATATAGTAATACCACTAATAATATGTTTGAATTCATTCTTTCTCTTTAATTTATAATGATTTTGTGTTTATCAATTTTATTTTTCTTATATAATGTTGTTTGTGCTGGTGTTCTTTTTTATTTGGACTTTATTTTGTGGACTTGGCCTAAAACCAAGGCTTAGTCAGTGTTTGTTCAGTCTCAGCAGGGTTAGTTAGCACACGCGCACCATAGGGGTTAGTTGTGCCAGGCATGACTAACCCCCTCGAGCCTTCAACACTACAACAATAAAAAACGTCCCAAAATCATTTCAACATCCGTGTTCTGAATATTATGCGGTCTTTGCACTCAAGATATTCAAGAATCCTCACCAACATGCGTAATTTTCGTAATTTCTATCGTAAGTCATTTCACTGGGCATGTCATTTCAACGTTCTCGAATTTTTCACTAACCTTGCAGATTACATTCGAAAAATCCCACCTGTCGCGTCAATATCGCCGAGGAAATGCTGTAGTAAATAAAAAATGTTAACAATACGATTACATGCGTTGAAAATACGGCAAAATACGAAGTAATGTAGCTGCCTTCGTCCTAAACACAGCCACTGCAGACACAACTCGGCGTCACTTCCGCTGTGACGTCATATTCACTCCCTGCACTGAGTGAGAGTATGTAGGTGGATCCAAGTGTAACGGGAATTGCAATTTCATTCGTAACATACTTAAGACGGTGTTAGGCAATAATTTATCCAATGTTAATAAAGGCATACACATAGAGACTTGTAATGAAAAGTTTTTGAAACTCTATCACGCATAATTTAGTTTTAATGCACAATAAATTTATCTTTCTATTGCAGCTAATATTACAGGTATTTCTGTTCTTCTAATTGTTCACTTTTCATCTTTTGTTCACTCGTATTTATTGTTGAGTTTGTTTTTTCCTTGGTGAATGTTGTTTTCATAAAGATGAAAAATATGTCAGTTCAAGAATATTTATTTTGATGCAAGAATAAAATCTGATAGTGTAGAGAGATACTCCTTAAAGATAGTGGCAACATATCACAGGAGGAAATGATACTACTATGTTTTAGTGCTAAAAAAAGCAACGAAAAAATTGAAGATCTGTGATCCACCTATTCATTTCACTGTCAGTTAAGAGACGCAATTTAGGATGCAAATCTTGAACTTTGGTATCAAAAGTGACGTATTACTTTATTGTTACGTCATAAAGTAGCTACAAGTGGAAAAGGCTGTAGAATATTGAAGCAAAGAAATCGCAGACTTATAGCTAGGTCTAGGATAATTCATATATCTTATAATTGTAAGCATGGGGGAATACAGGATTTGTGATTGGGGGGGGGGCGTTTTCCAGTTTGAATAATTATGAGATAATATTTATAGCCTAGGGAATGCAAGGTTTTCAGACTTGATTTTTAAGAAAACCGATACTTGGTCATTAAATAAAATTACCATTTTTTAAATTGACCATTAATTATAAAACCAAGTATGGCATTATTAATATTAGTCATGTCATACTTTGAAAATTTTAGAAGGGGGGCGTGCGCCCCAGCCCCCCCTCCCCCTTAAATCCGCCAGTGGTAAGTAATACAAATAATGAAAAAAAAAAAACGCCGATATGTGTTCATTTTGTTTTGATATGTCATATTATACCGATGAATTAGCTGTATCGAGGAAAAGGGAGACATTTATATACTATATCTATACTGTAGTACTATACTTCGGCCAAAGAAAACTTTCCTACATGTAAATACCTTAGATCCAAAAGTTGTTTTTTTTAAACAATGAATAAGAACCTCAAAAATTGCAATGGCCTGTTTTTACATTTATTTGATATAATGTCGTGTGATGATTCCGCAGATTCTCGGGATATGAAGAGTTTTCAAATTTCTGTAAAACGAAAGAGATTGAAAACCTTGGAGACACCCGACACCCCTAGGAAACACGGACCCCTGGTAATATAGTAAGGAGAGCCATGCATACATGTACATTATGAAAGTAATTTATCCTTAGTTACGGTAGTAACCCCCCTCCTCCTTTCTTTCACGAAAAAAGGTTTTTCATGTTTTGACAAGTCTTTTCTTGTCTCTCTTTTATGCTTGTCAACAAATTTCTTAGTCCGGCATTTGTTTTGGTTGCTGTGGACCTCACCCCTTGAAAAGATTCCTGGATCAGCACATGGACTGGCGCGGTAAATAATGGACATCACAATAAGTGAGAAGCTTTGAAAAAAAATTGTGTTAATTGCAGCTGAGGCATACTCAAACAAATTTACTTCCAACATTTTTTATTTCACTATTTATTATCCGGAAACTCGTAACAATTTTTTAACACATGACAGCTTAGTATTACGTTACGCTACAACTCCATATTATTATTCGTAAGGGAAAAGTAGTCCCGGAGAATTGTCACTGTATGGATGTGGACCCCCCACCCCAGCCCCCTTCGCACGTTGTACAATATGAAAACTACATGTAAAGGACAATAAAAAGGTAATGCAACAGCTGAATGTATGTATTTCTAGTGTCAATGGTCATGAATGACACAGTATTATAGTACGTATACCTTTGTTTGATTTCAAGAACAATTTATATGTGAATATATTTTGCGGATACTGTAATAACAAATTTAGGGATGATACTAAGTAATTAAAAAAGTACATAACATCAGTTACATCACAAACTTAAGACGACAACTTTTGTCAGCCCTAGCATTCCCGGTCTTATGTTGAACACGATCTTCGTTCTCGATATGGGGGCATCCTATAATTTTGGTTGCTATTAAAGGTGATTGAAATTTTCGGTATAATATCATGACTTATATGTTTTTATAGCATTTCACATGGAAATAAAGTAAAAAAAAAAACTTATTTTGTCTGGAAATTATTGAAACTACAAATTTCGGGACGCGTTTAATTGACACATCTATGCACTTTCACAAAGTAAACTTTATCCTCAATACTTAAGAAAAGTAGAAATTTTGTTATGCATTTAATAGAGAATAATACATGACAAAATCTGTATCACACCCCATATCAACCCGAGACTCCAATATCAGCCCGAGGGCCGAAGGCCAGAGGGCTGATATTGGTCAAGGGTTGATATGGGGTGTGATACAGATTTTGTCTTGTATTGTTGTTTTTATTATATATTTGAAAATAGTGTCCTAAAAATCATATATAAACTTGTAAATTAATTACTGAATTTTTAATAATTGAATGTGTTCTGTTTTTGTTGAATTTCCGTTTCTCAATCTTTTTTTAAAGGCATATAAATGCATTCAGCGATACGAAATGAAATCATTATAAATCAAACAAATGATAATTTTGAATAACATAATATGTCTGATGAAATAAAATTACAATTTGAATAAACTTTGGAAAGAAATAGGAAAAGATCCGAGGTACTCCGAATGAAAAATACAGAGGTGTTCCGGAAAGGTGTAATAAAGGGTCTGATAAAGGGTGAAATATAGGGTGCTGATACAGGGTGTGTAATACAGGGCGCGTGCCTGTGCTCATGTTAGGGATGCAAAAATCCTGTATTATATAACAAATATATTTTATGAAAAATATTAAACTATAATCCAGAAAATAAAGAGTAGAAATGTGAGAAAGCAAAACCCGTGAAACGTAAACTGTTTTTGTAATCAGGGCAAGAGCTCTGTTATTGTTAATGTTTAACGTTTCACCGGGTGTGTTCAATTTGTTAAACTCTGCACACATCACTGAGAACGGACTGACAGTACTGATGAGTTGGTTTTGCTTTCTTACATTTCCACTCTGAATTTTCTGGATTATAGTTTGAATATATTTCATTAATATACAAAAATTTTTTTACTTTTCTTAAGCATTAAGGATAAAGTTTGTTTTATGAAAGTGCTAGGATGTATCAATCAACCGCGTCCCGAAATTTGTAGTTTCAATAATTTCCAGATAAAATAAGTTTTTTTTATTTATTTCCGTTTGAAATGCTATTGCAACATATAAGTCATGATATTATACCAAAAACTTGAGAAAATATTAACTTCAAATCTGTGTCCAAGCACCTTTAAATCCACATAGGACTCGTGCATGGAGCTTCAGTAACACCTTTTTTGGATCCGCTCCCAAACATCAATATGACAATACATCATCAACAGTCATTTTTAAGTTTCCTCGTACAGATATTTTTCGGAATCCTAGGTCATCACCACAGTGAGGATTGTGTGAGATTTTAATGTATGATCTTTGGGTCATGATGTCAACATTTGTCCTCTGTAAGATGCTCACATGTGTATTTCTTACGAACTCAAAATTTGCAAGTATTGTGACCCTAGTTGGATATTCATCTTAAAAAGCATCTTTATCTTGGACCGTTTGACCTCCTCAACATTGTAGAGCAAACTGAAGAATCTAGGTGCTCTTTTGTCAAACTTCAGATGAAAATATGCGTGAATTTATTTTACTTAACAGGAATAGGGCCAAAGTTCTCGAGTTCGATAAAAAGAGGAACCGAACATTAACAGAGAGCTCCGAAAGATCATAGACACTGAAAATAGAAAAAAGAAATAGAGAAGAAAGCACTGTATAAAATACTGTGTCTACATCATAACAAAATGCAAAATATACCGTACGGACGTAATGCTGAAAGGATTGGGCATAATATTTAAATATCATCATCACAATCATAAAAGAAATACTACATATTACGATGAATATACTGTATTTAATATGAGAAGAACATTATATATCGTTTTATTGCTGTTTCTCGGTCCATACGATGATTTAGCCACCTGAGGAATACAATATTCACCGAGCCAGAATATTGCATTTCAAAGGTGGCTAAATCATCGTATTGACCGAGAAAACAGCAAAAATTGTTTTATTATATGGTTTGAACATATTTTATTGTAATTAATAAATACAATGGGATTGGGCACAAGTTCTGAAAACTTATTACGCCCTCTCCCTACATGTAAATTACACATTTAAATCGTCACAGTAAACATGAAGTTTTAAAATATACAATATTTGCAAAAGTTTACAAAACGATGCATTTTGCTGATATATAGATACACTTAATTTTGTACCAATGCATATACTGATACATTAATTAATGCTAACAAGGAAATCTACCAGAATGTTTAATAAATGTTTGAACAAAAGAAAAGAGACGTTCATTTTCTGCAGCATTCAATGAATCTACCCCTCATAATAAGACATGAGTATCTAGAATGTGGATCTTGTCAAATTGTAAAAATTTATTTAAAAATTCTTTTCTGGCTTTCTCATACTTTGGACATACAAAAAAATAATGATATGTATCCTCAACTTTACCACAGGAGCATAAAGGATTTGATATTAAATTGCATCTATAAAGGTCGCTATTCAATACGCAATTATGCCGTAGTCTGGTTTGCAGAACATTTAGTCGTCTGTTACCGTAATCAAAGTATAATGGTGGAGCAGATTTTTTAGTACTAATTTTAGATTTGAATTTTGACATTGACTGTAAATTTCGAATTTCGAGTGGAATTGAGTTCCATTCATTAACTACTGTCGGAATAAATGTAGACTTATAAGTTTTTAATCGACATTTTGGAATATCATAATTTTGAGAATTTCTTGTAGAGTATATAGATGTGTTACAGCGCATATCTGGAAGTATGTCCATTAAGTATTCAGGCACTAAATTATTATGAAGCTTGAACATAGTTTTTATTCTAGCTTCTTGTCTTCTACAGCTAAGAGGTTCCCATACCGTTTCAAAGTATAGTGAATCTTTAGAAGCTATAGTTGTTAACCCTGTTACAATTCTAGCAGCATAAAGTTGCAGTTTTTCTAACTTATCGTTATCACTATATTGACAGCATCCCCATACCACTGAAGCGTATTCAAGTTGCGGTCTTATAAATGACGTATACATGAGTGAGAGAGTTTTTCGATTTACTTTAAATTTTAATTTTTTCAAAAGAGATAATTTTTTGTAGGCATTAGATAGTAGATTTTCAATATGCAGTGACCAACTAGCGTCGTGTGAAAAAAATACTCCGAGGTGTTTGTGTTCAGAGATGAAGTCCAATTGACATTGTTGAAAAAGAAGCTTAGGATATTCTATGTTTTTCTTTGTACTAAACATTATTGCTTTAGTTTTAGAGGGATTAAATTTCAATAACCATTTTTTAGACCAAAGTTCCAGAGCATTTAGATCTTTGTTTAAGTCTCTTTCGATAATTTTCATATTATGAGAAGAATGCTGCAAAGAATTGTCATCAGCAAATAATCTACAAAAAGTAACCATATTATCAGCAACATCATTCACATAAATTAAAAACAAAAGTGGTCCTAAAACGGAGCCCTGAGGAACACCAGCAAATAAGGGTTTGGGTGTTGATAACAAGTTACGATACATCACATGATTCAATGATTAAGCATTCCATGCCATCTACATGTAATCCAATAGATCGCCAGTCCGAAATTTGCAAATTATTGACTGGCGGTCAATAGATCACCGGTCCGAAAGTCGCAAACTATTGACCGGTTGTCCAATAGAGCACTTCGAAGTTTTCTTTTACTTTTAAATACCAGTAGTTAGAATCGATTTTTATAAGGTCACTGCTATGAAAGATTTCTTATATGTGTCAAAGGTCAACTGTTTCAGTCTTCAATGTAACATATACAGATCGATAATACAATACTTTACATATTTCACCCTTTGAATAATTTATATATACATATACAAAATGAAATGACTTTTATGGCGATTAAGGGTTGCAGTTATTGCAGAAAAAAATGATTACATGGATTATGTATTTTTTTCTAGATTGTCGCAAAGTTAATCATCGTATCTTACTATTAAATGAGAATGCTTATGGTGGTTGAAGGGCTTATTATATAACAAAAAAAAATGTTGAACGAAAAAAGTATATACATTTTTAAGGATGTGTTTATGCATTTGTCCGAGAAAGGCCGGAAAAGAGAGGAGGGGGGGGGGCGTCAACCATATGACAACTTGTAGCAGATGGGGGTGGGGTGGGGGGCCGTAGACACCACTGTATGTTCTGTTGGAAAATGATGCGGGGAGTACCTATATAATTAAATATTAATTTAATGTCCTAAAAACGATTTTTAAATCTTTAGCTTTTCCTCCTCTTCATCTTGTTCTAAATATCTACTCGCCAACCTTTGCCCTTTATGGAAATAAAGAACAGGCAGAATTGACTTAATGATTATACGTTTTGAGGGGAAGACGATTTTACCTCAGGCTATGTATCAGTTGAAGTATACTTTTAGTGTATCACTCATGAACCACTGTTCATGTACTACTGCCAGCCATAGTCTTACCTAGAACCAAACCTCTATACCGAAGAAGGGTGTTGCTAAAACGCGGAACGGAACGGAAAATCTTGTATCAAATTATTTACCTCATGCATAGATAAATCATACAGGAACCAGTATTCTTTATCATACAGTTTATATCTCATAAAAAAATAACATAACAATGTAATTTATTCTTGACCCCCCCCCCCCCCCCCAAGAACCACATGCGCTGGTCAATGAAATACATACTAATTAGACACACAGCCCAAGTACATGTATCTATCTGAACGCCTTATTCATCACTCGTCCAAATCTAATTTTTAAAGCTTAATAATTCACCAAAGTCAAAACTCTTTTTTTAATTATGAAACAGGCAATGGTGTTTTAAAACAGATGGAGGGAGGGGGCAGAGATAAGAGAATAATTATGTACACATTTGTGTTCTAGACAACGATCACTGGCATTAAGGAAAGAATAAAGGACACGCTTATTACAACTACAGGCATGTGCGGATTTAAAGGGGGCTAGGACCTCCTGAAATTAGCGGAGTTATGTTACATAGTAAAGTAAATAAAAGAAAAATGACCTTGCCCCCCCCCCCCCCCCGTGAAGTTAATGGGAAAAGTATACATTAAACGCTTTTTTTGACCCCCCCCCCCCCCGAAAAATATCCTGGATCCGCGCTATCCACCGTCAGGCACTTGGAGCGGGGACAACGTAGACTACATTTATGCTTCATTCCCCTCCCTACCAAATAATATTATATAAATTACAAGAGTGCATTTTCTGGAAAATGTGTGATTCCTCCATTATAACAATTTCAATGTTATACTGTGTTGTTTTTCTAGTTTCACAATTTGGCCAAATATGGGGGATTGGGATGCAGAGCTGTACGATATCATGGTTATCCACGCTTTTGGAACCTGTGTATCGAAAATTAGGCTGTGTTCGCCCGTATAAATATCGAATACTGGCCATTCATTTTGATCAGCGTGGTCTTTTAAAAAGTTACTTCACTCATATTTTACCATATGATTCAATGATTAATGACACACACTATTAAGCAGTCTTACTTGTTCACATCTACTGAAGTACTAGCCGAACATAATGAAAGAAACGGGCTTAAAAAAAGCAGTTGTATTGTATTATTTTGGAATTTTTTGTTCTAGTTTAGGTGCTATGTAGAAAAAATAAATGTCAGGCACATGTATACGATTGATTTTGAAAAAGGGGGCATTTAAAGGGGGGGGGGAAAATGACGACTAACCTGAAAACAAATCTTTGACTAACCCCCCCCCCCCCCCATAAAAAAGGAAAAAGGAAAAGAATTATCTCAAATCAAAATTTTGTTTGGTGGGATGTAAAGGTCCATAAACTTTTTCGAGGGGATGGGGGGGGGGCT
Source organism: Saccostrea echinata (assembly GCF_033153115.1). Lineage (NCBI taxonomy): Eukaryota > Metazoa > Mollusca > Bivalvia > Ostreida > Ostreidae > Saccostrea > Saccostrea echinata. Next base: position 1,457,404 of record NW_026889766.1, read on the forward strand.
TTCATTGAATTTTTTTATCCTTAGAATTTGAATAAAAACTTAACATTCTGAAAAGGTGGGGAGAGGGGCAGGCCTCCTGCAACCCCCCACCCCCGACCTCTTACCCAAGAATCTATGTGCCTTAATGTTATGGTCATATGAGTGGATGTCAGGTGCAAGTGAAATAATTTTCCAAAACTATTTTCATCGATTTGGAATTTCCCTATCTATTTCTGGTCCAATGTAGAATAAATAATTCTTTATATTGACCTGGAAGATCATGTGCAGGTCAATTTAACGTAGTATTTTTCTAACATTGTTGGATCTCAGCCAATCAGAGATGGGAATTATTCAATCATATGATAATTTATGATATACATGTATATGTACCATGTGTACCGCATTATATTTTGTGTTTTCAGTATACCCTATGCTTTGCTTTTTGTACAGGAATCTTCATAAGAGAAAAAACATGAATAAATCAATTCGTTCTTGATAATCAAGGTTAAATATGAACAACATACATGTATATAATGTATATCGGTTTGGTATATTTTATATATTTTCAAGGGATTAAAACTGGTATCATATTTTCTGTTTTCCGTTCCGTTCCGCTTTCCGTTTTTGTACAGGAATCTTCATATGAGAATAAACATGAATAAATCAACTCGTTCTTTATAATCAAGGTTAAATATTAACAACATATATAATGTATATTGTTTTGGTATATTTTATATATTATCAAGGGATCACTGTATATATTATCAAGGTATCATATATTCTGTTTTCCGTTCCGTTTCGCGTTTTAGTAATAACCAACGAGGAAGCGTACTTCCTCACTCAGTATATTCTCATTTATAGTCAGAATCATACATAAATATTGTTAGTCACATTGGTTTGTGAAGAATTCAAAATGGTAGATCAATACGCGACTTCCGAGATACGTTTCCGACCCGATTTTTACATCACGCAAAAGTGAAATGTAGGGCATGTTTACTTCCGTTTTCATCGTAAACGATGGCGTCATTAGATACAGACTGCGATTACGACTATAATTTCAATTCTTGGCAAGTGCCTATGCTGAAAGACCTTTTATCCTTTAAAGGAATAGCTTTTTCAATATATTAAAATCATCATTTGATAAGACTTTGTGAACTGGGAGTTGAAATTCAGAAGTGGCAGATGATTAGGCCTACAGAGTGGTGATGTCAAACTGTTGGAGATAAAGTTTTCCGAAATATAACAAGTGTTGATAGGTGGTCTGAAGATCTCATAAAACTGCCGAACATTGAGATTTCCGATGTTTTCATAAAACTTTTGAACGATGGCTGGAGTACGTTATTCTCGGTTGAAAACATAGACAGAGACAAGACAATGGATACAGACTAAAACAACCACGTTGATAAAGTGAAAGTGTCCCCCCTGTCTGATGATTTTCAGTACATCAAGTGTGACACAGTTCCTGAGACTAGCCAGATGCAGATCCGTACAAGACCTGGATATTTGTTGAGGGCAATGAACAGATTCACTCAGGTGGATGTAGTGTAAATATTCTGGTTTTCACATTATGACTACAGATTCTCCAGTAGAATTTAAAGCAATAATTATCAAAAATGTTATTTCATAAAGATATACTAATGCTTTTTGTTCATAAAAAAACATACACAGAGGGAGCCCTGTCTCAGCCTACAAGCATTTACGATTATGTAAATTGCTCAATACACTATTCATGTCATGGAATTTCATATTCAATACTTCATCACTTTGAACAAAAGTTCTCTTGATTTTAGAGATGATGGGTCGTGTAAGCACTGTACAGCTTCGATATTTGCTGTGGCTTCATTCTGTGAGAGGCACAAAGACTGTCACACTCAAGTCGGAACAGATATTCCATGTGTTTGGGACAATTTTTTAAGCCTCGTGTCATCTCATCTTGTATTGGCCAATTACATAAAACTACAGGACTATACAGGAGAAGAACCTGAAGTTAGCGCTCACCATTCAATAAACAACCCATGCAAGTCCTTGAACAACAACTCTATTAAAGAAATTGAAGAAAAAAAATTGTTTCAACTCCTGTGTTTTTACACAAAATGTGGATTTTTCTGTGAGCAAATACATTATGATCCTTTGAAATTTGAGGAAATAGTACAAAAATGTGAATATCTCTTCGACAAACATTTGAAAGTTGCAATTATGTCTCTCTAAGTATAGCAGAGCAACAAATTTGTAAATGAGATAAGCATGTAATGCATAATAATTTATGGCATTCTTGATTATAACAGTGAGGAAAAACTTAAAACACTTTTGGTCTAAGGTACAGGAATCATTAATATTCATAATTTATTGATGGCAGAATACCTGAACTGATAAATATAAATTAGGAACAAACAATAAAATATTTCAATCATCATGATCATATGATTAAATTCTTTCATAAATAAATACAATATTTACATTACAGTTTGTATCAGACCTGGGGTAATGGTAATGCATTGTAATCATTACATTTTTTCAAAGTAATTGGAGGTAATGTGTAATGGACTCATCTTTCAATTACAATTGTAATGTTTATGCATTAATTTAAAAAAAAAAAATGTCAGTAATGACCATTGCCTTTCAATTACATTTTGGTTTTAAGGACATACGCAACGTACCTTACCTACTGATAATTTTTCAAGATATTCTTAATTTAAGATTATAGTGCCATCAGATGTTTGTATACAAAATATCAGCATGCATTACCAGGGGTTTTGAAAAGATATCAACTGATGAAAATTCTTGTATAATTCAGAGAAAAATACACAAAAATTACTAAACATATATTCCAGATGTTTTGTTTATCAAAACTTGTTTTAGAAGAAGTATACAACAGCAAACATAGACATTAAAATGTAGCACACAGTTCCTTCAAGTATTGGAACTCTTCAACTCCAGGCGAAAAGACAATAAAGTTCAAACTACGTTGCGTATGTCCTTAAATCTCTCTTCATTATTGAATCTGAAACAAATAAAGGTCACTGAGAGGTTATTTTTTTTTATTTATAATGTTAAAGTCTTAAAATTAAAATCCTATATCTTACTTTAAAAAAAAAAAAAATGTTTATTCAGTGGTGATTGACAGACATACTACATGTAAATAATTGTTTTAATGGAAAACTTCTTGACAAGACAGTTATAAAATCAATTGAAGAAAGCCAGAATTGTTTTGAAAAAAAAAGAAGAAATCATTGGGTTTCAAAGAAGCCACAAAACAAGTGACATTAATACATTTATTTAAAAAAAAAACGGAGGAACTAACATCAGAGACTGAACAAAACTGCAACATTAAAAGTGTTCCGATCCACTTTCTTTGTCAACTGTAGATCATGGTAGATTGGTAAACTACATGGACATGATAAATGAATACAAAATCCAAATACCACTCTGACTTACAGACATGAGGGAAAGCATATCAACCAAGCACAAAGTGTGAAAAGTATAGATATAAATTGTGTGGTCATAAAATTTGTGTTTTTCTCTTATAAAATGTAATGTGTAATGTAATTCATTACTTAAACAAAGTAATTGTAATTTAATTAATTACTTTTCTAAATGAGGGTAATGGTAATTGTAATGGTAAAAATTTCGAAGTAATTGTAATTTAATGCATTACATTTAAAGTAATTGACCCCAGGTCTGGTATGTTTTAGATGCCTTTATGGAATGAACATTCAGATACATAAAAAAGATCTTATTCTTTTGATTTAATTTACATGTAAGCACTTGTTTCAGATGTCATATTATGTGCATAGCTACTATTCATGATCATAGAGCATTCATGAACACATCTTTGGATAGTACAATTACATGCATCATATATAGATCATTATTCGTTTGTCAAGTGGTGATACAAGAGGGAGTGATTCCAACAAGGCACTTTAATGTGTTATGGCTCTTATAGTTATTGTATGTTTGATGCTGTGCTCTAGGGGTACGTGGCCGCTGAACAAACATCTCTGTTCAGTCGACTACTCTGAACTCTTGTCCAAGGAAAAGCATTCTTGAATGAGTGTGGTATGAATTTCCTTATACTTGTGCTCTTGAAGGCCATTTAATTTGAGGTCCAAATACCTATATAAAATACAGTTACTTAGTAATACTTTTCAAAGTCAAAATACTAATATTCTGTGTGAATTATATTATTTGTGAATCTAAATAAATAAATATATATATATAATATATTTACCAATTACCAGTAATTAATTTATTTAAGGAAATAAACCATTTGTAATATAATAAAAAATTAAGATATATTCATAAAATATTAACAATATTTAGATTTTTATTTGAAACTTAGACAAATTAGTGAACTTGCAGTTTGAATCTAATATTTCTTAGTAACACACCCTATATATGAGATTAATCCATGTGCTAAATATTTGGTATACCTGACTCTCGGCTACCCCAAACAAGTTAGCAAGTAAAGAGGTGTTGACACCAAGTCAAATTCTAAGGAGTGTGATCAAGAATTCTTCGAATCTAGTCAGCTTCCTGGATGGCCCTGTTTTTTTTTTTACATTGACCCTTTTCACACTTCTTCTCTGTTGATGTAGAGGTATACATGTATATTCATAGCGGTTGTACTCGCATATGCATGCTGAGGTTTTTCAATGGAGGTGGTTTCTATTTTGGAATCTTGAAATTGTAGCGACTAAATAGGGTAGGGATAGGATTGTTTTCAGTGGGACAGCCATCTACAAAATGTAGGGAACAAACGGAGTGGTATCGTCTAGGGGAAAACTCCTCATCTCGAAAGACCTGCTGAGGCCGCTGCCTTCGTAATTTGAGTTTCCTCTTAAAATTGGACGCCTTGCATCCAAGGATAAGTGGCTCAACTGGCCTCCCGTCTGCTGCACACCCTGACAAAGAACACCAGTAGTGGCTGGGAGTATCTGTGTTCTTCCTTTTTTTCAGACGTCGAATAATTTCGTCTGCTCAATATTTCGTTGCGATGTAAACATTCGCCATTACAATGCCCTATATTTCCTTATTATCACGTGACTGCTGTGTGTAAAAGTCAGCCGTAAACCACGATTCCGGCGTATCTCGAAAGTTCCGTATTGCACCCATGTGCGGATCAAGAGGGTAGTAGATACGGACCCCATTTTGAATTTTCAGTTATCAGGCCTGTAAACGCGGGGGTGGGGCGCCCCCCTCCCCATTTTTTTTTCTGAGTATAGTATTTAGCTATAGAAAGTTTACCTTTAGATGCTGTTTGCCTCCCCCCTCCACTTTTTGTTGCTGCATGTAAGGTTAAGCACCGGCAAATTCCAGGATTTGGGCAGTAAATTGGGGTTGTTGTTGTTTTGTTTTAATATTTTGTTTATTTTTTTTTTGCTTTGTCAGTTTATTTTGGGAAGGTGGCCCCCACCCCACACACTCAGATGATCTTAACCCCCCTCCCCCGGAAACTCAGCCTCCTTTTAAGTTGTAACTGCATATAAATACGTATACCCTTGCAAGACACTGTGTACACTTGTATGAAATAATGCGAATTGTCAGATAAAGTTACTGTACCCAGTAAATAAAAAGATGCCCCCTTCTTTTTTGGGGGGTCGATTTTTTAAAGGATGGACACATCCCAACCCCTTTCCTCCAAAAATTCCTGGTTCTGCATATGGCACCGGTCACATTCTATCGCAAGGGGAAAAAATCCGTAATACCTACAATATTAAACATGCTTTTAATATATTTCCTCTGCCTTTTTTCTTTTATTGAAATATTTTATCTCTGGAGCAAGGTTAGTAAAACAAGATATTTGCTATTATTTTCGAAAGATTGGCAAAGTACGTGTAGTTATAGATGTAATACCATATTTTTCAGATTTAGTTGCAATCACTGCATCTTACACATGTACTTGGTGATATTTCTACAAAAGTCAAATCAACTTTATGAATATTTTTTATTTATTTATTTATTTTTGAAACATGAAAGTAGGTGGTTGTATTTCTGACATAAAACATAATTTTTCACAGGGGCTTAACCCCTTCATAAATTCCGTATTTAGCATATTTTAAAATTTTTCAACTGACTTATTTTACCTAAATTTAAACAACCTTCACCAAGGAAAACTCAACATTGAAAACGAGTGAACAAAAGATGGAAAGTGAACACTTAGAAGGACAGAAATACCTGTGATATTTGCTGCAATAAAAACTGAAACACTGAAAGATAATTTATTGTGCATTAAAACTAAATTATGCGTGATAGAGTTTCAAAAACTTTTCATTACAAGTCTCTATGTGTATGCCTTTATTAACATTGGATAAATTATTGCCTAACACCGTCTTAAGTATGTTACGAATGAAATTGCAATTCCCGTTACACTTGGATCCACCTACATACTCTCACTCAGTGCAGGGAGTGAATATGACGTCACAGCGGAAGTGACGCCGAGTTGTGTCTGCAGTGGCTGTGTTTAGGACGAAGGCAGCTACATTACTTCGTATTTTGCCGTATTTTCAACGCATGTAATCGTATTGTTAACATTTTTTATTTACTACAGCATTTCCTCGGCGATATTGACGCGACAGGTGGGATTTTTCGAATGTAATTTGCAAGGTTAGTGAAAAATTCGAGAACGTTGAAATGACATGCCCAGTGAAATGACTTACGATAGAAATTACGAAAATTACGCATGTTGGTGAGGATTCTTGAATATCTTGAGTGCAAAGACTGCATAATATTCAGAACACGGATGTTGAAATGATTTTGGGACGTTTTTTATTGTTGTAGTGTTGAAGGCTCGAGGGGGTTAGTCATGCCTGGCACAACTAACCCCTATGGTGCGCGTGCGCTAACTAACCCTGCTGAGACTGAACAAACACTGACTAAGCCTTGGTTTTAGGCCAAGTCCACAAAATAAAGTCCAAATAAAAAAGAACACCAGCACAAACAACATTATATAAGAAAAATAAAATTGATAAACACAAAATCATTATAAATTAAAGAGAAAGAATGAATTCAAACATATTATTAGTGGTATTACTATATAATAACCCAACATTCATTAGAATATTTCTTGTTAGTTGGCAAAGTTAGTTAAGACTAACCCAACATTAATTAGAAAAATTATTGTTAGTTAACTAAGTTAGTAAAGACTAACACAAAAAGAAATGGAAATTCTTGTTAGTTGTCTAAGTTAGTCTGACTAAGGGCTTTTTCCTTGAAAACCCCAAATTCCAATAATCAAAATAATTCCAAATTCAAATAATACACTGTTCTATAAAAATAACTGACTTATTTAGATTTGTGTTATCATGAAGATAGAAATATTAATTGCGCTCCTCCTCTCATTAGCAATATTTATCGAGGTATAACTGAGCGTTAAAGATGGAAAATTTATGCTATGCTACAAGTACATATTTTAACTTCAGTATCTTGAATCGTAGGATATCACAAAGTTTTTTCTAGGACCCATTAGAGTCGATGTTTATATTCTACTCTAAAAGCTTAAAAAATGAGTTTTTATACTACTAGTATCATTTACATTTTTGAAAAACATTTTTTAATAAATTTTTTTATCATGTTTTTATCACAAATATAGTTTCACTATATATACCATGAAGAGTTCACATCACATCAGAAACAGTTAATAACAAATGCTAGAAACAAATACAACAAAACAGAAACAGTTGTAACACCCTCTTGATCATCCTCGTGTGCTTTTATGCTACATATTATAATAGCTCGGGTTCGAGATTTAATGCTGTTGGTTGCTAAGGCAAATATAAACAAAAAATGGGGCAGAGTTCCTGGGCTCGACATTGTATGCTCATCCACTTGTCCAGTACATGTACCAGTAAAATTTTTCATGAACAAGTGATAATTACTGACCACTTGTCCTATTTGACAAGGGATATTTTTCTAGGAAGAATTTTTTTTAACTGAGCATGAAAACTTAAAGAATTAAAATTTGTTGTCAACTTTTTATCGGAGGTTCAAAATGAAAACATGCCATGCATGCGCTTTGTAAATAGTTAAATGTTGAATGATCCTGCTCGTAATAATGATGGCCCTGGTTGTCAAACTTGATCAGGAACAATGTTACTATGAAACTTGTCTGAAATATCTGATGTTTTTCAGGCATTTGTCACAATTTTAATTTTAATATTTAAAGTACCAGGAAGTTGACTACTTAGAACTACAGTAACTTTGAAACGTGTACTTTTACTGAAGGAAATTTGGGTTTTTATTATCTGGCAGGAGAGCTTTAGCAAAAAACAATTTAGGCTACAAAGGATAAGCAAAAGAAGGCCAAGAAAAATTTGAGGTCATATAGTCAGCTATTTCTTGTTGTTACTATTTTTCTTTCATACATGTATTACAATTATATAACATGATTTACATCTACTTTAGGATAGGATGATACAGTTTAGTAATTTGCAATAGATGTGTCCACTCAAAATCTCAAAAACAGACTCAATGAATGTATTATAGACTATTGTAATGTACAATATTTTTTCAAATTGTTAAATAGGTCTTTTATGAAATATTTTTATACAAGTAAAAGTTATGTTCAGACAAGTAAATTTCACAATTGTTGTAAATTTAATGGCATCTTTAAAAACATTTCTTCTCAAGAATCAGTGGACCAGAAAATGAAAATTCTCTGAAAGCTTCATTACTTAGTGTACATTCAGGTTTGTTTAAATCATGACACCCCCCCCCCACCCCCCCAGGGTTGGGTGGGGCCACAATGGGCAATCAAATTTTTACGTATGAATAAATATACATCATCATGTGTAGTAAAAAAAAAAGTAGAACAGCAAGGCCATAGTGACTCGGGTGAGCATTGTTGCCCATGGCCACTTGTTCTTTTTACAGGCATTTTTTACTTTGACAAATTGCACTTTAATAATATAATTATAAGCTTAAATTGGATAATATTTTATTAACCATAATATTGTTAATCAAACTTTGGTGAAACTGTGAAATTAACTTGTCAAATGACTAGAAATTTTTTACTGAATCTAGATATGGATATACAGTTCTTCAACATTTAAACTTTTACTGTGGCTCACCACACATAAACAAAAATTTTTGGAGATCAATAACATTTTGTCGAAATCAAAGACAAAACCAAATGCTTGGGTATTTATTTACAAAGTTTGATTTGTTAATTTTTTACCATATGCATAATTTACCCTTTTTTTCCAGTAGACCCTTGTTATGCCATGCTTAGCTTAGAGCCAGGAATAGCAAATCAAAATGAACTTAGTCAGTTATTGTTCTTTGTAGAAAGAGACAATTTCTTTTCAGGTTTTCTTTTTCGGTTTCTCATTTTAGGCCTACAGTATTTATTTTTTACTCAAATATTAGGAATATTATACTTGTGGGCAATCAATGAATTTAAGGAATACTCTTTTTTTAGGTGCTCATGATGCAACTTCCTGGATGGTGTGTAAACTGTTTATCAGCATGTGAAATCCACATGATTGAAGGTATCTTACCTATCAGTAATATCAATTTTCTCTATTAAAAGCTGCATAAGGAATTTTTTTATTTCTGGTCTCAAATTTTTGTCCAAGCATCATTCATTTTTTCTTCATCTTTTATCTAGTGAGGGTCATATTAATTGATTAATTTAATCAAGGCTTTATAGTAAAATATAGTGAATTATGTTCTTGTGTATGACCTTTAAAGGGGCATAGACTCAGATTTGAAGTTAATATTTTCTAAAATTTTTGACTAGATCATGACATATGTGTGGCTAAAGTATTTCACAAGGAAATATCATAAAAATAACTTATTTTACCTGAAAATTATTGAAACTACGAATTTAGGGACGCATTTGATTGACACATCCTTGCACTTTCACAAAGTAAAACTTCATCCTTGATACTTAAAAAAAGTAGAAATTTTGATGTGTTTTAGTGAAAAAGATTAAAGATAAAATCCAGAAAATTCACAGTTGAAATGTGAGAAAGCAAAACCAACTCATCAGTATTGTCAGTCCGTGCTCAGTGATGTGTCCAGAGTTTAACAAATTGAACACACCCAATGGAACATAAACTGTTTTGTGTTCAATTTGTTAAACTCTTCACACATCACTGAGCATGGACTGACAATACTGGTTAGTTGGTTTTGCTTTCTCTCATTTCTACTCTTAATTTTCTGGATTATATTTTTTTATATTTTTTCATTAATATGTATCAAAAAACCTACTTTTCTTAAGTATTAAGGATGAAGTTTACTTGTGAAAGTGCAAGGATGTGTCAATCAAACGCATCCCGAAATTCATAGTTTCAATAATTTACAGATAAAATAAGTTTTTTATTATATTTTCGTGTGAAATGCCATAGCCACATATATGTCATGATATAATACAGACAATTTGAGAAAATATTTCAAAATGTCGAATCAGTGTCTATGTCCCTTTAAGAGTAACAGGTAACTTCACTTTTGAAAATAATTTTTCTTATTTCAGGAGAAGTCTTCCTTGTTAAAGATCAGCAACGGCAGATAAACAATGCATGATGCAATCTGCTCACTAAAAAGATTACACCAATACATCCCATGACATGTATTTCTACCTATCACCTATGTAACCTTTGTCATGCTCTTCAGAGAGGTAAGAAAACAAAATAATTATGAAAAAAAATTTTGGTGAAAGCGACACTTAGAGATCACTTTACATGGTGTCTGTCTGTCTGTCATACCCTAGATCCTGAGAACTGTAAGAGGAATGGATTTGATACTTTGCACTTGCATTGCTTGGCACTTTGGCTTTTGTAAAATACCATATACAGTCAAACTCGCTTACATTGAAATTTAAGGGACCTTGAGATTTATTTCAAATTAACCGAATTTCATTATATCTGTGTGCTATGAATTACATAAAAAATGTAGATACAGTTGAACTTCATTATCTGGAACACTGATATCTTGAATACCATGGATATGTCAAAGTGATTTGCTGTCCCAACCACTTATTCTTTAAGTATTTTACCCTCTATATCTCGAATCCTCAGATATCTCGAAGTTTTTTCTCGGTCCCTTCAAGTTAGAGGTAACGAGGCTTGACTGTACAGTAAAAAAAAATATACATGTGAGAATTCATATTTTTTACATAACATTACATGCAGTGTTTCAGAAATTTACTTATCTCTATTTTTCAAAAAAGTCCTAAATTTTTTTTACTGTTTTATTTTTTTTTTTGATCTGTGTTAGAAAACTATCAAGACTATTTATACACGAAAAAAGTTCGTCCTGAACATTGCCGCATAGAAGCAATGATTTGTCAGGTTCGAATCTATAGAACAGCCCTGTCTCGTCAGCATTGAAAACATATGCTTCATATACTTCAATTCAAGAAGTTTATTTTCCATTTACTTAATTACAGTGGATTTATTTACTCAGGCACTTTCTCCACTAGGGCTGTGTCAATATATTGATTAATCAATACATATCGATATTCAGGAATTTATCGTATCGACAAACTAACTTCCAATACGTATTGGGCAGACAGTTTTTTAGGTCGCCTGAGTCACTCAGGTGACCTATTGCTATCTGTTTTCGTCCGTCGTCATCCGTCATGCGACGTGCATCGGTCATAAACTTTTGAACATTTTTAGCTTCTTCTCTTGAACCACTGAACCAATTTCAACCAATTTTGGCATATAGCATCAACGGGTGAAGGGGTACAAAAATTGTGAATTTCATGGTCCATACCCCCCTGGGGCCTGAGGGGTGGGGCTAAAACCATCAAAATTAGTGCTATCTTTAAAAATCTTTTTCTTTACTCCTGGACATCAAGCAGTCAAACTATTGGCATGATTGTAATAAGCATTGAGCCCTCTACCAAAATTGTGAAATTCATGGCCCCAGGGTCAGGGGTTCTGGTGCTAGGGTTGGGCTATATAGATCATATAGTGAAAGTGCATTATTTCTTTGAAAATTTTCTTCTCTTCTCCTGGGTATTATTTAAACAAACTAAGTGCATGGTTATGACAAGCAATGATGCCTTTTCCAAAATTGTGAAATTCATGGCCCCTGGGTCAGGGGTTCTGGTGTTAGGGTGGGGCTCTATTGATTATATAGTGAAAATGCATTAATTCTTTGAAAATCTTCTTCTCTGCTCCTGGGTATTATTTAAACAAACCAAGTGTATGATAATGATGCACAAGGATGATTTTTCCAAAATTGTGAAATTCATGGCCCCAGGGTCAGTGGTTCTGGTGTTAGGGTGGGGCTCTATTGATTATATAGTGAAAATGCATTAATTCTTTGAAAATCTTCTTCTCTGCTCCTGGATATTATATAAACCAACTAAGTGCATGGTTATGATAAGCATTGATGCCTTTTCCAAAATTGTGAATGTCATGGCCCCAGAGTCAGGGGTTCTAGTGGTAGGGCGGGGCTCTATTAATTATATAGTGAAAATGCATTAAGTCTTTGAAAATCTTCTTCTCTGCTCCTGGATATTATTTAAACAAACTAAGTGCATAGTAATTGTGCACAAGGATGTTTTTTCCAAAATTTTGAAATTCATTTCCCCAGGGTCAGGGGTTCTGGTGCTAGGGCGGGGCTATATAGATCATATAGTGACTTTGAAAAATCTTCTTCTCTACTCCTGGGTATTATTGAAACAAATTGAATACATAGTTATAATAAGCAAGGGTGACTCTACCAAAATTGTGAAATTCATGGCCCCAGGGTCAGGGATTCTGGTGGTAGGGCGGGGCTATATAGATCATATAGTGAAAGTGCATTATTTCTTTGAATCTTCTTCTCTACCCCTTGGTATTATTGAAACAAATTGAATACATAGCTATAATAAGCAAGGGTGACTCTACCAAAATTGTGAAGTTCATGGTCCCAGGGTCAGGGGTTGTGGTGTTAGGGTGGGGCTATATAGATCATATAGTGAAAGTGCATTATTTCTTTGAAAATCTTCTCCTCTACTCCTGGGTATTATTGAAACAAATTGAATACATAGTTATAATAAGCAAGGGTGACTCTACCAAAATTTTGATATTCATGGCCCAAGGGTCGGGTTCTGGCGCTAGGGCGGGGCTATATAGATCATATAGTGAAAGTGCATTATTTCTTTGAAAATCTTCTTCTCTACTCCTGGGTATTATTGAAACAAATTGAATACATAGTTATGATATGCAAGGGTGACTCTACCAAAATTGTGAAATTCATGGCCCCAGGGTCAGGGATTCTGGTGGTAGGGCGGGGCTATATAGATCATATAGTGAAAGTGCATTATTTCTTTGAAAATCTTCTTCTCTACTCCTGGGTATTATTGAAACAAATTGAATACATAGTTATGATAAGCAAGGGTGACTCTTACCAAAATTGTGAAATTCATGGCCCCAGGGTCAGGGGTCCTGGTGCGGGACTCTATTGATAATATAGAGAATCTGTAGTAAAAATGCATTATTTCTTTGAAAATCTTCTCTGCACCTGGACATATCAGAAGCAAAAAGAGTAAAAGTTTTAATATAAAAAAGATTTTTGAACATCTGGACCATTTGGTCAAGTGTTCTGGTCCTGGCCAGAGCTCTATTAATTTGTATTCAACTGAGAGGAGTTATTCCCCTTTGCTATTTACTTTTGATAATTAATCACTGTAAATAATGTACTTGAGAGGTTAATAGAAGAGGAGAATTATGCAAGATTTTTTATTGTATAATACAAAAAGTACTTTTATAGTTTAAATGATTAGGTAGACTTGTAAGTAATAGATAAATAAAAATGAGACAAAAATAAGTTGTCTTATTCAATGCTCATCAAAGACCAAGAGAGTCCAATGTACATGATGTAAGGGATTTCATCAAGGAATTGAAATAGTACAGAATCACTGATAATTTGTTCATATATTGTATGGTGATAGTGATAAATGGGGAACAGATTAGAACCTAATTTATGAACTGTTAATGAACAGTAGACTAATTATTTTGTTGATCCTAATCACCCTATTTTTCTTGCTTTTGGGCAACAAAGCTTCACCTTTCAGTTCATTTTATACTCTGTGGATCCTCTAAATTGTTGTATTATACTCAGGTGACCGTTAAGGCCCTTGGGCCTCTTGTCTTATAATTCTGTGAAAAAGTTGGGAATTTCAGTCACCAAAGATAATTTTTAACTGTTTTTAATTAAAACTGGTCAATAATAAAATAAACATTAAGGAGATAGCACATCTTAATTAACTATTGCAAAATTCATATACAATTATATTTTAACATATTAGTTTTTCAGTCATTAAAAGTTTGAATTTGAAGTGTTCTTTGTAAAGACAGTGAGACATATGAACTTCCAATTTGGTATTAAAACACCCAGTTTTTTTCAAATTTATGCATTAAATGATTTACAAGACCTTTTTGCTAGACTTATTTAAGAATCCAATATATTGCATATTGCTTTATAAAATATCTTATCGAAATATTTTGGTCAATACACAGCCCTATTCTCCACACACCAATGTACACATGGCACCCCTGCGTATTTTATCCATGTCGGTCTTAATGCCGTAGTTAGAAAATAAAAACGGCGACTAATATGTTCATATAATTAAAGTTGCACAGGTCCACCAACATCAAATCACCTGTGAAAAATTAACATGCTAGACTTTATATATAGTCAGTCACCTGAGTCCACGCATCGCAATCGGCAACTTCAGTGTACTCGCTATAAGCTTTGTGTTCAGCGGACCCCAAAATCACTTCAAATTAACAGAGTTTTTCAAGTTAACCGATTTCAATCTAAACGAGTATTTATTGCAAAGAAACTGTATCAGCATTTTAGGAGAAACCCAGTTCATTTCAAACAAACCGATTTTTCAAACAAAGAGAGTTCAATGCAAGTGAGTTCGTTACATTACAATTCAGTTGACCTTGACCTTTGATTTTATAAAATCACTCTGGCGGTTGATTGAATTATTATTATTTTTTCTTTGTTTTTTGATTTTGAGAGGCAGGATTTTGATAATTAGCATTTATATCACATGTTACTGTATATGAGCTCATGACACTGTACTTTGAAACTGTATGCAATATAACCACACAAACTGAAATTTAAATGCTGTAACAATGAAAAGACATCAGGATGGGTATACCAAAAGTATCATTATAGAGTGAATAGAGACTGAAATCTCTTTTGGAAGATATCTGGGATAAAGATATATTTATTAAAAATAATTATTTTAATTATTATTATACCCCCACTCCGAAGGAGAGGGGGGTATACTGTTTTACCCTTGTGTGTCTGTCTGTCTGTCTGTCTGTGTGTCTGTCTGTCTGTCCGTAACAAATATTTCTTCACAGTTTTCTCAGCAACTACTCATCGCAGATGCTTGAAATTTTAGTACACACTTTATTGAGGTATGCCATATGGTGGGAATCATTTTCGTACGAATCTGATTTCAACTTCCTGTTTATCCATGTGTCTGTCTGTACCATACATAACAAATTTTGGTTGCAGTTTTCTCAGCAACTACTGCTTGCAGATGCTTGAAATTTTAGCACATTCTTTGTTTAGGCATGCCATATGGTGGGATTTATATTTGTACGAATCCGATGTCAACTTCCTGTTTATCCGTGCATCTGTCCGACCATACATAACAAATTTTGGTCGCAGTTTTCTCAGCAACTACTGATTGCAGATGCTTGAAATTTTAACACACTCTTTGTTTAGGCATGTCATATGTTGGGATTCATTTTTGTACAAATCCGATGTCAACTTCCTGTTTATCCGTGTGTCTGTCCGTACCATACATAACAAATTTTGGTCGCAATTTTCTCAGCAACTACTGATTGCAGATGCTTAAAATTTTAGCATATTCTTTGTTTAGGCATGTCATATGGTGGGATTCATTTTTGTACAAATCCGATGTCAACTTCTTGTTCATCCTTGTGTCTGTTCATAACTGAACTTGTGTATATTCACATCAGAATGTATATTCACATCAAAGCGGGGGTATTACTAGTGAACATTGGCTCACAGACTTCTTGTTAATTTCAATTTTATAATTCACTTTAGCTTTGAAGGGTGGAGAATCATATATCTATTGTCAGATTTTATATGATAAATGCTATTCTGTATGGGACTTACTATTTGTGGATTTTTTTTCTTTGCTATATAAGGGCTATTTTGAAATTAATGAGACATTTACTTTTACTCCATAAAAGAAAGACATAAATTCATGAAAATTTGTCAACATTTTAACAAGAACAAATAAAACAGCTATGCAAAATTTCTAATTGATAGGATAATTAGACATGTCCCATTGGAATTATAAACTTGCATACGTCTATTGAACTAAAGCATCATTGCTTCTTCATTTTCATCTCATGCCAGCCATAGATCTTTACCATGTTGAGACAGTCTGGAAGCTTTAATGCTTCTTTCTCTGTCATCACAGAAACTACTCAACTGATTGAGATGAAACCTTTTTAGGGTTAACAGGCATGTTGTGTAGATGTGCAGAAGGAAGGTCATTTTACCCACACTTGCATGCACATGCGTGCGCGTTCAAGGAGTGAAATGACTGAAGCAATTGAAACACCATTAACCTTCCTGTTTTTTTATGATATGCTTTGAAACTTCATTGTATAAACTTATATTAGTGGTGTAGACAAGAAGAGGTGGTTGAATTAGCAAGAAAGCATGTTCATGCATGTGTGCTTTGCTCTGTTTGACTGACACAAAAAATCTCAATAACCTTTTTTTTTTTTGATGAAATGCTTTGAAATTTAAAACATAGTCATACACAACAAGGCTCTACATTTTGATATAATATATGAGATATTGTGAAAACACGCTCATGCAAGTGTGCTGCAGTTTGATTGGCTAAAACTTTAAATGGCTGTTACAGTAGTAACTTTCTTATTTTTTAACAAAACTGGATGGAATTTACAATATAGATAGGTGTAATGGGTTCCTACATTGTGCTACTTTGAAAATTGAATGCAAGGATGTGGATTCTGATTTGCTAATACTTATATGGCTGTATCTCTCATAGTTTTCAATGAAAATCTTTAGATTTCTTACATAGCTATTTATTGTGAGTCTCTTCACGAGGAAGGAATATGAAATATTTAGAAAATATGGGCATGTGCATGCGCTAGAGGTGTAACAATACAGCAATACATCAATCGTATTGATCGCAAGGGCTGACGATACGCGTATCGCCATGTATGTATTGTGATACAGTAGAAGATAATTTTCATTGTTTTGTTTGTAACTTCTACATTCAACCTAACAAATTTTAATGTTTTAAAATGGCTGAAAAATGGTAGCAAAGAAAATATACAATATCAAGACTATAAATCCACCTTTTATTAACTTTGATAAGGGTTATCAAGATATTCTTTGTATATTTTCTATAACTGTGGAGTTAGCAAAGAATTATATGTTAAGATAAAGCTTAATTCAATTGGTGACAGCTGTATCATGGTACATGTTGTATATCACATGACCGTATCATGATATGTATCATATTGTTAGGTAGTTTGCGATACTCAGGCCTAAAGTGCGCTGAAATCCAATTGGCTAATACTCGAAGAACTATACCAGTGTTGTTTTTCAAATAAATACTACTGAAAATAAAGTATAGATTTATTAAACAAAAGAATTGCATAATTAAATGAAGCCTGTAATGAATGGGGCCCATAAGAGAATGGGGAAGTGTTTGGGGAACATCTGAAACAGTTCTCGTTACAGTTAGCACTAGTTGTTATTGTTTTAGCAGATCTTTTAGTTTGGAAAACAGTTCTCCACAGAGCTACGTAAAATTCTATAGGTATGCTTGCTGTGTCACGTTGACGTCAAAATCTTTTTTATTGATGTAATCAGATATCTATACCTAGCTTAGATTTTTTTATGATCTCCATATTTCTGATTGAAATTCTAAGAAGCTTGCACAAAATGAATTGAAATGAAATTGAAAAAATAAATACCAATATATAATTTGAATTGCTTTCGCTCTTGCTGTATATGGGTCCACTGGGAGTTTGAACATAGGTATAACATATTTCAATATATGATTTCTTGACGGCACCGGGTACCCTTTCTATTTACCCATAATATACCATTGAAAAGAAGAAATAAAATATTTGTAAAATATTTGTTGCTTTTATTAATTCTTAGTGTTTGTCAAACATATATGCCATTTTTCACCAAAAGGCATTACTTGGAAAGAAAAATAAACACTATGTACTAATAATCTCTTAACAGCCCTCATAATGCTTGTATCAAATAATATTTGACCACCCTTAGATTTTCTTTTAATTTTAAATAATGATGCTGTTCATCAGGCGACACATGTGTTCCTTGGAACACTTTTAATTTTAGCTAGCAAGATTATTTGGACTTAAAAGTCAAGTTAATAATCTTCTAACAAACATTTTCTTCTGTCATGTTTAATTCATGGTCACTAGGACACTGAAATTTCCACTCATTGCTTTTCAGTCATCGATAGGAAAAGGAATTACCAGTAAGTTGACAGGACTTTCCACACTGTTTCTGGTAGCAGCTTATGATTGAATTGATGATAGAAGACATGGCCCACTTAATCAAAGGTAAATCTCATGGAATAGTGCTAATAGTACTGATATTTTTTTTTACTCTGTTTTGCATTGAAGCTTTAGGTCAAAGGCAAATTTTCTTTGTGTGGATTCTTTTATTCTTCTCAGAAATGTGTGGCTGCTAATTGAGCCATAGCTGTCTGTTTTCTTTGAGAATCAAAGAATTGCAGCAAGTCTTTTAGGTTTTCAATGAAATTTCCTTGTTTTTCAGATAATCTGTATAGAGTGGCACCTTAACCACCACTGGTGAAATAGAAGATGACTAGTGGATGGTCATCACTTTGCAGCTCACTTTCACTTTCTGCAGCCCATCTCTTCTCATCCACAATCATTGTCTTTGGAGGAATGGTGACAGTGCAGTCCTCATGGCTGGGCAGGTAACTTCCTTTCCTTTATTTCTCAGCTTTCACCTTTCTTACAAAATTTATTTCCATAGAACACTGCTACAATTTTCTTCTTCTAAGAACACAGTATATGTCACTTGGGTAGCAGCTTAGAATTGGGTTTTCCCAATGGCACTGAAGGTGGCATTTTTAAATTGAGCATCTCCTTCCACTCTGATACGTGTATCAGGAGTCCCCATTTTTCATTTAGATCCTGAATGTTCTGTCTTATATTCATCATGCTGGTCTTCTACCCCCACAATAAAGGTTGGGGGAATATATAAGAATCACCTTGTCAGTCTATCGGTGCCAACTTGTTGGTCATTGGAAGCTCAAACTTGGTACAAAGAATGTTTATGACCTGTTGGTGTGTCAAGATCTTGACCCAAGGTCATTCCGGCTAGTTCAACAGGGTTTGACACTAAGGCATGTTTGACTCAGTCTAGTAAATGAGTGGTCCAGTCGTGTAAAAGACCAATTGGTCGTATTGATAAAATAACTGTTGAACCCCCATTTCAGTCCTTCAAATAAATAATCTAAAAACTTTTAAAGAAAGGACAAGGTATGGTAACGGCCGAATCTGGCCCCTTGTTTGATGTAAAAATCAGAACACAGTTAAAATTGTGATAGTTTGTAGGTAAGAATTAAAAATATAATGCTTGTTTTAAAACCAGCACTAATCTTGATTCAAAGCTTACATGGAGGCCACAAGAGGGTGTAGAAGTAGGTTATTTTCCAGAATTTCCTCAATTCTGGTTGCATTTCGTCAAATTTGCAGGGGTTGAAATATATGGTAGCCCGATGCCCGGGGCTAGTCAATTTAAGACTCAGGCTAGCTAATTCAGATGTAATCGGACTAGCAGAATGGGGAAAAAATCTCAACAGTTTACTTTCACTTTTCTATGTCGAGTGGTTTCATTAGACTGAGAATTACATTGTAGTTTAATTTGTTTCTGTCACCACAGCCTTTAAAACTTTTACTTGTTATGTTTTCATTTCGCATGAAAAAGTTGTTGGGCTAGTTAGTTTGAGGTTTGGGCTAGTAATTTTTTACTGGTCAATAGCCCTTGGGCTTGTGGGTTTTCCAGGAAAATTTAAACCCCTGATTTGAGATACTTTTCACTTTGGGAAATATAGAGCACAAGGCTGCCTATCTGAGATTTTTATACATAAGATGCATCTGATACTATTGTATGAAATATATAGATTTGGTAGATAGGCAAGCTTGTGCTCTATGTTTTCTGAACCAAAATGTGCTGTAAAACCAATGAAAATTTGCATAAAATGAGAAAATTCAGAAACTGACATTTTTCCTGACCTTCCTGTGGCCTCTGTGTATCCCATAACTTAGAAACAATACTCAATTTATGGCAGGGGTGACAACAGGTTTTTAACTGAAAAACTGTTGCAACATTCTAAAAGACACCCCAAACCAGGGGCCAAAAAGGAATCTTAGCCTATCTTATCCTTTCTTATATGTTAGATTGTAAACAGTCATTGCTCTGTAAAGAAAAAATCCCCACATGACCCAATCACTATTTTTAGCCACAGCTGTTATTAACAAGTCGAGGGCAAAATTACTTTTGTTCAGTACAATGTTTCAATATGATGTAAATAGTTATGTTTAGTATAGTTTTAAACTAATTTATTAATATCAACGATAATTATTTTATGAAAGTTTGTTGAATCTTTAAGGCTTATATTGCTCAAATGTCCTGATGAACATGACTTGATTGGCGGGATCCCATCAAACAGTCTGTCAAAATTCAAGGTCACTGACAGAAATGATATAAACTTCTTGTCCAGGATATCAGTTTGCAATGGAGAATCATTGAAGCTCATTCTTGGTACAAAGATTATTGAAGACCTGAGAGTGTGTCATGACCTTGGCCCATGGCAATTCTGGCAAGTTCAAGGTCACTGGCTTAAAAGGTATAAAACACTTGTGTAGGCTGTAACTTTGTAATGGAGAATCATTGGAAGCTCTTACTTGCTACAAAGATTGTTTATGACCTGGAAGTTTGTCTTGACCTTGACCAAGGTCATTCTGGCAAGTTCAAGGTCACTGGCAGATAAGAGATAACATTCTTGTCCAGTCAATAACTTTGTAACTGAGCTTTAATTTGCTACAAAATTTTTTTTCTGACCTGAGGGTCATTGTGACAAGTTCAAGGTCTCTGGCAGAAAAATGTAAGTCTATTATTTTGTATTAATGGAGAGAAATTGGATGTCCATATATCACTCTTAGATTAATCATGTCGAAAGATCTGTCCTTTTTTTACCAAAGTCATTTTGGTAAGTTCAAGGTCACATTTACAAATTCTAAATAAAAGAATTGCAGCAGGGTTATAACCTTATTATTTTGTTAGCTCGCTCACAGCACCTTTAGCTGACATAAGTGATGTAATAATTTTTCTCACTTTGTTTCAGGTCTACTGCATGTTGACAGCTGATACTTGTTCTCTATTTACTCCAAGAGGCCTACTACACATTGTACCTCAGTTATGACTGTACTCGTGCTGGCTTCTATGATGTTAATTTCCTTTACCTGCACTGCGTTAAACTTGGTCAATTCTGTTACTGTCGAACACCAACAGATGAAAATAAGATTAAGCTGATCCTGCCAACATTGTGACATAAGCGGTCCAATGTCCAATATCTCACTCTGCAGTCAAACATCATTTTTTTTTTTATGAACGCTCAGTAAAACATTGGAAATGTTAGACTTTTTTAGTATTGATTTATGTAGTAACATATTTTTAAAGTAATAACAATTCTTTTTATGCTCCCGGATCGAAAGATGTTTTTGTCCTGTCTGTCTGTTTGTCTGTTTGTCTGTTGTCAACTTTAACCTTGCCCTTAACTTTTGATTGGTTGGAGCTATGACTTTCGTATTTCACATGTGTATTTCTTGTGACAAGACCTTTCTTTGGGTACCAGCATATTTGACCTTTTGACCTTGACCTTGGAGTTTGACCCACTTTTGCAAAATTTTATGAGACTTTAACCTTGGCCATAACTTCTGAACAGTTGGTGCTTGGGGTTTCAAACTTCACATATTCTTTTGTATTCTTTGTGACAAGGCCTTCCTTTGGATACCAACAACTTTGACCTTGACCTTGGAGTTTGACCTACTTTTGAAAAACTTTAACCTTGGCCATAACTTTTGAACGGTTAGAGCTAGGGCTTTCATACTTTACATATGTAATCCTTGTGACAATACCTTCCTTTGGATACCAACCACTTTGACCTTTTGACCTTGACCTAGGAGTTTGACCTACTTTTGAAAAACTTTAACCTTGGCCATAACTTTTGAATGGTTAATGCTAGGGCTTTCATACTTCACATATGTAATCCTTGTGACATCACCTTCCTTTGAATACCAACCACTTTGACCCTTTGACCTTGACATAGGAGTTTGACCTACTTTCGAACAACTTTAACCTTGGCCATAATTTTTAAATGGTTGGTGCTAGGGCTTTCATACCCACATATGTAATCCTTGTGACAAGACCTTCCTTTGGATACCAACCACTTTGACCCTTTGACCTTGACATAGGAGTTTGACCTACTTTCAAAAAACTTTAACCTTGGCCATAACTTTTGAATGGTTGGTGCTAGGGATTTCATACTTCACATATGTAATCCTTGTGACAAGACCTTCCTTTGGATACCAACAACTTTGACCTTGACCTTAATGTTTTACTGACTTTTAAAAAACTTTAACCTTCGCCATAACGGGGGCATCAGTGTTTCACAAACACATCTTGTTATTGATGTATGTTTAAGTATGCAAAAATGAACATTGATGATATTAAAGGTGAGGTATTTATTTGTGATTTCTCTTCTGAATAAAATTTTATATCGATAATTTATGCTCTTGTTTATACAAACTGCAAATGAGGCTTTCTATTCATTAGGAACTGGACCCATAATTACTTCCTTAAGGAGGAATGCCACACCAAAATTTAATTCCATTGGTCTTAAGACATCCATGTTAAGGAAGCTCTAAACACTAATGAAAAATGCTTTTTGGGCTTTGAGAAAAACATATCATATAAAGGTGCACATATTCAGTGTATCAAGTTCATTTTCAACATAGGGTACCTGCCTTATTTCTGCAGAAAAAATGTTCAAAGACAATGAACTACACTGTATTTGTGAACAGATTTCACTGTTTTTTACTTGCATCAGGAAAATTAATGGAAATGATGTATTTAATTACTTAATCTTGGTCTAACATAACATTAAAAATACTTTAATTCATAAGAAATTGTGTCATTAACTGTAGATTCCCATTTATACTATTTTTCTTCTAAGGGCAAATGACCCAATGAAACTACCCTACAAATAGAACTCTTTAGTGTGCAGTGTTTAAAGCTTCCTTAAGTCATGGTTTCAGCATTGAAAGGCCTAGCTCTTAATTATTTTATAAGAATTTTCTCCATTTTTTCATAGAAAATGAAAAAAAAAATGTTTTATTTGCAAATAAGATGCTTTATAGTTAAAAATTTGATGTTAATGAATGCATAATATAAATATCTCATAAAATATGTGAAGAAAAGCCAGATAGACATTTTAATTTTTTTACTAAAAATTTTTTTTCAAAAAGTACATTATTTGTGAATATTTTCAAAACATATGGATAATATATTCAAAAAACAAGTGACAGCTACAAAGGATATGTTAGACAATCATATTTGAAAAAGAAATTGAAACGAAATAGTGAAATTTAAGAGAAATTATGTTTTACAAATTTTAGCCGATCCCGATCGAAATTAAACTGATCCCAACCAGAATTTTATAATAATTGATAATAGATAATATTTTCAGAAGAAATACAAGTTTGTTAAGGTGTAATTCGCGTAAAAAAGTAATTGAACTTGATAAATAAATAAATAAATTTCTTAGTGGTAAATACTTAAAGAAGGCAATAATTTCATCTTATTTATTTTGTGTTAATTTTGATCGGGATTGGTCTAAATATTGAAAAAAATAGTTTCCCTAAAATTTTGCAATTTCATTCCAATTTCTTTTTAAAATATGTTTGACTAACATGTTCTCCATAGTTCTGACTAGTTTTATGAAGATTTTATCCATAGGCTTAAAAAATATTCACAAATAATGTGTTTTATTTTCATAAATAAATTTTTTACTTAAAAAATTTAAATGTCTATCCAGGTTTTCTTTAGATATTGTATTACACATTCATATTATGTATTCATTAACAGCAAATGCTTAAATTTGTTGTTTATATCAAAAATATTTGTAAGAAAAAGCTTTCCAACAACTACATGTGTAAAAGTTTTTGGTTAGCAAAGATGCATTTCATGCGAGAGGCGCACCAGTCATTGTCGGATTTTTTTTTTTTTTAATATTCACTGGTATTAAGCCGATATCTGTACCAGTAGGTACGCATATCCCAAGATGACGTCGAGCTTGACAGGTTCATGAGTTTACACCGCTTGATTTTGTTATTTTTGTCATATTTCATTAAATGAATCAAAGTGAATTGTAAATATATTGAGTCTTAACAATTAGCTAGCGACAAGCAGAGTTGAATAAAACCGACAAATAAATCATATATCTCGTATGAAGGTGATAAGCGTACCTTGATGTTTTGGACATAAAAACCATGTGTAAATGATATCGGCTAGTTTTATGTACCTGCTAGTTTTATTTTTTCTAATTCTTTGCATTTTAACAATTTGCGCATAAATGTATCTGTCAAATATTTCACAGGAACGTAGCATCGTTTTTGAAAAAAAAGGGGGGGGGGCAGCAAGAGAAAAAAATTCAACATACTCGAAAATCCTATTTCGTGGGAGGTGTAAGGGGGGAGGGTAGGTGTTCCATCTTTCAGTACCAAATTGTATTAATACATTACCCTGAATTGACTATACTGCAACAAAAAAGGGGGAGCTGCCCTTTCAATGAATGAAATATATGTAGATAACGAACGGTATTCAAGCTCAAATGTCCATTAAACAATACAAATCGGGAGCAGCTAGAGCAAACACGGACCTCTAAAATGTCAGAGGTGGGATCAGATGCCCTGGAGGAGCGAGCATCCCCTGCCGACCGGTCATACCCGCCGTGTGCTCCTTGTCATGATCGTGAAATACGGAAAAATCCGCCGACAATGAATCTTTTCAATCGTGAAAAGTAAAGTTTGTAGTTTCAAGTCAGTAACAATGTTTTTTAAGGTGGAGAGGGGTTGAGCCACAGGAAAACATTCAGGATTTTTTTTAAATGTTAAAAAGCAAAATGTTTACAAGCGATGAAGGGAAATAGGCTGTTGACAATTTTACAAAACTTAAATTCTTAGAACTGAGAAAGGAGGGGGAGTGGGGTGGTGTAATACTCTCATTTTTTTTCTGCACGAAATATATTCTGTACAATATGGTGCAAGCGGTTCAACGCTACCACAGAAAAGTGTGGAAAGTGTGTGTTTGTGGGGGGGGGGGGGGGGGTGGGTCTCAGACTAAATAATACCATGCATACAGGTGTATCTGCAAAAGACAGATGAATCCAAATCCAAATCTTATGTAGAGAAAGAATACATATACTTTTACATGTACCGGTAAATACAATGTATAAAAATGTTTGTTTGTTTGTTTGCTTAGTTGTTTAACGTCCCTTCGAGAATGTTTCAATCATATTGAGACGCCAACACTTGCTGGTGGGGGGCTGCAAATTTAGACCTGTACACGACACTTGCGGCTTTTGAGCAGAGAGAGAGAGAGAGAGAGAGATCTTTTTCGTGCCAGCATCTACTGCGACAAGGGACTTCGGTTTATACGGTCTTATCCTAAGGACCGGTCTCCACCTTATACAGTACGGAAATAATCCATACATTGTAAAAACAGTTTAGAAATGAGGCAAAAATAATAATTATATACATTTTTGTATGCTACGAAGAGATGCAAAAACAGATATATTCGAGGAGCCGTAACATATTTGGAGATTCGACCGTACATTATTTCGCCTACCACAATATCGAAGTGTATGCTTAAATCTTTGATAAAGTCCCAATATTTAATTACATTGTGACCCATATTCTTTTTCTTGAAATGTTGGGTTTTCTTTGGTGATTATTCAGATTTTGAGCGCTTGAATCATTTCCTTTGATTTAATGTATTGTATAAAGGTATATGTTGCAAATTTCTCTCTGCTTCATAGGTTTAAAGACTATATGTATATATCTTCAAATCATTTTAATTCACCAAGAGATTGAAGGGATATATAAGTATATCTATAGATGTAAACTCTCGAAGCTGTGGAGCTTTTCGACATCTGAGGATACATGTATGCGTACCTACTGGCACGGATATCGGCTTAATACCACTGATTTCGGTCACTGGAGGAGAGATTTTTTATACATGTATTTTCAAGAACAGATTCTTTATTTCCAAAATCTGCCAGCGTCCCCCTCTTAATTATCCCCCCCCCCCAATAGAATGAAAATTGTCGTGCCCTAAAAGATATTGATGATTTCTTTAAAAGAATAGATTGGATAGAAATTTCTAATCTGAATTAAGTTCAAACTATTCGGAAATTGAAATTATTATTTGTCTTCTGCATCAAGCGTATGAGAAAAGCAAATTTGGATTGAAAATTAACTTCAAGCTAGAATTTCAATCAATTTTTCTCAGACGTCCGACACGAATTCGCTTTCTATCACCAAATCATATGCGGCTTTTCCCCAACCAACTCAGAACCAGCAGCTTACTTTGTATATATCTTAGGACTATCTTAAGATACGTCTTTGGATGTAAAACAAAAGCATCTTAGGAATATCTTTAGTTAAGATGTCGTAATTGGGGAGGTGGGGCGTGGTCATGGGATCCGGTCCCCTTGGGATTTTTAGAGTTGTTGAAATGATATTAATAGTAAACCCAATCCCTCTAGAAAACACGGACCCCTGTTACAATGGCATAGAAAGTCACATACATTTATACATCTTCTGTATATCTATAAAGGCAAAGCGATTTAACACCCCCTCCCCCTCCAAAACGAAATAGCTATATAAGGTATGGATA
Organism: Saccostrea echinata; assembly: GCF_033153115.1. Lineage (NCBI taxonomy): Eukaryota > Metazoa > Mollusca > Bivalvia > Ostreida > Ostreidae > Saccostrea > Saccostrea echinata. The sequence goes on from NW_026889766.1 coordinate 1,484,383, forward strand.
AGTTTATGGTTTTTTATCCTTGCTTGACAATAATGTCTGAGTCTTCTTTTTTTTTTTTGAGTGCGCGGCTCTGTACCCTCCTTCCCCCTCCGGAAAATGCCTGTATCCGCGCTTGATATGTATTGGTAATAATAAAATGTTTCAGAAATTTTATAAATAATCGCTATTCCTCGATTTTCATTTCAAATTTTTTATCAGGTTTGTCCATTCTTATCCCGTTTTCATGTATTGAGCTGTAATAGATATAATAAGATTTATTTTCAAAATGCCACTTCTTGTGGTTGTTCGTCCCCAGATGTAACAGACCCCCCCCCCCCCCCGTCTCTCTCTGTGTAGAAAGGTTGGAGGTAGTGCCCGTCTGCATCCGCGCCGTAGTCACGCTTATGAACGTTTTAACCTGCTACATGTTTCATTCATCAATTAATAAATGTATTTTCTTTTATCACACTTTGTACGGTTAAATGCATACATATACAGTGACACGGCACAGTGCCTACTTAATTGATTTAATTCATAAAAGAAATTAATATTATTACAAAAACTATTGGATTAAATTATATAAGCTCTGTAAATTCAATATATTCTAGTTGTTTTCCTGGCACCAGCGCTTCTGATATCATTTAGATATGCCTTAGGATAAGCACATCGTCGTCTTGAAGTTAGGGCAAAGATAAGGAAGTCTCCTAAGATAGGATAGCTTCGTTTCCCCCCCCCCCCTCTCCTCCCTATGATATGCCGTAAGCTCGTCCCAGGAAAGCTTCAAAAGCATGCCTGCAACTTTAGAAAAACATACCATTCTTTGACAAAGAGAGATAGAGAGAGAGAGAAATTTATGACGGCAAGTGCAAGGAAAATATATATATATATATATATATATATATATATATATATATATATATATATATATATATATATATATATATATATATATATATATATATATCGGAAATATCTATTTTAAAATTCTATTCTTAATTGCAAATATAGATAGGTTCCTACAGGCATTCAGTTACATGTAATAGGAACCCATCTACTTATTTAAAATAAAAAAAAAAACTCTAGGAAAGACAATAAATCAATTATTGTTATCAACATTATTGTATATATATATAGGATCTCCCATGAGTTGTAGTTGGATATGATTTTTATCCAACGAGTTGTGTTTTTTATCCCCGAGCCTTGGCGAGGGGATAAAAACACACAACGAGCTGGATAAAAGTCATATCCAACTACAAATCATGTGAGATTCTTTTTATCCCATGTTTAATACTTCACAACCAATGTTTACACTGTTTTATGTAGGACTCCACTAATTTTACTTCATCACGCTAACACAAAAACCATTGTGACGTCACAACTGCACTTAACTGTGGGATATGAAAAAAATATCCAATAAGTCATATCCACGGGATAAAGGGGTAAACATGGAATAAATGTCGATATCATGTTACAATAACATTGATTTCATAAATGAAGTGTGATAAATTCATTTGATAGCTATTAGAACTTCGAAAATATAGTGACTAAAAAAATTAAACTCTCTGATTGATCAAAAACAAAATTAGAAAAAAAATATTGAACTTTTAAAGCGAAATTATTTGTAGGTGGCATTTTTAAAATTTCAATTAGCCAATAATGCGCTTTTGGTTAGATGAATATTTTAATAGGTTGAAGGAGTGGCAAACTGAATCCAGTGTAGGAATTCCTACCATTCTAGTTATTTCAGTGGAGAAAATCCTACAACTCTATAGTTCATTTTTTTTCTTGGGAGAATCCTACTCTAGAGCCAGTTTTCCGCGGTGAGGGGGATTTGAGAGGAAAAGCCTACTCTAAAAGACTAACTAGGAGGAATGAGACACATATTTTGCTAGGCATTTCGTTAAATTAACATTGAATTAACATAATAATTCAATTTATATCTTCGAAGAATAGAGAAGGGGGGAGGGGTTTTTTTTCCCCATCATTTGTCACCAGTTGACCAACATCTCTCTCCTTCTAGATCTCTCTCTGCTTTACGACAGATTCAAAATGTTTGGAGGAAGGGAGGAGATTAGGGATGTGAGTCTGCAACTATATAAGCCAAGTATTCACATAGTGCAGTTTTGATTTATTAACTATGCTGTATTTATTATATAAAGGCATGAAATAAAATGTGATAATAATATACGTCATTATAATAGTCGTTGTTACATGATTTTGGGGAATGCGAAAGAGAATCTGCTCAAATGCATGTAAAATTTTAATTTTTGCACTCAATATAATTATGTGGGTTGCAAATTTCGAATGTTCATTACGTCATACATGCACTGAGGTTTTCATCATCTCAACCCCTTAACAGCATACAATTCATCTAATTCTTGAAAAATATTCAATGACTAAATTAAATTACATGAAAGTTTATACCTGTATGAAATCCGGGAAATGGAGGGGGCTAAGTATCTCATTTTTGACTCATCCTCACGTACCTAAATTAATTCTTTTCTTCCTGTTCAACTATATCTACTTTTGGTTTCAGAATTACATTGTAATTAGTTATCAGTTAGTTAATCAATAGTCAGTTAGGATTTAGAGCTGATGAGGGAATCCGTACACCTACCCCTGGGATTTTTCAGTCTTAAACTTTATAGAGTCAAATAACCCCCCCCCCCCACCCCCTAAGGAGAGGAAACGCAGAGCTTTCGGAATTCATATAATGTACATGCATTTACAAGAAGGAAAGGGGTCTGTCAGTGTAACCCCTTTCTAGTTAATTTTGTATCATTCATTTGATTTATGCCCAATTCTTTTTAGATGCATGTATAATATCCTCTAGTCCCTTACAAAGTCTTGTATGATGTTTTCTTTTTTATTACATGTGCACTGCATGCACCGCTTGATATTGGAAAAAAAACATCTAGTTCAGAACATTAATAAAAGTGTTAAAGTTCTGCCGGCAATCAATATTTCGTAGTAAATAAGGAAATTCTAAATACTAAATTTGGAGATTTTTCAAATTGGTGCGCTCATATCTCAGTCCTTATCCCAGTTTACATCAAATCAATGTATTTAAGAATAGTTTGATTTATATTAAGATTTGGGTTGTTAAGCGCAACATCTTGTAATTTTTGCTAACCAATGCAAAGTAACATGCACCGCATGCACCGATCACCTTTTCCTAGTGAGTACTGAATCTATAAGTATTAGTATGCTGTCACGGTTGTTAAATTCCTGTTAAAGTACATGCATCATAGAGGGAGTTAGCAAGATTCCAGTTCCCCAAGGCCAGGACTATTTCCCGAGGCGAAGCCGAGGGAAATAGTCCTGGTCGAGGGGAACTGGATCTTGCTAACTCCCTCAATGATATACTTTTAACTGTTTTATTATACCGATACAAACGTAAAATTTAGAGGATTCGGATGGCGTGATTTCAAAGCAGGGATTAGCTCACTGAACTAACACACGGAGATAAGTCCATTCACATATCATAACAATGTAAAAGTAAAATCATTTCGGATAACCGGGAATTAGCTTTCGAAGGAGGGATTAGCTCATTTGACTAACGCACGGGGATTAGTCCATTCATAACGGTTTCCAGGGAATTAGTCACATACAATAACTGCGATACAAACACTTCGTGGTCGTTTCATTTTGTAAATGAGCAGAAACTGTACAATAACTACAAAATATTAACAATATAGAACTGTTTAATTTTAGCGATGATGGAAAGCTGTATGAATCACTCAAATTACATGACAGCGCTGTTACGTATTTACTCAAAATTTTAGATGAATTTAGGATAGAAGTGAACAGCGGCGGATCCAAAATTTTAGAAAGGAAGGAGGAGGAGAGCAGTTCACGGATGGTTTTCTTTGACAAAATAAAGAAAAGAAAAAAATTGTCCAAACTCTAAAATCGTATTTCCTGGGTTAGGGATACTAGCTCATCATTAGTCCTAAAACTATGTGACTGGTCGTTACGTGTGGATAAATTAAATGTGTATACAAGTTAAGCAAACACAATTTACGAAAGTCAAAAAGAAAAAAAAAACAACTCAAAGTTGGGGGGGGGGGATGCCCGACGCCCGCCAGTATGTGCTGGATCCGCCTTTGGCTACTTCTTTACTCTTCCTCCCTCCTCTTTCATCAGATTCTGTTTGTTTTAATTTCGAGTCAGGAATACTGTACATGTATGTGACGACCGGTGGATAACATTTCTCTTAGAATTCAATCTGCCAGAAACATTTTTGCTTGATACTATTAAAGAGTTTTGACTGTACACATTAAAAAAAAATCTTTGCTTGATTATAGCATAATCTATAGGACTTTTGAAAAAAAAATTAAACAAGGTTGATCATGCAAATGCATTCTTAATTTCTGTTAACCATTTGTCATTTTTCCTTATTCTTTCTTCATATATACACTCAATATACAGTCACATGAATTTTGTTGAGTTTAAGCTAAAATTTCAGTTTCCTTGAAAGAGGCGGTCTGTCTAATTTTATGGGGTACATGATTTCACACCTACATTTAGGGCTTTCTTCCAAAAGTATGTATCTATTTTTTTTTTTCACCTTCTTTGGCATATTTTATAAATATGCATCCTTGCTTGCACTTATTCACATGGTTTATTTGTTTATCTTTGGAATTTTTTAAAAGTTAATGTAGCATATGCACTCAGAATAGCACATAGCACCTGCATGGAATTAGCATCTAGCACCTGCATAGAAATATCTCTTACATGTAGCAACTGCATGAATGAACGTAATTTTGGATATTGACGCCCACATTACCCCCAGATTTATGTACATGTATAGTTCTGTACTGTGATATACAGCTTTCTATATCATTTGTCTACTAACTTATATATACATATATTAATTTCAGAATATATTTACTGAAACCTTGTTCTTTTTTTTCAATGAAGAACGTTCTTTTGAAAAATAAACTAAGATTAGAATAATAGTATATTTACTGAAAAATTGAAAAGGGGGGCTAATTTGAAAGGGGGGCTAAACCAACCCCCACCCCCAAAAAACGTTTGGGGACTATGCCCCAATTTTCAAAGCCTATATTATGTCTATCTTTGAAAAAATAAGTTTGGGAGGCTGCCCCCTCTAGCCCTCCCTCCGGTTCCGACGCCTATTACAAGTTTATTACGCATCGCTTCTTATCATCAATATTTCACATTATCAATTTCTATAATGTAATATTAAGAAAGACTTTTTTGGGGTGGGGTGGGGGTTAATTTTTATTTCTTTCTTTCCTTGGTTTTTTTTTTTAAATTTATTTAACTATAATTTATTCATTTTGAGGGAAAGTTCATCCTAACTTAAAAGATGGAACAAAAATTCTCAAAAAACATGGGGCCAAAGTATACTTGTAGTTTGAGTAAAAAATCAATCCATGTCACTTGATAACCAGTAATTAATGAATCAGTTTTACATGATTTCTCGTAATTATGCGTAGAGAGGTTTGTAATCTATATAGAAAAGGAGAAAATATAACGTGTTAAATTATATGACAATTCTACATTGTATATACATTCAACTATGGAAACCTATGTTATTGTTATACAGTACTTTTTGTAATGACAAAATGTACTTTCATGGGGGGTTGTGTATGGACTTTTGTTGCGAGGATAAAAATGGCAGTGCATGTCCATAAAAGATTTATATTTTCTTTTCAAAGATTTGCTTTTGTATTATAAAATGCATGTAATGAATTATAATATCTAATAATATCTATTTTCATGAAAGTAAATAAAGGAAGAAAAAGAACACTATGGAAACCTAGCTCTTTATATCTGTTCTATAATGCCTTTTTTTTTGGGGGGGGGGGCAAATGCCATTAAAATCATCAGCCTTTGTAAGTTCACTTATTATTAAAGTAGTACTATCAAGGAACGGCATTGATAAAAAAGGGTGTTGAAGTTCTTTTATTATTTTCCTTAATCGGCAAAAATTATGAAAAATATAAAACAAAAGCCGAAAACTAAATTTTAGGTGGAGAGAAAATTGGCTTGAGGGGTAGTCACACTTTATAGCTTTTAAGCTGTGTATGATCTCTCGAAAATATTGGCTTTCCTTAGTAGAAATCCTTCTCTAGATCCAGTTTTTCCAGGGGACTCCCCCTCTAAAACCATTTTCCCGGGAAATACTTGAGGGGGGGGGGGGTCTACCGTACAAAGTCGGTACTTTTGCTGGTTGGAACAATGTTGAGGTCTACATGAATATTTTATGTTTTTGAAGGGTCGAAGAAGGTCTTGATTAAAACTATGTAAATTAAGATTCACGACGCTATCAACCCCCCCCCCCCCCGGCCTGTGTATGACGAATGATGACCCTTTTTGTCAACACACATGGCGCACGTTCTTACAGCGCACCGTAAGAATGATTGAAAACAGAAAATGTGTTTCCTAACTTTGTTTACATGTCTTTTGTGGGGCATAAGCAAAACGTCCTCTATCGGATAACACATCGTCCTCGCAAGGTTAACACAGCGTCCTCTCAAGCTTAACACATCGTCCTCTCACGGTTAACACACCGTCCTCTCAAGGTTAACACACCGTCCTCTAACGGCTAACACACCGTCCTCGCAAGGTTAACACACCGTCCTCTCACGGCTAACACACCGTCCTCGCAAGGTTAACACACCGTCCTCTCACGTTAACACAACGTCCTCTTACGTTAACGCAACGTCCTCTAAAGCATAGTGAAAAAATCATGCTTTAATTTTCAAAATACAACATAATGCAACCCCCCATCGTGTATCTAGTGCCAAACCTTATAAATATACCAAATCTTGAAAAAATATCTCAATTAGAAAGTATAGTCCTCGGAGGAATGTGGGGTGTCATAGTCCTCGAATGGTCGGTGATGCATGTGAGGGTGTGTGTGAGGGTGTGTGTGTGTGTGTGTGTGACCCATGTGGTATGTGAATGACATCAGGTGTATTAGATGAGGACAATCTGTGAGAAAACAGATTATCTGTGAAAATCTTAACGAAAATGTTGAAGAGTTATATGTACAAACAACATGGAAAGAAATGTGCGTTTTAAAAATGAGGTACAACAGAAATAATGATTGTGTATTTATGTTTATTTCATTTTCAAAAGTGAAATACTGTGATTTATTTATTGAATAAAAGTCATATTCTGTCACAGTGTGAATAGATACCAAAGTTGTTTGTTTGTATGTTGTGTAACGTCCCTCTCGAGAATTTTTCACTCATATGGAGACGCCAGATACCAAAGTGCAAATATATCAAAGTTAGTCAAAAATAATTTCTGGCCAGTCATATGATATGAACAGTAACTGAATCATCTTGAATGAGACTACTTGGAATTTATTCCCAAATATGTTGCTAAACCCATGCTATAATGTTTCAATCTCACATGCTACATGCAAACTATGACCTTTTAACCCATTCAACTATGACGTCACAGACTATAACACTGTGTTGGGAAAAATTAGAGGCAAATGAAATCAAACAAAATGTAATAAAAAGAAAATTCAATGTTTTAGTTCGATATGGAAATTACTCACTCATGAGACAGGATTTTAGATATTTTCACTCCTTTTTCGAGCTCGTGCAAAATAAATAAAAAAAATCTGTTTCACTCGTGAATTAAATTCCATGTCCAACTAAAAATAATGAATATCCTCTATATACTATTTAAATATTTCAAGCTCAATCTCAATCCTACAGTGCAATATAACAAAGTAACTTTATTCTGTTATGTGCTTCGTGTCGACGTAGACATATAGACACGACATGTAGGATAAAAACACTCTTAATCTTTTATGCTTATATCATATACATGTACTCTGCTACAACCAAGTCAGCCAAAATACTATCAATTAGAGATCATAAGATCATCATATCAACCATTGAATTTACGAAACGCTGACTGTAAACGAGATTGTTGAATTCTATGCAGCACCAACTTATGTGTGAGTAGTCTGCCTCGATTTAAAAATTGATCGTATTCAGATCATGCTCTTGAATATCTTTAAACTGGGAGACGTAAATACCATATGCAGGTAATAGCGGACTTCCGGTATTACTTCACAAATAAGGAAAGTTGACAAGGAAAAATCTGAAATCATCACGTTTGTCATGCAATTCAGTTGTAAGTTGGCCCTTATCTTCTATAGTCAGTAAAACATCCAAATATGAAACAGAAGTGGCTGACTCTATGTGTATTTTATTTCAAGTTAACTTGGATGTATCGAGTCGACATTTGAATGGAAATAACTACTGTTAATTGCTAATAAAGTGAGAAAAACTCCTACCAAGGTTTTAACTTTATAATACAGCTGGCAAATCTAAATACAGGTGGGTGTGCTCGGAACGGCTGTCAAATTCCGCCTGATTATCAAATTCAAATTCAACAGTGTGTATGATATTATGGTATTTGTAAATTTTACATTTGAAGATAAATAAACAGAACATAGAAGATTTGTCACTTGAGTAAACTCTTGAAATAATTTGGGAGTCCGATTGCTGTCCCTTTTATGTTACTTTTGCCTGACGATAATCTAGAATTATCAAACTATGACAGATGTAAAAAGTAATCAGCTTGAAATACAAGGAGTCATACCTGTTTTACTTGCTAATGGATTGAAGTTTGTTAAAAAATAATGTAAAGAGAGTATTTATAGTTATTATTATTTTAAAAAAAAAGAGAACTTAGAGTAATTCAAAATATATGATAACTTATAAATTTAGAATCTTGAAACATTTCTTACAACAACAAATTAGAGCGCTCGCTCCGTGACTGGGAGGTCGTGAGTTCGAATCTCGGCCGCGACTCACCTAAGTCGTTAAAAAATGGGTAGCAACTGTTCCTTCTCCATGCGCTCGGCACTTTGAAGTGAAAGTTGCTGGTCTTTCGGATGAGACGTTAAGAACCAAGGTCCTGTGTCACGGCAGGCGGTGGCACGATAAAGATCCCTCACTGCTCTATGGCCCTGAGTGCCGAGTAAAGCTCGAAATATGAAGCCCTTCAGCGGTATACAGTGACGTCTCTATATGAGTGAAAAATTATCGAATAGGACGTAAAACAACAGTCAATCAATGAATACAACAATAAATTTTTAATGTGATAAGCCGTTGAATTTGTTCAGTTTAAATGTATCAATGATATCAACAGAAATAATACAAAAGGGATTTTCTGAAACAATAAAAATGCTTACTTGATTTCCTGAAGAAAAGTAGGAAATATGCGACATTAGACAATTGAAGCAAGGTTAACTTCCACCACGCTGCCTTTGATACATGAGACTGTGTAAAACTACATATATCATGACCGAATTCACCTTCAAATTGTCCATCAATAGCCTTGTTCGCTGTCCATATGTTTGTACTATATATAGAACTTTGAGAAGCTTCTCCTTTATACGTCACGTTTTGAGCAAGATTTTCTAAAATATAATTTGAAGTTTACAAATTTATAACCAGAGACAAATTTTCCTCAATTTTCTTCTATGTTGTTCTCGAGTATCTCTTAATTCTTAATAACAATATTACTGTTCTGACAAATTCGTACAATTTTGGCTGCATATAACAAAAGAAAAGAACGGTGTGCTGTTTTTATTTTTTAAAAGTACGCAATCGTGACACACTATTATGGATGAAGTAGTACTTATACGTATTTTTACATCGATAAATAAATGAATTAGCAACGCTTACAATGCTTAAATCAAGCTTTTAAAATTTTGAAAACATCCAGGCCAGTTCTGGCAATGATTGGGCTACTGGTTTCCTTCTTCACTGAAATCAATTGCATATAAAACATATTGGTTGGTTTTTTTATTGATTTTTTTTAAAGAATAAAAAAGCTTAATGTATTCAGCTCGCGTAGAAATTGCATGTGTTTGTACAGAAAGTGCATGTTCGGGACAACCGGCTTGAATATTTAAAATTGTCTAAAATCCACACTTCTGCAATATAATTAGGAGCCTTACATGTACAGGTACAGGTGTGTTCAAAGCTTAGTTGAATTAAGTATACTTTGAAATTCTACAGCCGAAGTAGCTTTTGTATACGCTTCGTCATTTGCAACTTAACTGAGAATTATACATGTGTATTTAATTAATGAACAACTTAATAAATTAAGAAAAAAAACGCTTCCATATCAAGGATTATGAGAAAGTAGAAAATATCTGATAAATTAATAGAAAAGAATAAATAGAAACGACATTTTTTTTTTCATGTCTAGCCTCCTTGAGCTTGACTCCTTTAATTTTACTGCAACTGAGTCTTTAAACACACGGCTACGTATTGTTATTAACTTATAACTATGAAATGTAAAACTGATATACACATTACCTAAACATTCTGCTGTAAAAATAGATAATCCTCCAATATTGAGCAGCTGTAGTAAAACATTCATGTCGTCCAAGTGACCCGCGTCATATAATAAACTTACACCAGGCATATTTACTCGTATTAATTTGGGGGACAATTATTACCTTTTATTTTCTAAATAAACATCTTATCAAAGGAATCATTTCCTTCTGCGTAGCACTGTCAAGGTGAAGAAATGGAGGGAATATAGAACTGCACAAAAAGATACCTTTTTAACTGGATTTATTTTTGTAAAGCCATTAAATTATCACATGACTTTAATATTATTTGAGATTAGGTTGTACATGTAAATCATACATCCCACTCCGTATTGAATTTAGTTTGGCCACATGATTTGATTGAATGATTGTATGTTGTTTAACATTCCATTCGAGAATTTTTCACTCATATAGAGACGTCACCGTATACCGGTGAAGGGCTTCAAATTTTGACCTTTACTCGGCACTCAAGGCCATTGAGCAGTGAGGGATCTTTATCGTGCCAACGCCTGCCGTGACAAGGGGTCTCAGTTTTTAAGGTCTCATCCGAAAGTACCGCAACTTTCACTTCATAGTGCCGAGCGCATGACGAAGGAACAGTTGCTACCCATTTTTATCGACTTAGGTCAGTCGCGGCCGAGATTCGAACTCACGACCTCCCGATCACGGAGCGAGCGCTCTACCGACTGAGCTACCGTGAACGGTCACCTGATTTGAAGGCATATAATATGTACTGTATGAGGTCAAACACAAATTTCAGTATCGCAAGGGTAACCTTTATTCAAATTAAAAATTTTAGTGATTGTTTTTATGTTTCCTGTAGTTTCTGAAAAGTGCTGCTGCTTCAAACAGAATTCGCATTTTATTAGTTTTGAATTTTAAGCAATTGGGCTCAAGTTGAAATATGAAATATGTCTGACTTTTACAGACTATTTTGTGTATTTATTAAGTAATGCTGCCGGTTTCACGAAAGCAGCAGCAATTCTCAAGTAAGGAATATTTCCTTTATGTAAATGCAAAAAAAAAAAAAAAAAAAAAAAAAAAAAAAAAATGATCATGGTCATATGCCCTTGCGCTATTAAATGAGACAACGATGTTAAACATGCCAACCCTGTACACAAAAACAATGAGAATAAAGTCAATACAGTTTCTTGATAATTCTTTATAGCGGCACTAAAGAAAGCTTTCACATTGGTATTCATGGTCTATCTAAAACTTTTAAATAGCATTCCGTTAAAAAAAACCCTGCATTTTTCACTATAAAAAAAATAACGTTATAAAATGCATCAGATTTTTCCATGATGACATTATGTTAACAAGTGTTTTGCGATCAATGACTCGTTTTTATATTTTGCTGTATGGAATCTAACGAGCAACAAAAAGGAATGCAGTGGTAAGTTTCGATGTTTTACATCATTACTCTTATACAGTTTAAAATCCTAATTATTTTATTTTTTTGGTATTTTGAATATTTCCTTTTTATGTGTGATGTCATAGTAAACATTTCCTGTATAAATTAGGCCCCGTTCCCTTTATGTAGCCTTAACAGTGCTGCGTGTCAAGCATGTACAGTTTTGAGCATAAAAAACGTAAAAATGCTTTAAAAACTAAAAAAGTATTCCATAGAAAAATCCCAAACGCCATAACATACACTGTCTGAAACAGTACTAAAAAAGAACAAAGATGTACTTGCTGTAGAATGAAATTTGAAAAGCGTAATCATTAACACGTATTATCTTAAATATTATGTCAAATATGGACAGAATGAATGATTTATATAGTAATTTAAAACTTCCCATTAAAATGTTCACCTTTTGTAAACATGTTTAACCAGCATGCTCATTTTGTACTTAAACAATATATTTAAGAACAACCTTTAGAAAGAGAACTTCCTTGGTATTTATTATGATGTTTATTTTGTAAATGGATTCAACAAACACTAATTAAATATGTTATCTTTGGTTTATCCTTTCCGTTTTATGTGGACCTTCTTTGAGCTTTCTTTTTGGACTTGCAGGCAGGATGGAAGATAATCGACAGATAATAATGGCTACAATTCTCTCTTGAAGTTTGTTTTCTGTATTTGTGCAATGTACATGTACTTGTAAATGTATTAATAAAACTGTTACTAATGTCAATTGCTTTTTGTTTTAAGTTAGATTGTTGTATAACGTCCCCTCTCGAGAATTTTTCACTCATATGGAGAGGCCACCATTTGCCGGTTGAGGGCTGCAAATTTAGACCTATAATCGGCACTTAGGGCGTTTGAGAAGTGAGGGATCTTACTGCGACACGGAACCTCGATTAATACGGTCTCATCCGAAGGGCCGGTCTACACATCCCGCAATGGAATTCTAACCAGCGATGTAAGGATCAACTCCTTACTCCGCGACTCTAGAGCATACACTCTAATCACTGTGCCACGCCGGCGACTTTTTTTCATAACAAGAACTAAAGATGATCTTGTGTGAATCAGACAATTGCATTAAAACTTTTGTGAGGTTGTAAAATAAAATTAATCCTGAGACAACCTAGACTTTTAAATTATATGTTTTATTTTTCTGTGACAAAACGATTTTATTTGCCTTTTGAACATTTTTATTGCTTTAGCATATTCATTGGACCTTTATACCCATTGGCAATTTTTCAGATGGATATAGGTTATATATCGACATCTGCTTTATCAGGCTTCCATATTTCCCAGTTCATATGCTATTTTCATACCAAATAGACTTATATGGACAATAATCACATGATCTATGTATGATGTGCATATCTTTTTTTTTTATTATTATTTCTCCTTCCAAAATGTCTTCAAATTGTACATGATTTAAATGTAACGTCAAAAGGATTGATATGTTTTGATCAAAATTATTATACATCTTAGACTTTAAGTATTATAAAACAGAAAAAAAACGTACACGTGATTGGGTGCACTACAAGAAGCCGTTTAACCTTTTTGAGTTTTCGTTGCCATGTGCGCAAAAATTCGGAATTTGAATTTCTGTATTGACAACTGATACTTTTACATTGCATTCGTCACTAGGCTAAAGATGAAGAGACATAACGTTACTTCAATTTGTGTAAGTTGATAACATCGCCTCTATTCGATTTCGTGGATTGAATGATACCTGATTGCAGGTGTAAAACGCGATTTCAAGGATAAAGCCCAATTTTGAGTATTCTCTCCATTCTGTTACATGTATTAAGCGTATTGGGAAGAAGATTCTTGTATGTGAAATCCTAGGTTGAATTTTGTAAGTATTTATAAATTAAAATCTTTATTAAAAAAAAAACAAAACTCAGCAATATTTAGGGAAAATGGCAACTGGTTATTCTTTTTTTTTACTAATAGATAACTGAGTGTTATCAAATTGCACTGATTTATATTTATAAAATCAGAAGCCAAGATGTTAGAATATTAACACAATATGTAGGCAATGGCAATATCGGGAAAAAAACTCAGTACAGTTCAGACAACATTTTCTAGAAAAAAAAAAAGACACTGAAAACAAAACACTTGAAGTTTAACCGCCTTATTTTCTAGCTTTAAACTCCATTTGAAATATTTTGTTTCGTCTTAAATGGTTTGTCCTTCACTTTTAATATTGATATTTTTTGTCATGATGTGACCCTTAGTAGTCAAATTTTATATCAAATTGAACCGAAAAGTTCAAGGGCAAGGGAAAAAAAAAAAATCACACTGCACAAGTTTTCTGTGTGTTTTTTAATATCTATCCTATCTCAAAAATAATGCTCATGCAGTAAGATTTCTGGTATAATTTAGTTATTTAGTAAAAACAAAGACCGGTTCTAGTAGATTACAGAGAAATAAGCATCACTTTTTCAAATGGTATGCAGTAAAAAAAAACAATTTAATGCAAAAACCTATCCCACCTCTTCATATGTCTCCTTCCCCTTGAACTTTTTAGTTTAAAATAGAAGTCTTGAAACATTCTTTCTAAATATAGTTTTCAAACGCATTAGTAACCTGGCACGGGATATAACTCTTTGGTATTTTTAGAGTTTGTTTACCTCGCGAATTTGAACGTGTAGGACTATGATAGGCTTTGTTACAACGCAAAATGTAATAACAATGCAAAATGTAATAACTGGGATTATTACATTTTGCGTTATTACATTTTGCGTCAAGATAAACGCATGTTATAATGCAAAAAGTAATACCACGATTTTTGGATTACTACATTTTGCGTTGGGATAAACGCATAATGTAATATACAACTTTTGGTTGTTACATTTTGCGTTACTTAATTTTTGCGTTGAGGACGACGCAATATGTAATAAAACAATATAATAATTTTTTTTTGTATTGTGCGAACAGATAACAATGGGGAAACTCCTTTACTAAACACAGGACGAAAGACCATCTTTAAGCAATCGCTTAATGGTGGCTTAATGGTAACTTAATGGGTGCTTATAGAAGTTAATTCCTTTAAGCCACCATTAAGCCGCAGCTTCTAGGATATTAATGTCCAAACTTCATTAAGTTACCATTAAGCCACCTTTAAGCTGCAGCATAATGGTGGCTTAATGTCCAAACTTAATTAAACTACCTTAACGCATCCATTATCAAGTCTTTAAACTAACTTGTTAAGTTTAGAGTTGTTTCAATATCATTTACAGAAATTCTTATTCAATTAATATTTTTTTTCTCACTATTTCTAACATTTTTGTCAATGCGTATAAACTCGGGAACTAAGAAAAGCTTCCCCAAATGCCTTAAAATTTTCGCCACCTAAAATCAGTTTGTTTAAATACTTGTTTTAAAATTTTTTTAATCCATAAATACATTATATATATATATATATATATATATATATATATATATATATATATATATATATATATATATATATATATATATATATATATATATATATATATATATATATATATATATATATATATTATTTTTAAAATCACGTATTTTTCTTTCGTGTGTAGAAAGCCACGTTCCGCTGCCGAATTCATAGGAAATGTTGTAATTAGAGTCATTTTCTTTTGGAATATCTCTATGTCTCTTAATTTTTCTTTGGGTAGAGAAATGTTTTAGATATAAAAAGATATATAGGTATAGATTATATTGCAAATCATTGAATTACATCATGAATAATTTGAATTAATTATTGGTCAAGTGCCATTATTTTTTCTTTAACAATAATGCAGAAGTACGAATTTATTTAAAATAACGCAGAAGTAAGAATTTATCAAAATATAGTCGGTGACTTCAATGATTGTTATTTCAAAATCAATTTTCAGAAGACCAGCTGATCAGATAAAATATGGCATCCGATCAGATTTATACACATTGGGAATCGGAGTAAAATAAACAGTGTACAGTATATCGAAGGGTTAGACAATAGACCTTAATTAGGTGTCCCTACCGATCCTCGGTCAGCTAACAGGAAACTATACGTGGGAACCTACAGTGACAGATTTTGATGGTCTATTATTTTTACAAAACTTAAAATTTAACGCAAGCATATAATAAATTAAAAATTATGATTATACACAAAAAGACAATTATTTTGAAACCCATAATGAAATGAAACTGAATATGATATGTTAAAAAAGATATTTTATAGCTTAAATGTTACGCAAAGATTGTTAATTTAATTTATTTATTTATTTATAAGAAAGGTTATCTTTTTTCCCCATCGTTCTCTTTCAATGATATATTCCTTTTTAACAAGAAAATTTTGTTATATCTGTAAAATTTCATTTTTTTTTCATGCTTTTAACAGTTGCATAAATCTGCGAATAACAGAACGAGGAATTCAGTAACTTAAAATCAAAAAGTTGTTTCACACCATCACACCGAACTCAGGTCCACGGTTAAAAAATATTAACGTAGTATAAAATTTAATGAAAGTTTCTTTTTTAAAATATATATAAATATAATTATTTGTATTATTGATTAATAAATATAAACATTAGAAAAAAATACATGTACAAGTACCAGTTCAAACAAGCTTTGTGAAAAATGAAGATTTTATGTTTCACTTCTTTTTCAACAGCCCCGATTGCAGAGTGGTTAAAGCGTTCGCCCTCAAATAAAAAATAAAAAAAAACGTTCGCCCTCCAATCGAAAGGTCGTTGGATCGAATCCTGTTCGGAATGGGTTTCTTTTTTCATTTTTTTTTTATTGTTTTGATTTTCTTTCTTTTACAATATTTTCGCCGAAATAACAAATGTATAAACTCGACATTTATAATTTTTGTGAAGAAATCAATAAAATTATTATTTAACCCATAAAAGCAGTTTTATCGATTGCGTAATTGTGACTTTGTGGTGGCTTAAGAAAGGTTTAACGGTAGCTTAATGGAGTTTGGACATTAAGCACCTATAAGTCTGGTTTAATGGTGGCTTAATGGTGTCTTAAAGATTGTCTATAAGCTACCAATAAGCACCTCTAAGCCACCATTAAGCTACCTTTAAGCTTTCATTAAGGACTTTGAGATTTCTTAATGGTAACTTAATTAATGATGGGGTATTTATTTCTTAAAGGTAGCTCAAAGGTGCTTAATGTTAACTTAAAGTGCGCATGTAGAAACTATCCATTTTATTATTGAAGAGAGAGAGAGAGAGAGAGAGAGAGAGAGAGAGAGAGAGAGAGAGAGAGAGAGAGAGTATGTTTAATGGTGGATTAATGGTGTCTTAAAGATTGTCTGTAAGCTACCAATAAGCACCTCTAAGCCACCATTAAGCTACCTTTAAGATTTCATAAAGGTCTTTGAGACGGCTTAATGGTAAATTAATTAATGGTGGTGTAATTAGTTCTTAAAGGTAGCTTAAAGGTGGTTAATGTTAACTTAAAGTTCGCATGCAGAAACTATCAATTTTATTATTGAAGAGAGAGAGAGAGAGAGAGAGAGAGAGAGAGAGAGAGAATTTTACTTTTGCTGGTCTGCAGTTCACATGATTTGTAAATCAGTATGAAATCTTAATTTTCAAGAAACCCCCTTCCTGCTATATTAACCTTCATAAAAAGATATTTTTTCTAAGTTTCAAGCATGTGTCCATCACAAAGCAAAAGCAAACTGATTCACTGATCAACGAAATACCCCCCCCCCCCCCCGAAACACACACACACACACACACCCTCACACACACACACACACACACACACACACACACGTGTGCACGCATGTTTCTAATTTGCAACACCAACGATTTGAATATCAACTGATCTTAAATGGATAATGAAATCAATATATGATGAAATCAGATCTAATGTAAGAAATAGCAAATGTTTATTTTTCCTTTTGTTTTATTTTCTTTTCGTTTATTTTCTTCATCTATTTATTCTCAACCTGACTGACCAAAGTGTGTTATTACATTTTGTATTGTTGCATTATGCTCAGTCTAGACGCAAAATGTAATAACGCAAAATGTAATAATCCTAAAAGGTCTGTTTTTACATTTTGCGTTATAACATTCTGCGTTGATATCGACGCAAAATGTAATAAAGCAAAATGCAATTATCCCGGTTTATTACATTTTGCGTTGTTATTACATCTTGCGTTGTAACAAGGCTTTAGTTCACCTAATCAAAACGGTATGCATGTAAAAATCTTTACTTTTGTATGTCTTCGTCCTTTTCGTACACCAGACAACACGTTGTCGATACCTTCTGCATTTTCTCAAAGATCCATACATCATATACGTATATAAATATAACAATCAAGTTTGTCAGCAGTTCCACAACGTACATCATATAAGCGAGATTGAAGAAACTATTGACCCTCCCCCAGTACACACACAGACAGAATGAAAAATATTATATATCTACAGAAGAATGAAGTTTCACATATGAGTTTTCCTCACCGGGTCTCCAATTTTTTTTTTGTTTAAGAGTTCTAGTTAACGTATAAATAACTCAGATTTAAAAACCAGGAGGGGGATATTTACAACTGTTAACATAATTAATCTTGTCCTCCTTTCTGCATATCTAACCCCTTGAGAAAAGGGCAATTATATATACTAGTGTGTTATTAATTTTAAACATCATGATCTAGTTTTTATTTATAAGGAGATATTGTAAGACAAATCTCATTTAGAGGGGTTGCTTTCTTTCTTTCTTTTTTTTTGTTGAGAAAACATCAATACCTAAGCTTTGATACACAAACAAATTTATCACAGGTATCCCCCTCTTTCCAAAAAAAAAAAAGAGAATCAAATTAATAATTTGTTAAAAAGAAAGGAAACAAACCATAAGAAGACTACTTTGATTTAAAATGTTATCAGGAAGTAGATACTTCTTTGACACAAGTGATCATGGTAAATATATAATTATGCCAATATTATAGGGTTATTGAACTTATATTGGTGAATATTGGCCTGTACAAATGCACGAGCTCCACCAATATAAGTTCAATAACTCCTTTATTATATAGCTAAAACATCTCCCATTAATTTTTATTAATTATTTCAACTAAACAACTAGAATCAATAAGAATTTTCAGTATCGGTAAATTAACGTCTATTCTGTCAGCGTTCAATATCGCATCATGATCTGCTTATAGAGGTATTACTGGAACTAATACGTACTAAATTATTAATTAATAATTTCAATTTTGCGTGAAAATAAACACATCTTACCTTTCTGCCACTACCTGTCACAAATTTATCTTTGAGAGGTTCATCAGACGACATTTTTTTTTTATTACAACGGGGCGTTCGATATTGAACGCTTTTATTCGAAATGTTTCGGGCATTCTCCTATACGTTATTCAAACTCTAGCGTTCAATAAAACGCCAAGATATTGAACGTTAAAATTCTCTAGACTTTTAGTAGTTTTTTTTTATTATAGACTATTTATTAGCTATGTAATAAAAGGCTTTATTTGCTACAATGTATCTAAACACCATGTTCATTTTACATCTTTACAGGTCGCCCGCCTGGTGCAGTGGTTAGAGCGTCTGCTGAGTTGATCCTTACGTCGCGGGTTCGAATCCCACTGTGGGACGTGAAGACCGGTCCTTCGGATGAGACCGTATAAACCGAGGTCCCGTGTCGCAGTAGGTGCTGGCACGAAAAAGATCCCTCACTGCTCAATGGCCGTAAGTGCCAAGTATAGGACAAAATTTGCAGCTCTC
This sequence comes from Saccostrea echinata, assembly GCF_033153115.1. NCBI lineage: Eukaryota > Metazoa > Mollusca > Bivalvia > Ostreida > Ostreidae > Saccostrea > Saccostrea echinata. The sequence continues at coordinate 1,503,830 of NW_026889766.1, forward strand.
CACCGGCAAGTGGTGGCGTCTCCATATGAGTGAAAAATTCTCGAGAGGGACGTTAAACAACAAACAAACAAACAAACAAACATCTTTACAGCCTTAAAAGCTGACATTTTGAGTTTCTGATTGACAATATCTATGTGGTTTCTGGAGACCAGTCTTCCAACAATCTATTGGAATTCCCATGGGCACGAATTGCGCCCCGTTATTATCAGACCTTTTTTGTATTCATATGAAGCAGAATTTATCCAAAATCTTATACGTGAAAAGAAGAAAACACTTGTTGTGGCCTTCAACTCGACATTTAGATATGTCGACGATGTATTGTCAATTAACAATGGTTATTTCCATTCTTATGTCGATACAATATATCCCGGTGAGCTTGATAAAAGATACTACAGAGTCTGACACATCTGTTTCATATTTGGATATTTTACTTGAAAAAGACGTTAATGGTAATCTAACAACCAAGCTTTATGATAAACGTGTTGACTTTAACTTTTCAATCGTCAACTTCCCTTACTTATGCAGCAATATACCTTCATCACCTGCATACGGGGTTTACATCTCTCAGTTGATTCAATACGCAAGAGCATGCTCTACGTATGTACAATTTCTAAAACGAGGTAAATTATTGACAAACAAGTTGATGAAACAAGAATATCAGCTGTATCGTTTAAAGTAATCATTTCGTACGTTCTATGGTCGATACAATGACCTTGTCAGCAAATACATTTTATCATTGAGTCAAATGCTGACTGACATTTTTCATACTAATTGTTAGTCCATTATTTACACACTGAATTGTCGACGGATTTTTCCGTTATTTCCCGATCATGACAAGGAGCACACGGCGGATGTGGCTGGTAGACAGGGGATGCTCACTCCTCTATGGCACCTGATCCCACCTCTGATGTTTTGGAGGTCCGTGTTTGCTCTGCACCTATTTTGTATTGTTTAATGAATACTGCTTGAATACTGTTCGTTATCTCATATATTTCTTTCATATCACTGTTGCCATTGAAAAGATAATTTTCAAAGTTTTATCTAGTAAATTTATTTAATTACTAAAGCTTCTCCCATACAAAGCCAGGTTGTGATGGTTATTCTAAGCAGTTGCATATTTTTTTCAACAAGACATGTACTATGGGATAAAATCCATTCTAAAGATAAAATGAAATATTATTAAAGTGCACTGATTCAATAATACGGATTTAGAAATGCTAAGAATTATTTTACAATATGAAACAATAGCTGTTGAAAATTAAAACTTTGAGCAAAATGAGCAAAATTAGCTTGACTGCTTTCTGAGGATTTATTTTTTTTCTCTTTAACGCCTGATCACATGATTCTGATTTTGTGTCTTCATGCCAACTCACTGTCCAATGCCCTGCATCTATTTCTCCCCTCAAAGAGTTGTGGTCCTAGCTGGTCCGTAGGAAGCAATTTCACTTTAGGTTGGGGGGGACGGGGGGGGGGGCACAGCCATAGATTTTATTTCAAGTTTGAGGAGGACTATCAACTACCAAAAATTCCTTGAGAAGCAAAATAGAAGGTTATCAGACGTTTTTATTGAGGGGGGGGGGTCACAATAATATAGTATCTATGATTTCTATAGTAATCTATATATCAGCAAAATTATCCCCCCCCCCCCCCGGTTCCTATGGCCATGCTCAGCCATGACTTTTACCATCTGAAAATGAATTTTTGCACCGTACTTGATTAGTTGTGAATAATGAATTGTATAAGATTTGTACAAAAAATGTGCCTTTCATCTATTAAATTTCAGACTTCATATTATTGATTCAGTGCTGTCTGTAAAACATTCTCAAGCTAATGAAGCCTGATTTGGTTTTCGGGAGCAACGACACTTGCACCTATACCTTGACATTGTTTTATTTATTTTAATTACGTTACTTTTTGAAAATCATTTATGTTTGACTCATATTGAGTTGGTTAAAATGAATCCCGAATGGTTTCTAGTTTCCTTGATTGTCCTTAAAGATAGGTGCTTATATTTAGGAAAGAAGGATAAAATTTTTTATTGGCTATACTTTATATCGATTTGAATTTTATTCCATTCAGCACTGAGTTCATGGCAGTATACGTATTACTAATATTAGGACTAGTGGCGTAAGGTGTACAAATGAGTTTATTTTGTTTTATTTATTTATACTTTTTTCATTTTGAAATAAAGCTGCGCATATTATACCTAATACATATTCAAATCCAAAAGCATACAACATGCATCTATTTGAATTCCCAGTTTCAATTTCAGTTCAGTTAGGCTATTTAGGGTAACATTTACTAAAATAACCAAAACAAAATTGACTTCACAGCACAGTTAAGGCTACAATAAGGAGGCAGGGCCCAATTTATACGGGAAATGCTTACTATGACATCACACAAAAATATATGTTCTTCAACTTACTGCTAAATGAAATGATTTGCTATTTTAAACTGTTAGATAGCTTTAAACTACATCAATATACTGACTATTTCATGTATTTTTGTCGTTGGTTAAATCCCACACAGCAATATATAAACAATTCACTGATTGCAATGCACTTGTCGATTTGGCGTCATATCATAAAATTTGACGCAGTTTGTATGCAGTGAGAGGCGGATCAAGTTATATTGTATACAATGAAAAATGTATTTTGTAATTAAATAAAATATTATTTGCAGACATATAAGAGGCCATTAACTTGGATGCGATGTATTTATATACTTCCCGTACATTCCCTAGACAAGCGATACTGCCGTATATTTGTATGCAGATTCATTGAAGGGTAATAGAACGGTCGTAATAAATCGAGATATTGCAAAGGCATATCCTCAATGAATTATGACAACCTTTTACACATAAACTCAATAGGTATGAAGATATTTGAAAAGTGCTGCGAACCTAATGAAATCTTCCAAATAAATTTATTATATCTATATTTAATGCACTTGACCAGCAAAATATTGAACATAGGGTCTAACAAATGTAATTTTAGCAATTAGAGAATAGAATCTATATAGGTTCGCAGCACTTTTCAAAAACTACAAAGAGTGTAGAAAATAATTATAAATTAAAACTTGCTTATGCCCTTGCATCATTATTTAATGGTATTTATAGATGACCTCAATTATGCAGGTATATTTTCTATATTTTCTAAAATCACGTGACTGCTACATTACGTGACAAGTCTAAATAAGAAATCCAATCGTCCTCAACATGTAGTCATATTACATTTGTCCGATAATAGTAAAGTCCTAAAAAGAATGACCAATCCTTGTAAAGAATGTATTTTCTATCTAAAAAATTCGCCGAAATTTCCATTTGGCACCATAACTGTATTGCGTTATGAATGAAAATCCATTTATTGCACAATGCAGACCTATGATCGTAATGTTTTAGTCATCTTTCCAGTAACTAGGTCAATGACCTCCTTTTCATACTAGTGGTCCCTGAGTATTTCTTTGGAAATATCTTATTGTTTTACATAATGAACAACATTGTTTTTTAGTTAAAAAAAAAAACAATAACAAAAGTATTTGGATAGTAAATTTGATGGATATGGAATAGTGTCGTTTGAATAAATAAATAGAAAAAAAAAATGAAAAAAAAAAATGTCCAATTCAAATTTCCTCTTTTGATTTTCTAAAATTTATCCATTTTTCTTTTTATAACAAAAGCTAAAAATAATAGGAACACTAAGCTACATGTATTAATTCCTCAATTTATTTGTATTGCCATTATTCTTCAAGTATCAAAATTATATGAGGTAATTGATCAAATTCTTGTGAAATATTGTATGGAAAGGTTCTATTTTCTTTTTATTTTCGAGACTGCTATTCAATTATAAAGGAAGAGGAAAAATAAAACAAACATGATTTTAAACACGTTTATTTAAATATTGACGATTATTGGTCGGGTTGTTCGGGCCCCGATTACAACAACCAGCAGGTACATACAACACAAAAGTATATACCTTTACTATTAATAAGCAAAATATGGCCGTTTCAAGTATACCACAAACAGTAATTAACCTTACAATTGTTTAAAAAAAATATGTGAATGAAATATATCTTTACATAAATCTCTCTGCTACACAATTTGTATACCTTTCGTTTGGATCCAGGACAAAGAGGAGAAATTTGAAAGATTCTAGTCCTGACCTAATTTACATCTAGCTGACCCTACTCAAATATCAGTATCTAAGTTTTCCTCAGAAAAGAACATTTATTCTTAATATTAATAGCTGGGATTTTTTAAAACAATACATGAGTTTACTGATATAGATATAGCTACAAAGTTGATTTACTTCAGGCACATTCAAAATACATGTACACAAACACTTTAAGCAACAACAATATTTCCAATCTTAATCTCTAGAAGTAATTATATTCTTTATATATATATATATATATATATATATATATATATATATATATATATATATATATATATATATATATATATATATATATAATTAAGTTAAACCACATGAGGTTTTTTTTTTTATCAGAGAACATCCGATAATTCCCTTGCCCCCTTCCCTTCTCCCCTGCAGAAACTTTCACTTCAAAAATTTTCGGATATTCAACGTATCTTCAGAGGCTGAGTTGATAAACTATGTAAGATATACTAAAATGTTTGAAAAATGTTTGGTTGTAAGGTCTGATTGACACGTTTCACGATAATGTGTTCTGGTACATATATATCTTCGTTACATGCCAAAGATTTAAAAAAAAATCTTGTGAATTGTAAATTATTTCAAAACGTCTTATAAATGTATACCAAAAATTGTGATATTGGCAATTCCAGTGATTTCCAATAGGATTATGGTGTTTATTGCAAAAATACCTTGAAATGTACCCTATTTTTGTGAAGAAATTTGTTAAGGTAGCAATAATTAAATAATGAATTCTTTTGAAAAATAAATATTGAGAAGCTTGTGCTCTGACCTTAAAAAAATGATGATTTGCGACATAATATAATTTTTTTGACCGGACAATCTGGCATAACGCATTTTAAACTATCTTGATATTATGCTTACTATTCTTTTTAATTTTATAATAGGAGAATGATATCAAGTAATTCATTTTTTTTATTGTCTGAAAAAAGATTTCTTAGCTTTGCATATGTAATAAGTATACTTAAAAGGTAATGGATTCTTAGGACAAACTTTTTTTTATTTAGAATAAGAGCTAGCTACGGTGGCACTCCCCTTGTCATTCTTTGATTTATAGAATGGGTCTATTAACAACCATACTTTGATATTCCCATGCTAAAAATAAACAGATTATTTTTTTATGTTTGTTATTTTACTGAACATATAATTACTCTTTTATTAATTAACCGTTGAAAATAAAAGCAAACAGAAGTGAATTGCCTGAGCATTGAGCATTACATCACAAAAGTCATTTTTCTTAAATGGTATGGCCACTCATAATACCAAGCAATGCTGCTAGACAAAGAAACATTTTCAGCAACAAATAATTTTTGATAAATAGAAGAAATGAACTCTACAGTATCTTCATTATTGTCACCACCACCACCATCATCATCATAATCATCATCATCAATAATAACAACAACAACAACAACAACAACAACATCATCATAATCATCATCATCACTATCTCTCTCTCTCGAATATTGTTTCTAAATTTGTTGCTTATTTACTTCCTGTTTCTTCTATAAATGGATTTCCAGATAATCCGGGTCTTCCTCGACCGGATCAACCTCGCTATAGGTATTTCTAGATCTGTTGCTTCTTAATGTGGAATCAAAATCACCATGGGTATATCTGATATTTGCCACATTCATTCGATCGTAATCATGTATATTTCCTACCATAAATAAGGTCTTTCTGTTTATATATTTAACTTCACTCTTCCTCCTAGTGTATAAAATTCTCATGCATATAATTATAAGAGTTATAGCAAGAAGTGTCGAGATTCCGGAAATGATGAAAAATAGCGTCTTCCAAAAATCTAAAATACACAAGCATATAAAGGGGTTTATAATCATCACTTTTCGACATGAAGTATAATTAATGAGTTTTTCGTTTGATGGTCTGCAAATAGTCCAAAGCTTTAATTTAGCTTGACCAAATAAAAGCAGAATCATGATTACATATTTATACTATCGGATAATCGTTTTTTTCTCTACGGGATTCTCTGTTGAGAAATCTACAAGGATGATTTGGCCACAGGGTGCAAAATAAGTTGTTTGGCTGAAATTTGCTTCACCATAGAGAGCGATCCCCTTTCCCCCTTCCCCCACCATATCGCTATACATTGCATTTATTTGCTCCATCAGATGTATTAACCTTACATTTCTTATTCAAAGATGCTTTGATGTCCTCCTTATTTAATAAAAGATATTATATGTAATTCAAATTTTAATATTTTCTACTTGAAGAACAAAGCGAAAAAAACCCTTCGTATTTGTTATGCTAGATTTAAACTTCCTTTCATACACATTATCATTTATAGAACACCAATTACCGCTTTTCATCACTGAAATATGTTAGTACAAGAAAAATCTCTTTATACGTTGCCCGTCAATAAAAGGTCCAATGGTTTTTAATAATTTTCCTAAAGAAACCATTTAACCTACCGAAATGAATACTAGGGTAGCAAAAGGTTTTCACACAATTCCACTTGGAGCAGATCAAATCTGGGTTTTATGGAGGGACCATTTTCCTGTTAAATCAGATGAGGGATTTGGTACAGAAGTAGAAAAATCATATTCCTTTCGATATCTAAATATCTCACCACTATGAACTTTCGAGGACCAGATATAACTCTGAAATAATATGACCTTCTACTTGTTGTCACTTTAATAGGGTTTAGTGACCTACAACTGGACCCCACAACCCCTTCCAGACCCACATTAACAAGATAACGAGTATTGTTATAAACAAAAACGTTGACTAAAAATGAAAGTTTGAAAATTTTTATTTGCATTGAATATCGGATTAAGATAAAATTTTAAAATAAAATGAACAGTTAATATCCTGAAAAAAAGTCATGATAACTAGACCCTCCTTACCTGCATGTGATACAGGTCCATCAGCGGACGAAGTTACTGAAAGAAAATGTAATTCTTAAAAATTATTCTATGACATTTACATAATTGCATGACATTTTTTATAACAAAAATTTTGTTTTGACGAGATGTTCTGAACTCTACCATTCAAACACAGGGGACCTTCCCATCCAAGTTCACATCCCTGTTCACAGATTCCTTGGATCTTTGAGCAGGATGTACCATTTTTACAATGGCCACAGTCAGATGAACAGTTTGATCCGTACTTGTATTCCAGACATTCTGAAAGTCACAAAAATGTTCTCATAACTTAAGGATGTTTAAATCAAAGATTTTATGTCAGATAAGCTTAATATAAGCTTTTGTGTCAATGTTAAAAAAAATCCATTGACAGCTGCATTTCCAGTTTGAAGGAAGTTTGCCTGAGTTTCTCCACAGGAGTCTATTCTTCTTTTTTAATGATGTTGTCATAAAAAAGCTTTCCATTTTGGGGGGATTTCTTTTTTTTATTTTCTTGATATATTAATATGACATATTTGTTGTCTTTCTTAGTTTTATATAAATGAGTTCCTTGTTTTTGTCTTACTTGAAATGGTTAATGAATGTACATAAAGTCGAATTCTTTCAGAAAGGAAACGTATGCAGCTTTTTTTTTTTTTTTTTTTTTTTTTTTTTTTTTTTTTAAATTTCTTATGATATTTCTAGAAATTTAGTTGAAAGCTCAACTAATGTATATGTTAAGAATGGATAGAAAAATAACGAATTATGTTAGCTTAGCAAATGTAAAACACTTGAATTAAACTTTTAAACGCAATCAGGTGATTGTTGAGAAACTGATTAAATAAACATTTATTGGCATAAAAAACGGATTAGAAGTAATGGACAGGATTTTATTCTTCATTAATTTCTTGTATGATTTTTATACACACTGCCTGAGGATGGTGGAACTTAAATTTCACAGTTTGTACATTTTTTTTTACGAAAAACAGATAAATGAATCTCTCAATATTTGAAAATCATTGGCCATGGATTAAAGAATCTTGAAACGTCAATGTTCCATCAGATTTACTTGTTTTCTCATCCTCTCCACTTATAATAAGTTAATTAAAACAAATTGATATACCCGCTACAGAAATAAATTTTTTACATGTAGGTATATGGTTGAAATTTGTACTGTGGGTTTGGAGAATGAATAAGAAATGTGATCAAAAACACACCCTTTTCACCTCAGGAAACACGACAGGCGAAACTGGATTTTAAAAAATTATTACACCAGTGAAACAGATTCTATAAAATAATTTACCATCACATTTCGAACCACTCCACCCTTCTTCACATCCTTGAGGACAGAGCCCGGTCAATTTGTCACAATGTGTCCTATTTAAACAATTTCCACAGCTTTCCTCACAGAATTCTCCGTAATACCCATTTACACATGCTGTTATGAAAAATAGAATGATTTTTTTTTAGTTTGTATCTTTTTCTTGTTGTCGAAAGAAAAGACAATTGTTTTCCTTTAGATAATTTTGCAAAGAGTTAATGTATAGGTCGACTCTAATTGTCAAAGTTGATCAAATTGGCAATAAATGTATCCCTTCCCTCAAACGGTTTTTAAAAATAAAAAAAAAATTATCTTATTCGATTTCTTACAACAATGAGGTTGTTCCATAGAGGTGTTGTTGCACCCATATATACAAGAACCACTGAAAGCGTCGCATTGTCCATTGTGGCATCTTGGATTGCATGATGTACAGTTTTCTCCATAATGTTGGGATGGACATCCTTAAAATAAATTCAGATCAAGCAAACGAGTTAATTCCTTTGGATGACAGTACAAAATGATGAGCAAAATCAACATTGTGTGTCTAGTATGTCTTCACCTGCTTTGTCGTTTTTAAGAAAACATTTTTCGCGTGTTTTTTTAAAGATTGATATTGATTTAAACTGATTTTACAGAATGTTATCCAAGTCAACATACCTATCACATTAACTTCACATATCTCAATAGTAGCGAATGAAGGTTCATATCCTGTACAACTTGTTTTTAGGGGAGGATCCTTAGAGTTGTACAAAGCTATGCCCTGAGTCACTTTATTGACGGTGATGTTCATAACACGGCTGGGACAGGTTGAATGATCCTGAGTGAACACTCTTTCTCCAACACAATACGGTGGAATAAAGGAAGACTCATTGAACACAAATACCGAGAATCCTGTGTTCCTGTTTATAGCTGAAATTTTAGAATATACAAAATAACATTCCTTCTATATTGATTTTATTCAGTACTTTAAAGAAACACAGATAGTGATTTGATTTATTGCAAACATTTATAGCAGGAGAAATGTTAGGGACGGAGGAGGGTAAATAACGGTGGAAAGTATTCATGCGATCACCATTTTGTTTTCTTATATTTATCAATATCACATTGATTTCTAAAATGCATGTTCATGCAATTCTTCAATCAAATAAAAATATTTCTATGCCTTCAGGTTTTGATATAGCAAGGATGTGCTATAGTTCAATTACTATATCCCTTGACCATGCCTTTGACTTTGCCAGTCCACCAATAATTTTACATTTATAAAAAAAAAACAAATAGTAAAATATTAACATTCAGTGTAATTTTCTTTATGAATTCCATTTCCAATCGACGAAGTTCAAATCTCTAAAACATACGCGAAACCTTGTCACCGAGCGGTAGAATACACAGTAGGAAATATATGCATTTTCAATACTGTTGGAACACCAAAATGTATATTGTTTTGGCTCAATTTAATTAAAAAAAATACCCTCGTAAATTATCGTAAAATTATAACAACTGTGCGTTTAAAATTAATTTGTCATCGTTTTTTCTCGAAATGTTCATTTGCGTTATTTAGCTTTCCAACGTCACAAACGGCTCTAAAGTCTATTAAGCACACCAGTTCTAAAAAGGCGATAAATTCATATAAAAGATAAAGGCAACAAACAATTATGAAGAGAGAAAATTTGTGAATGTATATATAATAACGCGCGGTATTCACGACCGACGATATAAAAAAAAATACAATGCTTAATTAAATCACAATTCTTAAATGACATTTGTATAGGAAAACGAAAAACTTACTTGAATTTCGGAAAAAGATTTCCAAATAAGCTACATTAGACATGAGTTTTAGCGATAATTTCCACCAAGCCTCTCTGTAATGATCTTTAGCAAGGGTTAAGCTACACGTGCTTTCACCACGCTCCTCTTCAAGATATCCGTCAACTGCTTTGTCTGCTAAGTTAGTTACGTAAGAGTGACTCTGTGATGCCACACCGGAATAAGCGTTTTCTTGACTAAGATTTTCTGCAAGGAATTCACACATCTCTTACAATATATTTCATTACAAAGATATAATTTTAGGCTTCTTTTTAAATAATTTATTATTAGCAGGTATTTGATTTATAATATGTTTTATTCATTCATCACATGTAATTCTGAATGCTCAAAAAATAGCAAAAATATGCACGAAAGTTTTTTTTTTATATGTGTTAATTTCCAAAGTATGCTATGGGCCGATTTTCCCCGAACCTTGAAATATATATTGATGTTTACCTGACGCACAAGTAGAGAACTGTACGCGCTTCATGAAATATGCCTGTGTGACAAGTCTGTGTGATTTACACACCAATAACTCACACAAAACTTAAAAACATTCCTTAATTGAGGGTATGCCCTTGCAATATAACGATTTATTACGACACTTCTATTACCCTTCAATGAATCTGCATACAAAGATACGGCAGTATCGCTTGTCTAGAGGATGTACAGGAAGTATATGAATAAAATCATAAAATAGACATCGCATCCAAGTTGATGGCCTCTTATATATCTGCAAATAATATTTTATTCAATTACAAGATATATTTTTCATTGTATAAAATATAACTTAATCCGCCCCTCACTGCTTACAAACTGCGTCAAAGAGCAAGGGCCATTCAGGTCTTTTTTGGCCCCATTAATTTCTGAAAAATTAAAACTGCGTACTTTTAGTCGACAAGGCAATAAATATCACTTAAACACTTGATGACTGAATTTCTACTAAAATTGACGTAATTTTTTTTGCTAGTCAATGCATTATGACGTCATGAATTGCTTCATTATTCATATATTCCGAATATTTCCTTAAAAATGGCCAAACTATTTTCAATATTTTGTATAAATCACAACCTCCGATCCATAATGTGCAAATATATTATGAAAGAACTGCTTATTAAGATTACAAAACATCCTTTTATTTTCGGATCAAGCAGTGTGCTCATATTTCAATTCTTTGTTGAAGGTTCTAAAATTCACCTGTTTTCTGCAAAATTCAAGAACATTGCAATTTCACACAACCTGTTTTCCAGTATCTGGACTCTTTAGAAGAAACCTTTATATACAAACTGAAAGTGCAAAGTCTCTTCTTTATATATTGATGTTGAAAAAGGGACACAATGTGTAAGTGGATAAATTGGTTTATCTACAGGGCCATTTTATGCATAAAGTGAACCTAGCTCTTTTACGATATGACGTCACATTGACAAGTGCATTGCGATCAATGAATCGTTTATATATTGCTGTGTGGGATTTAACCAACGACAAAAATACATGCAATAGTACGTACTGACGTAGTTTAAAGCTATCCTACAGATTAAAATAGCAAATCATTTCATTTTGTGGTAATTTGAAGAACATATACTTTTGTGTGATGTCATAGTAAGCATTTCCCGTATCACTCGGCACACCTCGGTCGATTCGAACCTCAATCTATCCTCGGCTGTATCATGTAAACTTCCATTGAACCGGAGCTACTTTATACGCAAGATGGCTGCGCCCTACATTAACACGTGCACAGTGTGCTGAATTCGATCCGTTAACAAACATGTGATTATGTAAAGATACTAAGTACATTTTTCTTGGTAAATGTTATTCTTAGTGTTACCTAAATGCTTTTGAAAATTTTTATTGTATATCATATGCATGTTTATTATCGTTTTCAAAGCGTTACGTTTTCCCTAAGCGGTAAACTTGCAGCCTTATCACAAATGTTAAGCGGAAACGCATATCATGTTTCCTCGTACAGCCGAGGTCTGATGAAGGTGACGAATCAGCCGAGGTTTGCCTAATGTTCCCGTATAAATTCGGCTCCGCCTCCTTATTGTAGCCTTAACTGTGCTGCGTACGGCCAAATGCAGAACCACGGGGTCTGGAGGAAACTAGGCCCCTAAATGCAAGGCATGCATGACCCACCGGTGAGTGGATATGCCCTTGTGTCTGCAAACCTAGCCCCTAGCTATGGGTCAAATAGCCTCACTGCCTTGTAGGAAGGCTTAGGAAAGTCAAAGGCTATGGAAGAAAATCCAGACAGAAAATTCGTGTACATGGGCAGGAAAGCAATTAAACACAATCTTCTAAGGGAAGGACAACCCTGAAAGAAAACCACTGGCCCTCCGAGTTCAGAGGGTTATGCTAAGGGCCAGCAACCCTAACATGGAAGTCTCTGGGGACGGCCTAATATGCTGACCAGCACGAAGAGGACTAAGTAAAGTAAGCAATACAAATAGCAGAAATTTCAGAAACAGCCAACATTCATTCTTCCGTGGGACTCCGATTCATCCACAACACGTGCAACATCGTCGAGATGGTCCGCCGTTTCCAATTTATAATTATTTCGATAAGTATTTAGAAGATACAATGGGACTTGGTACTTATCTCTAACCAGTATTTAATTTAGTGACACTAACAAAGTTTACCGATGGTGTGTCAATTATTTCATCATTTAATTATTTATAAATTATTTTTTTTTTTATAATTTATTGTTTTATCTTTTCATTATCATTTTTTTTCTTTATTTTTATTTTATTATTTTTTTTATTATTATTTACTTTCTACTGTCGAATAAATAAACTTTATGCACACACTAGTCGAAAGTAAATTTTACACACACTTCCATTATTTCTATGAAATAAAACTTTCAGGTCATGAACCACGCAATAGGAATAAACACCCATTCTATATTGTGAGCAGCCTCCCTTTAAGACTAGTTTTCTGCTGTTAATTTAGTACAAAATTTTTCATCCAAAAGCTCTCCTGCCCTACTTTATGTGTTGCATTACGATTTATCCTCCCCTCCCCCTCCACGTGTTGCATTACGATTTATCCTCCCCTCCCCCTCCACCGTTTTATATATACACAAGCTTGAAATCTGACGTTGAAAAACTGCTTTGCTGCGATGAGACAGGCGGCGCATTGGACTATGCTCAAATGTTCTATACTTGAATCCACTCCTTTCAAGGCCGTAACTTGGCTCAAATTTTAGTGAGGCAAGGGATCTGAGACCACTCGAGTCCCAAATGAGTCCAAGATAGTGTCCTGAAAGGTGTTCGTAGTGGGTGGGTGAGTTACCGAAAGCTGGGTTTTAGTCAATTAAGAACTTAATCTTTGAAGTTTTTCTGTTTTTATTTATTTACATGCGTTCTAAACGATAATGAAGCACCTGGTGGGATGATCAATTTACTGAAATTGAAAAAAAAAAATTGAGGTTTTAATTTACTACAAAGACACACATAATTAATTAAAGTTAAAAGCAAAACTTTCTTCACTTTTCAGAAAACTTCAGAATTTTAGTGAGGCATTTACCTCACTTGCCTCAATGGTAGTTACGGCCTTGCCTTTAGAAACGCATGAGTAATTAATGTCTACACCGTAGCAAGCCACGGGTTTTGTGCCTATTCTTTTCCACTTCGGAAATCAAATGAACCCAAAATCCATGACTTGCGACGGTGAAAAGTCTGGTACCATATGGATATCTTTCCCGGTCTTCAGTATATTAAAACGACAGAAGCGGTTTTTTTTCTAAGTATGTTGAGGAGTGAACTAAAAAATCGGGCAGAAAACGTTGTCAAGTGAGACTGTAATGTCTCCGAATCAACTATGTATGAGTTAACTTTTTGTTTTGTTTGTTAGAAGAGTTACTTCCCGTAGTTTTGGCAAGCGCCATATTTGTACATGTGCAAAAGTGTTACTAGACTTTGTGACTTTGTAGCCCTATAGCGTAAGTACACTTTCATAAGTTATAAACATAAGATCTTAATATTCATGTGTTAGGACGCAAACCTTTATTGTCAAATATTTCAGTAATTTAAAGCATTATCTACGCATGGTTAACATGACCTGGTTTTTTGTGTAAGGCTAAGCACGTGGTTTGTGTTCAAATCATTTTCTGAGATTTATACAATCTAGTCACTATGTTATACTTGTATATGTGAATTTGTAAGGATAATTTGTTGATTTCTTGCTGAGTTATTATTACATGCCAGTTTTATTGCTTATAAGTTGATTGCTGTTAAAAGAAAAAAGTATGGAAACCCGGTTTGGTCATAAATGTAGCATAATAGAGTCAATGTTTTAAGTCGATCATTTTGTATGTAATTTCTTATAACTTTTTTTGTAATTTACAGTCTTTTACTACGTTGATGCTGAATAAAAACAATGAGTCAGTACAGTAAAAGAGCTAGGACTACGTAGGCAGTCATGGAGAACTAGGGCGGTTCAACCACACCACACAAATCTCCTCCAACAGATCAGCGTTCTCAGAGATCTACTAGACAGTTGACAGCGGCAGGGAAGCAAATGTATGAACAGCATGTGAATAAATTCTGTGACAAACTACGAAAGCTTAGAAAAAAACTAGAAAATGAAATGAAATTCTCGTACAATGAACTTACAACTGGAAAGACAGAAATCCTGGTAATTTTGAAAGAAAGTTTACTGAAACTTACTCAGGACTACCATAACATTAGTGAAGAGTTTCTGAATTTTCTTGTAAGAACAAATACTGAGGACAGCAGAAGAGAAAAAGCTGCACAAGAGGTAGTTATATCCTCCTTGGAACAGAAAGTAGAAAGTATCCTCCAGGAAATTGACACAATCATGGAACAGGATACAGATACAAAGTTTTCACCAGATTCAAAATCCAAACTCTCTCATGACCTGAAGGACAATGTGTCTCTTAAAGGCACAGCAAGATCTGTGAGTGGAAGGTCAAGATCAAGCAGATCATCAGCATCTAGAAGTACGACTTCCAGAAGCACAACTTCCATGTTATTGGAACAGAGGGTAAAAGCAGAAGCAGCCAAAGCAAGACTGCAATTTGTGCAGAAAGCTTCAGAATTAAAGAAAGAGCAAGCAAGGCTTGATGAACAGGAGAAAAAGTCTAAGGCAGAGACCCTCAGGAAAAAAGCAGAGTTAGAGACAGAGTTAGAGTGTCTGGACGCACAAAAGGAATTAGCAACAGCCCAAGCAGAGTTACGAGCAAGGGAGGAAGACAATGGAGACATAGACAATTTAACTAGAACATCTATTTCTAATATTGACTCCTCAGAACGAACAAGAAAATTCATTGAAGAAGTTAACCTGTTAAGGAATTTGGAGTCAGTTTCAGCAACAGAAAATGTAGAATACACCCAACCGAAAGTTTCAGCAGCAAACAATACAGCTACTCACTCTCCAATTTGTGAACCATCATTTTCATTGAATCCTGAGGCTCGACCCTTTGAATCACAGAAAGACAACCTAGTCAATCTAGCAAGCTTTATGTTGAAAAAGGATCTGATGCTTACAAGACTTGTTAATTTTGATGACAAGCCAGAGAACTTTGTAGCATGGAAGGCAAGTTTCAAATCTGTGGTTCAGGATGCATTAGTTACACCTCTCGAAGAATTAGACTTATTGATCAGATGGCTCGACCCTGAGTCCAAGGAACATGCTAAAAGCATCAGAGCAGCAACAGTAGGGAATCCCTCTCAAGGATGCCAGACCTTATGGGCTAGATTAGAGGAAAGATACGGTTCACCGGAATTAGTTGAAACAGCATTAAAGTCCAAACTTGCAAGCTTCCAGCGACTCAGTGCAAGTGAACCTAGACGACTGTATGAACTCTCAGATATCTTAAGTGAAATATTTGCCTTAAAAGAAAACCCAAGGTACAGCCAACTTTTCAGTTACTTTGACACATCAGTGGGAGTGCTTCCAATAGTACAAAAGTTAACACCCAGTTTGCAAAACAAATGGACTTCTAAAGCTTCAAAGTATAAGCTGACTCATGGGGTCCCATACCCTCCATTTAGTGTCTTCTGTGACTTTGTAAAGGAAGTTTCAACCATGATGAATGATCCTGGCCTACAAGTAGCTCCAACTTTCGCCAAAGAAAATCGAGACCCGAAAACCCCAAGATTCAACCAGCATAACTTCAAACCAGTAAAATCTGTGACTGTTAAGAAGACTGATTTTAAAGAGTCAACAAGAGACCATAAGGTGACACAGAAGAGATGCCCTATTCACGATGCTGAGCACACAT
The DNA here is from genome assembly GCF_033153115.1 of Saccostrea echinata. Lineage (NCBI taxonomy): Eukaryota > Metazoa > Mollusca > Bivalvia > Ostreida > Ostreidae > Saccostrea > Saccostrea echinata. The sequence continues at coordinate 1,520,237 of NW_026889766.1, forward strand.
TAAACCAGTGTAGGGCATTCAGGAAAAAATCCATTCGTGATCGTAAACAATACCTGCGAGAGCATAACTTGTGCTATAGATGTTGTGAATTGGACACACACAGATTCAAAGCCTGTCACGCAGAAGTGAAATGTGAGGATTGTGGAAGTGAGCAGCACCCCACTGCTCTTCATCCGCCTGAGAGCTCTCAGGGCCAGAGACAGCATGGCGGGGAGGAAGGTAATATTCTCACGAAATGTACAGCTGTGTGTGGAGAACAGTTTTCTGGACGTTCATGTGCAAAGGCCGTCTTGGTGGATGTGTATCCGAAGGGAAGACCTTCAAAACGTCTGCGCCTTTATGCTCTTGTTGACGACCAGAGTAATACAACACTTGGAAGATCTGAGCTGTTCGACTATATGGATGTTCCCAATAGTCAAATTCATTCATTTACGCTTACCTCATGTGCTGGACGCATTCACTCAAGCGGTCGCAGAGCCTCTGATTTGATGATAGCTGCAGTCGATGGATCCATTGTAATGGAACTTCCTACTATTACAGAGTGCAATGAGATTCCAGATAAGCGACACGAGATACCGACTCCAGAAGTCGTCAATCACCACCCGCATCTTAGGGATCTATCATTACCTCCGCTTGACACAGATGCCAAAATACTTTTACTGATTGGTAGAGACTTGATACAAGCACATCATATACATGATCAGCGAGTAGGACCTAAGGACTCACCCTTTGCACAGAAGTTGAGTCTTGGTTGGGTAGTGATAGGAGATGTGTGCCTTGGCAGATTACACAAGCCACAAGGTGTCACTGTCTACAAAACTACAGTGATTGAAGATGGCCGTCAGTCCATTTTCGAACCATGTCAAAACAGTTTCCGCCTGACAGAGGGCATTGTGCCACACCAGGATGTGGTAAAGAAAGACATTTTCCAAATATCAGCGGACGATGACCAAGTTGGCCTCTCTGTAGATGATCGTCAATTCCTGCAGATCATGGAGGAAGGTTTTGAGAAAGATTCCAGTGGAAAGTGGAAAGCTCCATTACCGTTTAGAAAACCAAGGCCAGTCTTGGAAAACAACCGACTTCAAGCTTTGAAGAGGGCCCACATGTTGGATGCTAGTCTTGAGAGGAACTCAGTGAAAAAAGAACATCTTGTGACTTTCATGAGAGGACTCATAGACAGTGGTGCAATGGAGGTGGCTCCGCCTTTGCCTGCAGGGAAAGAATGCTTTTACTTACCTCTCTTTGGAGTTTATCACCCACGGAAGCCTGACAAAATACGCGGTGTATTTGATTCGTCCGTTAAATACAAGGGCCTATCCCTCAATGGAGTACTGCTATCAGGACCAAACCTGACCAATGAACTACTGGGAGTCCTTATGCGCTTCCGTATGAACAGAGTGGCCTTTATGGCAGATGTAGAACAGATGTTTTATTCATTCCTGGTCCGAGAGGACCATAGAGATTTTCTACGTTTCTTCTGGCACAGAAACAATGAACCGTGTGAAGATTTAATCGAATACCGAATGCGGGTGCATGTGTTTGGGAATACACCCTCGCCGGCGGTAGCAACATATGGTTTACGCAAGACAGTTGAAAAAGCGGAAGTTGAGGTACAGAATTATGTTACCCGAAATTTTTATGTTGATGACGGGCTCATGTCTGTGGGATCAAGTGACGAAGCCATAAATCTGCTTCGAAAAACGCAACAAGTGCTGAAGGACGAAACCAAGATCAGACTTCACAAGATAGCATCGAACAGCGTTGAAGTAATGGAGGCTTTTCCCGCGGAAGATTTAGAAAAGAATCTGAAGTCGCTCGACATTGCGGCTGATGAGTTACCGATCCAACAGAGCCTTGGCTTAGCATGGGACATCAATTCAGATAGTTTGAATTTCAGTGCACGCATCCCAGAAAAACCGTTTACAAAAAGAGGTCTTCTGTCCATAATTAACAGTTTATTTGATCCTCTTGGGTTTATCGCACCTATAGTCATACATGGTAGGATACTTTACAGGGAGATATGTGAGGACAATGATGACTGGGACGAACCTCTACCCAATGATCGTGAAGAAGAATGGACTATATGGAAGCAATCTCTACATGCCTTGGAGAATCTGCGCATTCCGAGGATGTATACTCCAGTGTCCTTGAGTTCTGCTTCCTCAAGCAAAGTTCATGTTTACTCAGACGCCTCCGAAAAGGCAATTTCTGCGGTTGTGTACTTACAGACAATTGATGATTTAGGTGAAGTCAATATTGGATTTGTCATTGGGAAGTCGAGAATAGCACCTAAACAAGGAAATACTATTCCACGCCTTGAGCTTGGTGCTGCTCTTCTAGCCACGGAACTAGTTCAGACAGTATTCCAACAGCTTGACTTAAATCAAGATTCTGCAAAATACTATACAGACAGCAGGGTCGTTCTAGGATACCTACATAACCGATCTCGTCGATTCTACAATTATGTCAGTAACCGGATCAACATGATACACAGGCGATCTAAACCAGAGCAGTGGACCTTTGTTTCCACACAGGACAATCCAGCTGACATTGGAACTAGGTGTTACACATCTTTTGAGGACATGTCTCAAAGCGATTGGCTCAGAGGACCGATACAACTGAGGTCTGTAGAGAAGGTAGAGGACAAAAGCTTCCCCTTAGTCAATCCAGATGCAGATGCAGAAATACGACCCATAGTTTGTGTCAAGAAAACAGAGGTGAAGGAACATTTAGTGGATAGATTTGAGAAGTTCTCCTCTTGGACAAGATTGGTGAATGCAGTCTCATATCTAAAGAGATTTTGCAGAAGAAAAGCTGAGTTTTCTTTGCACAGTATTGAAGATACTCAGGAAGCAGAACGTTTCATTATCAGGGAGACTCAGAGATTCTGGTATGGAGATGATATGAAGTGTTTACAGGAGAAGAAAACACTTCCCTTGAAAAGCAATATCATTGCTCTTCATCCTTTTGTAGATAATAAAGGAATTTTACGTGTTGGTGGACGTCTAAACAAAGCACCCTTCACTATAGATGAAAGAAATCCTGTCATTCTTCCAGGAAAATCCCACATTGCCAGACTTCTCATTACTCATCTGCACGAGAAAGTGTATCATCAGGGTAGACTCATCACGGAAGGTACAGTGAGATCCAATGGCTTTTGGATTATCGGATGTAAGCGCCTTGTTAATTCCATCTTGTACAAATGTGTAGTGTGCAGGAAACTTAGAGGGAAGTTAGAATTTCAACAGATGGCGGACTTACCACCTGACCGAGTTACATCTGGACCTCCATTCAGTTCAGTAGGGGTCGATGTATTTGGGCCGTGGCCAGTAGTGGCACGACGAACTAGAGGGGGCCTTTCCCACAGCAAAAGATGGGCTGTGCTTTTTACTTGTATGAAAACAAGAGCAATACACATTGAGATCATTGAGGAGATGAGCAGCTCATCATTTATTAATGCCTTACGCCGATTCATCTCTATTCGTGGACCTTTGAAGGAAATCCGTTCCGATAGAGGAACCAACTTCTTAGGAGCCCTTGATGACATAAAGGCTGAAGCTGTCTACACTGAAAAGGGACCTATTCACAATTATCTTCTTGAGAATAGGATAACTTGGACTTTCAACCCCCCACATGCGTCACACCAGGGCGGAACCTGGGAAAGGATGATTGGAGTGTCACGAAAAAATACTGAACTCAATGTTACTAAATGCGAACACAAAACAACTCACTCATGAAGTCTTGTGCACATTTATGTGCGAAGTTTGTGCCATTGTAAATTCAAGACCCATTTGCTCAATATCATCTGATCCAGAAAATCCACAGATTATCAGCCCTTCGATGTTACTTACTCAGAAGGAATTTCCTGATATTCATCCTGTTAGCTCATCTGACATGAAGGAAATATACAGGAAACAGTGGAAACATGTGCAGTGCTTGTCGGATATCTTCTGGAAGCATTGGAGGAATGGTTACCTCCAGCAACTCCAAGTGCGACGTAAGTGGCAGACTGAACGTCCTGATGTAAAGGTTGGTGATGTTGTTCTTTTGCGCGACAAAGAAGCCCACCGTGGACAGTGGCCACTCGGACTGATTGTGAATGTCTTTAAAAGTGAGTGTGACCACAGAGTAAGAACAGTTGAGGTGCGCATTATCAAGGATGGTAAGCCAACAACATATATCCGCCCTATTACAGAACTTGTTATCTTGATTGACTAAGACAAACATTTGAAAACGTTGCTTGAGAATGTCTTTGTAAATTGTAATATCTTTCAGACATTAGGCGGGGAGTGTAATGTCTCCGAATCAACTATGTATGAGTTAACTTTTTGTTTTGTTTGTTAGAAGAGTTACTTCCCGTAGTTTTGGCAAGCGCCATATTTGTACATGTGCAAAAGTGTTACTAGACTTTGTGACTTTGTAGCCCTATAGCGTAAGTACACTTTCATAAGTTATAAACATAAGATCTTAATATTCATGTGTTAGGACGCAAACCTTTATTGTCAAATATTTCAGTAATTTAAAGCATTATCTACGCATGGTTAACATGACCTGGTTTTTTGTGTAAGGCTAAGCACGTGGTTTGTGTTCAAATCATTTTCTGAGATTTATACAATCTAGTCACTATGTTATACTTGTATATGTGAATTTGTAAGGATAATTTGTTGATTTCTTGTTGAGTTATTATTACATGCCAGTTTTATTGCTTATAAGTTGATTGCTGTTAAAAGAAAAAAGTATGGAAACCCGGTTTGGTCATAAATGTAGCATAATAGAGTCAATGTTTTAAGTCGATCATTTTGTATGTAATTTCTTATAACCTTTTTTGTAATTTACAGTCTTTTACTACGTTGATGCTGAATAAAAACAATGAGTCAGTACAGAGACTGTGCTACTCCATTTGAGAGGGCAGACGAAAAACAAATCTTTTCACAAGATGTAACTCAATTTCAGCTCAACTCAATTTCACCCCCCCCCCCCTCTTCCTTCCACACACACATACACTTCAAGCTTGTATTTTATTAATTATCAATTATTAACCTTATTTAACATGAAATTGTTCGCTTTGAGAGACTTTTTTCCTTTTCTAATAAATCGCTCCAGACGTCCATCGTCGAGTGTCTATTTCAAACTACTCATTTATTCCTCGATTATTACCTCAATACATTTTAAGGACTTTACAGAAGATACATCAACTTCTGGTTAGAGTTATAATATACGATAAAATAAGAGTCTTCGAACTTTTCATTCTGAGCCAAAAGAAAAAAAAAAGAAAAAAAAAACTTAACCCTTGAAGAAAGATGGGAGAGGAGGGGGTGGTTAAGGCAAGGCAGTTTCCTTATTCAATTTTCTTCAGATACATGATTCTTCTTACCATTTTACAAGGGGTCCGTTTTCTTAAAAAGGGGTGTTTTCCAAGGTCAATTTTTCGTTACTTAACGTCAGAAAGTTATTACGCTAAAAATTCAACAAGGGGGGAGGGGGCCTCTAGACCTCTCAAAATTTGATATATGAGGCGGATCTAAGTTAAGAAAACTTATATAAAGGTGTATGATGGTATATTTCACACCACTGGTATTTGAATATAGGCAATGTTACGGAAATATATCTTACATATAATAAACTTATGTGCACAGTGCTCATAATGTACACATGTGATTCGAAATACCCTAATCTGTAGAGAGCTACATAAGTATGTTCATAATTATTTTTTTTTCATTTTTGCCGTGCAATTGCAGTTTGATTAAAAGCAATTTACATTTAAGGTTTTTTTAAGCTTGCTACATTGTCATTATATAATATTTTATGTTTCATATATCAACGACATAAGACAACTTGTCATAAAAGCTTCTTAAACGGTTATTCATCAGCAAGGATAGGATCGTAAGTTTATTGATTAAGCCGGTGTAAAGACGAATAATGAACCCCATAGAATAATGACCGGGGTCATTTTTTAACGACAAAAAATGATCCCCCAGCCGTAGAAAAAAAATATTTTTTTGAAGAAAAAGAGCCCTAGGGGTCATAATTTTATATGTGCGTCCTATTCAAAATTGCCCCCCCCCCATTGGAAAAGAACCCCTTTTCCAAAAGAGTGAAACACAATTTATAACAGGTGATTGATGCCAAGATTTGAACCTTAGTGTTTAATACTTCTAAAGTTATACCCTTTTTGATCAAAACTGGACGAAAGCGCATTTAAAATGCAGTAAAACAGCATTGCATTTACATGCATATTTCTATCTTTTAAGCCTACTGTGTTCTCAGCAAATCGCAAAATGGCTAATATTGGTTATAACACTTAAGGTAATCTCCTTTTATGACTGTCTTCCATTTGTTTCATATTTGGATATTTTACTGATTATAGACATTCATATCTAAATAATAGACAAGCGGGATGTTCTAGGTTCTCAATAGTAATTCAGCATGCTGTGAGTACGATCAACTTTTTTTTTAAAAAAGTGAATAAAAAAATGAATGAGATAAGTTTTTGGAAATAAATGTGCAATGTAATATGAAAAAAAAAAATATTTTGAATGACATAAAAAGTTGTGCAAATGAGGTAGAACATCGCAAATGACATAATATCACGTGCGAACGACATACTGTGGATATATTTCCTAACGATAAAAAAAAAGGTGAAGATAACGAACAAGGATGATTTTAAAATATCCATAAACTATAGAATTCTGTTTATAGGGCATAAAAAAGGACCCCTGAAAATTTCAGAGGTACATGTAGGAACAGGTGACTAGAAAGAGTAAACATCCCCTGTTGACCCGTCACAGCCGCCGTTAGCCCAATGAATAAATCAGGGGACATTCCGTTGTCGAATTTAGTATAGAAAAAAAAAAGCCAAGCAGTTGACCCAATTATAAGTTATATTCGTTAACAAGGTCATTGATACGACGATTGAATTTAGGAAATGCTGACTTAAAACGAGGTTGTTTAAACACCTGTAACATCACGTTACATGTATATGTCAGTAGCCTGCCTCGATTTAAAATTAACCGTGTTCTTGGGTATCGAATAATTTGGTAGACGTTAACATCATATGCAAATGATTGCGGAATATTACTACATAAAGAAGGAAAGCTGACGATGGAAAAACCTGAAGTCATCCCGCTTGTCAGACAATTTAGTTGTTATTTGGTCTTTTCGTCTAGAGTCAGTAGGACGTCCAAAAATTAAGCAGACGTTGCAGACATAAAAAGGACATGAAATTTCTGCATGTCTGAAATATATACAACCGTATAATATGCATTCAATTTTATTTATAAACAGTGGTCTATGGGAATTTCTTTTCAAATACTATAGGAGTAATAGAGAAGAATCCCAGTAATAAACATATTGCTACGCCTGACATTTTTATTTTCTACACTGCACAAAAACTAGATTTCAAATGCAAAATTAACACTGTTTATGCTTATGATAACTCCGATTCTCTCACAAATGTAAATGTAAACAAGAAACTTGACATGTTTGCTTGAAGACCTTACTGTTATTCTTAGGTTTCTTTTCCACTATTTTTATTATTGTTTTTTTCCTACCAATTTTGTGCACGCGAGCTCTCGGAAACGGCTCATTTGATTTTCATGAAACTTTCAGGTCTAGTAGAACATCAAAAAATATAGATATATATTTTTCTCAATTTGATGACTTCACTTCCGGTCCGGAGATTTCTGCGATTCAGTGATATTTAGAGGGTCACTTTGTCCGCTCGTTTTCTAAAGAAACACTTATAATAGGAACTTGATATTTTCAGTGATGATAGAGCAATGTTTATAAACGTGTACTTAGTAGTTCATCTTCCCCGGAAGTACCGCACGTTGGCGCTCGGTATGCTCTGAAAATAGTCATATTGAGATTATCAAAATTTTTAGCATTTTTTCAAGAATATCTCTTTACTTGTAAATATTTTGTTAAAACGTATTGAACAAAATTTGTGCAGAATGAGAAGCTCTTTCATTTGATATCAACAAATAGGGGCTGGCTCCTAAAATAAGGGATCTACAAGGGCTAAAATATTTTTCTTAATATCTCAAAAACTATTGAGAATTTGTGATACATCAAAGAAGCAAAATTGTTCAAAATGACAAGTAAAAGCGAATAAGATTGTCGAAAGTCGTCAAATGACGTCACTTCCGGCCAAAACGGAAGTAGTAAGAAAATGAATATTTTTACTGTATCCGACATATTATTGGTTAATTTATGTAAGCAGAAGCGTCCAACCAAATTTTTCATCCCTCGACATCACTTCCGGTCAAACCGGAAGTAGCCAGAAATAGCTTATTTTGCAGGTTCTGATGCAAAACTGAAATTTTAAAGTCACAGGAGACGTCTTAACTTATTCCTTTCTTTTGTTGACGTCCCTTCCAGTCAAAACAGGACGGAAGACTCGTTGCTTTGCAACGAGCTTTGTTCAAGCTATCTTTTTATTTTTGTTTGTAATAGTTGCTAATTGAGTCATCTCCAGTGCAGAGTTGTGCAAAGTACAGCGGTGAGGTAAATTAAGAAAACGCGGGGTGATTCGACACAGTGTAAATGGTATTTTTCCAACAATCACTTGGACTACTGTCACAAAGTAAATGGTGATATATACATGTAGCTACTTGAAATATAAAGGTTTTTGTACTTTTGAATGCATGATAACATAAAAAAGATATTTGAAAGATTTATTTATCACTTACATGTATCAGGACAAGATATATTGAGGAATGATAACCTTGTACGTAGTGAATTCTGAACCATGCAATCATTGAAATTCCCGACAAGGTAATGGTTCATTCTTAATTATAAACTATAGACAAATGATTACAAAATGTGCTACAAATGCAATCTTTATATTTTTAACTTATGAACAGATTGTATCCCGTACGAATTTGTTTGTGTTCGCATTTGAAAAATAAAAGGTGATTTATACTTTTCCTACGAAAATGCTGTGTAAACTCATGTACGCTAACGTATTTTTATTTCCGGACTTATTATTTATAAAAAAAAATTAATACTGTTCCCACTCAATAACCGTTAAGCCAATAATTTTATACACAAAATATAAAAGTGATTATGCATGGGAAAATATTTAATTTGATCAAAGTTTACTGATTTTCAATAAAAAATAGTCGCCCGCGTGGGGCAGTGGTTAGGGCGTTTGCTCTAGTGTCGCGGTGTAAGATGATCCTTCGGACGAGACCGTATAAACCGATGTCCCGTGTGCAATAGGTGCTGGCACGAAAAAGATCTCTGCTCAATGGCCCTGAGTGCCAATTTGCAGCCCTCCACCGGCAAGTAGTGTCGTCTCCATAAGAGTAAAAATTTCTCGAAAGGGACGATAATCAACAAACAAACAATCAAACAAACAAAACAATGAAAAAAGAATTGGATTTCGCTGAGCAGCTGGTGTTTGGCGTAGTTGTGTGACGTCACCATTGCATATTACGTCATTTTTGTATAACTATAATTAGCTTTGATCTCACTGTAAAAAAACATTAAGGACTTCCACAAAAAACATTGTTAAAAAATCGTAGAATTTCTCGGTCGTTTATAGCAGAGAATAACGAACTTTGTTCTTTATGTGTGCTTTGGACTATTCTTTGAATTTCATGATTATATCACCGAGCAAAATTAACATTTTTGAAATAAATAACTTCAAACTTCTTATTATATTATACTAAATATGGGCATTTATCTGTTAAATTCTCTATCTATTATCATTGTGTGTCTACTATTTAGTTTATTGTGTCTCATTCTCTTTGAAGCAGGATTAAGACATTCCAGTTGACTTTGAGTGACTGTAAAAAGAATTGATACTCGTTAGGTGTAAATGCCTCAGGACCTGTTAATCTTATATCAAAAACTTTGTTTATATAATTAATTAGCATTTTTTTAAGCCCATTCTATCAAAGAAACACACCTGTCCATCAATAAATTCAGCCAGTGTCATAATTCAGTTACTGTTTACTCTCTATCTAACAAAAATCTATTTCCATTATACCTTCTTCAGTTTGGAGGCCCGATGCTCGAAGGGCCACATCCAACTCGATGGGATAAAACTTGTAAACTATTGTTGAAATTCATGTTGGTTGTTATTTACCATCTTCTAAACTAAATTCGGAAACCTGATTTTACCAGTTCTTGGACTTTATATTGGAAGACCAAAAGGAATACGGCACCTTTCTTATTTCCATTATATTATGACCCACAGCGCTGCTACATATTACCCGCCAACATTCCCTTTTCCCAGTTTGTGCTTAAAATGCGAATGTAGTCCAAGAATTACTTTTATAACTTTATAAACAAAATCTACCTGGTTATAATTACATTAATTTACAAAAACGCACTTTTGCTTGAAATGTTTAAGCGCGTGTGATACAGAAGTGAATGTCTTTAACCAGAATAAATACATATTTTTTTTTCAATGCCTTGTAACAAAATACATTACCCAGACATTTTGCTCCGCCAAGAAAAAGAAATGGAAGATAAAATGACGTAATGGATTTCTCCATTTTGCGGCTCTTTTAATCCACAGAAACGTTCCACTGTGAAATGACTAACGAAAAATGAGGAAGTATATTTTTTTAATTGTATATTGATACTAGGCATGTAAATTCGATTAATTAATTACATGTAACAATAGAAAATATACACATTTACCTGAGGTCAAGTAAAATCTTCCTCAAACTACACGTACATTTGTATATTTTGCTCAGCCTGATCTCTCGAGTTTCATTATTTGAAAAGAACATATGCAAATGAATCGAAAAGACAGGACTTCGGAAACCGAAACATATAAAAACGAAACTGTAATAGGAAATATTTACTTCTACTGTAGTAGGGGATCAGATTTTATATATCATTTGATATAATGTGTGACATAAAAAGGAAATACAGTAATTGATCCGTGCATTTGATAGAAACACAATTATAGGATTTATAGTCTCTTAAAAATATTGTCACGTTCTAAATATGTGCGAGTTCTACAGTGTATATAGTAATGCTAGTTAGATAACAGTAGAAATACTTACCAAAGGATTTCAATTCTAACAAAATTATATTTGTATTTCTGGCAGTAATATATTATAAATGGCCTCTACATGTATACACATTATGTATTCTGAATGTGACCGAATAACAAGAGGCCCATGGGCCACATCGCTCACCTGAGCACATTGGCTAGGCAAAAGCACAAATCAGTTCAGTATTGAAAAGATTACCTGGGGTTTGGGGGGAGGGGAGGGCTTGAATTTTAAACTACCTGATGATGCTTCCATGTCAATATAACAAATGGCTTTATTGTACTTGTAAAGATTTTAAAAAAATTTTCCCATATATTCCTTTGTAAAAATTTGATCCTCCATTGTGGCTCCTCCTTCTCTCAGGGGTCATCATTTGAACTTGAATCTACACTACCTGAGGATGCTTCCATATCAATATGACTAAACATAGCTTTCCTGTACTTGAGAAGAAATATTTTCTCTATATGTTCTTATGTAAAACTTTCGATCCCCCAATGGGCCCCATCCAACCCCTGGGGGTCATCATTTGAACAAAATTGAATCTACACTACCTGAGGATGCTTCCATATCAAAATGACTAATCATGGTTTGCAGTTCTTCAGAAGAAGATATTTCCCTATATATTTCTACTTAAGACTTTGATCCTCCATTGTGGCCCCATCCTACCCACGGGGGTCATGATTTGAACAAAATAGAATCTACACTACCTGAGGATGCTTCCATATAAATATGATCAATCAGGGCTTTGCTGTTTCTGAGAAGAAGATTTTTAAAATTTTTCATATACATTTCTATGTAAAACTTTGATCCTCCATTGTGGCCCCGCCCTACCCCCGGGGGTCATTATTTGAATAAATTTGAATCTACACTACCTGTGGATGTTTCCATATAAATATGAACAATCTGGGCTTTGCTGTTCCTGGGAAGAAGATTTTTCCTATATATTTCTATGTACAACTTTGATAGTCCATTGCAGCCCTGCCCTACCCCCGGTGGTCATGATTTGAACAAACTTGAATCTACACTACCTGAGAACGCTTCCATATAAATATGACTCATCATGGCTTTGCTTTTCTTGTTGAGAAGATTTTTAAAGATTTTTCCTATATATTATTTCTATATAAAACTTTGATCCTCCATTGTGGCCCCGCCCTACCCCTGGGGGTCATGATTTGAACAAACTTGAATCTACACTACCTGAGGACGCTTACATATAAATATGACTCATCATGACTTTGTGGTTCTTGATAAGAAGATTTTTAAAGATTTTTCCTATATATTTCTATGTAAAACTTTGATCCTCCATTGTGGCCACGCCCTACCCTCGGGGGTCATAGTTTGTACAAACTTGAATCTACACTACCTGAGGATGCTTCCATATAAATATGACCCATCATGGCTTTGCTGTTCTTGAGAAGAAGATTTTTAAAGATTTTTCCTAAATATTTCTATGTAAAACTTTGATCCTCCATTGTGGCCCTGCCCTACCCCTGGGGATCGTGATTTGAATAAATTTGAATCTACACTACCTGTGGATGTTTCCATATAAATATTACTCATCATGACTTTGCTGTTCTTGAGAAGAAGATTTTTAAAGATTTTTCCTATAAATTTCTTTGTAAAACTTTGATCCTCCATTGTGGCCCCGCCCTACCCCTGGGGTCATGATTTTAACAAACTTGAATCTACACTACCCGAAGATGCTTCCATATAAATATTACTCGTCATGACTTTGCTGTTCTTGAGAAGAAGATTTTTAAAGATTTTTCCTAAATATTTCTATGTAAAACTTTGATCCTCCATTGTGGCCACGCCCTACCCCTGGGGGTCATGATTTGAATAAATTTGAATCTACACTACCTGTGGATGTTTCCATATAAATATTACTCATCATGACTTTGCTGTTCTTGAGAAAAAGATTTTTAAAGATTTTTCCTATATATTTCTATGTAAAACTTTGATCCTCCATTGTGGCCCCGCCCTACCCCCGGGGGTCATGATTTGAACAAACTTGAATCTACACTACCTGAGGATGCTTCCATATAAATATGACTCATCATGGCTTTGCTGTTCTTGAGAAGAAGATTTTTAAAGATTTTTCCTATATATTTCTATATAAAACTTTGATCCTCCATTGTGGCCCCGCCCTACCCCCGGGGGTCATGATTTTAACAAACTTGAATGTACACTACTTGAGGATGCTTCCACATGAGTTTCATCTTTCCTGGCCCTATGGTTCTTGAGAAGAAGATTTTTAAATGTTGCCATTATTTTTTTACTAATTCCTAATTATCTCCCCTTGAAAAAGGGCGTGGCCCTTCATTTGAACAAACTTGAATCCCATTTTCCCAAGAATACTTTGTGGCAAGTTTGGTTGAAATTGGCCCAGTGGTTCTTGAGAAGAAGTCGAAAATGTGAAAAGTTTACAGACAGACAGACAGACAGACGGACAGACAGACAGACGGACGCCGGACAAAATGTGATCAGAAAAGCTCACTTGAGCTTTCAGCTCAGGTGAGCTAAAAATGATGTAAAATGGGTTAACTGATAAGCTGTGAATAAATTTTCAAAACTATGATATGCATATATATGAAACATATTTCATACAAGAAAAAAAAAGAAAACACGAAAAATATTCAAAGAATCTTGAGGCAAGTATACCAGTAGAATTTTCAGAAGATATTTAAAAAAATGTTATTGCATTATTTGGTCGTGATGAACTTAAGAAGCATTTTGAACAAATGTTATACAATCTACTATTCAGATCTTTTTGTTAAGAATTTATAACCAATATTATTATTATTAGTCTCATTGTGCAGAAATTTTTATACAATGACAGATGAAATATTATAAAGTTCACGACTGTTTATGGAATTTTTTAAGAATGGTAATCTGTGTTCCAAACATCTGAACATTTTTTAAAATGACAGACAGGATTCCGAGCACTTCACATATTGGCGTATGTTCCGCTTGTTGAAACGGATCGGGATACTAATTGGTAGCATTTTCTATACTCTTCCTGAAACCAGAAATAAAGAAAAATGATTTAAATGATACACAGAATGTCATACAAATAACATATTTTGTTAAGAAATAAATAACAAGTTTAAAAACTTTTTTGATAAATGAAGTGGGTCGGTCACGTGATCAAATCCTGTGAAGGCCGAAGGTCTTCTCATCAGATTTGATCACGTACCGACCCACTTCATTTCCCAGTGAAATTTTTAAACTTTTTATTTATTACTTATATATACATTTGAGACGGACAATCGAATATAAATATTGCACTAACTGTTCATGATAGATTTTGACAAATTACGCAAGGCTTGAAAAGCGGCTACGCTTCAAATTCATCTGGCAAAGGATTCTGTTTTTAAGGGAATATTTTGTGAATGGCTACTTGTGATCAATTATTGTGAGTATATTGGTGTCTTGGAATTTTTGTATTCATGGGAACCCATATTCGATGTTTAAAAAACACAAGAAACACGTCCGATGTTTGATAATAAAAAGTTGGAGGAATTTCTGTCCGAAAGGGATGGATGGAGACACTTGTCCGGACCATGACCAGTTAACTTGAAATCAAGTATAAAATGATCAGAACATAAAATCTACGATTTCAGTAAGGCATATTTATTATGATGTTGACATGGAGGAACTGGCGCCAACTTACATTGCTAAGACAACGATCTCGATGATGGAGGTGTGCCTACCGAACTTTCGAAGTGCAGAGTTTGTCAGCTGTTTGTGGCGTGATTGCATTAGATTGATATTTTCCATAAGATTTTCAAATTTATTGTGAGTAAAGTTTAATGAATTTTTTTAAAGCATTCAGAGGTCTACAAGAAAAATAAGGGTACAAACATTGAGAAAATGCAGTTCAGACATGAGACTTATAACACGTAGTTTTCTATTCTCTATGTAAAATCGATCAAGAACTGTATTAAATACATACTCGTTTACATTGTAAATAAAAGGATTATTATTTCACTTGCGTATTTTTGTACATTTTTATGCATGAAAAACATGCTATATTGCTAAGTAGAGTAATTCTTTTTATGTAGATATAACTGCGCTGTGTGATTAGGTCAGGTAATGACTTATGACCTTCGAAAAACTTCATACAGGTATGAAGATATTTGCTCTTTGTATGTGTATATAATAGAGAGATACCACAAATGTATATATTTATTTTTGGAGGTTCGGGAAAAATATCTTAATAATTAGTATTGCAATTACCTCGCCGTTATCTACCTAATTGCCGCTCTTTTTCGGGACAGAAGGGAGATTGGGATGACAATCGCATGACTCGAACAATGAGTACCATACAAATACACCTTATTTGCGAAGACTGTACCTCAGATTATATGTCTTCGAATTTGGAATATTTATAGTAGTTGACTGACTTTCAAAAATAATAAGTGTCAGAATGAAGTGCTTGAAATTAATTAAACGAGTCGGCTTGAAAATGTAACACAAGAGGACGAGTTCCTTCTAATTTTTGTTCATAGAATGGTGCATGGAATGTTTGGCAAGATATTTCACCAGCATGTCTTTCTAAGGTGTACTTAAGTAGTGTAGAGTAACAGATCTCCCGTTCAAAGCACATTTTCCACATCCCCCGAGAAATAATTTCGCTTAGTTAACGTATTCGCTATATCAATTATTGCTTTATCTATTCTTTACTTTTTTTATTTGTGTGTGACCGGTTGGCAGGGGATGCTCACTCCTCCATGGCATCTGATCCCACCTCTGATGTTTGGAGGTCCGTGTTTGCTCTGCTCCTGTTTTGTATTGTTTGATGGACTTTTGAGCCGGAATACTGTTCGTTATCTTCATATATTTTATTTACCAGGCATTTTTAGGTTTGAGGAATCTTTCTTCTGTCGCAGACACATTTGGTGATTGTTCAGAACGTCATATCAATCGCATACTATTGATATTTTTAAAGAAGGGGTGAGCAATTGCCTAACCTATCGTAATCTAAACTTGTTATGTATAAGGATACTTCTTTCCGCCTCACTCACCAGCTTGTTGATTACTTCCGGTCTTCTAGTTTGCAGTTGCCGGACAATAGTAAATATATCAACCTCTCCATCCATACGAAGTTGTTGTAGAGCATTATGTAAAACACAGAACAGTCCTGTTGCACCGGCACCATTTCTATGTAAGAGATATACCTTGAGAATACACGATTCACTAATATATTCATGTTTGTGTTTAAGTAGTGGATTAAATAATTATCTCATTAGAGGAACCAGGGACGTATACTAACGGGATAACGGGATGATCAACTCTCGCAAGTCTTGCGCTATCTCGTAAGTTGCAGGATATCGTAATTCACTTTTAGTTAAATATATCTCTAATGCTATCGAATATTTCAGGAATATTTCAGGACAAAAACTTAATTTATCCATCAATATATTATTTAAGATTTGATGGTAGCACTCTTTATACTCCTTATCTTAGTATAATTACGGTTTATTTCAAAATCAACATATGCCCCTGATCGGCCTTAATTCAAGAAATTCGCCGAATTTGGTGGTTGTTTGCTTTATATTTATATTATTATTTTACAATGTATGCTTTAAAATTTATTAAATTTCAATTCCAATAAATAAACAAAAAGGAACGTAATACGTTTATCACAAAATAAACTTTTTTTTACAATGAATAAACGTAGTTTGAAAAACTTGTTTTGTTGTATGTAACGTTTTGGGCTAAGAAACATAGTGCTGAAGGAGTTGCCTATCCCTTTAGTATATAAGTCCCTTGTTGAAAACTTCTGAAAAGCTTGCTGAGTTTTACTTGGAAATTCCGATTTGGAAACATTTAGAATTCTATTTTCAATTGTGCTTTGCAATTTAGTTATTTTAAAATTAATAACATTTCAGTTTATCTATATTTTTTTTTCATTTTAGAGCAATATGAATCCAATGTCAGAAGAAAATCATTTATTGAGCTAAACCAATCAGTTTATGGGTAAATAACAAGTGTTTTTGTCTCGCAGGGATATTATTATTGTCAAATTCTACATTTGTTCATACTCCAAGAGCTAATGGAAACGATGCCATGCACGGGAAACAAGTTTTAGTGTAATTCCTTTTGCTTTTTATGCAATACTTCCTTACTTGTGAAATTTTAAAGTATTGTTCATTTGCTATTAATTCGTTGCATAATTATCCAACGACCGGTTTGCAAAAATATAAATACAAAACCATTGTACATACTTGCTAATAACAAGAGAAGTCATAGTAGATTCCTTTTCTTTTTCTAGCAACATTTCAACCACCTTTATTACTTCATCATCATTCTTGGAATATATCTGGAAGACGTCCATGCTTTGTGTCTTGCCCTGAGGATACAATATTTACATGTTTTATGTAATTAACACTACAGTACAACTTAATTTATAATGCAAGAATCATTTTCCATAATGATTATATTTAAAGTCATATTGTAATGTTATTTTCACATTTGATATGTATTTTTCTTAAAAGAACATATAAACTGTGTTGAAAACTTTAAGCATTTAATTTTCAAATATACAGATGGGAATTATATCAGACATTTTAGACGGATAATTGGTCATTTTTATTGTTTTCACGTTTTTCGTCCATATTTTTTTTAATTTGCTTGTTACTGTAATAAGGGTAAAATTAAGAATGACAATTATACATTTCCTCTATTTTTAAGGTAAAAAAAGGGCGGGGGGACGTGCACTATATTTTCATGCTCTAGCACAAATTTGCTGTGCTATGACGTTATATTCCGTTATTATGCCATTACTATAGGAAGGTAGCACTATTCTTGGCTGTTCTACACATTTTGCATATGATTTTAAAAGAAGTAAAACAACTAAAGATAAACTTGAACCATAAAAATGTTACCTGAGAATATAAGTATAAGCACTGAATTAGTATATTTGACATGCATTGTTTCATAACACGAAAGTCTGTGCTAAAAAATGCTTCATTGCGAGCTAACGCACGTTACTCAATTTGTCAGCACAGCTGTCCGTGTTATGAAACAATATAAAGAAACAATCGAAAGATATTGATTTAATGCTTAAATGTGTTTTTGACAGATAGGTCAGTAAATCAACAAACATCACGTAAAACAAGTAAGCTGCATTGATCGACTCCGTAAATGTTCATCCCCGTCCTCCTGACTGTTATCACATATGGTGGACAAGATCGATTTCCCCCTCTTGCAGGTAACCATTGGTTATCCTTATTAAGACAGAATCATGAAGAAAATAAATCGTGGTGATAATAATCTAGATAATAATAATACATATGAGTGATTATTTTCCACAGTCTAATAAGAAAAAAAAATCTAGAAATAGATTTTAAAAAATAGGAAAATGATTAGTCGGATTTAGATAGATAATAACCAAAAAAAAAAAAAAAAAAAAAAAAAAAAAAAAAAAAAAAAAAAAAGAAAAGAAAAGAAAAGAAAAAAAAAAGAAATCCAACGAACTAATTATCAATTCCATTATTAGGAATTTGATTTATTGTACCTCATCAAAGCCATTGAGGACCACCATTTCCCCCACTTGGTAGTCCATGCACAATCTCCAGAGATCTATTTCCGTATCAGGGAGAGGTTTCTGAGTTAGAATAAACCCAGCTGGATGAGTAAATGACTAAAATAAAAACATTCATGTAATATACTAATTGATAAGGGGAATTTTCTTTGTTGTGAAGGTATAATCTACCTTAAGATTAACAGGAATGCGGGACAAAGTTTTACAAGAATATAATATAACTCTTACATACGGGAACAATCACTGCATTTATATACTCATTTCTTCCCTTTGCATTTGATGCTAGAAATGGTCGATATTTTGACACTAAAACAATAGAACAATTAGAACAATTTCAATATTGAAAGGATTACCACGTCGCTTAATTAGAAGAAAGTCCTCTAATCTAAAATAAAGACATCAATATTTTCTAACGTTGATAGTTTACCTGGTAATATACCCATGTAAACATTTTTTGATCTGTTCGCTGAGCTCAAAGCGTCCTCTTTACATTCCATCTCGTAAACTGGAATCATGGTTTCTAAGAACTAAAATAGTAAAATAGTAAATAATAAAAATGTAATTTTCAGTGGTATTATTATTATTATTGTTTTTTGAATTCTGATAGAAATGAAAACAAGAGGCCCATGGGCCACAACGCTCACCTGAGTCAATATGGCCCTGTTGTTCTTCGTCAGCAGATTTTCCTCCTATATATTCATATGTAAAGCTTTGATCGCCTGTCACCAAACTTGAATCTATACTACCTGAGGATGCTTCCAAATCAATATGACTCATCATGGCTTTGTTGTTCTTGAGAAGAAGATTTTTTAAAGATATTTCCTATACATGATCTTTTGTAAAACTTTGATCCCCCATTATGGTCCCACCCTACTACTGGAGGATGCCTTGAACAAACTTGAATCTACAATACCTGGATGCTTCCATATCAATATGACTAATCATGGCTTTCCTGTTCTTGAAAAGATTTTTAAAGATTTTTCCTATATATTCCTATGTAAAACTTTGATCCCCCATTGTGGCCTCACCCTACCCTCAAGGGTCATGATTTGAAAAAAAAAAAAAAATCTACACTACCTAAGGATGATTCCATATTCAATATAACTATATAACTAATCGTGGCTTTGTTGTTCTGTAGAAAAAAGATTTTAAAGATTTTTTTTCTATATATTCCTATGTAAAACTTTGATCACCCATTGTGGCCCCATCCTACCCACGGGGGTCATGATTTGAAGAAACTTGAATCTACACAACCTGAGGATGATTCCGTATCAATAAGACTAATTATGGCATAGCAGTTCTTGAGAAGAAGATTTTAAAAGTTTTTTCCTATATATTACTATGTATTAAAAACATTGATTCCCCATTGTGGCCCCACCCTAGCCCCGGGGGTCATGATTTGAATAAACTTGAATCTACACTACCTGAGGAGGATTCCATATCAATATGACTAATTGTGGCTTTGTTGTTATTGAGAAGAAGAATTTTAAAATATTTTTCCTAAATATTCTTATGTAAAACTTTGATCCCCCATTGTGGCCCCACCCTACCCCTGGGGGTCATGGTTTGAAGAAACTTGAATCTACACTACCTGAGGATGATTCCATATCAATATGACTAATTGTGGCTTTGTTGTTCTTGAGAAGAAGATTTTTTCAAGATTTTTTCTATGTATTCCTATGTAAAACTTTGATCACCCATTGTGGCCCCACCCTACCCCTGGGGGTCATGATTTGAAGAAACTTGAATCTACACTACCTGAGGATGATTCCATTTCAATATGACTAATTGTGGCTTTGTTGTTCTTTAGAAGAAGAATTTTAAAGACATTTCCTATATATTCCTATGTAAAACTTTGATCCCTCATTCTGGCCCCACCCTACCCCCGGTAGTCATGATTTGAACGAACTTGAATCTACACTACCTGAGGATGACTCCGTATCAGTATAACTAATTGTGGCTTTGTTGTTATTGCGAAGAAGACTTTTAAAAATTTTTCCTATATATTCCAATGTAAAATTTTGATCCCCCATTCTGGCCCCACCCTACCCCTGGGGGTAATGATTTGAACAAACTTGAATCTACACTACGTAATGAAGGACTCACATAAGTTTCAACTTTTCTGGCCCAATGGTTCTTGAGAAGATTTTTAAAAGATGACACCAAATTTTCACCAATTCTTAATTATCTCCCCTTGAAAGAGGGTGTGGCCCTTCATTTGAAGAAACTTAAATTCCTTTTACCCAAGGATGCTTTGTGGCAAGTTTGGGTGAAATTGGCCCAGTGGTTCTGGAGAAGAAGTCGAAAATGTGAAAAGTTTACAAACGGACGGACGGACAGCGCAGTACAGTTAAGGCTACCCATGAACCTTTTATGGTAATGAGGTCATAATGAGGTTTGACGTCATGACAGCTCCGCCCTGATATATCTATATAAGGAATTAGACCTCAAAATAACTATTTAACGACAATTGCAAAAAAATTGTAACAAATGTCAGTATTCTTGTCTTTAAATAAATTAGAAATAGTGATTTTCTTTTGTTTAGAACATCATGTTGTCGAAATAATTCGCTTTTTATTGTGTCGTTTGGCTGCACTCGGCTTCAGCCAAGCGCTTGCACTCAGTGACACGGAATGTTGTTTACATAAAGGACGTGGAGACAGCAGCTGAGATTTGCGGTGGAAAATACAGCAAACAGGTAAATCTTCTAAAGAGAACAGTAATAAAGTAACAGATTTATGGTTTGTTTATCAGATGATGCAGATATTTAGAGAAATCATGGACTACTGAGGCTATTGCACCCCACCTCTCTACCCTGGGCAGCTGCAGGGGTTTTCATATTTAGATTCGTATATTATGTACGCATAGGTATCAAGATTTAGACATACTATTGTTAACATCAATATGAAATAATGGAGTGTGTATGTATAATATGTTTACATGAAGGAAGATATATTGGCAGTGCCCAGGAGCTGTGTCAACCCCCCCCCCCCCCCCTTACACACACAACACACACAAACATGATATGAAGTTGCACATCAACAGTTTAATTTGCACTGAATATGCAATTCCTTGCCGTTCAATTAATTTTTGAGAGAATGTATGTATCATGGAGATCTGCAGGCATGCAAAAGTTTGCTGTTAAATTTATTAATATTAATTATTGTTAAATTTCAATCATTGATAAAAGATTCATTAAACATATAATTATGTTGACATACAATCATCTTAATATGTAATTTGAAAAGGAAAGCAGGATATCAAATGATAATTTAGCACATCCATAAAGTGTATATTTCTGTAAAGTGAAACTGTATTGTGTATGTAATATACATGCATGTATGGATTTTATACCCCAGTCCTGTAAATCAAAAATAGGATTTAAAGTTTAAATTTTCACCAGCTAGTGTTTCATACTTTAAAATAATTCTTAGCATCTGTATTATGAAATTCTAAATCTGTAGAATGATATTTCTAAATTATAATTGAATATCATGTTATTTTATTCTTCTGGTCTGAATACATGATGTACAATTCTTTCATCATTGTAGCTGTCAGGTGCTGCATGCATATAATCCAGAGTTATCTACAGAAAACATATGCAACAATTTCTAAACATGGTATGTTCACTATTAAAATATTTCACAATAATTTTATTGTATGCCAATATAACAGTTTTTTTAATTTTGAACAGATGAAAGAATTAAATCTATGAATTTGTTTCCTTTAATCAGTTATTTTCCAAGCTTAAATTGCTAAATTGCAAATGGCAGAGTTTTAAAATTCCCAGAGAAGTTTTGTAACAAAAGATTTCATGAATTTTAGAAAATGTTATATTACATGGTTTGTTTTGCACATTGCAGTGCCATTTATTTTAACTAATATGTATTTGACTCATTATATTTTTGGTATATTTTATGTTACAGTAGCTGTTCACAAAGAATTTGAACCATTCCAGTGTTGACGCAGGCAGCAAGTGTATGGACCAAGTAAAAAGGTATGCTTAATGATATCAACAACACACATATTCATGGCACTATTATTTAAAAAAAATGTTTTAATAAATAAAAACAGCAGAGTTACAGATATTTTGATACATTTTATGTGATTTCATTAGATTTTACTCATTACATTGTTTCAAATTTTACTGTTTTAATCACCAGCACACTTAATAATATTTCATTTTATTTTTAGAATGGATTTTATCCCAGAGTACATGTCTTGATGGAAAAACTATGCACCTGCTCAGAATTACCCTCAAAGCCTGGCTTTGTATGGGAGAAGCTGTAGTTATTAAATAAATTTACTAGATGAATAATACTTTAACTGTTATCTTTCAATGGCAACAGTGATATGAATGTCAGCTTTTAAGGCTGTAAAGGTGTGAAAATCCAGACTTGCATGAACATGGTGTTACATTGAACCAAATAAAGCCTAATATTGGCATAATTATATATTTATCATGATCATTTGGATCAAAGAAGTATAGTTTAGCTCGGGTGCTTTCATTTTTTTTTTTGAGAAAATATCAATCTCTAAGCTTTTATACACAAACAAGTTTATCACAGGAAAAGACCCCCCCTTTAAAAAACAAAATGAAAGCACCCGCTCTAAATGAGATGCAATGGTTATATCCTAATAAATAAAAACTAGATCATGATGTTTACAAGTTAACAATGCCCAAGTATATATCATTGTACTTTCATCAAGGGAGCTAAGAAGCAAAATATAAGGGGTTAGATATGCAGAAAGGAGGATAGAACTAATTATATTAACAGGTGTAAATAACCCTCACCTGGTTTTTATATCTGAGTAATTTATAAGCCAACAGAAACTCTTAAACAAAAGAAGATTTTGGAGAGCCACTGAGGAAAACCCATATGTGAAACTTCATTCTGTTGCAGATATATATTTTTATTATGTCTGTTTGTAGCGGGGGGGGGGGGGGATGAACGGTTTCTCATCATATGAGGGAGGGGAGATCTACACGTTTATCAGAAATGATTGAAATTTAGTAATGGACATTTTTTCAATCTTACTTATATGATGTACTTTGCGGCAGTGCCGATAAACTTGATTATTATACATGTTTATATACGAACATGATAAAGGCCTAGATCATCGAGAAAATGCGGAAGGTATTCAACAAGGTCTTGTCTGGTGTATGAAAAGGACGAACACATACAAAGGAAAGTAATTAAAGTCAAGATCTTTATATGCATACCGTTTTGAATAAGTAAAATAAAGCCTAGCATAGTCTGTAGATGTTACATGTTCAAATTCGCGAGGTAAACAAACTCTACAAATACCAAAGAGTTACCTCCCGTGCCGGGTCACTAATGCGTTTGAAAACTATATTTAGAATGAATGTTTCAAGACTTCGATTTTAAACTAAAAAGTTCAAGGGCAAGGCGACATATGAAGAGGTAGGTTTTTGTATTAAATTGTTTATTTTACTGCATACTTTTTGAAAAGTGATGCTCATTTCTCTGTAATTCGCTAAGTAATTTATTATTTCACATGAAATGCGGAAAGTACCCTATTTTTTCAATACCGGTCTTTGTTTTTACTGAATAACTAAATAATACCAGAAATCTAACTGAATGAGCATTATTTTTGAGATAGGATAGATATCTGGGGACACATTGAAACCTTGTGCAGTGTAATTTTTCTTTGCCTTGCCCTTGAACTTTTCGGTTAAATTTGATATTTTATATCTTGAGCTAAAATAGGAGCCCACGTGACTACTAAAGGTCACATGATGACAAAAAATATCAATATTAAAAGCGAAGGACACACTCTTCAAGAAGACAGAAAGATATTTTCGGTAGAGTCGTATGCTAGAAAATAATACGGTTAAACTTCAAGTGTCTTGTTTTCAGTGTCTTTTTATAGAAAATGTTGCCTTAACTGTACTGAGAGACAGACAGACGGACAGACAGACAGCTAGACAGACGGACGACGGACAAAATGTGATCAGGAAAGCTCACTTGAGCCTTCAGCTCAGGTGAGCTAAAAAAGGATACACTAAATGTTAAACTACTTATGATTGTTTATCTGATAGATAAATCATTTCAAATACTATAATACGTTACTTTGAACTCCTTGTATAATTGTTGTTGATTCAATGGTGATGTGTCATTATGCAGTAAATTAAGTTTTGGTTCAAGATTCAATTCCGATATGACTGTCTCTCTTTCTTGGAATCCACAGAGTAATGCTTTGTGTAGGAACACATACTGTTCCTGAAATATGAATAAAACTGTTTATCTTTATACACTTTTCATCTTTATATGTATGATTTTGGTTAACGTGCTTAGAAAGTATGATTGATGCTTAGAAGCCTTGTAGGAAAAGAACGGTATATGAATAAGTTAAATATCGAGAATATTGTCTTAATAATTGGTAATCTTACAACAGTTTGAACCATAGTCATACGATCCTCTCTCATTTGCTTCACAAACTCAAATATGTTGATCCGCCCCGTTTGCCTTCCTTGTTTCAGTAAGGTATCGAGGCCTATAAAAGTACCCGTTCTACCAACTCCTGCACTGAAATTTGAAAAGACGTAAGTGTCTTGGTTATACGAAAATCATATAACACCTGAATAAATTATCCTGGTCACCAGGATTATACGATAACTTATCTTAATTATCCTAGTTATGTATCTACAATGGAAGGGTAATAGTTTTTATATAAATCATATTTGGGAACGACTTTTATATTTTAACATGTTGTGAATACTGCACTGCTTCTTTTATCTTTTCTCTCTATGGAGTACAAAACATTGAGAGTATATGTTGTAGAGAAATAATACCTTTTCATGTCTAAAAATCTTAAGAATTAAATGGATTTTCATCAGGAAACTTTACAATCTGCTTAACTTTCTAGAACTTTTGTTAAAAATATCATTTTGTTGCAAAGAATTCTAGCAATACAGGTGTGGCTGGCAAACCTGCAGTGAACAAGTAAGGGAGATTCAGACTTCCATTTTTTGGTAACAGTTCTATGAAACTGAACAAGTGCTATCTCTTCTGGGGTATCATGATCTGGCCAAGCTGTGTAGTGGAAATGGGTTATAATCCTTAGGTCATGTAGCTGTTGCCCAAAAAAGAGTTGTTAATATGATATTGTTATATACTTGATACATTAAAACTGACCATATGAAATTACTTACAGCAGTTAAATGTAATGAAAATTTTAATATTATCTTACATATATAGCCTAGGAATAAATACTGTAAAATCACATATTTTCGTGGGGTCAAATTTTCGTGGTTAAAAGAAAAACATAATTGGTTTGTGGTTAAAAGAAAAAAAAAATATTGGTTCATGGAGATTTGATTTCGTGGTTTAAGAATTGTTGTGTCACAAGATATTTAAAGTTTTACATTTCGTTGGGGACATGAATTCGTGGTTTCCTTTATATCACGAAAACTACGAAACTACCCCCCTTTCAAAAAAAAAAAAAAAAAAAAAAAAAAAAAAAAAAAAAATAGGGATTTTACAGTAGGGCAATACTTTTATTTATTTATTTATTGTATCTTTTTTTATTTTTTATAAATAAATTTGAAATTTTCTTTCCCAAAGGCAATTGCTGATTAGAAAATTTTACATAATCTCAATTGTAAAGGAAAACGTATAACAAAAAAGAGCTTACGTTTCTTCTTTGAAGTGAGAACATTCGAAATGTATAAAAAGCATATACTGTTTCCTCTAACAGACTTAGGGTACACTGTCCAATATTTTTGGACATATCATTATCCGGCCAGTACTTAGCGCATTTTTTCTGAAAATGGAATAAAAAATAACACATATTTCATTGCCCTTCCATTACATTTATGCAAACTCACATGCAGCAGCTAGCCAAAAAGAAAAAAAAATGACACAATTCTAAGTGTTACAGATTTATCTTACCTTTCCATCTTCAACCAGATTAGTCAACATAACAATGCATTGTATGTTTTCCTGCCATATCATTTTCAGGAAGTCTGTCAAAGTATTCTCCCGTGGACCTAAGTACAAAGCGTAATTTAGATATCACTTTTGTTCTAAATTTTAAAGTTTATTTTTAACTATATTAATTATGACAAAAGAAATTAACTATTACTTACATAATTTAACTAGATAAATCATTTTTTAGATGTACATTACACATATACATAAATCCATTATAACCAGAGGAAAAACAGAAGAGTTTGGTTTTTTTTTCTGCCTGTTTTGTACCTTGAGCGGCGATGTAACGTCTTTCGCCTTTAAAATCCTAAAACAATGAAACCGGGATGTAGTTTATAATACAAAGTAAATTTAAAATATATATTTTATTTTTTATGGACATAATAACAAAATCAAGCCACCTCCTCTTCCCTTCAGATATGTCTTAATGTGGAACAGACTTTCCAGTTAACGCAGATGTTCTTATTGGCGAAATAGAATGAGTTTTATCGAAAAAATACAGAAAATGAATCGCAAAAAATTATTCTGATTGGGCATCTAACAGAGCATTTTTTTAAACGCATGAAATGGTCAGTAAAACGAAAAATAGAAGGTATTAACCTTTGATTTATTCAAATAAAAAGTATAATGAAAGATACGAAATACGATGGTTTTATAGAATACCTTAATGTAATTTGCGTTGATGTAATCGTTGTCATCTACGTCCCATTTCTCTCCAAGTACAACCCTCGAATGTTCATCTATGCCGAGCAAAGCGAACAGATGACATGTCATAATTTTATTTTAAATAAATATATATGTAATCAATGTACTGTAACATATTGTTTTCCTAGAAAGTCATAATTTGAAAGATTCTAACAAAAACGGTTCTTTTAGTGAATTTACTCATATTTTGGTTACAATAATAGTACATCAAAAAGAATAATCCTTTTAGTGACACTTAATAAGTACAGTATAATCAAGTACACGTGGCTTAACTGGTATACATACAACGAAAGTATAGCTATTTTATTTTAAAATGACTAATTTCCACGCAAGAATCAATTAAAACTTCTTTCAGAGAGAGTTCATTCACTCGTATTGGTCGTTCATTGATCAGTCTGACATGCAGAAAGGGCTTCAGAGAGTGAAATGTTGGGTTGTGTAGATTACCCTTTTGGAATTGAGAGACGTAATGTAAATGTTAAATCTATAATCATTAATGTCTCTAATTTCGAATGCTATATTTAAGCCCAAAAACATGGAAATCAATCAATGTTTTATAATGATTGATTGTATGTTGTTTTACGTCCCATTCGAGAATTTTTCACTCATATAGAGACGTAACCATATTCCGGTGAAGGGCTTCAAATTTTGACCTTTACTAGGCACTCAGGGCTATTGAGCATTGAGGGATCTTTATTTTGCCAACGCCTGCCGTGACACGGGGCCTCGGTTTTTAAGGTCTCATCCGAAGGACCCGCAACTTTCACTTCAAAGTGCCGAGAGCATGGCGAAGGAACAGTTGCTACCCATTTTTTATCGACTCAGGTCAGTCGCGGCCGAGATTCGAACTCACGACCTAGCGAACACGGCGCGACAGCTCTACCGAATGAGCTACCATGAACGGTCAATGTTTTATAGTAGGTGTAACTCTCAAGTAGATATCTGTAAATCAGCACATTTTAGATTTAAAAGAATCATATGAAAAGACAAAAATCGAACTATAGCAATTCAAAATATCATTCTTAGAAGGGTCGCCCGCGTGGTGCAGTGGTTAGAGATTTTTGTGTAGAGTCGAGCCGTAAGGAGTTGATCCTTACGTTGCGGGTTCGAATCCCAGTGCGGGACTTGGAGACAGGTCCTTTTGGTTAGACGGTTGAAATCGAGACCCCCTGTATATGTAGCAGTGGATGCTGGCAGGAAAAGATCCTTTACTGCTCAAAGGCCCTTAGTGCTGAGTATAGGTCTAAATTTGCAGTCTTCCACCGGCGAGTGGTGGCATCTCAATATGAATAACAAGGGATTAAACAAACTTACTAACAAATATTCTTACAAGGAAATGTTGTTTTAAATCTGTTCTTAGTGATGTTTTCTTTCTTCTGAGCCGTTGGACATTTGCTTACATCTCCGGGAGGTAACCTCTGAATAAGAAGTATTTTACTTTAAGTAAAGTATAATGGACGACTAAACATGGCAAAACTAAGTGTGGATCAAGAAAGAGACGTTTTCATAGTTTGCGAATGTTTATTCATATCCGTGAGAGATGCTATGTCTCTGAGATTCTGAGATACATGTATGAGTACATATACAGAAATGGTACGAGCTTATAACCTTTGCCAGTTGTGTTCATTGAAGAATCTGTATATTTGCCAATTCTTTTAAAAAGTAAATTTCAATGCTATCATTGGCAGTTTTGCTTCATGAAGGAAAATTCCATGCGATATGTTTTTTTTAAATGCAAAATTTTAAAATGGTGTCGATCTTAGATACTTTTCTTACAAATTCGCTTTAATACCAGCCTCTAGAAAATCCCCTGTTGTGAAACCGTTATATTAAGATATGTATTCAATTAGGTACTAGAAAAACACAACATGTAAAAAATAAATTTCTGCTTTTTGTTTTCAAGTATGTCAAATAAAGGAAACAAAAAGGCTGATAATATAATTTATTTTTTTCATGTGCATTACATTTTTGTTGATTGGCACTGTAAAAGCGGTGATTTGTTTCTAATTTGTCGTCGCATTTTCATATCGCACAAATGCAAAATATAAAAGAAATATAAACACAAAAGTTCCAAAAGAAGAAGTTTTTTTTTCTCAAATTTAGCTTAAGATGAGATGGCACGTGCCTAAATATTACACAAATTTTCTCAACAGTTTGTGATTGAAGTATTGTAATTTTAAAAGTTAATGTTCATTGCCAGGCACTTGAGCAAGACGTAAAAAGATATTATCGTGTATATAAGGCTACTGGAAATCACTTGAATTGTTGTTTTCACAGAAATTGACTTATGTCATTTTCAATTATTTTGAAAACAGTTTAGAAATTTGAAGATTATAATAACCATAAATATTTTGGTATATTACAATGATATGCAAAACTATAAATTCAAGGAGCTAGTTCTCGGACCTGGATTTGGATGATTGATAAATTTTACAAAAGTTAGAAAGAAATATTGAGATGTTTATAAAAAGTTTTCAGTTAATCCGCTCTGATAGTACCTTGTATTCCATAATGAATGGGTGTTGCTTTTCGCTCCCTTTAAAAGCAATTATGTCTTGCAAATCCTGCGTCCGCATAACAGTGCTTATATGACCTAGATTATAGTATTCTGCGTTGGAAAAGGCACTCTGCAAACTTATATCAGGAGCTGCATGGAGAGGGATGCGTAAAAAATATATATATTTGAATGTGTCGTTAAATATGTTTGTTATAAGTGGTGTTTTATTCCATAAGAAATATTTACTCAAATATATATGAAAATTGTTTTTTTTTCTTTTTTTTGGCATTCGAATTTGATTTTTTTTAAGGTTTAAGGTATGTCACTCGTGAAATTATTTATATCAATTTATTTTAGAAATATATGTTAGATAAGTTTTCATATAGCACGATTCACAAAGAAAATGGGGGGTCAGTGTGTATCTTACTTAGCTACGGAACAATTAAGTTGACATTTTTGCATTTAAATTGTAACTCTTTGGTTATTAGCTTTAATCTTAATCATATTTTATCAGATGTAATTATGGCGAAAAATAGATTGTTTTACGTAAAATAGTTTGAATTATATTTATCATTGAATAAACCATGTGTATTAGTGTGTATAAATTATTGTGTGACACTTCTGCACTAAAAAGTATCATATTTGGGATATTGTAAAAATCGAAATAGGCAATAAAATATTTTCTTGTATCAATTTTTGTATGACGGAAGTGCTGGTCGGTTGGAAGTATCGTGTTGAAAGAAAAAGTTGGGATCCGTAATGCAAATTTTGAGATAATGATCACAATGTGCGATTTTTAGGCAAAAAAAAGGTGTAAATTTCATCTTGACTTCTTTAATATATCTTCATTTCTTGGCAAAGTATGTTGAGTGAATGTGTAAAATGTATTCTTAAAATATAAATTGAGACCTATATTTTACATTCCTAGCATATCATAACGGAAAATATTCATAAAGTAAAAATATGTTGGGCTAAAGTCCCAAGATATTAAATTTAACAAATGTTTAGATCTGAAGAATTTTCTTCCAAATATCCTTCCATCACAAGAAATAGTCACTCATAAATCTTGCTTTTTTATGAAATTGTGAGCAGTTTTTTAATTAAATGTTGAATCATTTGCATTGTTTTATTTAAAGATATTATAAAAATTGAATTGTAATAAATAGTTTTGAAATTAGCGGTTATGACTGAACGTTTCATAAAAGCTGACAAGTGACATACCTTAATTCATATAAACAACTGGAATGCGGATAAAGAGTACAATATATCGAAAATAATGTTTGTTTCATTTTGTCTAAATATCATATGTGTGTAGACAGGTCTTACCAACGATATTCGCATATTTCTTTCTTCTGGGGTTGATTTTTGGATCATACTCAACACACCTGAATACGTTTCCCGTGTTTTCTCGATCTTTTTCCGCATACTGTCGCCTGCATAATGAATGTATTTCCTGAATTTGCATTAAGGCTGACATGATTAACTTTTAATTGAAGATAGTATATTAGTAACTTAAAAGCGTTTAGATGGAAAGTTATGAAAGATTTTGTAATCGTCATGCTGAAAATGATGCAGTCAAAAATATAATATAAAAAAATACGATTAAAAAAATAATCCTGAACAAGATGTGTTTAAAAATATTAATGACCCAATCTTACAGCTCATGACCAAGTTAAAGTCCTTCGACAGTGAGTCAAACATCCAGGCCAAATGGTTAAAATGGGTTGATGCCAAAGGAAAGGTTTTGTCAGTTGGATTCACATGTTAAATATACAAGCCCT
This sequence comes from Saccostrea echinata, assembly GCF_033153115.1. Classification (NCBI taxonomy): domain Eukaryota; kingdom Metazoa; phylum Mollusca; class Bivalvia; order Ostreida; family Ostreidae; genus Saccostrea; species Saccostrea echinata. The sequence continues at coordinate 1,551,742 of NW_026889766.1, forward strand.
GGCACCAACCATTCCAACATTATGACGAAGTAAGTTTTATGAAGTTAGTCAAACTCCAAGGTCATGGGTTCAAAAAAAAAATGTCGGTACAAAATGTAAAGTTTTGTCACAAGGAATGCACATGTGGAATATAAAAGCCCTAGCTCCAACTATTCTGCTCTGACCGAGGTCAAACATTTTCCTAGTAGATCAAAACCAAAGGTCAAGTACATAAGGGCAAAATCTTGGTAACCAAAGAAAGTATTTTTTACAAGAAATATTCATGTCATATATGAATCCCTAACAACAACCATTCAAAAGTTATGTTGGAGCAAAATGATTTTTGCGGATAAACAGATAGAGGGACAGACCAAAATGAAATATGGAGATAACGCACAGTCATCAAGCTCAAAAAGTCCATTGAAACAATACAAATCTGGAGCAGAACAAACACGGACCTCCAAAACATCATATGTCAGATCAGGTACCAAGAAGGAGTAAGTATCCCGCGTTGTGCTCAGAGTCATGATGGAGCGAACAGAAAAAAATCCGTTTACAACTCAGTGATTAAGAGCCATTCTCTGTAATGACTTTAACTTTTATATAGGAACTGTGGCACGCATAGTCTCAGAATTTCTCCAAACTCTCTATGATAAAAGTCTTTGATACCGTAAACTCAAATCAGGCAAAAATTGGTTGCTACGTGTCATGGTTACCATAGCAACATGTCCTAAAGTTTGAAAAATGGCATTTTTCAACATGTTCAGAGTCCCACAGTTAACGTTTGCAGCAAAGCAAACAAGTGGCAATGACTGTTTCTGAAAGTTGAAGGCCTGATGTCTTAAATGCATGATAAACATGTTTGGTAAATCAACTATTACACACGTTACTATGGAAACAAAGTATTCAAAAGTAATAATTTTGTTCATTTAATTTTATAAAGTCATACACTTAAGAATAAAAACAATTATAGGTTGAAATGCAAGCAAATAATAGACAGGAGATCCTTGTAACGTATACCAAGGACGAAATATGATATTTCTTATAAGTTGGCAATGGTTGCCATGGTTTTAATACCACAAAGGGATTTTAAATTTACTCTCTTAGTATTTTAATCTTATTTTATCTTTTTACAAAGCATATTTTTATATAACTGATGATCAATTTTTAAAGGCGTTGGTGTGACCCTAATTTTCACATTTCAAAAAATTCAAATTTGGTTCTTTAGATAGAGCGTTGCTATGGAAATTAGCCGAAAAAATATGCATAAAAATCTGAAAATATTCTGTTTCCTTGGATACGTACCCTTGTATGTAGATTCCCAAAACTTTTATGATTGATATATATGAACAACTAACCTGACTTTCAATTTTGACTACCAACCAATATCTTACTGGATGCAAAAAACTGGCACATAGGATTTAATATTGAAATAAAATTAACGAAATCGAACATTTTCCCTTCTTGGTAACCATAACAACAGTGTTGTATTTTTCAACAAACTTTATCAATATATGATATTCAACTTTAGTTCTACCAGATAAGTACTATTCAAGGTGAGTCAAATCATATGTTCCTTGATTAAAAGGTTAGTAAATTCCTAAAGCAGTAAGAAAATATCACTTTAAACAACTGGTACGTTGTTTCCATGGTTACACTGCAAAGTAACAATTAATCCCAATTTTTCTTATGTTGTCGATGTTGCAAGGTCCTAAGGATGTATATGTGCCAGTCATGAATTATACTATTTTTCCTCAAGATAGTAGCATTAACCCAATCTTAGCAACGAATTTTGCATCGTTACACTGTGTTACCATGGCAACCACGAAAGATATTTTTAGAATAATATTGCCAATACCTTATTACTTAAGATCAAATATTTTTATCGATTTTCTTCAATTGTTGATTGAGTTTGATCATGTAACATCTATCATTAGTGAATATTGAGCTTTTTTCAGAATTTTTCAGCATCTAAAATGTATTCCAAATGTACCCATGGTTACCACTTACTTAGAGATAAATTCTAAATAGTTTCTTTACAGCATAAGTTGCAACAAGGTGTCATGTTTTTGTGAGAATAGTTTGTTTGTTTTTCTTAGTCTTTATTAAGGCTTAATAAAGATTCAAAGTAGCTGAAAATCTCAATTTTTTCAACTTTTCTGCCAGTTACCATGGCAACCAAGACACTTAGCAACGAAATTTTATTTGATATATGTTTCTGGTGTTAAGTTGTAATAATGGGCAAAGTTTCGTCAAAATTGATGACCATGCGTGGCAAAGAAGTTTTAAGTGGTTACAGAGAATCGCTATTAAAAAGTAGCCAAACAATTAGTATGAAAAACGTCAGTCAGCATTCTTCTTGATGATAAATTGTATTTGCTGATAAGGCCATTGTATCGACCATAGAACTTGCCAAATATTGACTTTAAACGAGACTGTTGACATCCTTGTTTCATCAACTTGTTTGTATGTCCCCGAATTTTAAATGGGAGGGAGCATTAAAATAAAGGACCCTTAGGAATGTTTCCCATCCAAGGCTCTCCTGAAAAGTTTCTCACATATTGTAATTATTTCATCACCACTACCACCAGACCGTTCACGGTAGCTCAGTCGGTAGAGCGCTCGCTCCGTGATCGGGAGGTCGTGAGTTCGAATCTCGGCCGCGACTGACCTAAGTCGATAAAAAATGGGAAGCAACTGTTCCTTCGCCATGCGCTCGGCACATTGAAGTGAAAGTTGCGGGTCCTTCGGATGAGACCTTAAAAACCGAGGCCCCGTGTCAAGGCAGGCGTTGGCACGATAAAGATCCCTCACTGCTCAATGCCCTGAGTGCCGAGGAAAGGTCAAAATTTGAACCCTTCACCGGTATATGGTGACATCTCTATATGAGTGAAAAATTCTCCAATGGGACGTAAAACAACATTCAATCAATCAAACCACTACCACCACCACTATAATAATAATAATAATAATAATAATGATAAAGTTAATGATTTTATCAGAGTATTAAGGAATCAGATGAAAAACGTGAAGGGAAAAAATGCGTAGCCTGTATTTTATATATATATATATATATCTCGAATTTTGTATATTCCGAAATTTTGCCTAATACGATGTTTACATTAAGTCCCTTTTGTGGATTCAATTGTCTTTAAATGTCTCATCCACAATGTTTGCTAATCTTGCCAATTTCTTTGAAACCAGTGTTGTCCCAATTAGACAAGGTTTACCGTATATTTCTCAAAACTATGGGTTTATTTCTAAGATTGTGAATAAAACAGTGCGCTTAGAATGCTGGCGTGATAAAGTGAAAGTTAACATACCAAGAAAGATTTACACACACCGAGGAATGTTACATTTCCCCTTAATTTTGTTTTTACATGTGTCAATTCCGATAAATAAATAATGATCATAATAATTGAAAGATACCTTAGAACTGCTATGACGATGATGACTACAAATGCTAAGAGGATAAATACAGTCATGAGTCCACCGACTATTGCACCTGTATTTGGTTCCGTGGATAGAAGAATGGCTTGAATGGTAGAAAATTAATAATTGTAAAGTCTATTAAATCATACATTACTTTTTTGTCCTGAAATAAGGGTTATATGAAAGATTATCATTATATAAAGGGTGACCTGCTAAGGTAGAATTTGGGTTACAAATTTAGAAATTATTTTTTATTGTGAAGTACTTGGAATGTGGCATTGAAAAGGAATTCACGTTAATATACATAGTTTTATAAATTTTACAAAAACAAAAAAAAAAAAAAACAAAAAAAAAACAAAAAAAACAAAAAAACAAAAAAGAGAAAAAAAAAAAAAAAACAAAAAAAAACAAAAAAAGAAAAAAAAAGAACCAGGAACCTAACTTCATAAAATGCATATTAATAAAATCATGAAGATGAAACGCCAATATACATACTATCACATTCGGCACCTGTCCATCTCTCCTTACACCCTTTTGAACAGGTTCCATTGTCTTGGTAACAATTATTTGCAATACAATTCGTACATTCACGATCGCAGTTCAGTCCGAAATATCCATCTTCACATGCTAGAATAAATACAGCATACACTGAACATTTTTTTAAACGCAGAAACCAAAAAAAAAAAAAAAAAAAAAAAAAAAAAAAAAAAGCAAATGTTCAAGCAAGTTTTCCTGAGTGAGGATAAGCAAAGAAAATTACGTTCATTGCAGGTAACTTATTTTTGACAGTACTGCACTAAAAATAGTAAATGCCAAAATACTTATGGCAATGTCCATTATGGCAATACTTATGGCAATTTTTCCCACATACACTATAAAGGATTAATTTTACTAAGAGTTATTTCCCGTTCGTTCCTATATTTGGTCACCATGCTCATATTCTTTCATTTTTAACTATATTTACAATCCTGGAATTTGAGGTGGAGAAAATCACATTTTTAAAGGCCTTTTTAAATTCAAAATGAATTCCCATTTTTCCCACAAACATTGTTGTGGTAGTAAATCATTGATTTTGACAGATATGATTTTAGCGAGAGGTATTTACCCTTGGTTGTCATTTTGAGATCAACATCCTCATAGCCCTTTAAATCTTAAATGCTCATTAAATCAAAGCCGTATAAGTAAGGAGATAACAATTTCTTCAGCGCCATGTTATATCCCCCAAAATAACACACACAGTCTAACAAGTTTTCTCAAACTACGTTCATTCCAAGTTCACGATCTAGTTTCCCCAAAAAATGTAGTCTGATCTTCTTCTTTATGGGAATGAATTTTAATACTTTTAAAATATCAATGTATACATGGTAAAATAATTTTAAAATAAGCAAATAATTGCCCAAAAATATCGGAGTACGGCCGACCGGGGGCATTTGTTGATTTTCAAAATACAACATAGTTCTTCTAAGTTAGAGAGTATATTTAGAAAAAAATAAATTCTTTCTTAGAGAATCAAAAGCAAAAATTTATCTGACATATTTTATAAACTGAGAGAAAAAATTAAGGAGGTTTGATTTGTGCTTCTAAGCAGAGCTTTGTCTGAACCTACATTTCTAGAATTCTGCATCATATTTTAATTTTTACAATAAATATGAATTCCAATCCTACTTAAACTAAATCTAAATCGACTCCCGAATAAATTCCACACAAAAAGCATTAAGGTAGAGACTATATTTTGTGGCGGAAGTTTCTTTCTTTCTTTTCTTTTTTTTTTTTGAAAGAAAAATGATCAATTTTTTCTCATGTAAAGTATTAACAGTGCTGTTAAGTTTGGACGCCTTTTTTACCATGCAGGCTTCACACAGTTTTTTTTTCTTTGCAGTGAGATATTATTTGCCAGTCTGGAATTATATACATGAACTGATCTAAGCTATGTGATCTATATTATCTTATTGTGACAAATATAGCAAACATATAATGAAAGTCCAGAAAAATAACCGGAGATTTAAATTATTGCAAATATATCCCCCAAAAGGTGGGAAGTATATAAGTTTGTTAATCTCTAAGTCATACATGAAAGGTGAAGATTACAAAACAGCTTTAAATTAGTACTTTTTAGTAATACATAAATATTTAAATCATAGAGACTCATTTTTAATTTTCTTACCAAAATATAACAGATAATCTTGACAACAGTGATTTTATTAATGAAAATATGAAGACTTTTGAATAATTAATTTTTTTATGTTAAATTATTTAATGCAAGGAAAAATGACATTCTGTGAGTGCAGAACGGTCAAATAATTAATCATGCGATATTCCTTTGATGTTTTTCTTTGTCATAACGTCTAATTTGTCTATTGAAGCTAGAATAAGATTTTATTTTGTCTAATGATTAATGTGCTTTAAAAAAGGGAAGTCTTAAGTGATTTATATGTAAAAGAATAATATAAGACGATATTATAGATGCAGAAAAGGGTATATTAAGTGAACGTAGAGCCTAAACAAGCATATTGACCTCCATATTTGTGTTGATTTTCAATTTAACTATGTGTGTAGATACTGAATATACACTTGTCAAAAATTCTTTAGACTGATAGCAGGATCCAAACTCCTCAAATCTGATATATGAAATCCAGTTATGCGTAAATCACGAGAGTTGCTTATCCCTTAAGTATATTCATCACTGTTTCAACTAATACACTGGTCATTTACAAATAAAAATATTCATGTTATCAAGATTATTTTCCTTTATGTTCCTGTTGCAGTGTTTAACTTTTGTCAATTAAGGATAAAAATATTCACCAGGATAACCTTCAAGATCACAGACATGGGAAGGAGAGAAAAAAAAAACTGATAGGAAAACTATTTATGCAAAAGGCTACCCTATTCATTTTACCGTCGCACTTGGATCCATTCCAGTGAGCCTGACATTCAGCAGGACAAGTTCCGTTCTCCTTATTACAGTATGTTCCATTTCCACAGTTCCCACACATGCCCTCGCATATTAATCCATAATATCCGTTTTTACATTCTTTGTAAGAAAAATAAAGTCAGATTAATTTCTCGTCAAATATGGCCATTTCTTAAATTTTTCTTTATTTGGTAGATTTATTGTGTTATCATTACCCATTATTTGTAATAAACCAAATAAAAATATATATTAGTGATATTTTGATATTGTGTATATTTATTATACACAGGTTAACATTATGCTTAACCCAAGTCACTATACTTTCTTTGCAATCGATTTCTGAAGGTAAAAAAAAATCATCGTTAAAGAGTAATGATTAATTCAGAAAACTTTCGAATAAAGTTGTTGGTAATATGAAATAAGCTATTAACATTAGAAGTAATTTCTTGAATATTTTGAATTCGAAATAGAAACCCGAAGATCACAGTTTTAAATACGGTGAAAATATAGAAATCTATACAGATACATTTAATTTTAAATTGCATGTGTATGTCGTGACATCTTTGTCATTCACCCTGGTAGATAAAACAGGATTATGACATAACTTGTAAAATTCATTGATGCATTTCCTCTCTTAATTCATTTTAGCAAAACAGCTGAAAACAAACCTTACCATTACACATTTGTCCATCCCAATGATCCTCACAACCATCTGGACATATTCCGGAGGACATATTACAGTATGTCCCATTTCTACAATTTCCACAGGAGTATTCACATGTCTGCCCAAAAAATCCTGCTTCACAATCTATGCAAAGGGAGAAAAAATTAGCTGGAAATTAAGATATATGTAGAAAGGTCTTTTTGGTTGTTTATGGGATTATTGTAACCTGTTAATAACTCAATGGTACATATGTACATTCTTGTATAACAGAAGAAAGACTCTGCTACAGGTGCCAGTTTCGATAGCTGCAATTATATTAATTGAAGCTTGAGCAATATAAAATTAATGTGCATTTGTAAAATCTTAACTATTCTGGCATATTCTAACAGAAACACTTATTTTTCAATAAAACATGCTATACACAGGTTGACCTTCGAGATCACTGCCGTGGGAAGAAGAGATCAAAAATATTTAGCTTTTTATCGTTACACATGATTTGCAATAAACCAAATAAAAATATAATTATGTTAGTGATATTTTAACCCTAAACACGGGTTAATCTAATCATTAATATTAATATTATGGTGAACCTAAATCACCAAATTTTCTTTGCAATCGATTTCTGAGAAAAAATGTTAATAGTTAAAGAGTTCTAGTAAATTAAGGAAATTTTAGAATAAGGTTGTTTTTAATATGAAATGTGAAAGCAACTGTCTATGATGTCAAAATGCCTGGACTTCAATTTATTATGGGGAATGGTTGTCTAAAGTGTTGAAAAGTCGTACGTTTTCATATTACTGATTTTATAATATTTTGTGATTTCAAATTTTCTAAAATTTTCTTGCTGTGTTCAAATATCCACATATGTATTATACAACTGCTGGAATATACTATTGTACAGAACTCCCGAAGTTTCTCTTTCACTGCTTTAAATATTTTAGTGAGGCGTAAAGAAAGAGCCTTGGTTGAACATTTACTGGAAGCAGCTATGTATGTTTGTTTGAAAAGATTTGTATAATGTTAAATGGATTATTTGCATGCACGATAATGCAGAGATGTAACATTTCTTTCAAAATGCAATTCTTATTTACCTCGCAAACATTGTTTTGAAAAAGAAGAAAAACAATTACAAATGACAAACCTTTGCACATCACTCCAACCCAATGATTCTCACATCCATTTGGACATATTCCTGTGGATGTATTACAGTATGTTCCAGTTCTGCAGCTTCCACAGGGTTTTTCACATGTTTGCCCATAAAACCCAACCTCACATGCTTATATTTAAGAAAAACAAATAACGCTGATAAAATGTTCATTTTTATGATATTTGGATAGTTTTTTTTCTCGAATATTGTTCCTATTTCAATGATTGCGTGTATTTTAGACAATACATATAGCTTTACCAACCCAGTTTTAATTGGTAATATAATTAAGATAGACGGTATGTTAAAAATAAAAAATATGGCATCTTACAGAAAAAAATATCTACTTTTTTCGAACCCCCCCCCCCATATTTTAAATGAAAGGTACTGAATTATTCCAGAAGAAATATTCAAAATTTACGATAGGTTGAACTAATTCTAAGAAATTTTTAAACACAAATAGAAATTGATAAAACCAATGATTTTACTGTCACAGAGAGGAGCAGCCCAAATATCCTGACATCCCTCTGGACATATCCCCGTTATGGTATCACAGAATGTTCCAGTGCTACATTTGCCGCAGTTTAATTCACATCTGTGTCCATAATAGCCTTCTTTGCAAACTGAAAAATAAGAATAATGAGTTCAAATACTAACTGACATTTTTTATACTTACAGTTAGACGATTTATTATTTTTATTATTCATTATGTTATTTACGCATTGCGTTGTCTGTATTTCCGTTTTCCGAGCCATGACAAGGAGGAAATGGCGGGTTGGTCTGCTCGGTAGGGGATGCTTACTCCTCAATGGCACATTATCCAACCTCTGATATTTTAAAAGTCCGTGTTTGTTCTGCTCCGAATTTGTATTGTTTCAATGGACTTTTGAGCTTGATTACTGTTTGTTATCTCCTTATATCACTATGTAAAACCTCTCTGGGGCATGAACAGTGCTACTAGAATCATACTCTTCTGTCACATAAACAATTTTTCCACATTTTCGCATAAAACCTTACCATCATTTTTACATTTTCGCAGGTAGGTTTAGGCTTCCCGTAGAATATCACAGTGCAAACTGTGCCTTCACATCTCTGAACTACCAAAATATGACGTCATGATGGAAAATGACGTCAAGTCACTGCAAACTTGAGGTGTTATGACGGGGAGAGTGTCATGGATTTTACACTTCATTTCAAACTGCATGTAAAATGCTAGATAGCTTTTGCAAAATGCACTGTTTGTTAAAGGTTTTTTAAGTCTTATATGTCCGAATATTTTAAAAATACACCGCTTACTTACCCTTGATTGAAATTCAACATGTTCAAAATGCTTATGAAAAATATACTTTTGAAATGTACTCTGTTTTATACCCGTAGTTAGAGGTAGAATTTATTCTGTGTGTATAAAAGAGTCTAACGCAGGTGATTAATGAGGATTAATCTGAGAATTTTTGTGGAAATCTGTAAGAAGAGGTTGTTCTCTAACTGAATCTTGCTTGGGAAAAATGTGTGTTGGATTTGTTTTAATACAGATTATGATATTGTGTGGAAAATACCCTCAGATTTGTAGGTAAGTTGAATTTCTCAGGAAATATTTTGTACCCAAGTAATTCCATGACTTTTCCCAAGCACATTTCGGATACACAAGGATACGATGAGTTTATTTATATAACAAAATGTTAATAATTATCGTGTTAATCAGCTGCGCCGAAGCGATTTATATGAAACACTTCAAAAAATTATAAATGACCGTCACGTGATCAACAAAGTCATGCGATATCATAACAAATATGTTAATATATAGCCGGGGAAACCCTTTATATAAATTGGAAGTACTAAAGTTCAATACTTATAAATTAAAACCAAAACCGACCTCGCAATGACATATATGTTTTGAGCGCATTTTAAAGCTTCGGGAAGCCTTAACATAGCTGCGTTGTACATGCAATCGACGAATTTTCATCGAGTCATATTAACCACACGATTGTAGCAACATTTCTCAAGTACTGTAGAATACAAGCTTTCGATATAAACAAGAATTGTGTTTCAAAGTATGTTTCAAAGTATGCGATTTAGTGTTGAACGTTTGCATCTTTGTTGTTAAAAACGACAGAGGAAAGGCTGATCGAGATTTCAAATCGTTGTCTGTTTTCAATCTGATAGAAAAAAATAATCAAAAGAAATCGACGTACCTGATTCTTTATTTTTAATTTCTTGTTAATCATTCACAATATACTTCTTAACTCCCATATGCATTTGTTTATATGAATTCCATTAAACAATACAAATTTTGGAGCATAGCAAACACGGACCTTTAAAACATCAGAGGTGGGATCAGGTGTCATGGAGAAGTGAGCATCCCCTGCCGACCGGTCACACCCGTCGTGTGCTCCTGGTCATGATCAGGAAATAATGGAAAAATCTGACAACAATTCATTTATTTCTAGCATCAAAAATATATCTTTAGATATAGATTTTAAGAAATCCTCCCAGCAGAACACCACAAAACCCAGCAAAGCAAAACAGCTGGAAACTCCTTACCATTACACATTAGTCCATCCCAATGATCGTCACAACTGTCTGGACATACTCCGGAGGAAGTATTACAGTATGTCCCATTTCTACAGTTTCCACAGAAGTTTTCACATGTCGGCCCATAAAATCCTTCTTCACAATCTACGTAAAAAGTAAAAAAAAAAATAAGTTGAAAACAACATATGTAAAAAGTTCTTTTATTGTCATTTAGTGGATAACTGTAACCTGTTGATTATTTTATAGGTTCATTCCTGTATTACAGAAGTAACACACGGCTACAGGTGCCAGTTTCAATAACTGCAATTATATAATGAAAACTTGAGCAATATAAAAATACATGTATACAATGTATGTGTCTTTGTAAAATCTATTATATTGTGAATGACAGAAACATTTATTTTTCAATAAAACACTTAGGTTGAACATCAATTTCTCAAGATCATATCAATTAACAAATTTGAAGACCCTTTTTAATCAATGATTACAAAGGGTTAAATCAGTCAGTTACCAACACCTAAGGAACCATTACAACGACTCTGGCACGATTCGGGACATATCCCTTTATATTATCGCAATCGTTTCCGATGCTTCATTTGCCGTACTTGAATTCACAGGCTGCGCTATGAAATCAAGCTGGGCACGCTGACATGGAAAAGTATCGTATTCATTTAGTCCTCTTTTGTAGGATAGATAAAATCCACCCAATATAGTATATTTAGAGGCGTGGCTCTTACCAGATTGTAAATGTATTCCCATTCATATCATTATCTATCCCGCATCCTTATTAATTGATATGTATATGTTTCTAAAACTGCATTTTTTTCATTTCCAAAAGAAGGTGTAAAGACGAAGAATGACTACCGTTGAAAAATGATCCACCAGTCGTAGAAAAATGTATTTTTATGTAGGAAAAGAACACCTAGCTATCAGTTTTCTACTTATAAGACATTACCCTGCCTTAAAAAATTATTCCAATCCCAAGAGAGGAATAAAAAGTTTAAACATGAGTTGATTTGTTCCAAGTTTTTGGCTCAACGTTTAATTCTCGTGCGGTTTTTTTTTTGTCGAACAGTGGACGAAAACTCTGTCAAAATATAATATGGCTGCATTACATGTGCTTTTATCTATAACACCTACTATTTCGTAGCACACGATTAAACTCGCACAAAGGATACGTCAGGGTGGCCATTGGGTAAAAGTATTATCTTCATCTTTCTTTATCACTTGTTCGTTATTTTGATATTGTACCGATTTCAGACGTTATAGCCAATTCTACCACGGTTATTTCCGAGATCAAAGAAATGCAGCTGACATTAATTTCCAATAAATCACTAACGTCATCAAAAAATTATCAGGCCAGAAAACATACCAAACCTGAACAGTTAAAATGACTATTTCACTGTAGAATCTAATACTTATTTAGATCATATCAATGTTTCGTCTTCTGCAGTCTAAGGAGTGTGTATTCTCGGTTTTCATAGCTAAGTTGGGTTGTTCCACGCACCTCCCCACAACATTTATCACATCCGTGATTTTACTGATATAGCAATGAAATAGACAACTGATTTTGTTATTTTATATTCATTGAAATTAATCAATTTATGCTACAAGCAAATTTATAGATACTTAAAGGATATTTTTAACCCAACAAAAGCTCAAATCGTCTGCATTCTCTGCAATCGATACAAAAGTAAAGAAAAAAAATGACCCTCTGGTGTTAAATGGAACAGCGTAATCGCGACAGGGTGACCTAATTCGTTTCTCTATAGAGAAAACGATCAGCAGTATTTTAGAGCTCTTAGTAGAATAAAAAATAAAGTCCCTGTTGTCGTGAATGATGCAGGATAACTTCCTCTGTCTCGAAATGTTGTTTGAAACATAAAGGTCCCAACATTTCTCGACCTCGTAGGTTATCCTGCAACATTCAAGAAAAAGCGGACTTTATTTCTTAATTAACTCTTAAAGTAAATGGAAAAAAGAGATGACTTCTTAGCCGGCTTTTCCATCGCCATCAAAAAATTCTGGGTCAATATAATGACCCTCTTAGCATATGCATATTTTTTTTCATTTTTTTTATATTCTTAGGTTATACATTTTGCAACTTAAGAATTTTGATACGTTTAGTTAATTTTTGGAAAACCATGAAGACCTCTACATTTATAAATACAGAATATAATCGGAATTGTTTGAACGAATTGGATATTTGCTTGTACAACTTAGCGAATTACATATTTGTTCAAACAGATCTGATGTTCAAAGAATACTTTGAACATATTTTATCATTTCTCTGATGAATGAGAGTATCTGGAAATTCCTCTTTAAAACAATGATACATATGTCGAATCAATATGGAAACATTTCCATATAATGCAGAATTACATCATTTAATATCTCATCTTCCCCCCCCCCCCCAAAAAAAAAAAAGATTTCATTCGCAAAATTTAATGAACCAACACATTATAGCTCTTAGTACGACTTGTATTATCTTAAATTACTTCTTTGCATGCACGGTAATGCAGGCATGTCGGATTTCTTTCAAAATGCAATTCTTCATTACCTCTCAAACATTGTGTTGAAAAAAGAAAAGAAAAGTTACAAATGACAAACCTTTGCATATCTCTCCAACCCAATGGTTCTCACAACCATTTGGACAAACTCCGGTGGATGAATTACAGTATGTTCCATTTCTGCAGTTTCCACAGGGTTTTTCACACGAGTGCCCATAAAACCCAACTTTACATGCTTATATTTAAGGAAAATAAATAGTTAATACTGCCAAAAGGTAGACCATTTTTGTGATATTTGGATAGTTCTTCATAACTCAGTGAATGCATACTTGTATTTCAGCTAATAAAAACAACTTTACCAACCCAGTTTTAATTGGTAGAATGATTATGATATACTGTATGTTAAAAATAAAATAGCATGCATCTTAAAGAAAAAAAAAACATCTATGTTTAACGAAAAAAAAAATCCTATTTGAAATGAAAGGTACTGAATTATTCCAGAATAAATATTTGAAATTTAAGATAGGTTAAACTAATTGGAAGGAATTTTTTGAACATAATTAGAAACTGATAAAACCATTGACTTTACTGTTACAGAGAGGACTAGCATAGTAATCCTGACATCCATCTGGACATATCCCCGTTATGGTATCACAGAAGGTTCCAATGCTACATTTGCCACAGTTTAATTCACAGCTTTGTCCATAATATCCTTTTTTGCAAACTGAAATGAAGAACAATGAGATTAAAATGGTGACTGACGTTTTTCATACTTGTTGTAAGGCTATTTATTAAGGTTTTTCCGATTTCCTTCGGAAGACCTTATTGTTTTTCTTCTGTTTTCTATTACCATTATTCCACTTTTCATAGTGGGAACAGGTATCTCAGCTGTGAGTTCTTCAATTTGAAAGATTCTTTCAGGGAAAACGTATCATGAGAATATCTCTGAGATGTCCCTCACTTTTTCGAAAATCACATCCGTTTGCGATTTTCGGGGAAATTGTATTTTTTAAATGGAATTTTATCCGATAAATTTCTCGAGAACGGCTAAAGATATGAAAGTAAAACCCACAAACTTGATAGAACATCACATGTCAATGTGCCAATCGAACTTTATTTTTCGTCGATCGCACTTCCGGTTGCAAATAGAAGTGAATTCAAAAATTTTAAATTTACAACTTTTTTGTTTTTCAATATACAAGACTTAATATATAATTTGTTTCAAAAATGAACAATCCATCTCCTAGATATTGGTCATTTTCAGTTTGATGCGATGGTCCTCCCTAGTGCAATGGTTAGCGTGTTGGATTTTGAGGCGGGCGACCCCGGTAAATATGCAGAATGTACAATTTTTTCTAAAAAAATACGTTCTTCAGTTTGAATATAACATTTCATCTTTAAATCGATGTCTGTTATTTTTACTGTCCGAATATTGTGATATTTGGTCAATATTAACATTTTATCATATTTGATGTAAGAATACAGCTGCAGTTACCGGGAATACACAAGGTAAAACTGTTAAGGTAGGAGCTGGGAATCAACTTCTCTGATGACATGGTATACCCGTTTCTAACTGGAGGCCTATTTTCTAGTTTCCTCTGTCTTTTTTAACTGAAAATGACATTTCCGGTAAGTACTTTACACTGACTTTTTAAAGGTTATATTGAAAAAAAATTGTGATAATCATGCTCTAGTTTAAAAAAAAAATATGTGGTACTTGAATACACATAAGAAATGTTGACATTCAGGTATGTCTCTGATGAGGTATTGCAGCATATTTCTTCAGCAAAGAGTCGGTAGGAAGACAACTTGTTGTCTTAGCAACATGCACGGGTCTAGTTATTTTTATTATTTGTTAGGTTATTTACACACTAAAATGTCCACAAAATTTTCCGCGGATGGGACCGGTCGACAGGAGATGCTAACTCCTCCATAGCACATTATCACACTTTTGATATTTTTAGACGTCCGTGTTTGCTCTGCTCCAGATTGGCATTTTAAACAAAGGACTTTTGAGCTTGAGCTTGATTTCTGTTCGTTATCTCCTTATATCACTATGTAAAACATCTCTGGGGCATGAAAAACGCGGCTAGAATCCTACTTCATAAGTACTATAGAATACAAGCTTTCGATATAAACGAGAATTATGTTCCAGAGTGTGCGGCTTAGTGTTGAACTTTTACATCTTTGTTGTTAAAAAGGACAGAGGAAAGGCTAGTCGAGATTTCAAATCGTTTTCTGTCTTCAATATAAGAAAAAAATAATAAAAAGAAATCAGCGTGCCTGATTCTTTAATTCTTTAATTCCTTGTGAATCATTCACAATATTTACGGTATATTCTTCTTAACTCCCATTTTATACAATTGTTTACATAAATTCTATAAGTTTCCCTTTCAATCGGGCAATATTTGATTAACAGGTATGGCGTCATGTGTTAGGCATTTAACCCCTGTGACAAATACTTCAGCATTGATACCATCCAAAAATGACAACATTCGGTTCATATTATATTTTGTATGTTTAATTTATTTCTAGTATCTGAAATAAATCTTTAAAAATAGATTTTAAGAAATCGTTATCTCTTAAATTCACGTCATTTAGCTTACTATGACGTCATACTGTATATATGTGGAGTATCTAGGTGTAGAATCACTGAAGAGACATAATTTGTTGAAATGCACATCAGGTGCAACAAAATAAGAACTGTATAAGATTTACTTTGTAACCTTAACAAACCCTCAATACAGATAAAAACCAGTCTACCATTACACATTTGTCCATCCCAATGATCCTCACAACTGTCTGGACATACTCCGGAGGAAGTATTACAGTATGTCCCATTTCTACAGTGTCCACAGAAGTTTTCACATGTCTGCCCATAAAATCCTTCTTCACAATCTACGTAAAAAGTGAAAATTATATTGGGAACAAACATTTATAAAAGTTCTTTTATTGAGATTTAGGGGATTATTGTAGCCTGTTAATGATTTAATAGGTACATTCTTGTATTATATAAGCAACACGCTGCTACAGATCCCAGTTTCGATAACTGCAATTATTTAATGAAAGCTTGAGCAATATCAAAATGTATGTCTATGTGTTTTTGTAAAATCTTTACTATTTGGGGAATGACAGAAACACTTATTTTTAGGTTTAACATCGAAGAACATATACATTAACAGATTTGTAAGAGCTTTTTAAATGATTGATTACAACGGGTTAAATCAGTCAGTTACTAACATCCAAGGAACCATTTCAATGACCCTGACACGATTCGGGACATGTCCGTGTTATATTATCGCAACGTTTCCGTTGCTTCATTTGCCGCAGTTAAATTCACAGGCTGCTCTATGAAATCGATCCGCACACGCTGACACGAAAAAGTATCGCATTCATTCACTCTACTATTGTGGGATAGATAAAATCCACCCAATATAGTATATTTTGAGGCGTGGCTCTTACAAGATTGTAAATGTATTCCCATTCATATCATTATCTATCCCGCATCCTTATTAATTGATATGTATATGTTTCTAAAACTGCATTTTTTTCATTTCCAAAAGAAAGTGTAAAGACGAAGAATGACTACCGTTGAAAAATGATCCACCAGTTGTAGAAAAATGTATTTTTATGTAGGAAAAGAACACCTAGCTATCAGTTTTCTACTTATAAGACATTACCCTGCCTTAAAAATGACTCCTATCCCAAGAGAGGAATACAAAGTTTAAAAAAAAGAGCTGATTGATTCCAAGTTTTTGGCTCAACGTTTAATTCTCGTGCGTTTTTCTGTCGAACAGTGGACGTAAACGCAGTTGAAATGTAATATTACAACATTGCATGTTTTTCTTTTTCTATCTATTACGACACCTATTATTTCTTAGCACGGAATTAAAATCGCACAAAGAATATGTCACAGTGGCCATTGGTTAAAGTACAAACTTCATGTTTCCATTTCGTTTGATTCTTATTTGGATATTGTACCGATTTCAGACGTTTATAGCAAATTAACTCTTAAAGTATATGAAAAACGGGATGGATTCTGAACCAACTTTTCAATCGCCATCGAAATTTCTGGGTCAATATAATGACCCTCTTAGCAAATGCATATTTTTTTTCTTCAAATTTTTATCTTATAGGGTTACACATTTTGAAACTTAAGAATCTTGATAAGTTTAGGTAATTTTCGAAAAACTATAAAGGCCTTTACATTTATAAATACAGAATATAATCGGAATTGTTTGAACGAATTGGATATTTGCATTTACAGCTTAGCGAATTACATATTTGATGTTTCTAAGAATTCTGTGTACACATTTTATCATTCCTCTGATAAAAGAGAGTATCTAGAAAATCAAAGAGGGTATAAATGCATTCAAACGCAAATTGATTAACAGGTAAATAAACAATCTCTCTCTCTCTCTCTCTCCCTCTCGAATGATTCTTCATAATTTAAAGAGATCTTCTTTAAAACAATGACACATTTGTCAAATCAATATGACCGTTCACGATAGCTCAGTCGGTAGAGCACTCGCTCCGTGATCGGGAGGTCGTGAGTTCGAATCTCTGCCGCGACCGACCTAGGTTTATAAAAAATGGGTAGCAACTGTTCTTTTGCCATGCGCTCGACACTTTAAAGTGAAAGTGGCGGATCCTTTGGATGAGACCTCAAAAACCGAGGCCCCTTGTCACGGCAGACTTTGGCACGATAAAGACACCTCACTGCTCAATGGCCCTGAGTGCCGAGGAAAGGTCAAAATTTGAAGCCCTTCACCGGTACATGGTGACGTTTCTATATGAGTGAACAATTCTCGAATGGGACGTAAAACAACATACAATCAATCAGTCAATGAAATCAATATGGAAACATTTCCACATAATGCAGATTGACATCGATTAATGCAGTTTATTACTCATAAAAACAGATCAATTCATTCGAAAATTTTAATTAGACCAAGATATCATAGCTGTTAATTGCATTTGCAAAATCTTAAATGGCTTCTTTGCATGCATGGTAATGCAGACATGTCGGATTTCATTTAAAACGCAAATTTTCTTCACCTCTCAAACATTGTTTTGAAAAAGAAGAAAAACAATTACAAATGACAAAACTTTGCACATCACTCCAACCCAATGATTCTCACAGCCATTTGGACATACTCCTGTGGATGTATTACAGTATGTTCCCGTTCTGCAGTTTCCACAGGGTTTTTCACATGTTTGCCCATATAACCCAACCTCACATGCTTATATTTAAGAAAACTACTTAGTTAATAGTGACAAAAAGAAGATCATTTTGTGATATTTGGATAGTTTTTTTCTTGAAAATTGTTCATTATTCAGTGAATGTGTACTTGTATTTCAGACATAATAGGAAAAGCTTTACCAACCCAGTTTCCCTTGGTAGAATGATTAAGAAATAGTATAGATTAAAAATAAAATAACTTCAATTTACAGAAAAAAAAATACGTTTTACAAAAAAAAAAATCATTTGCAATAAAAGGTACTGAATTAATCCAGAATAAACATTCAAAATTTACGATAGGTTTAACTAATTCGAAGAAAATTTTTGAACACAATTAGAAATTGATAAAACCAATGATTTTACTGTCACAGAGAGGAGCAGCCCAATGATCCTGACATCCCTCTAGACATATCCCGGTTATGGTATCACAGAATGTTCCAATGCTACATTTGCCGCAGTTAAATTCACAGCTGACAGCTGACTGACTTTTTTCCATACTTACTGTTAGGCTTTTTATTATTTTTATTATTAATTGTTATTTACACATTGCATTGTCTATATTTCCGTTTTTCGAGTCATGAGAAGGAGAAAACGGCGGGTTGGATCGGTCGACAGGGAATGTTTATTCCTCCAGGGTACGTGATCCAACCTCTGATATTTTAAGAAGTCCTTGTATGCCCTGCCTCCTATTTGTACTGTTTCAATGGACTTTTGAGCTTGATTACTGTTCGTCATCTTCTTATATCACTATGTAAAAAATCTCAGGGGCATGAACAGTGCTGCTAGAATCATACTCTTCTGTCACAAAAATAATTTTTCCACATTTTCCCCCATAAAACCTTACCAATATTTTTACATTTTGTACATGCGATCGGCGAATTTTCATCGAGTCATGTTAACCACACGATTGTAGCAACACTTCTCAAGAACTGTAGAATACAAACTTATGATATATACAAGAATTATGTTTCAAAGTATTTTTCAAAGTATACGATTCAGTGTTGAACTTCTGCATCTTTGTTGCTAAAAACGACAGAGGAAAGGCTGATCGAGATTTCAAATCGTTGTTTGTCTTCAATATGAGAAAAAAAAATGATCAAAAGAAATCAGCGTGCTTGATTC
The DNA here is from genome assembly GCF_033153115.1 of Saccostrea echinata. Taxonomy (NCBI): domain Eukaryota; kingdom Metazoa; phylum Mollusca; class Bivalvia; order Ostreida; family Ostreidae; genus Saccostrea; species Saccostrea echinata. The sequence continues at coordinate 1,571,278 of NW_026889766.1, forward strand.
TTAATTTTTAATTCCTTGTTAATCATATACTATATTCACGGTATATACTTCTTTACTCCCATTTTATGCATTTATTTACATGAGTTCCGTTAAACAATATAAATTTTGAGGCAGAGAAAACACGGACCTCTAAAACATCAGAGGTGAGAACCAGGTGCCATGGAGGAGTGAGCATCCCCTGCCGACCGGTCACACCCGTCACGTGTTCCTTGTCATGATTGGAAAATAATGGAAAAACCCGACAACAATTCATTTAAGGTGGAACCTATGTCGGAAAAGTCTATGTCACAAAATGATAAATTAGCACTCGCTTATCAATCAGTTAAAAATATATGGTGTGTTTCTTTGTTATTAAATGTTGTGCAGTCTGTGCAACTTGGAATGATAATTTTGCACTGCAACTACATACTTCAGCCATTTTTTGGGGTACTGGTCATAAAGAGAATATAATAATCACTAAAATACCTCTTCAAATATCATTGTTTATATACTTTATTAACTGAACCGTATGAAGCAATATTATTCAAGAATAAATTCTTTTTTATTTAATTGACATTAAAGATAAAGTCCACATTTCAACGAATATAGGCAAATGTGCTCAATATTTTTGGAGTCAATTTACAACCTAAATTTGTAAATATTTTTCAAAAGTCTTTGTCAGAATGTTTTCAATCTTTGATATGATGAAGAACGTATCCAAATAATTACAAAAAGTGATTAAAATATATACCTTTCCCCGCAAACGAATGAGAACACTCTATTTATCCATACTTTTTTTTGTTGACCTTTTTACACTTACATAGGATTTAATTATTAAACGACTGTTTTGGGGTTACGTTCAGATTTACAATGTGAATATTCATCAAAAAATGTATTTTTTTTTTTTAAAAGATGATATTCTAGGGAAACTATTATTGTACACCAACCATTATGAATAATTAACAAATAATTATGGAAGGGAATGCACGTCATTTCATGATAGACATTACATAATTTACACACAATTAAAAACAGATCTTTGACTCGGACACATTTCATCAAGATATTTAGATTTCTTAGGATTTTTGATTTCCTTCAAAATAGTTGTATGTCATTCACATTATCACATCTGTGTAACTTCATTACATGATACAGTCTTGAGGAAAGTACGGGAAAAAGTAACATTAAATTTATTATGACGTTATAATGGATCTAGCACCAAAAAGACGGTCTAAACTCATTTACTTGATATGACGTCATACGACGCAGGTTCTAGGTTAAGCACTGTGACGAATAGTTCACTATCTATACTATGCAAACTGAAAAGATTTGGTTTATATTATGTTTTGCATGTTTTCATTTATTTCTAGCATCAAAAATAAATCTTTAGATATAGATTTTAAAAAATCCTCCAAATCATTGATCTTACTATGACATCATACTGTATTGGCAAATGGAATATCTGAGTGTAGCCTTAAAAACCCAGCAAAACAGCTGGGAACGTCTTACCATTACACATTAGTCCATCCCAATGATCGTCACAACTGTCTGGACATACTCCGGAGGAAGTATTACAGTATGTCCCATTTCTACAGTTTCCACAGAAGTTTTCACATGTCGGCCCATAAAATCCCGATTCACAATCTACGTAAAAAGTGAAAATTGAATTGGGGACAAACATATGTATAAAGTTCTTTTTTTGTCATTTAGTGGATAACTATAACTTGTTGATTATTTAATAGGTACATTCCTGTGTTACAGAAGCAACACACTGAGCAATTGAGCAATATAAAAATACATGTATATATGTAACTGTAAAATCTTAACTATTTTGGGAATGACAGAAATTTTTCAATAAAACAATTAGGTTAAAAATCGATTTTTCAAGATCATATAAATTAACAAATTTGAAGAACCTTTTAAATCAATGATTACAAAGGGTTAAATCAGGCAGGTACCGACATCCAAGGAACCATTACAATGACCCTGCCACGACATATCCCTATCATATTATCGCAAACTTTTCCAATGCTTCATTTGCCGCACTTGAATTCACAGGCTGCTCTATGAAATTAATCCATGCACGCTGATATGAAGAAGTATCGCATTCATTTAACATATACTACTGTAGGATAGATAAAATCCACCCAATATAGTATATTTAGAGGCGTGGCTCTTACAAGATTGGAAATGTATTCCCCTTCATGTCATTTTCTATCCCGCATTCTTGTTTATTGATATGAATATGTTTCTATGTTTCTACCACTGAATTTATTTCATTTCCAAGCGTAGGTGTAAAGACGAATAATGACCCCCATTGAAAAATGAGCCCCCAGCCGTAGAAAAATGTATTTTATGTAGAAAAAAAAAACCTAGGGATCAGTTTTCTACTTATAACACATTGTCATTCGTTAAAAAATGACTCCAATCCCAAGAGAGGAATACAAAGTTTAAATATGAAGTGACTAATTCCAAGCTTTTGGGTCAACGTTTAATTTTCATGCGTTTTTCTCTCGAACAGTGGACGTTAACAGATTTAAAATGTAATATGACTGCATGAAATGTGTTTCTTTCTATTGTACCTATTATTTCTTAGTTCGCGGTTAAACTCGCACAAAGGATTCGTCACAATGGCCATTGGTTAGAAGTGTAAACTTCATCTTTCTTTTTCATTTGTTTCTTATTTGGATATTGTACTGATTTCAGACTTTTATGGCCAATTAACTCTTAAAGTATATTGTTTGTTTATTGTTTAAGTCCCTCTCGAGAATTTTTCACTCATATGGAGCTTAAAGTATATGAAAAACGGGATGGCTTCTGATCCGGCTTGTCCATCGCCATTGAAAATTTCTGGGTCGATGAAATATGAAGATAGCGAACAGTATTCAATCTCGAAAGTCCAATGAAAGAATACAAATTTGGAGCAGAGCAAACCCGGATCTCAAAATTTAGAGGTGGGATCAGGTACCATGGAGGAGTGAGCATCCCCTGCCGAACGGTCACACCTGCCGTGTGCTCCTTGTCATGATCGAAAAATAACCCGGAAAAATCCGTAGACAGTTCAGTGTATAAATAATGGCCTAACAATTAGTATGAAAAACGTCAGTCAGCATTTGACTCAATAATAGATTGCTATGAGCTGACAAGGTCATTGTATCGACCGTAGAACTTGCAAAAAGATGACTTCTGTTGACATCCTTGTTTCATCAACTTGTTTTCAATAGCTTGCCTCGTTCTAGAAATTATCCATACGTAGAGCACACATTATGATGACCCTCTCAGCAAATGCATATTTTTCCCATTTTTTATATTGTAAGGTTATACATTTTGCAAGTTTAGAATCTTGATAAGTTTCGCAGCAATATTAAGGTTTCCTAAAGCTTTAAATGCCTTCAAAACATAACACTGCATTGCAAGGTCTATTTTTATTTTTATTTTTAAGTTATGTACTTAAGTACGGCCAATTTATATAGAGAGGTCTTTAGTCTATATATAAACGTATTTGTTACGATATCACATGACATCGTGGATCACGTGACGACCATTTCTTCTTTATTGAAGTGTTTCAGATAAATTGCTTCGTCGCAGCTGTTTAACACGACCATTATTAACTTTTTGTCACATAAAAACTCGTCGCATCCCTGTGAACCCGAAATGTGCTTGGGAAAAATTATTCTATTACGCCGGTAAAAATTACTTCACAATAAATTCAACTTACCGACAAATTTGAGGGTATTTCCACTCACTATCGTCATATGTATTAAAACAAAGCCATCACACATTTTTCCCAACCAAGATTCAGTTAGAGGGGAACTCTTCTTACAGATTTCCACAAAAGATCTCAAATAAATCCTCATTAATCACCTGCGCCAGGCTCATTTATACACATATTATAAATTCTACTTCTATCCAAGGGTATAAAAAAGGGTAAATGTCAAACGTATATTTTCGTATATATTCTGAACACGCTGACATTTAAACAAGAGAAATAAAGCAAAGTTATCTAAAGTATTCGGATATATAAGAGTTTAAAAAAATAGAAAGAAAGATTAAAACACGTTTATTTTACTGACATTTTATTTTTCTGACACTTTATATGCAGATTGAAATAAGGTGTAATTAAGAAATAAACAACAATGTAAAAAAGTTCTCTGGGAAATGAACTTGGTTGGTCACGTGATCAAATCCTGTGAAGCCCGAAGGGCTTTTCAGAAAATTTGATCACGTACCAACCAAGTTCATTTCCCAGAGAACTTTTTAACATTGTTATTTATTACTTTTATTTTCATTTAAGCGAATATTCTGAAAAGAACTGCATTTATTACACGAACGGCCGGCCGTATTGCTACGTTGTGACGCGCAATGACCTAGAAGCTGTTTGGTCTTGAGAGTTCGCCGCGCTCCAACATTTGAATATTTACATTGATGTTCAGCAGTCCAGTTCAGGAAATATCTGTTCATAATGAAAAATCCATGATCGCTACTGAGAATAATCTTACTATTATTGTATGAGTTCTTAATATATGAAGTCAAAAGCGGTGCCGTGGTATCGTCTTTAGTTTACATACCTTCAAAGGAATTTCTGGTTAAAAGGTAAGCGAGATTTTAGGCTAATTAAAAACATTCTTCACATCTAAGAAAGAAATAATGATCATTTGTTGAACGAAGAAAAACATATATGTTTCAATAATTCTATTTTTTCATCGCTTTAACGGCTTAGAAGTTCCGAAACCAGTGTCACCGTGACAGAAATATGTAGACAAGATATCATCTCGCAGTGTGATTCGGTCACGCCATGACCTCTGACCCCCTAATAAGTTCATACAGAATTGAACATATTTTCTCTTCAATACATTCATCTAAGAAAAATATTTGCAAATGTAAATAAAAGTTCAAGACACTCTCTCCATCAAAAAAACTTAAGTTTGCAGTAACTTGACGTAATTATAAATTATGACGTCATTCATTTGTATTGTTAGGCCATCATCTACACACTGAATTGTCTACGAAATTTCAGTTTTCCGGGTGGGACCGGTCGACTGGGGTTGCTCACTCCTCCAAGGCCCCTTATCTCACCTCTGATGTTTTAGAGGTCCGTGTTTGCTCTGCTCCTGATTTGTATTGTTTGAATGGATTTTTTTTTAGCTTGAATATTGTTCGTTATCTCCATATTTAATTTTTTAATTGTTTAAATGGACGTAAATAACTCTTAGCTGATATTATTATGTTTTGACGGTCTATAAGAAGACTAGCACTTAATTTTCTCAGAAGTGACATTTATCTTTTCAAGAAGTGTGGGTTTTCCAATTTTCTTTGCATAAGGTTCTGATTTCCTATGTCTAAACGTCTGTAAAGTGAAGAAAAAAAGGACCTCTCCCAAACTTTTAACTCCAAAACAGTAACCAGCTAGAATAAGAAAAAAGTCCTTTGGTCAAATAATTTTGAACAATGATTTGAATAAACCTGAATTTACACTACCTGGAAATTATCCACATATGTTTCATCTTTTATGTCAAAAAGTCTGTCAAGTGAAAAAAAGAATTTTTCCCAAATATTTTTATCCCAAAAGTAACTAGCCAGAATTGAAGAAAAGGGTCCTTTGTTCAAATGATTTTTAACAAAGATTTGAATAAACCTGAATTAACACTACCTGCGGATGTTTCTACATAAATTTCATCTTTTATCCTTGAGTGGTTCCTGAGAATTTTTTTTTAAATGTCATTAACTTTTCCCTAATTCGTTATTATCTCCCATCGGAAGAAGGCGGGTCCTTCATTTGAACAAACTAGTTAACTTTACTTCAAGATACTTTTTGCGTGTTTGATTGAAATTGGTCCAATGGTTCTTGAGAAGATGTCCTATGATAACAAAATTCTCTTTTACACTCATTTCTCAGCTAGGTTAAGGACGCCCATGAAATATACGCCTTAATATATTCAGAAAAAATGAATACAATTTTAATTTGTTTTTAACAGCATTAGTTTTGATGAATGTGAATTGTGGTGTTTGCACTTGTATATATCGGGTCTCTGCTGAGTTCGGCTAAAACGACATCGCTTTCATCAGCTGTTTGTCACGTGACAGGTTTAAAATTAGAACATATATGTACTACTACAAAGATCGTAAAAGTTCAACGATATACGGGTATCTTTCGTCTATAAAATTTATTCTGTGTTGTTTAAGACAAATTCCTTAACATGAAAAGTGCTGGGAGCAACTTCCTCATGTTCGGGAATTATGTAAAATTTAGCCGTCTTTTCATAAACTCCAGACATAGATGTAATAAGCACTGAAATAATGTCACATTACGGAATAAATAAACAATGCACAACCAGCTCCCAGCACTTTTCAGAATAGTAGGAATAATTGCTACACGTGTTTAAAAATTCAGAATTTATAGCGAAGCGGATATCGTTGAACTTTTGATATTTTCGAGGGGCTGGACTCCTCATTCTAGCACATTACTGTACAAATGTGCTCCCTACGGCTATATATAAGGTCTACACATTATCAATTTAGTTTGACAATAAAATATGGATTAATATATATTAGAATATGCATTTATTTTGGTCCAATTAAGCTTGTATCGTATTTATTTTTATTTTTACAAGCTACGATAATAGCTTGATCCACGCCTCAAGTACAGAGAAACTGCGTGTCAAACTAAGAAATGACGTCATCTCAGTAAGTACAGCGAGATCAAGCTGGATTTCATTCTACATACTCAAAGTGTTATTTTGGCAAGATAAGATGCACATCCATTTATCTTTATAATATTTATGAGAAACAAAATTTATTTAGTGTGTTTTAAAAAGAACAGATAGTATTTATTCATCGAGATTCATCTAAATTGTTTCAACGTGACGTCATAATAGCTTCCCCGAATCTCTGCATAGGCTGACGTAGATATGGGAGTCCTTAACCTAGCTGCGTTGAGAGTTAACAGCTTTTTTCAAGACAAAGAACTTAGTACATTAATGTTTAAAACAAAATATAACGCAAATTGACAAAATCACTCTCACATGTGTTAGAATTATTTTTTTTTAAATTTGCACATGCATTCAAACATGCAGACTGTAAGATAGAGAATTTTTTCTGATCACAGAATTGTGAGCAATTTTTCTCGAAAAAATCAATTCGTTCCTTACAAAATGTAACTTTGTTACAATTTAAACTGTTTGCATTATCTTATGGTCATCTTGTTATATTTTTAATAGGAAAGAAGGAAACTCTTTTGAGCTATCTTGAAACGTCAAATAAACATTCAGCGTGCATACAGGTCTATGCAAAGAGATAGTTATACGATATGTTTTGACCCAAAGAGATATGTTTTGACCCAAAGAGATAGTTATACGATATGTTTTGACCCAAAACAAAATCAAAAATATATTTTCTCTTAAATGATGTATTTGTCTTATAGTTATGTATTATGTACAAAATTTAAAAACGTTACTACTAATGTGCCATTTGATATAACAGACAGACGAAACAAAATGGTCGCCAGAGTGGCGCGGTGGTTAGACCGCCACCTTAAGAGTTGCGGAGTAAGGGGTTGATCCGCTTGTAATGGATTCGAATCCCTCTGCTGGACGTGGAGACCAGTCCTTCTAATAATGCAGTACAAACCGAGGTCCCGTGTCGCAGTAGGATCTGACACCAAAAATTTCACTCACTGCTCAATGGCCAACGAGTGCCGATTATATGTCTAAATTTACAGTCCTCCAGGGGGACGTGGTGGCGTCTCCAAATGACGCAAGTCATTGTGAGGTAGACATCACAATTTTTACGATTTAAGTAAACATTTTATTCCATAACATGGTGCATAACAACCAGAATTGAATAATATATAAAAACAATGAAAACATAAATAAAAAAAAAACAATATATGTTACACTATGAAATTACTTGATCAAGTGAACTAAAAATGTGAAGCTTTGAATATACGAGTCTCTTTCTTGTTGCTCTTATCCTTAAAACTGAAGTATGTTATGATTCCCTTTTTAAGGTGTACGAGAAATTTGTTTTAAATTTTTGTTTCTTATACTGTGTAATAACGTTATTTATTATCTATTTTTATCCACCTAGTATTTAACTGCAAATCATGCGTTTCCAAAAATTTTAGGGTAAGGCGTATATATATTTTCAAATGAACAAAGGTATTATAAATTGAATATATATATATATATATATATATATATATATATATATATATATATATATATATATATATATATATATATATATATATATATATATATATATATATAATTTTAATAGTGAAGACATATAAATATTATTGTCGTAGACTTACATTCTTATTAATTAATAATAGTTTTATAGTTATTAATTTAATAGTAATTGTTTTCGAATCGGCGTGTGTGTGTTTCAACTCGTATATTCATTATTTTAGCACACATACCTGTACATCTTAAGTGATTCCAATTACCCTGACACCCCTCAGGACAGATTCCGCTTGTTTTGTTACAAACTGTACCGTTTTTGCAAAAACCACATTTTTGCATACAATCCTCTCCATAATAGCCATCTATACATTCTACAATATATGTTAAACGTGCAGATTGTATTTATTTCAACTTAGGGTATACATCATAGATCTAGATAATAAAACAGTATAATCGAAAATCCACTGCATTTTTTACATCACATTTTACATCACATTTTAATATCATAAAATGACAACGGTGTAATACATATATTTTTGACTGATGTTATGCGCGCCTGTTGACGCTAGATTGAATCTGCAATGAGAAAGCTAGTAACTACAACTGTAAGAAAGAAAAGTGCATGAGTTTTGCAGAGAATGAATTCGTCTCTATTGAAAATTTACAATACCAATTTCATCACGTTATTTACAAAATCAAATCCATTAAAATCATTCTAACATAACATCAAGCACCTCCAACAACAACAGAGAATTTTAGCATGAGTAAAACAAGGATTTTTTTTTCCCGAAACACTGTTTAACATCTTAAAGTAAACAAAAGAGCATATTTCATAGTTCATCTGTTCAGAGGGTAGGGAAATGCCTTATAATACCTACATGATTACGGTACATAGACATTTGCTTTTTTAAATAATTTTTTTCTTCATTTTGAGTTTCAAAAAAAAAAAAAAAAAAAAGACAGATATGATTTTTAATTTAAGGACTAATGACCCTCTGCCCTAAATTCCAAACACTGATTTTCATCAATAGCTACAGCATCAGAACAAATAAAAATTGGATGAGTTGTGAAGCGCTGCCTATTTTTTCAGAAAAAATTAATATGTCAGATCATAATATGAAAAAAATAAACAATTATGCAATTCGAATTATTGCAGTGATCTATTGTGATACTTTGAAGTGAAAAATAATTCAAATGATTCATTCTTTAAACTTTTGCCTCTCTCGTGAGAGTACAAGATAATTCATTTCATGGAAATATATGTATCTTGCCTGAACAATCAGGTGCTTCTATGACGGTACCACTGCATCCATAGATACAAGCCCCATTAAAAGCATCACACTGCCTATAACGACATTTTGGATCGCAGGAAGTGCAGTTTTCTCCGTAATGTTGAGATGGACAACCTAAATGAAAACATAAAATATTAAAGGATATACATTAGTATGGTTGCAACAATGCCGTCTAAAAGAATCATGTTAACACTCAGATATATGATTTCTTTTCCGAAACTCAGTTTTCATCTTCAATTATATTGTTCAATCATATGAATATATCTGAAATAAGACATACCCATAATTTTTACTTCACAGATTTCAATGGTTGCGAAGGTAGGTTCATACCCTGCACATGTTGTGCTGACAGGGGGGTCCTTTGAGTTATACAGAGCTATTCCTTGAATCTCTTTATTGATAGTAATAGTTGACACACGATCAGGACAGGTAGAGATATTGTGAGTGAACACTTCATGTCGAGATTTGCTTGATGGAGGAATATATGATGAGTTGTTGAAAACAAAAACAGAAAATCCCACATGTCGATTAACAGCTGAAATGAATGTAATAATCAAAAAAAAAAAAAAAAAAAAAAAAAAAAAAAAAAAAAAAAATTGTATACACATTCCTGGATGTCAATCCAATATATTAGATAACAGTTTAAAGCAGGAAACAGAAACTTTTTTGCCTTCTTAATGATATGATTATTATTCTAATCAGATAAAAAAGTTCATCATTCAGGCAAAAATATCGAAGAAACGAGAAAACCTCTCATCGAAATATATGAGTAGCTGATATAGAATGAACCCTTATAGACTGCTCCTAACTGGTAATCTATCATATATATATATATATATATATATATATATATATATATATATATATATATATATATATATATATATATATATATAATTCCAACATGTGATTCGTTTCCTTAAAGTCCTGTAAATTATATCCGGCAAAAAATTAACTCTGTGGATGAGATATACGTTTACTTAGAAGATTTAAAATAATTTTAAAGCAAGTTTTAACGATTTATCTTTAATGAGTATTTTTTTTTTCCGAGGAGAGGATATCTTTACAATTGTATATGCTATTTACAGGGAACTTCTTGCCCAGTTATTATTTTTTTATGCCCCTTTCGCCCCAAGTACTGGTGGGCGAATTTAAAATGGAGTATTCAACAGTGGTCAACTGCAAAGAAAATAGAGGAGCTTTCACAAGTGGTCAACTGCACAAAATATATCGGAGCATTCAACATTGGTCAACTGCAAATGAAATATAGGAGCTTTTTACAGTTGTCAAGTGTACAGAAATATCGTAGAATTCAACAGTGGTCAGCTGCAAAGAAAATATAGGAGCGTTTATCAGTGGTCAACTCCACAAAAATATGAGTATTCCATTAATCGTCAATTGCATATGTACAGAAGATATGTGTATCAATACACATAATATATATGAGCATTTAATAGCAAAGAATATTTGGGTCAACTATAAGCAAATGAGTTGAACACTACCGTAGTTGGCAAAGGTTCAACTAATGGTCAATTGACGGTCAATTTATCGTCAACGAACCGTCAACCGATTACTCCGATTGAATTCTCATAGTCCTTTTTTGTATGGGATTCTTTCAGCTATTGCACACACACACACACACACACACACACACACACACACACACAAATACATAACCTACGTAAAATATAAGCTGGTAATGTACTTTTCCTGCAATAGCTATTTTCCCCGTACTTATAAACAAAAGAAGATATTCTATCGTTTGCATTTCTGTCAGTATAAACGATCATGCAAAGTACAAATAAGTACAATAAGTAGTGTATCATTGATTTGTACGGTATTGTGGGTCTCACTGAAGGTAAAATAAACTGCATGAGAAATCTACACAAGTTGCTTGAAAAAAAAAATGGTTCTAACCGGCGTTTACTGGTTAATGAGTAAAGTTCATTTCAAAAATTTTCAGTGGATGTAGATGTTTTACAGTGACTCATTTTACATTAGCAAGATTTGCTTGATACTGTTTCTGTCTTTACATTGATTATATATTGTATTGTTCTAAATAAACAAACACAATATATTATAGAAATGGATTTGTATGTACTTTTATAAACTGAGTATTTTTTACTAAATTATAAGTTCCATTTATTTGTCATCGCAACAATCTATTTCACCAGAGTTATTAAGATTCTATCTCTCTCATGCATGTTTTTAACCATGTAAGAAAGTTTAAGGATTTTGTAAAGTGACTTACTTGAACTTCGGAAATAAATTTCTAAATACGCTATATTAGACATGCGTTTCAGTGAAAATTTCCACCAAGCAACCTTAACCTCAGGATTAGCCCATGTAATACTGCAGGTGTTTTCACGTTCCTCCTGGAGATAGCCATCTACTGCTCTGTCTGCAGGTGCGTTATAACCGCCGTATGTTCTACTCTGGGATGCATGTCCTTTATACGCTGGTAGCGAGCTAAGATTATCTTCAAAGAATAGAACATTAATTTTACTATAAAAAGTACTTTGTGAAGAAAAAAAATGACTATGTTTAGAAGAAAAAAAAGGTATTTATTGAGAATCTGTGCATTTATCGAAAAAATAAACGTTGTCGAAAATCATACATATTTTTGAACAATATGTAGTTTACCAAATCCTTCAACTGTATGAATAGCATTCCAAAGAAATATGAGGTACATTAATCTTTTAAACTCCTCCATAAGTGCTTATGATTATCCAATTGCAATGACGCTCATCAAAAATTACACGATTGAAAAAGTTAAAGAGAAAAATTACAAATATCACCACACTCTTATTTGGTGATCTTTGAAGATATAAGACTGTGATGATAAAGATTTCCTATGAGGAAAAATATTGAATTCAACAAAAAAAAAAAAAAAAAACAAAAAAAAAAAAAAAAACAAAACAAAACAAAACAAAACAAAACAAAACAAAACCAAATTGAAACATAAACTTCCTTAGTTTGTAGTTATACATTACACTCTCTTGTGTACGTTTTATGCATGACGATTGAAAACGCATAAACCATTTTACCTAAACAGCTAGTGTGATACAAGATATATAATTGCGAATTGCGAGGAAGTTTCCTTATTTCTATTTGCTTTCTTTTTTTTTTTTTTATAATTTCGTGAACTTGTCTATATTACTACGTTTATCAAGGATTTCACATCTAATTTGATGTGATTTTTATCTATCAGGTCGTGCGAAAAACAAAGCGGGATTGGGGAGGGGGGTAGAAAACATATCATGAATTGCATAAAACTTGTGAAATCATTAAATAAACTTTACTAATTCCCAATCAAATAATGTAGCCCGGTTTTCTGACAAAAGCAAATTCATGATTTATCTTTCTGCGAAAAAATGAGCTCAGTATCTTAAAGAACATGAAACAAATTATCAAATCCGAAATGGACAGAATTACAGAGAGATACATAGACAAAGTATTCCCCACCTATTTCGCCTATATACAGTGTAGTTTTAATAAAACTCAATCTCTAAACATGACATTCTTTGTATATTTATCACATGTTAAATATACACCTCCTCCTTCTCTCTGGCTTTCCCTTGTTCTAATTTACAAAGCATGTTAACGCCAAGAATATAAAAAGAGCGCAGAATAATGGAGAAAAAATATCTATTCATGTTTATAATTGTATTCATTGAAAAGGAGATGGGCGAACAAGGCGTGCAAAATGCATATAGCCTTAAGTGTATAAAAGTCATAATCAATATGTGAACTTAGTATTTAGAGTAAAGTTCTTATCATTGAAAGGACAAATCAAATGTTTCTGGGGAATATTCCTTCGGCAAAGATCATTCTATGAATTAAAAAGGATTTGGCATTCTTTGGGTTCAACCCACGCGATAAAAATCCTGAATATCAAATTTCCCTTAGAGACTAACACGCTTACCATTATGCTATACCACTCATAACAAGCAGCGGATTTCAGTCATGTTTGTAACATGACCCTTGACTAAATGGAAAGGTACAAGTATTATGTGATAAAGTGTAGTTTTAAGGTATAATGGGTCATTGTCCCATGTTTTGTTAAGAAGAATGTATATTTTTAAGCACACTTTGAACCTTTAAAAAAGAGCAAAGACCCACTCATATAGGAAAATCGTGTTATCGTATAAAGAACTGGTCGTAATTGCCCTCTTTTGTGATTGTATACTATTTCATAGACTAAACATTTCAAATTTGGGGGGATTTTGGGGATCTGTGGAAATTTTCCATAGAGTATGCGCTTACCTTCAATGATATATATATTTAAAAAACCCATAATTGAGATTTGATTTATTTACGTTCTTGTGGCAAAATAGGCATTTTTTCTGGCCTTGATCACCCATCATCTTTGAATAAATTACCTCATTAATCCATGTTCAAACTTTATGTCTAAATGTTTGCTATGCGTTTGCTTACATGACACTATTGAAAAAATATGATATGAAATATATACTCAATGACAATCGCTGCATAAAGGTGTCATCTTGTGATGAAATGCATTGAAACCTAACTAAAGACGTTTTGCAAATCATTTTTTATTTAAAATATAACAAGTCCTATTTTATCAATTTAATATATCATAGCAAATAGAAAGAATTTAAAGGTGAAAAATAAATAACACACAGTATTAATCTGATTTAAAATCACTTTTGATCACAGAAAATAAAAGTCAAAATAAGTATCATATTTCCTTACATCTTTAGTAAATCGGAAGTGAAATAGAATAAAAAGCACCATAAACAATAGGATCTGGTTCCCGATGACAAAGCTTCCAACGATAAAGTCTTTGTTTGCAAGGCGTATTATTATAGCTACATCTTTCAAGAATCTCTCATTCTATAATTCAGCTTTCTATTTACAGTCCATATCATTTAAACTAGATTTTATTACTTGATGCTCCGTCTATCTGATCAATACATAGGGCTTTCGGCGGGTGTGGTCGGTCAACAGGGGATGCACCTGGTCCTACCTCTGAAATTTCCGGAGGTCTGTCTTTGTTTTCCCTGATCACAGATTTGTATTTTTTTTTATAATTTCTTTAGATTGATCACTGTTTGTTATCTTCATTGATTGAACGGAGAAGAGTGGTTGTCGCATCGTGCAGCGATTATTTTTTCACCGCTTTCTGTAAAATGAATTCTTTAAAAAAGAAACAAAATACTTTTGCTGGACAGAAAAGATTAAACGTATTCAAAAGCTTCCTGACATAACGTAAAATCTAATTGATTTTCGTCATGGCCCCTAGAGCTAGGGTAGGGTTGGTCCACAATACGAGCTGAAAGTTTCACAATAATCTTTATAAGAAATCTTTTTAAAAATCCTCTGAACAACACAAAAGAACCTCAATTTGCAAACATTTTCAAGTTGTGTCTACTCTTTTTTTTTTAATTATGGACACAGGGTTAGAGTTTATTTAAATCAGGATCAAATTTTACACAGTGCATATTTACATGATGATGATAAATGAATATAAATAAATAATTTAATCTCCATAACTGCAAAGACACGTTAGTCATATTGATAACGAAGGACACGCCTGTTGTGTAGATTCAAATACCCCTTAATGTTAGGATGGGGTAATGATGTTTTTCATAATAATTGTTGGGCCATTATTTACATACTGAATTTTCCGTTATTTCCTGATCATGACAAAGAGCACACGGAGGGTGTGACCGGTCGGCAGGAGATGCTCACTCCTCCATGGCACCTGATATCATCTCTGGACTGGGTTGCTCAAAACCTTGGTTAGCGCTAACCGCTGGTTAAATCTCTTATCCAGCGGTTAACTTTTAACAATTGGTTAAATTCTGTTGCTCAGAATTTATCCGCTGGTTAACTTTGCTATCCAGGGGTTAAATATTGGCCAAAGTTAGCCATTCCACGGAGGTGGGTTAAGTCTCTTATCCAGTGGTTAATCATGGCTACCTAGTTATTGTCTGTTGTAGATTTTGGAGGATAACAAAAGAAACAAAGTCTTGTATACATTGTAATCATGAATTTAATGTTGATGAGTACTAACAAAGACATAGTCATTTATAAGTCAAGTAGAAATGGCTTTGCAGCAATATGGAAGAGGGAATAACAACACTATCAGAGATATGGTAGGATTTCATGTCTTCAGCATCAGCAAGAATGTTTTGTATGGGGTTTTTTCAAGGCTAAAATTGTTGGCGTTGCAAAGGTTTTCATCAAGTGGCCCTCCCCTACTTGCTGATAAAAAGAAAGATGATGATATTCATTATATGTATGAATAAAATTGTTTGTCATTTGCAAATATGCTTTATAACGGATACAAATAAATTGATACACATGAATTAGTTTGGTAACCAAACATAAATGATTAAAATACATTAAAATAAATTGGGAATCGACACCCCCCCCTCTTCAAATGTCTTGCTTTTAAATTATTTAATTACTTTTTACAATATTATCATTCGCTTGACAATGATAGTTTATTGGCCCCATTTTTTTTAAGCGATGCTTCTTGCAAGATGCATTAAATAAAGAGTATATCCCCTATTTCCTTTGATTTTACATTCATTTTGACTAGGTCCCACTTTGATTATAAATAAATAAAAATAATTATAGAAAATGATTTGCACATTTGATATTTATAGATATCTATATATAGTCCTTTATTTTCTCTAAATATTGATACCTATTAAAAGGTGTGACAGGGTTCTCCATCATTTCAAATTTAACTGTGGCGCAAGACTTAGCGAAGTCCTAATATTCGCGTTCTTTTCGCAACCGAATTCGCGAGGGAACCACGAAATAAATTGAAAAAACATACAACCCCAATGAATCAATCGTTTAATATACAAATGTTATTTATTATATGGCAAATTGATTATTTAATTTTCATAATAAAAGTTATTAAACGACATCGATTAAACATAGTGTAAAACAATAATTAGGATGTTCCCAAAATATATGCATGCTTTGAAAAAGACCTCCACCCCTTACCAAACACAAACGTACTTATAAATTAACAAAAATATGAGCTTATAAAATCTGAAAATAAAAGTACCAGTAACAAAAAGTTTTAAGCATTAAACCCTCTTTAAAAAAAATACAAAAGGTAAATTATTCAAGTGTCCAGTGAGGTCTAAAAGATAATTGTATGTGCAAGCCAAAAAATGGACCTTAATTAGAGTAAATTAACGGTTTAGCATTAGAAACTGAAAAACAGTACCTAATTTATATATTTATCTTACTGACGACGACGACCTTACTGTGGCGCTAATATTTTAACTGTGGCGGAACTATGGCGCAGATTTTTTAACTGCGGCGCTAAGGAATTTAATTGTGGCGCGGGCCACCACGTTAAACGGCCCATGGAGAACCCTGGTGTGATATTTATGTAATAAACTTTGGATAATGCATTAATGCATTTTAGTTACACAGTGTATGGGTACGGAGCGAAATGCCTTAGTGACGAAATTACTTTATCTATGTATTCGACCATGACATTTCTGTTATTTACAGAAGTGCAAACAATCTCCTATGCAGAGTTGTCGTTCGTTCCTTTCTCAGACACCTCTGCAATGGGCTCGCGTCAAGATTTTTGACGTAACGTAAAAAAATAACATTTCAAGGATTATTTCAAATTAAACTAATAGTTTAATATCTATTTAGTAAATATCTATCTTTAAGGACTATCATTAGCTCAGACATTTAATGATAATGAATTAAAATAAACGCACTATTTCTCGTGCTTATCACTGTGATATACGCGAGCCAACGGCAGAGGTGAATGTATGAGCCGATGGTAGAGAGTGAAGTGCAAATAGTAGTGACTACCAACTATCGGTGTTACAAAGACAGATATAAATGTGAAGAAAGTTTTTTTCTTTGTAAGTATTTGACTATAAACGTTGAAGTAAGTTCCTTCTGGCAAGGCATTTAAAGCGAGAATATAACCAGTGCGAATTTCCTCTGAAACATAGCAGACGACGTTTACGTGGTGATAACAGGTAAAGGTGTTCAATAAGTTATTATTTGAGTATGAAACGATGCAAATTGATGTATTAACCTTTTAAGTATTGAATAGGAATAATTCCGAAAAGATATATGGCAAGTCACTTTGCATTATTTACGACACTAGATTTGATGAGGGCTATGATGCCCATCATCGGTCTTTACACAGCCAACTATCCACCTTGGCCGTTGTGCTAATTTTCGTATTAATACCGCCCTATGTTCTTATTGATTCTCCACTTGAATATACAGCATTTTTAGCCAAACCTGTGCTTTCATGACTTTTTGTGACTTAAACCGTTTGTTTAGTGTTGATAACTGGTACATCTATCATGGGTGTTACTGCGCTTCTTCAATACAGTTGAAACATTATAACTTCTCACTTTTTACTCGTATTGTATTTACCATGGTAGCCTTTTTTTGGTTGACAAGTGGACAAATGTAATGCATTGTGGGATACTAACCGCTGGTTAAATCATTTAACCCGTGGTTAACTAACCAGAGGGTAATTTTATTTTGAGCAACAGATATTTGACCAGTGGTTAGTTGGCCAGTGGATATAGAATTTAACCACCGGCTAACTTAACCAGTGGTCAAAGTTAACCAGTGTTTTGATCAAGCCAGTCCTGGTGTTTTTGGACGTCGGTGTTTGCTCTGCTTCCGATTTGCATTGTTTTAATGGAATTTGAGCTTGAATACTTTTTGTTAACTCCATATTTCATGGAGGCACATTTTTCAGGAATAGAAAGTAGCGAAATCGTGATTAGTAAAAATGTAAAGAAAATTGGGGCTAGCCAGGTAAGCGTTTAGACCAATTAGCCTCCTTTTTAAATTAGAATAACCTTTTCCAAATATTACGAATTTTGTCCACAAACACGATCATCGAAGCCAGGGACTGCTTTTGAATGATTTTTGATTGAATTGTTTGGTATAGCGTACCGTTGAATAAAATTTTGTTTATCTACAGGTTAACATATAACTTATGTGGAAATATTTAATACACAAGGAAATATATTTTTTAGCTACTGAAATAGATATTGCAAACTTGCGGAATTATATAAAATAATTTTAGCATTTATAAAATTGAAAAGGTAGCTTGCTTATACTTTCTAAATTTACATGTGTATTTCTTGATAAACAGAAACATTCACTGCAATACTAATTTTTTATTATACACGTTTTCCTCTTCTGTCTTTTTAGCTCACCTGAGCCAAAGGCTCAAGTGAGCTTTTCTGATCAAAATTTGTCCATTGTCTGTCGTCGTTGTCGTTGGCGTTGTCGTCGTTGTCGTTGGCGTAAACTTTTCACAATTTCAACTTCTTCTCCAGAACTACTGGGCCAATTTCAACCAAACTTGGCACAGAGTATCCTTGGGTAAAGGGGATTCAAGTTTGTTCAAATGAAGGGACTTGCCCTCTTTCAATGGGAGATAATAAAGAATTAGTGAAAAATTAATACATCTTTTAAAAATCTTCTTCTCAAGAACCACAAAGCCAGGGAAATTGAAACTCATGTGGAAGCATCCTCAGGTAGTGTAGATTCACATTTTTCAAATCATGACCCCCGGGGGTAGGGCGGGGACACAATGGAGGATCAAAGTTTTACATAGAAATATACAGGAAAAACCTTTAAAAATCTTCTTCTCAAGAACTGCAAAGCCCTAATTGGTCATATTTATATGGAAGCATCTTCAGGTAGTGGAAATTCAAATTTGTCCAAATCATGACCCCCGTGGGTAGGGCGGGGCCACAATGGAGGATCAAAGTTTAACATAGAAATATATAGGAAAAACCTTCAAAAATCTTCTTTTCAAGAACAGCAAAGCCATGATAAGTCATATTTATATGGAAGCATCTCCAGGTAGTGTAGATTCAAGTTTGTTCAAATCATGACCCCCGGGGGTAGGGCGGGTCCACAATGGAGGATCAATGTCTGAAATAGAAATATATATGAAGGTATCTTCTGATGAAGAACTGCAAAGCCATGTTTGTCATTTTGATATGGAAGCATCCTCAGGTTGTGTAGATTCAAGATTGTTAAAATGATGACCCCCGGGGATAGGGATGGGCCACAATGGGGGATCAATTTTTTTTTTTTACATAGGAACATATTGGAAAATATCTTCTTCTCAAGAAATGAAATCATGTTTAGTCAATTTGATATGGAAGCATCCTCAGGTAGTGTAAGTTCAATTTTTTTTTCAAATGATAACCCCCCAGGGGTAGGGTGGGGCCCAATAGGGATCGAAAGTTTTACATAAGAACACATAGAAGAAATATTTCTTCTCAAGAACAGAAAAGCTATGTTTAGTCATATTGATATGGAAGCATCCTCGGGTAGTGTAGATTAAAGTTTGTTCAAATGATGACCTCTGGGATAGGGAGGAGCCACAATGGGGGATCAAAATTTTACAAAGGAATGTATGGGAAATTTTTTTTTTAAATCTTCTCAAGTACAAGAAAGCCATTTGTTATATTGACATGGAAGCACCATCAGGTAGTTTAAAATTCAACCCCCCCCCCCAACCCCCCAGTAATCTTATCAATACTGAACTGATTTCTCTCTAGCTAATGTGCTCAGGTGAGCGATGTGGCCCATGGCCTCTTGTTAATTTTATCATAGAAATGCAAGTTTCCCGCTGACTCGGTATCCTCCTCTTTGTGACCGTGTTTTTGTTTTCCTTTGTGGCGTATTCTAAGGGCTATGATTATTATAGTTACTACTACAAGTACTGAAACAGTGACGAGGCCCACGGTGGAGGTCTTAAGTGTCTCCGACCTTCCATTATCTACAGGTGTAAATAAATGGCTCATGATATGCTTTCGAATTCTTGTTATCATCTGCCAGTAAAAGCTCAAAATCAGAGGAGCAGTATGTTTTTACTTTGAAATACCTCACAGATAATGTACACAATAGATTCAGAATCCCAATTTCTAACATTAGGACAGCATAGTGACCAGCTATTGGAATTCACAGGTACGCAAAAAAGCAATTATTTCATGCATGTCATCAAACAGAGTCGTTTTACATGTGCACAAGCATATCAATTTCATGTAACAATCGATTTAATATCCAGACTTTTTTCCCTCTGTGTAGAATCTCCACAAACTTATAGTATGTGAATTAAATTTACAAGCGATAGCGTAGGCTATACTCTATTATCCATTAAGTAAGACCTTGATGAGAAATATGACAGAATGCATTGTTATCAGAGGCTTTCGTGCATGTAATTTGTGCAATTTATTACATTTTAAAGTTTAAATTCACATTTCAAATATTTTCTTCGTACGTTATATGCCTATGAAATCTATTCTAAAACAATTCTTTTGTGCACACGTTCTAGTTTTTGCAATATTGACCTATATACTAAAATTAAAGTATACAGCGTCGTACTTTGTTAACATTCGCATGGAATTGGACAAAACCGTCCTCTTTTGTAGTTTAAATTTGATATATTCGATTGCTATAAGAAGGATAAGTGTTTTCAATTTGTTAAAGAGAGTAAAGAGAGAAATAGGAAGGAAAGTTCTTTTCTTAGTCTTTGATGAAGTTTTTCATGTTGAAAAACCAGAGTTTGAAGCCCAAGACGCTAAGTAAAAATCAACACAAACTGCAAATAATCCTGAAATTTCAAGGACGTTTAAAGAACAGAAATTGTCCCAATTATCATGTTGCATTTAACATTCTTACACAGTTTGTCAAAATATCTTCTTATCGACACTCGTAACCTTGAGTTTCTCACAAATATTTCCTGTTCACTATCCATATGTCTAGAAATAATATATTTTCAATCGACAATAATTTGGGGAAAAATGTTTAACAGTTTGGTTTTTTTTCATTAGACGTACATCCTCTTAAATCCGTTCAATATAAATGTGATACGTTTAGTTGATTCATTTTTGTAGTTTTACATCCATTACAAGATTACTTAAAAAGAAAGTAATATAATCAAATGCCATTGAATAGTAAATTAAGACTATAACTTGGCACTTAGGTCCATTGAGCATTGATAGTTCTTTAGCGTACCAACGAAAGCTGCAATTGCTCCATTATTTTTTTCGACTTAGATTTGTTGCTGCCGGACGAGTGTGATAGGATCTGCATGAATAGTGGTTTAATTTGAAAAAAAAAAAATGCTGAAAGCAATTAGGGATCATTGTACACCGTAAGGAGAAAATCTACATAAATGTGTAATATAGTTTTCTTCATGGAAACAACATTAATAAATGAACCAAAGTTGTCATGTTATTTAAGAAAGAACATTATAAAATGGTTTTTACATACATAATTATAAATAGTTGAGATTGTAAGTGCAGACGTAGGTTCGTCAAATAAGATTTCCACAATGCGAAGAGTTTTGAAAGAGCAACACATTTAGAGGAAATTTTAGAGCAATGAACTATCATCTCCATCATGATATGTTTGATTGTCAACAAGCTCAACAAGCTTGAAATTATTCCTACCATATGTCAGTGAAATTAAAGATATCAAAATTTCAGAAATTTCATGTTCATATCCATTTCTCTCTTTTTGATCAGTGTTCACTTTTCTGCTCTCTTCTCCTATGTTTACAGTTCGCTCATTTTTAATTTCAGAGAATGAAATATGCGCCAATTTGAGTGTATGTGTCATCTTTCAAAGAAATAAATCGTTCACGGCAGCTCAGTTGCTAGAGCGCTCGCTCCGTGACCGGGAAGTTGTGAGTTCGAATCTCGGGCGCAACTGACCTAAAACTATAAAAAAAAAAATGGGTAGCAACTGTTCATTCGTCATGCACTCGGCGCTTTGAAGTGAATGTAGCGGTTCTTCGGATGAGATCTTGAAAACTGAGACGGCGCTGGCACGATAAAGATCTTTCACTGCTCGATGGCCATGAGTGCCGAGTAAAGTTTAAAATTTGAAACCTTCACCAGTATATGGTGACGTCTCTATATAAGTGAAACAATTCTCGAATGGGACGTAAAACAACATACAGTCAATCAATCAAACAAAGAAATTAGATTATATAAACGCCTTAATATTGAGACAACTTAGAATAAGTATATCAAAGTGCCTTAAAAGTTTAATTCTCTATTTACTCAACATATAATACGTGTGAAATAATAAAAGAAGTAAATACAGCCAGATTGTTTTTGATATCTGCATGATCCATTGAATGCATCACAGTCTTGTTTAGGACATACTGATGGGCATACTTTGCAACCTTCTCCGTAAGCTCAAGCTTTGCGGCAAAAATCAAAGCAAACAACAGGTATTCATTGTACGTTTATTATGAGATTAAGTATTAAAATTAATCCTATTTTCTGCTGATATTTTTTAATAATTTTCCGTTTCTTTCGAGGATTTTGTTTCTTTTGAAACCTACTTGCAAAATATTTTCTCGCCACTACAGTACCAACCAGACCCAACCTGCCACAAAGCAGTCCCAGAGCAGTCCCGGGGTCTGCTTTCTGGGACTGCTTTTCACTAACTTGTCAATTTACAATAACTCTTAAACTAACATAACTGCCCTAAGTATCACTATTATTAAAATAAAAAAGAAAATAGGGCTAATCCAAATCCTATATGCATGCTTCGCTTTGCAAAACTATTAAGTAGGCATATTTCAGGGAAAAAAATTAAAAAGATATATTATATATCTCTTGCTACAAATCCAAGTAAAG
Source organism: Saccostrea echinata (assembly GCF_033153115.1). Lineage (NCBI taxonomy): Eukaryota > Metazoa > Mollusca > Bivalvia > Ostreida > Ostreidae > Saccostrea > Saccostrea echinata. The sequence goes on from NW_026889766.1 coordinate 1,594,396, forward strand.
AATGTATACCTGTGAGTTGAACTTTTCAAAACTTTAAAGGAAAAAAATCTATAAATTATCTTTCTAAATCAAATATACAATTTACTTTACTTGCAAAATGCACTGTAATATATCGTAAAGAATACTAAGTACAGGGATGCTTTATCGAAGTATTACTTGTGTTACTTGATAAATCATGTGGTTGATAATTTTGAAGTAAAAAAAAAAGCAAAATTGTATTGACTCTAGACTCAGGCTATATATACAGTCAATCCTCTCTAATCAGTATGAACCCCCATGGGACGCCAAATTTTTTTAGTTTGTTTACTATTAAAATTGAAAAAAAGGTTACACTCAGAATTTAGACATGTACAATAAACAATATTTTATTTTTTTTTCGTATACAAGTTAATAATAAATTTGCTATGCGGATGCATATACATGGTTGACAAAGTATACCTCAGATTAGTGAAGCTCTATACTTTATTGAGATTGTTAGTCCCCGAAGGTCTCTACAGCCCAGTAGCTAAGTACTTCGGTACTAGCATGAAAATATGGATATATATTTAATTTTTAGGTATAAATTAGTAATTAATCTCAAAACTAGGTATTATCTCCCTCATGCATAACTCTGATCCTTCGACGTATTTGGCTCTAGTCTTTGGAACCCCTTTTTCGGCTCTTCGAGTTTTTTTTTTTTAAATTTAAATATTTCGGATTTCCATCGTTTCTGCATGAGCATCACTGTAGAGACATAATTTGTCGAAATGTGCACCTGATGCATCAAAATTGGTAGCCTATAATATTTACATTGTATTAAAATTACTTGCGTAGAAATTTCGTTTCTGAATTAGAGGGATTAAGGGTAAATCAAACCTAAAAAAAATTAGCTTTAGCTATTTTCACTTGCAGAAACATAAATTTCTATCACGAGACTTTCATCATGAAATGAATAGACATACTTTAAAATAAATTTGAGATGATTTAAAGAAAAAACACTTCACAAAACATTTTTTTTTTTAATTTTTGAATGATAATCCGATCCGTTTAGTATATATTGACGGTTTTAAAAAGAGGAACTTACTACATGAATTAATTTTCTACTTTGGTATACGTAACCTACAGCAATCTGATGACGTCATAAAGGTGTTATTACATCCATAGATACAGGCACCATTTAATGAGTCACACAGCTGATCACGACATCTGAGATTGCAAAGTTTACAGTTTCCCCCATATTTTTGCAATGGACAGCCTGAAAATATTTAATATTTTATCATTCTAACAAATCAAGTTGAGGTCAATCAACACTGTATTTTTTGCAAGTATATCTTAAGATTTGACGACACATATTTGTTTGTTTTGTTTGTTTGTTTTTGTTTTTTGTTTTTGGTTTGCATCCCTTTGTAATAAATTGAAATCCTTGTAGTTCATCAGTTCTTGTGATTTCCAGTAAAGAATTATATAGGAAATACAGCCACCGGAATCCTTCACAAATGCATTGTAATATACCCCAAATTCTTGTGAGGAAACTTTTAGAAGTAGCAATAATTTAATAACAAATTCTGCGAAAAGGTTAGATATTTTTGAGGAACGAGTCATCTGACCTCAAAAGATTTTGAAGACATATTAATTGATATTAAGAAAAATATATAAAGACTATATACCCATCACGAAAACTTCACATATTTAAATAGTAGCAAATGTTGTTTCATATCCTGGGCAGTTAGTGTTAATTGGAGGGTCCTTTGAATTATACAGTGCTATTCCTTTGGTCACTTTATTAAGGTCTTCCGTGTTCACGGAAGACCTTATAGTGATTCTACTGTTTCTTCTTCTTATTATTATTCTTATTTTTAGACAAATTTTGTGCACGCGATATCTCGAGAACTATTCAGTTGTTTTTCACCAATCTTTCAGGGATAATGCGCTATTAAATGCCATTGTTACATTTGGAAGATGTTTTGAATAATTCGCTTCCAGTTCCAAGTTATGGACTGTTTCCTGATTTCAAAATGAAATTTTGTCGCCCCTTTTATTTCAAAAATAGTAAAAGATATGAACTGGAGACTTGTTAGAGACCATAGGGCATGGCTTTTAGATATGCAGAATCTCCTTTTCGTGCGTCGTCAGTACTTCCGGTCGCTACCGGAAGCGAATTTAAAAAGTGGAATTTTTAAACTTTTTTGTTTTTCAATATTTTTTAATAATATTTAGAGGGTTGATAAATACCTCCTGCAGAATACATACTATATACTTTGTTTGAAAATTGATAAATCCCTACTCTAGATATTGGCATTTCTAAATTTGAAGCGGTGGTCCAAAATGGCGGCTGTCTTCGTAAACTCCATCGAGCAGGTCGGAGTTTACGGAGACAGCCGAGCTTGCCAAAGAAAAGGCGCGAAGATTTACTCATGATATTTGGCTTGAAATAATGTATCGTGTCCCGCCTTTCATAGTAGACAAATGGACTGATGCAGTAGATTAGAAGTGCAGAAAAGGATTACATGGACATCTTTGTTTGGAATTGAATGGAATTAAAAAAAAAGAATGCATAAAAGATAAAAGAAGTTGAAACATCAATAGTTTTAGATATTCGCATTTCTAAATTTGAAGCACTGGTCCAAAATGGCGGCTGTCTTCATAAACTCCAACGAGCATGTCAGAGTTTACGGAGACAGCCAAGCTTGCCAAAGAAAAGGCGCAAAGATTTACTCATGATATTTGGCTCGAAATAATGTGTCGTGTCAAGCCTTTCATATTAGACAAATAGTATAGAAGTGCAGAGAACGATTACACCGACATGTCTGTTTGTAATTGAATGGAGTAAAAAATTGAATGCATAAAGAATAAAGGAATTAAACACATCATTAATCAATAACAGATTATTTCTTCTGCTAACAGTTATTGTTAAAACTCAAGTAACAAATTCAGATGTGAATCTGCTTGCACAAATTTTGGCTGGTTAGCTAATATCCTATAATTCCGTACCATGAAAATATTAACCTCCCTGTCGCTCTTTGCTTCAGGCAATGAGTGCAAATAAACATCCAAGATAGTTGGATTATATTGCGCTGGTAGATCGGTTTCCATATTAATTTTTCACGCAGGCGATCTGGGTTAAATTTTGTGCACGCGATTTCTCAGCAACTATTCGGTGGTTTTCAATGAAATTTTCAGGAATAATGCGCATCTGTAGGAACTTGATGCATCTGGGAGGTAATTTGAAAATTCTCTTCCGGTGCCAAGTTATGAACAATTTCCTGATTTTAAAATAAATATTTGTCGCCCCTTTTTTTCAAGAATGGCTAAAGATATGAACTGGAGACTTGTTGGCTATGATAGTACATGACCTATAGGTGAACAGAATTATCTTTTTGTGCGTTGGCAGTACTTCCGGTCGCTACCGGAAGTGAATCTATAAAGTCAAATTTTTCAACTTTATTGTTTTTGAATATTTTTTGATAATAAAAGGATGGTCAATCGGACGGAAGACCTCTCGTTGCTCGCAACGAGTTTCTAGTTGACTGTTATATTCATCTCTAAGTGAAGGCAGGTAGATGGATCGTGAGTGTAAACTCTGTCACCAGAATTTGACGGTGGTGTATAGGATGAGTCATTGAATACAAAAGCAGAAAATCCTACATGTCGATTCACAGATGGAACATTGTATAAAGATACGTTTACCTCTTTTTTTTTTATTTCATTAATTGAATTCGTCTAGCATGTTAATGTATCTAAGAAAGTAAAAAGAATAATTTAAATTACCCTGTAATTAACAGCAGATTATAACTAAAGAATATCACTCGTAATGACACATTTTAAAGGAAAAAAAGTTCTTTCTTGATTCTCGAAAAAAGATTATTAAATACGCCACATTGGCCATGCGTTTTAATGGAAATTTCCACCAAGCCGTGCGACTATGGGGGATAGCAAGGGTTATGCTACACGTGTCTTCGCCACGATCTTCTTCAAGATATCCATCAACTGCTTTGTCGGCTAAATATAAGTCTGTGTAAGATTTACTCTGTGTTGGTAGACCTGAATACTCAGATGACTAAGGTATTCTAAATATGATTTAAATGCATGATTATGAGAGTGATTCAATATGACATAAAATAAAACTTTTTGTATTCCCTGTTCAATCTCTAATTTAAAGTAAAACATTTTCAACCCCCTCCCCCCACCCCCCCCCCCCCCCCCCCCACACACACACAGAAAAGAAAAAAGAAAAAGAAAAAAAACCTGATCAGATATTCGCACAATAATAAAAACTGCTAAGGAAAGTATAAAAGTATAAAATGTCTGTAGATAGCATTCTTTTCCTATGTTGCATTTTCTATTTAAACGATCAATAATGAAATTGTCTGCACTCTTGAATGAATAAATTCTGAAAAAAAAAAAACGTCCAAATCAAATTTTTAATTTATTCTGAGAAGAATATAACTTCAGTTATAAAAAAGGAGACATTACAATCGTTAAGAATATTCATAATATTCTACATATTGAGAAATGCATTGAAAACAATTTAAATCTTTAATTTTTTTTTAATCCAGAGAACATATATATATATATATATATATATATATATATATATATATATATATATATATATATATATATATATATATATATATATATATATATATATAATGAAACATGGTTAAAAACAAAACATCAGAATCGCTAACATAAATATATAAAAAAAAAATATTTTTTAGATAAATTATAACATTTAAATTTTTTACATTTTAACTTTTAATTTTTTTTCATAGAAGTTAAAATTTACAAACTAGGTTCATTCCCCTCTATTTGACGTAATTTGTACCAAAAGATTACCGAAGCATACTGCTTCAACAGGAATGAAAACTATAGGAAACTTTGCCATTAAGAAAGTGTCCATCTTTCCTCTGGATTCCACGTTCCTAAAATTTGAATAATTTATTGTTGGAAATATGACAATTACGGAAAGAAAATTAAGAAAATAAATAAAAATCATTACATTCAATCCCTATAAAGAAACACTTTAAAAAATAACACATAATAGACATAACAAAGTAACAAAAATAGCTTACTCACCTCCTAATCAAAATCTAACACAGGCTAGCAGAAATAGGTTCCTATACGTTTGAACTTATCAATTACCTATTGTTCAATTTTGTTAAATAAATATAGAGAAAAGGATATATTTGAATAATAATACGAAGGATCTTTCGATGAAATATCTCCTTGACCTGTACTATGAAACTTGTATAATTTATTTCAATTTTATTTTTGTTATTCTGATGACTTTTTGAGGAAAATATCACTTTATTACGCATAAAGATTGAAATTAAAGATACCTGCAAAAATCTTATCGAGTCAAAATAAAATACAGCTTCCTTGTTTCTCTTTTTTTCCAAAATAAAATCTTCCTCTTTTTTCTTTTATTTCCTAGTTTCGCGAATTTTGTCTTTTATTTCCTTTTTCTTTGTTTTCATTTAGAATTTGTTTTTTTTTTCTTATTTTTAGAAACAATTCGTTATCCAACATTAAAATTTTTCCGGGTCATTGAATTGTTTACATCTTGGAATATAATAGAGCTTGATCTCAAGGTCAGAAATCCAACATAGTCTAGTACAAAACTCTGGTCCAGACTTCAGTAGGATTGTATTTATCAGTTAAAACTGTAAAAGATGTTCTTTCAAATGTTTATTCAGTAAGATTGATATTGCATAGAAAAAGAATTTTTAGACATATTTCTTTTGCACAAAAAGATATGTCTATTAAAAGTGAGTTTTTTTAAAAATCTTTTTACAAACGGTAAGAATCGACTACATAAAGATGTCGAGGAAAGACATCTAGCAAATTTAAGAAGTTTATATGTATATGTTTCTCATATTTAAGAAAGTAACTCCGTTAATGATGCTTTACCATAGCGACGGAAGAGGGCATAATAAATGGGTAAATAAAATGAGAAGTTAGTGAACAGTAATCATGCTCTAGGTTCAATCAGACAATACAAATGGGAGCATAGCGAACACAGACTTCTGAAAACAGCGATGGGATCAAGTGCCATGGAGGAGTGAGCATTCCCTATCTACCGGTCAGTCCCGCTGTGGGCTCTTTGTCATGATCGGGTAAACGAACAAACACGTGTTTTAAAGTGTCATTTTTAATCCTTCATTCTAGGGTTGTTATGCGTACATCTTGGACTGCAGTTTACTCCAAAGAGGCTGATTTTTGCTCCAGGTGAGGAATCCAAAAAAAGCCTGGTCCAAAACTGTAGTCCAAAGATTTCAGTGGGAGTGTAATTACGAGTTCATCAGTAAAAGATGTTTTATTTATTCACATGTATGATTAAATAGGCATTACACGGAAAAAGATTACTTTTGACTATTTATACCTTTTGAGAAGAAAACAAATCAGCTTATATTCCCCTAAATACTACTTCCAATTTAAAAATCGATGGATGAAGAAATTTTATAAACCATGTTTCATTTCGAATAATTTAACGTTTATCACATACAGCTCTCATTTATTTTATTTTGTTTAAAATTTCAGTTTTGCTCTTTCAATCTCAGCGCTTTGACTGGATCTAATTAGATCATGTGATTAAGCCAAAAAAGAGGAATATCAAATGGATGCTTTTAGTTTCGAAAATGTAAGATGTTGCTAAAACATTCTTCTGTAAATAATTATAATAAATCTATCACAATATATTGATACATGTATCAAGTGGATGTTTTTAAAGGTGCGATCACTCGATGCGATTTTTCATTCGATTTTCCATCAGATTTTTCCATTCGATTTGCTTTCGAATAAAATCGTACTGTGTGACCACCCAAGTCGAAAGCAAAAATCTGAGAGTCGATTGGAGATCGGATGGCGTCCAATTACAATCAGCTTTCCGATCAGAATCGTGACGTCGCTATGACACATCCCGTGACACGAAATAAAAAAAAAGAAATTGCAGAAAGTATATCATGTGAATTAAGAAGGTCATTATACATGCATTTATAATAAATGTTATAAAGGATGATTCTCTATAAGGCCATTTTTCGGCCTACGATAAAATCACTTAAAAATGTGATTTTATGTAACTTTAATCATTGTATTTCATGATTTTGATGTTTGTTTTTCAACATCGATCACCTAAGTCGCGTGATTTAAAGATCACAAACGGCCGTCAAGTAAAGAAAAATTGAGGATAGGTCTATTTACATCAGGTTTCTATGCATGTTTCTAGATGTAAATGATCAAAAATTGTTTATTTATGTCGGAAACTTATCAGACTTAAGTAATAAGTGCAAAGATTGTTTAATTTAAGGCTAAGGATATTTTTTATGGCAAGAATTTTGATGCATTCACATTTTGCATATTTTGAATGTAAATCTTTACAAAATGCACCTCGTATGATGTTGAAAAATGTTTAATTAGCATTTAATTAAAAGTATTATTTCATATATGTTTATATTGTAATTGTGTATTGTTTCTATAGATGTGGTACCTATTTTACCATAAAATGCCCATGCAAGAAATGAGATTTCTAAGTTTCCATTGAACTATAAAAGTTGTGTATCAAATGTTTAAAGCATTGAATGAATTTTGTTTGATTAAATCAAAATTAAGTTGTAATTTATAAAATATAGTCTACATAAATTTTCAAAAAAAAAAAAAAAAAAAAAAAAAAAAAAAAAAAAAAAAAAGAATTCATTAATTTACAGGATGAAAATATTAATGCAAGTACATAAACCTCAGAACGGTTGTATTAAAAATATATATATCGACGTAAAATGAAATAACATCATAAGAGTTGCTTTGATTCAATGTAATTACGCATGTAAAACAATATATTTAATTTAAAATGCTATCTAAACTATGATACACAAATGTATGTATAAAAGTGGAGTCCTCCCCCCCCCCCCCCCCCCGGCACTCCATAAAATGGAGTAGATTTTCAACAGTTCCTTCCACTACGCTTATCAGAAGTTTTAGTATATCCATGGACTAACATAGTTCTACAACATCCCAGGTACAAAATGGACCGTAAGAGATGACACTCCTTTCGCACTTTTGAAACCTGAGGATTAAATTCTCTTTCCGTGCTGCGTCAAGAACTAAGGTGTTTAACACGGGTAGTGACAGTTCCTTTGCTAAGTCCTCAGCATTGAAAGTAAAAGTCATGGGTCTTTTGGATATAATCTTAAAGAAGGAGGTCCTGTCCCACGGTAGGTGTTGGTCAATACTGAAACCATGCATAAATCAAAATTGTGACACTTCACCTTAAGTGGATGATCTCTTTATCTGGGTGAAAAATTCTAAAATGACGTAAAGCAACATTCAATTATCAATCACGTGACATTTAGGAACCCCTTTCCTCCTTGGCGTTTTATTTTCTAAGACAGAACTACTGTTCTCATAACTTATATTGATGCTACCAAAGAAGTGTGATGAATAGATTGAGTCCTCTCAACACCCAGTTAACAAAATACATGGATCCTATGTCACTCATACGGAAAAGTGTCCTTCTAAAAGGTCGAGGCGAGAATTTCCATTATGAAACCATCCCATCAGTAATTCTCTATCTATAAAACTTACATGTGTACCCATAGAAAAATTAAGTTTATAACACAAATAGCAAATGCATCTTCCCGCTACAACAAAAATAGCTTTTATCATTTCTAGAACTAATAACAAATATGCAGTACTCCTAAGGAAATACAAATACAAAGAAGAAGCATAGATAAACTATACTTATAAATTATAATAATTATAATAAGTAACTTATATTCATGCCTTATAGTCTATAAAAAAAATTCTTTATTTCTAGCAGAGAGTTCAATGACACTTGTTTTCACGTAATTTCATAACAACCAGTCCTTTGCTTTTAGATTTTTTAAGTAAAAAGTTTACCTTTTTTGAGTAAACATGCATGGCTTATATTAATTCTTAGTAAATCAATAGAAACATGTACTCTAAGTGGAAGTTTATAATAAGAAATAATCTACATAAGCTGATATCCTTCATTGTGAGTAGTTAGCTTTTCCTGCAAATATCCTAAAAATGAAGCGAAAAGTTTTTATTTACATGTCATAACCACTTTAACCAAGATGATAATTTGGTAGTCACTTTTTATGTTCATAAGAAGTTTACATGCAAATTTTGGTGTTGGTTAAAGGTGGTTATGACATGTGTAGGAGTTACCTAACACACCAACCCTCTTGAGTTTTCCCATTACCCTAATACTAATACGGACCGATAGTACCTTACTTTGTGACCCTATATCATAAAAAATACTTTTGTATCATTAACCAATCAACATTTATCATTAAATTGGAACATTAGCCTACTGACTCATGCAGTTTTTAAGGAAAAAAATACTATTTGAAAATTTGAAGTCATTGTAGGCCGCAAAACGGTCTTATAGAGAATGATCCTTTACCAAATAAAAAGAATAACAGCTACAGCGATTATTGTGAACAAATGGATAATTTTATCAAATAAATCAACATTAATCACCATAGAAAGCGAACACTGAGATCTATGTATTTATAGTATGTCATTTATGAACTTAAACATATCTTCTTCCTTTTTAAGAATTGAATGTAATCGATTAAATTTCATTCAAATTATCGCATTAAATTTTCAATTTTTGTGAAATATTAAGGCTACATTTTACTTTGAGAAACGTAATTCGTAGTTTAAATAAGTTTCACATATACGAAATTTCTAATAACGCTTTTATGGTGTATCAGTCTGAAATGCTATAGTAAGTAAGTCAAGATATTATTGTATATACAAAAAAAAAAAAAGAAAAAAAAAGCCAAACCAAAACAAAACAAACAAACAAACTAACAAACAAAAAAGAAAAAAAGGGGAAAAAAACCCAACAACTACAAAATATTAACTTAAACCTATGTCTAAGCCCTTTAAAATTTAATTTTTAAATAAGTCATTCTCACAAGAATCAATGGTAAATTCAAAACAATTCGATATACATTTTATCAGAAGTCTTTTTTTCTGATTTCGATTCATTTTTTTTTATTATGATCATATTGAAAGTGCATATATTCGAACTTCTCCAACTCTCGAACCAACACCTGGGTCCTGTTACACACATTTCATTATTTTTTACTCTCTATCTCTCGAAGTTTTGATTGCGCATGTGTACACGCCAATCAAGCGTAAAATTAATGCAGCTTAGACTGACCTGGATAAAGTGAACGCCTGGGGCTGGCATGGAGGTGTTAAATGGGTGTTTACATTGATGACACTATACTTGTGAGCATCCGAGTTTTGATAACTTATTTGGACTTGACAGTGAGACGATAATTTTCAGAAAATAATTTTAGAGACGTGTCAATAATTTTCCATAGATTATGAGTATAGATATTTATAGTTTTATTAGAGTCTACATAATCCCAGTATGACAAACATTGCACAAGAAATCCTATCTCAAGAATTGAATACCGATTTAATACGAGAAATCTGGTGAAGGACCAAGCTCGGGGCGATACCACACCGACGATTGCTATTCAGGTTTCATGTAATCTTGAAATGAGAACAAATAAATATTGAAAATTAAAGAGATCGTTTTATTTATTCAAAATACGATCATTGTTGTTGAAATCATGTGAATTGCCTGTAAAATACGAATGAAAGCAAGCAATGACATTATCAACATATACTTCCGGTATTTATAATAGTAAAACAATGATGATCGGAACTGAAAATTCCGGATTTTATTCACTTTCTATCTCTCGAACCCCTCGATCTCTCGAACTTTTTTTGCGGTTCCCTTGAACTTCGAGAGATCGAGAGTCACCTGTAAATAGATTGTATGAAATTCAATATATTCCGGCTTCTTGAGATTACTAACTTCAGTTTCGAATTTAGTTCAAAAACAAAAATTTATATTTTCGGATAAAATTTAATTCATAATGATTGGCTACAGAAAAAAAAGGTTTGCCTTTTAAGAAAAGCGAGCGAAGGTTGGCAGTCTGAACCCGTAACCCAGAAATCACAGCCCAAGTTTGAGGTCATGATGTGGTGGTGCATTCCTTAGCTCAGCCCTGGTACAAACGCGGCTCTAGATGGACGTTTTTGTCACATATGGCGAAAAATCAAGTCTAAACCTGGACTCGAACGCAGGATCTCTGGCATACCGTGCCAGCGCTCTAATCACTCAGCTATTGAGACCGATATGTTGACTGATTTTTATGCACCTGTGAACCCAGTGGCATATCCCCCACCCCCTCTTTGTAGAAATTCGTCCTCGAATTCTAGGAATTAGGAAAATTCTTTAAGGCATGTTCCTAGGAAAAAATGGGTATTTTGTACGTTAGGCGCCAAATGTCACAGTTGGTGAAAAATCAAGTCTCAACCGGGACTCGAACCTAGGGCCTAGGGCTTCTGGCATACCGTGCCAGCACTCTAACCACTGAGCTATTGAGAGACCCGACTGAATTTCATGCACCTTTGAACCCGGTGACACAGTAATGCCATTACCGATTTAATATCATTTTGGAGGACCACCTATGCCAGTTATTGCACGACATTTTCCTCAAAGATGCTAGTAGTTTCTTTTTCAAGATCACAACGCCGCAGTCCACCACGCAAGATCGAGCATGCCATACAAAACCCCATATTCTGCCACTTCTCAGCCCTGCACAATCACCAGATTTTAATATCATTAGCAATTTATGGCTTTTTGATAAAAGAAATTTGCAAAAAATGTAAAATAACACTAATATATCGGCAGCTTTATTTTAAAGAAATTCAGACATTTGGATCGACATCACACCTCAGGACATACAAATTTTATACAACTCCATCCTCAGAAGTATTAAAATTTTTAATAAAACTAAGTATTTATTTGTAAATTATTGCCTTCTTTGTGCAGCAACACTAAAGATTTCTTATTACCTATTTAGCACCTATTTAGACTATCGTAATGGCAAGTTCTGAACAAGGTAGGTTGTGTGAATTTATTTCATTTTAGTCATTTATTTTTAAAATACAGTTGACATAATATTTATGCTTAGCTTGAAATATTATACAGATATAAAAAAAATAAAATAAAATACATAAATGTCTGTACACGTTACACATAATGTTCATAAACACCTGAAAAAGTTTAAGCCATCGATATCACCTTTCCATACTCGCTCATACTCAGTTCTGCCGAGTATATTGTCTATTAAATAAAATTAAAAAAAAAAAAATAAAATCTGAAAAATCCCGAATAAACTAAAAGAATCATTTTGTCTGTGCGAAAAACAAAACTTCTTTCCTTTGTTTACTTCAAGAACTATTTTCTTTGAGCAGACAGTGTACATGTATTGTTGTAAGTATGCATTTCTTGATAATCATACTCCTTTATTGAAGAACTGACTTTTTGACAGGTATGGTCATTCTTAGTATCTGCTATTTGGTCATAAAATTGTGGGCTTTCCATCGTCTTTGCTGTTATATTGTATGCTTGATCTTTTACTGAAATTTTCCTCTTGTTTATAATTCGTACCCCAACATATATTAGGGTTACAGTCAGAAGTGTGAAGAAAATGGATATAAATACAGATGATGTCCTTGAAATCCCCTCATCTACAATTCAATTGAAAAAATGACAATTAAGTCAAAGTTTCGGCTGATTTTGGCATTGATTTGGTAAAATAATGTTTACAAGGCAATCAAGGACTTAAAACAAGTATATCGTTTCATATTTACACTTTTTTTCAATCAATATTATAATGAATGTAAAATTTCATCATAATCAGTGTCTCCAATTCTACTATATTTTGCATGTACATATAAGATGTTCATATTGATCATACCTGAACAAACATTGAGTGAATCTTTTTCTATAGCAATGCCATCACATTTGGGAAGTGTCCAGTTTTCTTTGCAGCCCATAGGACATACTCCTGTTAACAGGTCACAAATGGTCCCTGTTAGACATTTTCCACATTTATAACCACAGTTAAATCCGTAATATCCATCAGCGCAAACTGTAAACAGAATATTATTTGGCAAAAAATTGCACCATATGTCAACAAACAGTTTTTTATTTCCATAAAAAAAGTTCCTCTTTTAATTATCAACTTCATCTGTGTGGCAATCTCCCGCGTGGCTCAGCAGTTAGAGCGTCTGCTCTAGAGTGGAGTAAGGAGTTGATCCTTACGTCGCGGGTTCAAATCCCACTGCGGGACCTGGAGACCGGTACTTTGGATGAGACCTTATAAACCGAGGTCCCGTGTCGCAGTAGGTGCTGGCACGAAAATGATCCTTCATTGCTCAATGGCCCTGAGTGCCCAGTATAGGTCAAAATTCGAAGCCCTCCATCGGCAAGTGGTGGCGTCTTCATATGAGTGAAAAATTCTCGAGAGGGACGTTAAACAACAAACAAACAATCAATCAATCATCTGTGTGGCGCAGTGGTTAAAAAATATTTTTTTTTATCTCAAGTAGTGTGATTTGAAAAAAAAAAAATGAAAATATGTATGTGCACATTCATCTATATAATCATCCTTTGATGAGTTCAAACGATATTAAAATTGACGGAAATGTGGTTTATTTAAGTAAAAATAACAAAATATTCGATTAATTGAATATTTGTAGTTCTACATCCCTTCCGGGATTCTTTCACTGATATGAGAGGTCACCAGATACAGTTGGAGGGCTTGAAATCTGGACTTTACTCGGCACTCAGGCCCATAGAGTTTTGAAAGGTCTCTTCCGAAAACTTTATTTTTTACTTCAAGTACCTAAAGCTTGGAGAAGAAACAGCTCCTGCCTATGTTATATCGACTTAGGTTTGTTATGCCCGGGCATGAACCTACAATCTTTTGTTCGCGGAGATGTCCTCTACCAAATTACATGTAGCTACCGTGAGGTTACAAAGTGTTTGAAAATGAATATAGTGACTGTCTTTTATCCTAAAATATACATAAAAATAATGTTTTATCAACTTATATCATTACTATCAATTTTTGGTTGTATTTTTAAAACTGATGTTTAATACGGAAATCCAACTTACAAATAAAGTTAGAAGTAGAAGGGGTTGGTAAAATAAATAAATAAAACTGGAGCATTGAAGCAAAACATGAATGTAGTCTATATTTCACAAAAAACTGAAAAGATTTGAGATTTGAAAAGACTTTCGCAGTCTCCTATTTCTACTTAAAAAAATAGATTTTTGCTACTTTTTATAATTAGACACGACTGCATTGAAAACCTTCCAAATTACTATCAAAACTCTTTTTAAATTCACCAGTTACATTGTGAAAATATATGTGTTGTCAAATCGGACGATTTTTAGTAACCGGTTACTCTCTTACTTTTCCTATCGAGTACACGGTTACTTGGCTTTTCTTTAGACATCGAAACATTCCTGTTCGCGGTATATATACTCATATATAGCTGTAATATATATTGTAATGTCGTTACACTTATCATTTGTTTATCGGTATATACAAAACACAAATGCACTGCATATGAACTTTATTCATAATTACGAACACACAATATCTTCTAAAAAAATTGTTCTCGAAAACTCGTAATCGTTGGCTGTTTTGTGCTTATATATCGCTGGTTTCACAGTTAAACTTCAGTCTGAGGTGGTTTAGTATATAAGTTGCCCCATTCTTGTATGCTTAATCAATTTCACATAATTTACATCTCACGGATTTAAACTTAGCCATTCTTTTAATAATTTTGTATTGTGAACTAGCTCAGGTTTATGTGAGGTAACTATAATCAAATCTAGCCTTCTTGTATACACCTTGGCAATCAAAACAATTAGAAAAACTGTGAAATACTAATCAAAACAAATCGATCACATTTGTTAAACGCTAGGTAAAGACTTACGTCACACATGTATATAACGGTAAGTAAAATGGGGACATTTTAAACAAAAAATACATTATTCCTACTGATTTACTTTATAAAAATCAATATATCCGAGTAACCGAGTGGCAGTTTTACTAACCGATACTTGCATCGTTCGACGAATATCCGGTTAACCGGGTACTCGTTGACAACGCTAGAAAATATATTTGAGGTTAAAAATAAACAAATCCGATGAAGTCATTTTCATAAACGGAAAGAATAACACCACTTTCTGACTACATGTAACAATATTGGTAGAAGCGCATGTTGATAACTCTAAATCTGCATTTTTCAACAGAAATAATATTTTAAGGAAATGTGTAATTCTACTGATTATTGAGGACTTACCGTCACATTTTGATCCGTTCCAGCGATTCTGACAACCCTCTATGCAGTTCCCTGTGATGTTGTCGCAGACATTTCCAGTTTGACATTTGCCACATGCGTATTCACATGTATATCCGTAAAAACCATCCACGCAGACTATTTTAAATCATGTTTACAAAACATAAAATAAATAAGCACACTCTTTAAAACCAACTGACAAACTTCATTGTTAATAAGTAACATTTCTTCTATATGTATTTGTTTTAAGGTCTTACGACACGTTTCTCGAATATCTGTTTTGTATCTCTTCTTGATGATGAGAAAAATAGTTATATTATTCATTATCAAATGAATAATAAACTGCTCTCAAAAGGTCTCTGAAGAATTATTTGCTCACGAATTGTGTTATTAATATTCAATTGATTTTAATAGGATTATGTAACAAAAAAATCTTTCGGAACAAATGCCTAGCAACGTACTTCAATTTCTCAGGAATCTTGTTAAAGTAACAATACTATAATGGCGAATTTGTATATTAGTTAGCAAAACGTTGTCTGACCTTAATACTAGCAAGTGTGTAAAATCAAAGTGAAGGGTACTAAATTATTTCCGCTTATGTAAGTATATTAATTTCATAATTTTGAAAACCAGCACATATGTCTGCAATAAATGAAGAGGGTGGATGCTCAATTTATTGTTCATTTTTGCAACAAGTAAGCTACATTCCACAATAAAAGCACGGTATAAAACAGTGCCATTCAGTTAACTGAACGGCAACTGAATTGTACAGGTCTTAGCTATTCTAGATCTTCAACTAACCATTCTGTTTAATGAAATGCACACTTTTATCCTGTGAAGTTTTCTCTGTGTAATTAATTTGATTTATTTATAAGAATCACTTTAAGGATTATCAAATGTAATGGGCTATTGAGGTTATAAGTTAACATAATAACTATTTGCTAATTTTAAGAATCACACACCATCACAATGAGATCCCTTCCAATGATTATCACAGCCTTCCTCACAAATACCAGTTACATTGTGACAATAAGTTCCAGATGAACAGTGACCACATGTCCGTGTACAGTTATCACCATAGAAACCATTCTCACATACTGGATATGAATTAAAAAAAATAAAACAAAGAAGACAAAAAACAAAGAAAAAAATGTTCAAATTTATAGTAGAAGTGTTTAGAAATGCAGGTTAAACTGATTTGGTTCACATATAAATCATGCCAGTTCTTACTGTCACATTTTGAACCTCTCCAGCGACTCTGACATCCATTGGGACAGATTCCTGTGATTTTGCTACACACAGTTCCAGTTTTACAGTTGCCACATGTATGTTCACAATTTTGTCCATAATAGCCACTATTACAATCTATAGCATAAAGTATTAAAGCATATGATAACAACAAGTACATTGTATATTTCTGCTATAGATGGGTTTGGTTTTTTTAATCTTTAATTTGAATAAATTGATTCCATTTAATTTAACCAGCTCCAAAAAATTTGTTTCTGCTTAACTTCACAAATCAATAAAAACTCAAATGCAAAATTGAAATCAAATGCATATATGTGACAGTAGATCCGAACAAGAAAAAATACCATTTGTGATCAAAATTTACTTGTTCATTAGGGTCGATAACGCCTACATTTTCTATTCATTAATTATCGGTATAAATCGGTATGAAAATGTGATTGAACACACATATCGTGAAGTAATTAACTAAAATGAGAACAAAAAAATGCTTTATAAAGTATCTAACAAGTACTTAAAAATAGAGTGATGTGAATCAGTTAACATAATTGAGAGAAAAGTTTTGCAAAGATACATAGATGGAAAGTGTTGAATATTATTCCAGCTGATGTCGATATATCCTACAAGGAAATTTCCGCTACTTTGTCTGGTCTCAAAATGAAAAGAGATGAGAATCTTAATTAAAAAAAAAGAGAAAAAAAAAACCCAACAATCAAACAGTTGACTGTGTTATATAGTATGCGTATTTGTATTTATTTCAATGATAAATCAGCTTCACATTTCATTTATATAAGAATTAGCATCAATTTCCATGCTTTCATCCTTTTGGCAATTGGAAATATTAGAAGATTAGTTATTTCTTTACTGATGTCAAACGTTTGCTGCTTATCAACATATCTAGTATGCTGAATATTAACTTTCTAATAGCCGAAACCTCGCATCTGTACAACAGGGGTTGGACAAACAAAAATGTCTGAGGGTGAAAAAAACATACTACATTTGGCAAAAAAGACTCCCAAAAATTAATGAAGAACAAAGAATACGGCCAAACTGAACTTTAATTAGCAAAGGACTGGTGAGAAATTGATAGATATTTATGACAAGTTACTGGACATGTTCGATGGTGTGTTGGCAGAAGCTTAGGGAGACGAATCCGATCTATGCAGAGTTGCGCTCCAACATCCCAAATTAAATAATGATACAGTGGTCTCTCTCCGAAAATGGAAGGATTGCTGATACGGTGATGTCTGAGGTCACTGAAGTCTTAAATTCAAACGAAGACGTACCGGTAGACATAGACCTGATTGTAACTATTGGATCCATTGATATGCCAAAGGGATGGGTTGGAAATAAATTACCCATCACCGCCGTACTTAGATCTGGAAATAGTCTGATCAGAAAATACTTAATCTGTAGGGTAATGTACATAATGATATTCATCTCTTGCATGACCATTGCAATAAAGCTTTGCTTTTGGAAAACGTGTAAAAAAGTGGATTCTAAGACAAGAAGTACTTAGTAGGAAAGGAGTCGGGAATACAAACTTTGAATTGGCAGTGAAATACCAAACGGTCCCCCAAACGTTTTACGACAATATCTTGAAGACGAGTAGGAGAAAAATGCAAACTAAATGGCTTTATCGTTTACACGTTCGGTGTACCCACACATACGTATTTGGGGTTAAAATGAAATTGACCCGTTTGAGGCATCATTAGGTGTAAACATGTATGTTGTCTCGTCGCGAGTGGGAAACAAATTGTGTCAGAGTAAGAATGATTGTTGCATTGGTTATTTTATTTTACTGTATTCAATATTGAAATATCCAAAAGAATGCAAATGGCATTCACTGGCAGGTTTGATTTTAGACAAATCAAAATTGGAATATTTTAAATATCTATCCATCTGCGTACTTAAACAGTCAGGTAGTTCGTCAAAGTGTTCACTGCAGCCATATCTACATGATCCATCAAAAGCATCACACTCTCTGTCTTTACATTTTGCTGAGCATAAAGTACAGTTCTCTCCGTATTGTTGAGATTTACACCCTAAAGAATATTGGTCAATCATCAATTTACATGAAATAGAAATGTAAATTATAATTAATATGAATATATAACAGATGCTTAGTTGAAGCTTATATTTAAATTAATTATTTGATTGATCCTGTGCTATAGAATACACATATATAGGAAGAACAATTTTCATTGCTTTAAACGAAATTCATTAGACCCAAAATATATTTAAGGTTGTTTAATTATATCTTTAAACACTTTAAGGAATGAAATCTAATTTTACTATAAACTTAAATTCATCATGAACTGCTTTCTGTATAATATTTTTACGATAAGATGCTTAACTTTCCATTTGAGATTTTATCACGCATTAAGAGAAGCTAACTGCCTTATTGCTTATTTTTGATTTCATCGGAACCGTCATTGATTCCTTCAGTACAGTACATACCCATCACCATCACTTCACAGATTTCAATGGTAGCATATAAAGGTGCGTATCCCTCACAGCTTGTGTTTAGTGGAGGATCTTTAGAATTATATATAGCTATTCCTTTAGTCTCTCTATTGACAGTCACATTCATCACTTGCTCTGGACAGGAAGATGAATTCTGAGTGAAAACCAATTCTCCTCCGAAAGATGGTGGTGTATAGGATGACTCATTGAACACAAATACTGAGAATCCAGTATTACGATTCACAGCTATAATTGCAGAAAGTAAACTGAAGCAGTTAATTTTCGTTGCGTTATTTAAAGATGTTCTTTAATTAAGTGCAATAAGAAGGGTAATTATTATAATCACAAATAGGCATTGCAAATAATTGTTTTCTTCTATTTCTTGGTGTACACATGTTTATCAGGATGCAGAAGATCAATCATAAGGTCGTTAAAATTCGTGTCTAAAGTAACCTAGACAGAGTCATTGCTCTCCTCTGAAAATTTCTCTTCAATCTATAGCTTAATGGTTTGTTTGTTTGTTTGTATGTTGTTTAACGTCCCTCTCGAGAACTTTTCACTCATATGGAGACGCCACCACTTGCCGGTGGAGAGCTGCAAATTTTGTCCTATACTCGGCACTTACGGCCATTGAGCAGTGAGGGATCTTTTTCGTGCCAGCACCTACTGCGACACGGGACCTCGGTTTATACGGTCTCATCCGAAGGACCGGTCTCAACGTCCCACAGTGGGATTCGAACCCGCGACGTAAGGATCAGCTCCTTACACCGCGACTCTAGAGCAGACGCTCTAACCACTGCGCCACGCGGGCGACCTTAATGGTTTGTATAGAGTCATTAAGTCTTAAAAATTCGTGTCTTCTGTAACTTAGACAGAGTTATTGCTCTCCTCTGAAAATTTCTCCTCAATCTATAGCTTAATGGTTTTATACAACTGATAAATAAATTAGATTGAAAATGATGTATAGAAAACATAAAATGTTTTCTATACATCATTTTCAATCTAATATATTTAAAAATTGAAAGTTGAATGGTAGAGAAAGTGTCCCTTTTGAATTTTAATTCCGCGATACATTTTCAAGAAGTGGGGTTTGCTTTTATTCCAATGTAATACAGAAGCATATTGAATTTCCATAAAGTAAACTAAAATATTTTTGAATGTGAAATAGACAGGGAAAGGATAATTATTGAAATGTATCTTGTTATACAGTTTTAAAGATATACTAGTATATATATATATATATATATATATATATATATATATATATATATATATATATATATATATATATATGACTGCCGTCATGAGATAAAGGCCCTTAAGGTCAAAATTTCACAAATTGACTTTTTGTTAAATTTTGATAGCCTGACTCTTTCTGAATGCAAATATACATCAGTTTTTAAAATATCTCACTTTATCAGTATTTTATGAGCATTTTAGTAAGGCCGCTTCAAAACAACGTTGACGTTACTTACTGAAACCGTAATGACGTCGCGTGCGTCAGATTCAGTTTCCAAACATTCTTTTAAAAACTTCACTTTTTAAATAACCTTAATCGTTTTGACTCGTATAAACTTGAGAATTTTTTTTCTTCCAAGCAAATAGTATGTAATTATTCATGAGGGAAGTTGAATACTATTTTCATACTATATTGGAGCAAGTCTAGTAATTTCGTTAAGTGTGGGGTGGGGGTATAGACAGGATATAGGAACGGTTTTTATTC
Source organism: Saccostrea echinata (assembly GCF_033153115.1). Classification (NCBI taxonomy): domain Eukaryota; kingdom Metazoa; phylum Mollusca; class Bivalvia; order Ostreida; family Ostreidae; genus Saccostrea; species Saccostrea echinata. Next base: position 1,615,022 of record NW_026889766.1, read on the forward strand.
AGTCGAAAAATTAATACTTGTTGAATTCCACATCATAAGGTATTCCTTTTAAAATTCCTACCCTAGTTCAATTCATAAAAGAGATAAAGCACTTGTAATATTAAAATATGAAAAAATCTATATATATATGTCCCAGAAGGGCTCCTCGCGAAAGAGCACATCGATCCCGATAAAAAAAATAATTTCGGATAAAAGCACGCATTCACTCACCCACATACAAGCACGTTACTTTATCCCCTATAACTTTGATACGAAGGGATAATAACACCTCATGTATTTTCGGTATCACCAAAAAATTCTAACGGGAAATAAATTCAGATACGCCATATTTGTAAACATTTTTTTAAGTTTCATTAAAGAAATCATAATTAATTAAAAAAAATATTCACTACTTCCAAGGAGATTTTTTTTTATTTAGCTTTTTCTTAATTCTTTAATAAAAATGATTAAATAATTAAGTTTACATTGTTTATACAATTCAATTTCTTCGCCTGTCTTAGTTATGGAGTAGAAACATAACAAAGAGGCACATAACGATGTCAAAGGATTGTATTATGAACGTTTATTCTGTACATGAAAATTTAATTTTTTTGTCAACTTCTTAATTTTTTTCAGTATACCACACTCAATCAAAAGCGGTTAAAAATGTTTCTCTCCTTTTATTTTTATTTTGAGGCATCTGTGCCATCGACGCTACTGCTGTATCACTTGAACACAACAAGTATCGTTCATCATTTCTTAAAAGAGTCGCTAATCTGGAAAAAAAAAAAAAAAAAAAAAAAAAAAAAAAAAAAAAAAAAAAAAAAAAACCCTGATATACATACAAACTAAACGGACTTTTCTGAGCGAAATGAAATACAGTTGCATTACAATTTTTATGAAATCTATTTGAAATCGAAACCGATTATTATGCGAGACTTAACAGACCCGTAGAACGCGGGGGTGGGGTGGGGGGGGTGGGGGGTGGGGGGCAATTTTCCCTCTTATACGTGTTGGTTCCCCCCCACATTTTTGTTGTTATAAGGTGGAGCACTGGTAAATCCAGGATTTGTACAGGTAAGTTTTCCCTTTTTTCTGCTTGTCAGATTATTTTGGAAAGTTGCCCCCCCCACTCTTTAGTCAGTATAGGTTTGTTTGTTTGTTTGTTGTTGTTGTTGTTTTTTTTTTGCTTTTCAGATCTTTAGAGGAAGTTGCCCTCTCCCGATCCCCCCCCCCCCCGAACTTTTGAATCTAACAACGGACCTGCTTGAATATATGTATTTGATCATAATTAAGATCATCTATTCATCTTCCTCTGTGGCATCAGCTAACCTGACACCTAATCTTTTCATTTTTCGATGCGATGAAATGTACATAAAATTATATTCTTAAACAATAATTAAATATTACGTCCAACACACATGTTTATACTTTTTTGTATATGAGGCGATTCGGTTAAGCAATATCCCATTGAATGTTTCTAACTCTACCACTCTAACTTGAACTTCATGGGCGATCGACTTACATGTAGTATCCGCTTTTGTCTTGAAAGCTAAAGGTAAAATAGAAAAACCATTTTTTCCCAGTCATTGTTTCAAAAAAAAAAAAAAAAAAAAAAAAAAAAAAAATACAATTTGTCAGAATCTCGAAATTAAAGAGCATGACTCTTATTTTTGCCTGTTACCACACGACTGAAATAGAAACGTTTTTTTTCTTCTTTAAAATCAAAAAGATGTGTGTGCTTGTTTAATATTTTTCCTTCGGTATCCCTACATCAACGGAACTTTCAAAAAATGTCGAGATATCCGGCGTATCGAGACATCAGAACTGAGACTCAACATAGGATTTCAACACGAAACGTGACTAACTTATTACATACAGATGTACATGAATACAACGGTCCACATTCACTTGGCGTTTTTAACCTTTCTTTTCATATATAAAAAATTCTCCATACTATTACAGTATGGAGATTTTTTTTTATTTATGAAAAGAAAGGTTAGAAACGTCAAGTGCCTGTGCAACAGTCAGAAAAACGCCTTTTTAAACATATTTTATGGTTATCAGAGCTTTGCCTGAACCTCCGTTTTTCCGATCGAAACATCAGCAATGTTAATTTTTTTTTTCATCTTTATCAAAATATAGATTTCTTCACTGTCTTTGTTGTCTTACGACTGGTGTGGTTGATGTTTTTGAAAGTTTTCTTAACATTTGAATTTGACACCCATAACCACTTGTTGCTAGTTCTTATTCCCCTATCAGTGATTTATTCTCAAAAGATGTCGCCATATCAAAATTTATCAGAAGTTTTAATTTCTTACAGCCTTATCTATTGTTTAATCTGTTGTTTCTTCTGTTTCATAAATATTTTTAATCCTAATATCACCGTTGATGCAATTGTTATTTTTTTCAACGTTGATCATATTGCTTTTGAAAAGTCCACATCAGCTGTATCTATATCCTAAATATATTGCAATTCAATTTCAAGTCAGCTTTTACAGGATCTATCTAAGAAAATTGATACAATAGTCATTTTTATCAGAAACTACTTTTTATGTATTTATTTGATCATGTCAAAATGTTTTCTTAATCATAATTTATTTTTTGTGACATCCCTCTCTTCCGTTTTTCCCCTTAGCATATTCTCTTGCTGTTAACTTAGCAAAGAAATTTCTATATCGGGCCCGTTTCCCCCCCCCCCCCCCCTCCCCCTCTCTCTCTTATTCGTTGCTGTAGTAGGAGGTTCGAATCTCCCATAATACCATATACCAGTACTATATCCACCCCCCCCCCCCCCGAAAAAAGAGATAGGTTCTCTTTTTTAGATTGAACTTTTACCGATTGCGGTTTTATTAGGAGATTTTTTTTTTGCTTTTCAATGTTCTGCGTCCCACCCCTTCCCCTCCCCCTCAAACACATTTGGATATCGACGCTTCACTTTTTCTTGTTACACCTAGAAATCCAATTTAATTTTTTGTTCACAAAACGCAATCGACAAAAATTACTACAATACCACGACTTTGACGTCTTTTTCTGAGCATTGTGACGTCAAAAGATAAGGGCCCTTTTCTCATGATGGCAGTCATATATATATATATATATATATATATATATATATATATATATATATATATATATATATATATATATATATATATATGTGTGTGTGTGTGTGTGTGTGTGTGTGTGTGTGTGTGAGGGTGTGTGTGTGTGTGTGAGGGTGTGTGTGAGGGTGTGTGTGTGTCATTTAACGCCAATGTCGTCATTTAACTCGTATAGTTACATTTCTGCATTTTTAGTATGACGTCTTTGGTGGACGCAATGACAATAAAACGGTAGTTGTTCATGGAAAAGTTATCTCTGAAATTTGAAAAAGAAATAATATGCACGCATGGTTTTGAATTTAGAATTGCTAAATAATGACATTAAAAAAATGCTTTAAGGAGATTAACTAAGTGTTGAAATCCAGCCAGCTATATTTTCGGTATTTCCCTGAAATGTTTTATTCAAAGAGTTTAATAACGTTCAATAAATTAAATAAGTTTAACTTTGTTTTTTTACATGTATCTCGAGATTTGAATCTTTTTTAATCTCACTTTCAAGTTCCAAAAAGATATAATAGTCACTTAATTACTGATGTCGCAAATGAAGTAAATAATAAGGACCTTATATCACTAATTCAGAATTTTCACTGCTGACAATATTTTAGCGATGCTTGGTGTAACATTTATCGTAACCAGATATGTATCTTTATTTGTAAGGTAATTATAGAAAATGTCTTCAGACATATATTCACAGACAGCTTCTTTCAATGTAGACATCCACGTTAACAATGCAAAATTGTTAGCACTTTTAAAATTCTTGATACTTTTTGTCCACCCTTTTGGCAATATTTGATTAACTTGTCAGGTGTGATATATTTTGTCATGTAATACACAAGACTGTGATTACTTTTTTTTCATTTATCTTAACCATGTACATCCATATTCGTCCTTGCTTACTTCTTATATTAAGTTACTTATCTTCAAAATTCTGAGAATAAAACACATATATTTTTAAATGAAATATCATAAAAATATACGCTATAATTCATAAAAATAATTCATTTTTTTTTAAATATTAGAATTGGAATTATAAGTAGATATGATATTTTCAGCATATTTTCTGCATTTCGGATCTTCTATGCATTTGAAATCAACTTATGTAAGTTTATATACAGCGACAACCTCCCATAAATCAATTACATGGATTTGTTTTCCTTGTTTTCTTTGTTTTATTTTAAAACCAGGTGACTACATATTGTCGAATCGTATATATTGTCTAGGCGACACTATGACAATTGTTCACAGCGAAAACGTGTATCAATACCCTCACTGCACAAATTGTCGTCTATCTACACAATACATATTGTCGTAGGCTACAAAATGATACACATGCATATTTTCGACTCAATAACACTAGTTAGTAGTACTCAGTCCGCTAAAAAAAGAAAAAAAATTCAGAATATGACTTACAAAGGACTGAAGAATGTACACAACTTCTATTGAAAAAGGGTTAATGAAAAGAATTAAAAAAAATATAACCCTAAATTTGTGTATATTCATATAATAAAAATCATAATTATACCAACAAGAGGCCCATGGGCCACATCGCTCACCTGAGCACATTGGCTAGGCAAAAGCACAAATCAGTTCAGTATTGAAAAGATTACCCGGGGGGGGGGGGGGGGCTTGAATTTTAAACTACCTGATGATGCTTCCATGTCAATATAACAAATGGCTTTGTTGTACTTGAGAAGATTTAAAAAAAAATTTCCCATATATTCCTTCGTAAAAATTTGATCCCCCATTGTGGTTCCTCCCTATCCCAGGGGTCATCATTTGAACTTGAATCTACACTACCTGAGGATGCTTCCATATCAATATGACTAAACATAGTTTTCCTGTTCTTGAGAAGAAATATTTTTTCTATATGTTCTTATGTAAAACTTTCGATCCCCCAATGGGCCCCACCCAACCCCTGGGGGGCATCATTTGAACAAAATTTTATCTACACTACCTGAGGATGCTTCCATATCAAAATGACTAATCATGGTTTGCAGTTCTTCAGAAGAAGATATTTTCCTATATATTTCTATTTAAGACTTTGATCCTCCATTGTGGCCCCATCCTACCCACGGGGTCATGATTTGAACAAAATAGAATCTACACTACCTGAGGATGCTTCCACATAAATATGATCAATCAGGGCTTTGCTGTTCCTGAGAAAAAGATTTTTAAAATTTTTCCTATACATCTCTATGTAAAACTTTGATCCTCCATTGTGGCCCCATCCTACACCCGGGGATCATGATCTGAATAAATTTGAATCTACCCTACCTGAGGATGCTTCCATATAAATATGACTCATCATGGCTTTGCTTTTCCTGAGAAGAAGATTTGTCCTATATATTTCTATGTAAAACTTTGATTCTCCATTGTGGCCCCGCCCTGCCCCCGGGGGTTATGGTTTGAACAAACTTGAATCTACCCTACCTGAGGATGCTTCCATATAAATATGACTCATCATGGCTTTGCTGTGCTTGAGAAGAAGATTTTTAAAGATTTTTCCTATATATTTCTATGTTAAAATTTGATCTTCCATTGTGGCCACGCCCTACCCCTGGGGGTCATGATTTTAACAAAATAAAATCTACACTACCTGAGGATGCTTCCATATAAATATGACTCATCGTGGCTTTGTTGTTCTTGAGAAGAAGATTTTTAAAGATTTTTCCTATATATTTCTATGTAAAACTTTGATCCTTCATTGTGGCCCCGCCCTACCCCCGGGGGTCATGATTTGAACAAACTTGAATCTACACTATCTGAGGATGCTTCCATATCAATATGACTCATCATGACTTTGTTGTTCCTGAGAAGAAGATTTTTAAAGATTTTTCCTACATATTTCTATGTAAAAATTTGATCCTCCATTGTGGTCCCATCCTACACCCGGGGGTCATGATCTGAATAAATTTGAATCTACCCTACCTGAGGATGCTTCCATATATTTGCTGTTCCTGAGAAGAAGATTTGTCCTATATATTTCTATGTTAAACTTTGATCCTCCATTGTGGCCACGCCCTATCCCCGGGGGTCATGACTTTAACAAACTTGAATCTAACCTACCCGAAGATGCTTCCATATAAATATGACTCATCATGACTTTGCTGTTCTTGAGAAGAATATTTTTAAAGATTTTTCCTATATATTTCTATGTAAAACTTTGATCCTCCATTGTGGCCCCATCCTACACCCGGGGGTCATGATTTGAACAAAATAGAATCTACACTACCTGAGGATGCTTCCATATAAATATGACTCATTGTGGCTTTGCTGTTCCTGAGAAGAAGATTTTTAAAGATTTTTCCTATATATTTCTATGTAAAACTTTGATCCTCCATTGTGGCCACGCCCTACCCCCGGGGGTCATGATTTTAACAAACTTGAATCTGCACTACCTGAAGATGCTTCCATATAAATATGACTCATCATGACTTTGCTGTTCTTGAGAAGAAGATTTTTGAAGATTTTTTCTATATATTTCTATGTAAAACTTTGATCCTCCATTGTGGCCCCGCCCTACCCCAGGGGGTCATGGTTTGAACAAACTTGAATCTACGCTACCCAAGGATGCTTCCATATAAATATGACTCATCATGGCTTTGCTGTTCTTTAGTAGAAGATTTTGAAAGGTTTTTCCTATATATTTCTATGTAAAACTTTGATCCTCCATTGTGGCCCCGCCCTACCCCCGGAGGTCATGATTTGAACAAAATTGAATGTACACTACCTGAAGATGCTTCCACGTGAGTTTCATTTTTCCTGGCCCTATGGTTCTTGAGAAGAAGATTTTTAAATGATGCATTTATTTATTTTTCACTAATTCTTAATTATTTCCCCTTGAAAGAGGGCGTGGCCCTTCATTTGAACAAACTTGAATCCCCTTCACCGAAGGATACTTTGTGGCAAGTTTGGTTGAAATTGGCCAAGTGGTTCTTGAGAAAAAGATGAAAATGTGAAAAGTTTACAACAACAACAAGAACAACGACAACAACGACGACAGACAACGGACAAATTTTGATCAGAAAAGCTCACTTGAGCCTTTGGTTCAGGTGAGATAAAAATTAAAACGTGTTCTAGTTGTAGATAAACATTTTTATAACCCGGGAGCAAATCTCTGTGAGCATGGTGAGTGGAAATGTTAAGAAAAACAAGATGTGGTTGTGAAACACTAATGCCCCCGTATGGCAGGTTATGGCGAAGGTTAAAGTTTCTCAAATGCAAGTCAATCTCCAAGGTCAAGAGATCAAAAATGTTGTTACCCAAAGAAATGACTTGTTTCACTGAACATTCCTGGTTAAAAGGAAAGACCAAGTACAAAGGTCAAAATTAATAGTACGCAAGGGAAGACTTTGTCATAAGAAATAAACATGCAAAATATAAAAGCCCTTGCACAAACTGTTCAAATGTTATGGCAAATGTTAAAGTTTTTTTTAAAGTAGGTTAAACTCCAATGTCAAGGTCAAAAGGTCATATTGTTGGTGTCCAGATAAAGGTCTTGTCACAAGGAATATATCTGTGAAAATTGAAAGCCCAAGTTCTAAACTCTTCAAAAGGTAAGGCCAAGGATAAAGGTTTTTTTTTAAAGTTGCTAAAACTCTAAGGTCAAGGTCAAAAAGTCAAAAATATTTAAACTTTTGGAACCGTCTTGTCCCGATGAATACACATTTGAAATATGAAAGCCCTAGCATTAACTGTTCAAAAGTTATGGCCAAGGTTAAAATTGGGTAATTTTTTGCAAAAGTAGGCAAAACTCCAAGATCAAGATCAGAAGGTAAAATATTTTGGTACGCAAAAGTCTTGTCACAAGGAATACATATGTGCCATAGCTCCAACCAATCAAAATTTTGGAGTAAGGTTAAAGTTTTTTTGGAAAACAAACAGACAGACAGAAGGCTAGAGAGACAGACAGACAGACAAGACAAAAACTATATACCCCCGAATTTTCGATTACGGGGGCATAAAAAGTATAACTTGAACTGAATTTCCCTCCTTGTACTTCTCTTGTACCGCGATTGTAAGAGGTACCTCTCCTGTTTTTTTTAGAAAAAATATCTCGTCTGTCATTCTTACGTAATTTTGCTAGATTTGTGAAACTTGCAAAGATATTTTTCTTTTCTGTTAGGAGTGTGTTAAGTTTCAATTTTTAGAATAAAACATTTTACAACACAAGTTTACGTATCCTTTAAAGGAAATCCGTCGACAATTCAGTGTGTAAATAATGGCCTAACAATTAGTATGAAAACGTCAGTTGGCATTTGACTCAAAGATAAATTTCTTATTTCATGCAAGCTTTTTGAAAGTCTTTTACTTTTTTCGTCTACGTACATGTAATTATAAGTTTCAAGTCAACGTAAAACATACGACTAATCATAAAGTCCCAGGGCAGCAGCGTGAATACGGGATTCAAAACATTTCTAACTACAATGATGCTAAATGTATTTAAAAGATAGAATTAAAATGACGAAGGATGCACTTGTTATAAATCAACATAAGAAAATTTTGAACAGGTATTATAAATTTCTCATTAATACCATTAAGTAAAGCATATTTTCCCTCTTTTTTTTCATAGTACGTCTGGATAAAGTGAAAAGGATTTTGCGAAAAAAAAAAATAATTGTTACTTTATGATTAAAATGCTGAATATATTTCTAAAAATTTACAAAAAAATCGTTGAACTGCAACTACATTTTCTGCACTTTTTACCAGATTATATGGATTGACAACATATCTTTGGTGAAAGAAGCACTTGTTTAAGGAAAGATGTTTGGATTTTGGACCAAATAATTTGTGTGAATCACAACAAATTAGAAATTATATGGATTGAAGATTTGAAAGCCAAAATTTAAATTACATTATTATTCATTTATCAATTTCATTTTTTTTTCCATTAATTAAAAGAGATCGATTATTTGTCTAAAATAAAGAGTCAACATTGCAGTTTTTTTCCAATGGAAAATATCCGTGTGTACACTAACTATACTGGTAATATCAAACTGTGTAAGCGCTTACTAGATTCTCTGAAAAATATTTGCAAATAAGCAACATTAGACAACTGGGTCAGTGTAAACTTCCACCATGCTGTCTTATAGTAAAGACCTATTGAGAAACTGCACGTTGGTTCACCAACTTCACTTGGAAAAAATCCATCAACTGCTCTGTCTGCGGACCATCGGTTATTCACGAATGAAGAACTTAGCGATGCTACGCCTCTAAATGCAGCATTCTGAGCAAGGTTCTCTAAAAAATCAAAATATGCAAAAATAATGACAAAAAATTATTTTCTAGATTTCCTGGAATTAACACTTAGTTTTAAGTCCTCATCCGAGAGACTCGTGACTTTCTAATTCCGGACGCTTTGCAAAGGAACTGTAACTAAATATGTTTACTGCTTTAGTTTGGAACGACGCAAGAATTCAACTTGTGCATTTCCATCACGAATTCTTTCTTTACAATGAAAGCGAAATACCCGAAATTGCCAAATGTCAATATTTCACATGCTTTTTATATTCTTTTTATCCTAATGAAAAAAACCAGTTCATGTAAAAATAAAAAAAAAAAATCTTTATGGAAATTGCAAAAATCTAGATTTAAATTTATTTTTTTTTTCTCCGTCTTTTTGAATGACTTTTCCATAATATGAAAGTATTATATAAATAAATTACCTAGACCCACTGATATATGAGCAAAAGTAACTCCAAAGCCGAAAAGCTTTATTAAAACATCCATGCCATTCAATTTTCTTGTTAAGAGCATTTTATCACCTTTGAAGGTTTATTTTGAAAGGAAGCTGTTTCCACTTAGTCATTCATATATATTTCCTGTTTGCTTTTTGTGAGATTGATATATTCTTCCCTATCCTATATATTTGATATGAATGCATATGTTATCTATCACTATTGAAAGGAGATAATACAAATTGGAAAATGGGTTTTGAAAATGAAAAAAAAAATACTCTCCTTACAATCTTGTTAACATTATTTGTGTCTATTTATTCATTTCCATTCATTTAATATTTTTTTTTAACATGCTCAAAAGTTTCATTAAAATGCATGAACTGTAAAAATACGTACTAAAGATGTGATATTTTTGAACGGTAATCGGCGCCATTATTTAAACGGGATCTTGAATTGGCAGGGAATATATCACACATTGTATTAAAGAAATTAAAAACAATTAACAGGTATATCTGGAAGGAACCTGGATGTGCATACAAAAGTTTATAAATACTTTTATTTTTTCTGCTCTCCTTTTTGTGTTGACTGTTGTATTAAAACCGATTTTTACAAATTGTGCTAATTCCTTTTCTGAATTCAAAACAATGTTATCCAGTTTGAAACACGAAATGGCTTTTCAATTCACCTAATTCTGTTTGCAAAATGCGAAAAAGATTCAGCACATGAATATCACAAGTGCAACTCGATCATACTACATGTAAATAATTTCTCTTACCTGAACAATCAAATGATTGTCTTTGACATTTTTTAATCACAGAGTGTGCAGTTTTCTCCATAATGTTGAGATTGGCAACCTAAAAAAAAAAGATTAATATATTATTGATATAACCTCCCGTTAAAATCCATATTAAAATATTAAGAGGAGGGTTCCTTGCGTTATGCGAAGCAATCCACTGAGTTACCCTTTTGATAGTTACATTTGTCAAACGGTCAGGGCAAGTAGAGGGATTGTGAGTATACACTTTATGATGAGACGAATTTGATGTAGGGACGTACGTTGAGATATTGAACACATAAACAGAAAATCTCACGTGTCGATTTACAACTAAAATCATACAATGAATGTATAAACATACTGTAGGATAATTTGATATACCAGAAAGTATTTAATTTCAAATTATTCTTGCAGCAGGTGCTTAAATTTCAATCTGATGCTTTCTTGATTCGGAGGTCTCTTAAAAAGACATTTTTTTGTCAAACACAAATATGAATTTATGTCGTTTGCATTTTAATTTCTTCAGTTAATTATACATATATCACAAGACCTTTCAGTTGAATTTAATCCCAAATAAGTTTTAGCTTGGTGTTTGTTAAAGAAAAACAGCAGCGAAATTTTTAAGATTTTTTGCCTTCACAAAAAAGATCTCAATAAATTTACGTTTATAGTGTAATCAGAATTTTATGAAGTTAGGCGATAAAAGAATATGATTCTTTTTATTTAGAAAATTAACAATTAAAAATATAAATATTTACCTGAATTTTTAAAAAAATCCAAGTATGCTACGTTAGACATTTGTTTTAAAGGAAGTTTCCACCAAGCTTCCTCTTCTTTATGATTCCCTACAGTAATACTGCACGTTTGTTCACCACCAGCGTTCTGCAAAATACCATCTACTGCCTTGTCTGCATGGTATCGAGAAGGATATGTTTTGTTCTGTGACGCAGTATCTCTAATTGAATCAAGTTGGCTTAGGTTTTCTTTAAACAAAAGAGATATTGAATTTAGCATATCCCTTTGGTTATCAGTGTATGTTCATTTGAGACAAATCTGAATGAAAAATTGATTTTTCCTTCACCTTGCATAACAGGAGTCCGTGATTGTAGCTTTGTTATTTTGAAAATTTATAATCAATCTGTTTATTTTATTTCATTAAAAGTAAAAATTTATCTAAATCTGTAGAAACACAAAATAAATTCACAAAATGCTTATTTTCAAGTAATTCAATGACACCTCTAAGAAAAATCACGGATTACTTATTTGAAGTAATTATAATTGAGTGACAAGGCGAATCCCCAAAAAAAGATATGTAAGAATACTAGATATTGACATGTAACTCAGCTGTATACTTTCATGCTTAATTGAAATTGGGACCAAAAAAAAAAAATTCAAAACGCCTGATTATATTCATTATAAAATTGCAAAGCACAGAGGTCTGTGTTACCAAACAGTTTTCGAAAAGAAAAAAAAAAACATCTGGGGAAGATTAAGTAAAGTATTAAATACCTAGACCTTTTGTTGCAACTTAGAATCAAATATATGGAGATAACGAACAGTATTCAAGCTCAAAAGTCCATTAAACAGTACAAAATAGAAGCAGAGCAAACAAGGACCTCCAAAACGTCAGAGGTGGGATCAGGTGCCATGGAGGAGTGAGCATCCCCTGCCGACCGTCACACCCATCGTGTGCTCCTTGTCATGATCGGAAAATAACGGGAAAATCCGTCAACAATTCAGTGTGTAAATAATGGCCTAACAGGTAGTATGAAAAACGTCAGTCAGCATTTGACTCAGAGATCAATTGTATTTGCTGACAAGGTCATTGTATCGACCATAGAACTTACGAAATGATGACTTTAAACGAGACTGCTGATATTAATGTTTCATCAACTTGTTTGTCAATAATTTACCTAGTTTTAGAAATTGTACATACGTAGAGCATGCTCTTGCGTATCTAATCAACTGAGAGATATAAACCCCGTTTGCAGGTGATGAAGGTATATTGCTGCATAAGTAAGGGAATTGACGATTGAAAAGTTAAAGTCATCACGTTTATCCTAAAGCTTGGTTGTTAGATTACCATTAACGTCTTTTTCAAGTAAAATATCCAAATATGAAGCAGATTTGTCAGACTCTGTGGTATCTTTTATCTCAAGCGCACCGGGATATATCGTATCGACAAAAGAATAGAAATAACCATTGTTAATTGACAATACGTCGTCGATATATCTAAATCTCGAGTTGAAGGCCACAGCAAGTGTTTTCTTCTTTTCAGGTATAAGATTTTGGACAAATTCTGCTTCATATGAATACAAAAAAGGTCTGCTAATAACGGGGCGCAATTGGTACCCATGGGAATTCCAATAGATTATTGGAAGACCTGGTCTCCAAAAACCATATAGATATTGTCAATCAGAAACTCAATCATCTTTTAAATGTCAACTTCAGAGTATTTGTGTGTTCAATCAGAATCTTTTTTAACAAAATAATTTTGCAAATGACCAATGACAAGGTAAGTAAATTTACGAGTTCCATTATTATTGAAAAAAACAGATGTCAGTGATATCAAAAAGCCTGCACTTTAATTTATCGTGGGGAATGGTTGTGTATGAAATTGAAAAGTCGTGAGTTTTTAAGCTGTTGGTTTTGGTAAATTCTTGTGATTTCAAATTTTCCCAAAGTTCCTTGGAATTTTTAAGTATCCACATCTGATTTACACTACTTCTCGAATATATTGTTGCACAGTACTCTTGAAGTTTCTCCTTCACTACTGTTAATATCTTACTGAGGGGTAAAGAAAGAGGCTTTGTTGAACGTTTACTGGAACCCGCTATGTATCTATGTATCTTTGTTTGTAAGGATTTTATGAAGTTTCGGAATCCAATATAGGTATGATAATTCAAATTCATTTTGGTTGTTTGGGATATTAAAATTGAACCACAACACACGTCAATTGATTCATGGCGAACTCTGCATTTTTGTCAAGTTCTCAATTGTTTATGTTTACAGAATGCCAAATCTCGATTGCTTATAGATAAATTTACAAAAATCTACAAATAAGGAATATTCTAAGGCAAGAAAGCATAAGATTAACATTAATCGGCGTATGGAAAAAAACAACAACTAAAACTTGCTTTCGCAATTGTTCTTAAATACTTACATGCAGAAATGCATCTAATTGAAAATTTCATTCGGAAAATTTTAAAATTGGATATCTGTTTAGAAGTGTCTTGAATATACAAAGCTTATTGCTAGAAATATTGAAGGTAAGGAAAAAAAATACTATCAGTTCCAAAAAAAACCAAAAAAAAAAAAAAAAAAAAAAACCAAAAAAAAAAACCAGATTATGAAGCATTACGTTTTTAATCATTTAAAATACTTAAAAAAAAAAACATGGCCAGAAAGTCCTTATGCTGCCAATGGAAAAAAGACATTCTATAGTAAGGTACGGATCGATTATTTAATTTTATTTTATGCATTTTCCCTCTACATTTCCTGAATACTTTTAAAAGGCATGTAAAATAAGAACATATGAGTGTCTTTTTGTGTTATTTCAAAAATGATATTCTTTTCTTTCCCATAAATGTTAAATATGTTCAAGGTAATTTTAACTTGAAATTGCATACGGGCTAATTGTAACAACTTTTTCATAATAAATCCTAAAGTTATTATTATATTCTTAAAGAAAAATGTTTGAATACCTTTTGAAAGGTTTTAAAGGCTTTTGTTTGACTTGAATAGATCATGTAACAAGAAATCTTCCTTCTACTTTGTTGTTGCCTTCCTGTAGGGATATTGGATAGTTTACCTTTTGTAAACATAGGCAACGCGACATTCTTAAAACAAAGATGAAGGAAACTATAATATAGGTGAGGACGATAATTTCACCCACGGTTCAAAAGGAAGATCTTGGTAATCAATTGGTAACGTTTGCGTATTCAAATATCTTTTATTAGTGTATCCAAGTGCAATAGAACTTGTTGACTAATTAAGAGACCATGTCAGTAAGCACTGAGCTTCATACTATATAAACATGGAAAGTGGAAAAATATTTCTAGCTCAACTTTTGTGATCAGTCTTTCAAAAAATATATCTACCCAGCATATGATATTTGCTATATTTTATTACAGAAATATTTGGACTGTCCTATCCTGTTATAATTCATATTTTTACATCCAAACTCTATGTATAATTTTATAATGTGGGTCATTAAGTGATTTGAAATACATTTTTCTGTTATATATGGAAAATTTATTTTTTGATTGATTCTATTAGATTTTACCTATAGAATTATATCGCATGAAGAGCTATGTTGTTTGCAAAATCAAGACAACTTTAAAAATTTCTACATATATCTGTAGAAGGAGAATACTCTGTTTAATACATTAAATAAATAAAATTGTGTAGACGCTTAAGACTTTAAGAAAAATATCTGAATAAATTGTTGTAAAGTTCTGTTGAAAAATGATTGGATTACCCCCCTTGCAAGAGCTCACAAGCAAAAGAGGTCGGAAAGAATGAAACAGACAACAAAGGCGGAATTGCAGGAGAAAAAGGAAAACTTCCAGCTTGGGAGTAGTTGGACAAAAACTGATAGTGGTATGTTGAATATGTATTTTTCATGTACATTTTTGGGCAAACTTTTGATAAGCTTATCTTTTTAAAGCAAAATTAAAGATTAGGAAGGTACTCATAGATTCATTTCTGTTTCCCATGATGTGATACAAACACTGAATGCATGAGTGATGCATCGTACCTACAGCTCGCGAGCAACCTGTTATTTGACTACTGTTCAATTCTGCAGTTGTTAGATTACTCTTGATGCAATTAAAGATAGATAAATGCTATAATGATATTCAGAATAAATAGCACAGAGAAGACATTCTAACTCATCCCCTTCCTCTTTTATAATTCAGAGTTTATATTATTTAAGGAATTAATTTAATAGCTACCCAATTAATACGGTATAAAGTGGGTTTGGGTCAGTTTACGCTTTATAAACCGCGAAGCGTTTTATAAAAAAGCGTAAACTGTTCCAACCCACTTTATACCGTATAAGTTGGGTAGCTATTAAATCCATTCCTTATAATCAAATTTTCATTCATTTAGTGTACGAAAAAAAAGATGATTGCCCTTAAAAAATTACTTCAACTTGTACAAAATTTAAATGTAACGTCAGACGGATCGATACTTTTTGATGCAAGTCATTGTGACGTAGGCA
This sequence comes from Saccostrea echinata, assembly GCF_033153115.1. NCBI lineage: Eukaryota > Metazoa > Mollusca > Bivalvia > Ostreida > Ostreidae > Saccostrea > Saccostrea echinata. The sequence continues at coordinate 1,630,781 of NW_026889766.1, forward strand.
ACCCAATTTATACGATATAAAGTGATTTTTTATCCAATCAAATGGCGCGTTACAATCAGAATTAAATTATTTCATATTAAAAACAAAGCTATGTTCAAATCGTAGTTTTTCGTCTGCATCTTCCATAAAATCAATGCAATAAATATATCAAATGAGTGTTTTTTTTCTACCAATTGCCAAATGAATTGGGAGTGGTACTGATACCAATTCAAGGTTGAAAAATAGCATCAAATTTATTTACCTTTAAATTTTGGATGAAATGTACGTGAAAGCTACCATTCAGGGGATTGAAGCAAATTTGCTTGTTGACACTGGAGCAACATTGTCAGTACTGTCCAGTAGACTTTACGAAGCTATACAAAACAAACCAGTTTTGTACAAAACTGATCAAATAGTCTCCTCTGCATGTGGGACCGACCTAACTGTAAAAGGAAAACCTTGTCTTTGCATTAATTTGGGTGAAAGTTTTTATAGCCAAGATGTCATTGTAGCAGATTTCTCTCTTGATGGCGTCACTGGACTTGACTTTATGAAGAGATATAGTTGTACAATAGACGTATTTAACGGGTATTTTAAGGTAAACGACAAAGTTTACAAAGTTGATCTCTATGGCAAAACTGGGTGTTTTAGGATTAAATCAAAAGATATGATTTTTCTTCCTGCCAGAAGTGAAATAGTGACTTATTGTAAAGTCTTAATGCCATCAAAACCGCACGATTTAAAGGAAGTTTTGGGTATGATAGAACCATTGGAGAAGTTTCTCAAATTAAGAAAAATTTTTGATAACAATATCAGTTGCAGTGTATCCAGGAACATTTATTGCAAATTTGAGTTCTGTGGACACTGTCTATGAACCAACATCTACTGTTAATAAATCATGCAAAGATCTGCCTTCTCATTTGCAGGATCTGTTCGAGAGATCTAAAGTTAATCTAAATGCTGGTGATTTACCTAAATTACAGAAGTTCTTGACCAGGCATGCCGATATATTTGCTAGGTCAGAGAGATATCTTGGCCGCACCTCACTAATCAAACCCATGATTGATACCAAGGATGCTCGCCCACTGAAAGAACCTCCTAGAAGAATTCCACATCATTTACAGGACGAGATGAACAAGCAATTAAATGACATGCTTGACAGGGATATTATAGAGAAATCGAATAGCCCATGGGCATCAGGGGTAGTTTTCGCCAAAAAGAAAGATGGTTCTTTGCGTTTCTGCGTGGACTACAGGCGTTTAAATGCAGCTACAGTCAAAGACGCCTACCCGCCTCCACGCATCGACGACTCAATAGACAGTCTTGCCGAAGCAAAATGGTTCTCAACCCTTGACTTGTGCTCCGGGTATTGGCAAGTTAGTATGGACAACTCAGACAAATTAAAAACAGCATTTGCAACGAAACGTGGTTTATGCCATTTTAATGTAATGCCGTTTGGCCTTTGCAATGCCCCGGCAACCCTTGAAGGCTAATGGAAACTGTTCTGAGTGGCTTGCGATGGCAAATATGTTTGGTGTACCTAAACGACATCATTGTCGGAATACCGTTTTCCAACATGTTAGAAAACCTCACACAGGTATTTGATAGACTATCATCTGCCAACTTGAAACTGAAAGCAAGAAAGTGTCACCTGTTTCATAAGACTGTTGAATTTCTCGGACATGTAGTATCAGAAAAAGGAGTAAGAACTGACCCTTCAAATATTTCTGAAGTACAAAATTGGTCCTGCCTACAAATCTAACAGAGGTTAAAAGTTTTTTAGGTCTTTGCAGCTACTACAGACGTTTCATACATAACTTGACAGCAAAGGCAAAGCCACTGAACAAATTGACTGAGAAAGGAGCAAATTTCAAATGGACAGATAATTGTCAAGCATCTTTTGACTCGCTTCATCAAGCACTTATCTCTGCACCAATTCTGGCCCTTCCTGATTTTACCCAGTCATTTATTTTGGATACAGATGCTAGCGACGTAGCTATTGGGGCAGTTTTTTCACAGATACAAAATGGAGTAGAGAGACATTGTTTTTGGAAGCAGAACCTTATCTAAAGCCAACGTAAATATTGCGTGACAAGAAAGGAGCTGTTTGCTGTTTTCTACTTTACAAAGTATTACAAACACTACTTGTATGGCAAACAGTTTTTAGTCAGAACAGATCACAGCTCTTTGAAATAGCTAATGAACAGCAAAAACCCAGAAGGTCAGCTCACTCGATGGTTTGAATCATTGTGCAATTTTCAAATGACCATTAAACAAAGACCAGGGAATAAACACGCAAATGCTGATGCCCTCAGCCGATTACCTTGCAGAAATCCATGTTGTACATCTGGAAGTATAGTTAATACTATAAGTAATGTGGCATCTCAAGATAAGTTGTCTCTAAAAGCCAAACAAAACGATGACAAAGACATAAAGCAACTGGTCAAATGGGTTGAAAAAGGTGTAAAGCCAGAGTCCTCAGAGATTTCTGGTCATAGCAACTTCATAAAGTCTATATATTCTCAGTGGGATACTCTGGTGTTAGAAAATGATATGCTCTTCCGAAAGAAAAAGCACGAAAATGGCAAAGTTTCTCCGCAAGCTGTTGTACCGTACAGTGAAAGACGAACAGTGTTAGAACAGTTCCACAATGAAAGAACTTCTGCACATCTTGGGATAAGGAAAACAGTGTTGAAGATAAATGCCAAATACTATTGGCCAGGATTGCGGAAAGATGTTAAATTGTACCTTGCAGGTTGTGAAAAAATCCAGCGGCGAAAATCCCACAACACTACAAAACGTGCTCCGATGCAAATAGTCAATTGCGGTGCACCGATGGAACGTATTGCTACAGACATATTAGGCGAACTTCCAATATCTGATAATGGTAACCGATATATACTAGTCGTGTCGGATTACTTTACTTAATGGACTGAAAGTTTTCCTATGGCAAATATCGAAGCCGCAACTGTAGCTAAGGTAGTAGTACAAGAAGTCATAGCCCGCTTTGGAGTGCCTGGAACTATTCACTCTGATCAAGGAGTCCAGTTTGAAAGCAATCTTTTTACAGAAATGTGTAGGCTTTTGAATGTAAAGAAAACACACACCACCCCGTACCACCACCAATCGGACGGGATGGTTGAAAGATTCAACAAAACACTAGCTACCATGTTATCAGCATATGTCAATGAGTACCATACAGATTAGGACGAACATCTCCCACACATAATGATGGCATACAGAGCAGCGGTCCACGAATCAACTGGTGCAACCCTAACAAAAAAGTACTATAGTTTACTATAGTTAACTATAGTTTACTATAGTATCAAAGTTTTTTCACTATAGTAAATCAAAGTATTTTTACTATGGATTTCAGATCGTTATATTTTTTGTTCTTCAATTCATACCTACACATTTTTCATATTAAATTGAAATATTATTTGTATATTCACACATTATTTCCAAATTTTACATTACTGTTATCGAATTTTAGAGATTTTAGGCTTTGAAATCTCAAAAAAAAGTTCTAGAGTAAAGTTTCATAGTAAATCAAAGTATCAAAGTTTTCACTATAGTTAACTATAGTTAACTATAGTAAATTTTTGTTAGGGAACCCCAAACAAAATGATGTTAGGTAGAGAGGTCACTACACCTCTGGATATTGTCTATGAGGTCCATTCTAATATTAAGAGAATACCGCAGAATAGATGGGTTTGGGATTTACAAGAAAAATTAGAAGAAGCCTATTCAGTTGTCAGGGAAATGAAAAAGGAGAGTATAGAACGACAGAAGTGGTACCATGATAGAAAATTAAACTGGCAGTCATGTAAGCCAGGTGATAAAGTTTACGTTTACTTCCTAAAACGGAAAACTGGTACATCTCCCAAGTTCTCATCATATTGGCAAGGACCATACAAGATTATTGAAAAATGTTCAAATGTTACTTATATAGTAAATTGTGGACATAGGGGAGCAAATAAAGTCATTCATACTGACAGAATAAGGCCAGTGAAAGACCAAATCCTAACATCAGAAGCTTTGGGAGGGGGAAATTATTGCAGAAAATACAGTATCTGATTCTTGTGATGACGATAATGAAGATATTGAGACTGCAGATAAGAAGGAGTGTCTTCAGGCATATACAGTCCCTGAAACGTTCTACTTTCCCATTTTTCCGTTCGCTCACCGTTCGTTCACCGTTCGTTCAGCGTGTGTTCACCGTTCGTTCAGCGTGCGTTCACCGTTCGCTCTCCGTTCACAGTTTTGCGTTCACCGTTCACAAAGCGTTCAGCGTTCGCTCTTCGTTCCGTTCACTTTGCGTTCACCTTGCGTTCAGCGTTCACCTATCGTTCAGTTTTCATTGTCATTCGGAACTCCGAAGTGAAAGGACTTATCTTTTTGTAGTTAAGGAGTTACAGGTTTTTTAAATTTATTAACTAACATATTGTGTTTGAAGAATCATTATTTCATGAGGAAAAATATCTACAATATATATTTTTATTATTCTAACTTAGCTGCATGTTAGGTTATTTATAAAATTACTCTGGAAAATAAATGTTGTTACAAGCACATTCTGTACCTATGAAGAACGATGCTGAAATATTAAACTTAACTAAGGGTAATGTGCAAATACTTCAAGCACTGCAACATTTTGTTGTTTTGTTAAAGACGACAAATCGTTAATGGAGATATAATTATTCAAGTCAAATAATTACGCAGCAAAATTACGAAAATATTTATTTCTATTACGTTTTTTTTCAATTACTACAGAAAGTATAATAGAACTAGTTCTGAGAGTTATACATAGTACTGCGGATATCCTGTTAATTTATTATCTTTAGAACGAATTAAAATGATAGTGTGGCTAAAGGAAATATTTATTTGAAATGTAAAGCACTACAGAATTTCTCTACTGTAATATGTAAAGTCTATAGTTATAGAGGAAAAAAAAATCTTTCTTCACCGTAACTTTATATGTTTGCCATTCGATATGATTAATACCCCCCCTTTCCCCCTAAATCGGTGACTTAGTCAGTACCGTATTTCCAGAATATTTTAATTAACATTTAAAAAAAAAAAGCTACGGTCTTTTTTAGAACAAAAATTTCAGTCTCAAAACAAACATGCATCTAAAATAGTCACAAAACAATAGTAGATCAAAATGTACACGTGTCGGCGGTGGTATTTGAAATTGGCAGAGAGTATGTTTCACATTCAAGTGTCAATGCCCAATGTATTTTACTAATTTATTATTCAAATGTTGGAATCAAATCTAGAAATGATAAAAATATATGTTATAACTTGTTGGAAATACTCGCACTTCGTCTTATTAATTATCTGTATTTAGTAAAAACGTTACAAATGTATATGAAAGGAAGTAAGATTGAAAATGTGTAGGCAGTTTATAAATCAATATGTCTGAGTGTTAATATAATTATGTAAAAGTGTGAATAAAATTTATGAATTAAAAAAATATGAATTATTGTGTACAATTCCATAATATATAAAATGTATATAAAAAAGAAATCAATAAAATTATCATACCACCCCTCCATCTTCAGAAAACCAACCTCGTTATTTGGATAAGAGTCATACATATGAAAGACAAATGTAGTAATGTTTGTCTATGAAAATTGATCCCACCCGACCCCCTTTTCAGAATCCAGAAATCCTATGTATTTTGCAACTGATTTATTTGAATTGTTCCGTTGTCTAACAGGTTCATGCTAATTATTAACATTGACTAGCATGGTGCAAATTACAAGCATATATAATGCAACCTTTACAGAAGATAGGATGTACATGTGTGTTAATCTACTATGTATCACTTATTCAGTAGTAATACATAAACTTTTGTTATTTTTACAGCTATAGATAGTAGAAGTTGACATTCTGTTCCTAAAAAACCACTGGAGGAAATTTATCTTGTTTCGAACCATTATTAAAAGATAATCCTGTTTTACCATGTTCCAAATCAGATGCTACACATCTGTCTAATAACCACATAATCCCCAGAAGTGAATCTGAAGGAATGGAGGATAGCATGTGTTATGTATTTTTGCATGATATAGACAGTTAATACATGTATGTGCCCAAATCACAGGCAAAACTTGGACTTGGTTGGATTTTTTGTATTGTTTTTGAGTCTCATGTGTGTATAAACTGAATATTAAATGATCTAATATAATAACTTTTGAAAATTCTTTTTGTATTTTTGAGCTATTAGGAAATGGGTGTTGCAAGAATATGTAGCCACTTAAATTTATTTTTGGTTCTTAAGATTTCCCAGTTGGGGACTTGGAAGAACAATCTGATTCCATTAATTTTCTTAAGGAGTAGTTGTCAACAGTTGAAGCACTATTCATGTACTTTAAAGAAACCTTCTCCATAAAAAAGAAAATTGAGGATTTTACAAAAGGGGCAAATTATATTTTTCTTCATTTAATTTATTAATTAAAATAAAACAAGGGGGGGGGGTATGCTGAACTCTAAGATTTTTTTTACTCAATGTGGTCGAATTAATATTTGTTGAATCATTTTTGTCTAAATAGACGTTGACTTCAGTTCAATCTGATGTGAAGAGGTTGACTGATATAAGCAGAGGGAGGAAATGAAATAGATTTTCCATTGGATTCCTCTGTAAGTGCTTTCAGTAGTGTATTTATGGAACTATTGAAGGAGAAATTTTTAAAGGGGCATTAACCATAGCTGTACTTAGTAGGCTTTTCTGTCAAAAAAATATTGTTGTTGTTAACTTCTGCATTTTCATCTTTTAATTTACTGAAAATACCATTGGACCATGTTTCACACCGAATATCCTTCAGTAAAGGGGCATATTTCAAGTTTGTTCAAATAAATGACCGAACTCCTTCCCAAGAGGAGATAATCAGGAAAAGCCTAAAATAGGGTGGTGTCATTTACATTTACATAAATCTTAAGAAAAAGATGATGCAAAAGCTTCCTAATATATCAAATAATGGCCATTGGGTTTAGGGTGAAACCACAACAGGGAATCAAATTATATAAAAACAGTGGAGCCAGGATTTGTCATAATATGCAAGGAATTCTCGGGCAGTGCAGATTTCATGGTGTACTAATCATTGACCCTGGGGCAAAGATGAGGCTAAAATGGAGACTAAATGAGAATACAGTACACATTTTCAGATATTCTTTTCAAGAATAGCAAGATCGATATCAAACTAAATCATAGTGTCACAGGGTGAATTATAATTAATTAATTCTACTAATTATCATTCATATCATATTCATACATTTGTCTAAGGCATTATATTATTATAGTAACTAGTGAATTCCGTTCTCACTACGGAATTTACTACGTTCATTCATTGCCTTATTCATTCATTCATTCATTTATACGGGTGAGTGGTCAGTGAGAGTACGGGTGTGTGAGTGGTCAAACTGGTTTTATTCTGTCCCCTGCGCATTCGCGTCAATACTAATTCTCAAGCACTCCAACCTAAGACTTTGGGGAGAGAAGACGCTCTCTCTCCCCAACACAACTTTATCTCACGATAATTGTGAACTTCAGTCTAGGAATTACGGTAAGAAATAGTGGTAAATTATTTCTAAGGATTCAATTATTATTCAATATCTATTTGATCATTTTATTCAAATCGAGTATTTTCTAAATTATCCAAATTTATAAAATTTAAATTATGATCCGCGTAAAAGTGTGAGTGAGGCGAGAGATATTTAATACCTGTTGTTATATTTCAGGTCACCCTTCCATCTATGTTATAAAATTCCACAATCGTAGAATATATATTATATATAAACATCGAACCCAGCAGTCGTGTTGTGTTGTATTTTACCACATATTTAAGGCTGTGACAATGGCGCCCAACGTGATTAATAATTTCTACGCTGGAATTTTCATTTTTTCATAAAGTCTAAAGGGTGATTCGTATTTATATCATCGTTGGAGTTCTTCATTTGTTCATCATTTTAAAAATGTCCTTTGATTGCTGTTATTTATTATTCAATTCAACTGTGTCTTCATCTGTTCATCTGTTATATTGAATTGGACCCGCTCGAGCAGAACTGAACGCTGATCACCAAACCATTCAATACTTCATTCATCGTGCGTGACTTTTACAGCTGTTACTATATATACACCGATAGGCCTGCACCGCTGGAATGCGTTTCCCATCTAGACATTTCGCGTGCCATCCAGGATTCATGTTCCAGGGACTGTGACTTTCTCTATAGATTTATTCTATTGACTGTTAATTTTCAATTCATTTGTTTAATATCGTATATTTCTGTCATTGTTTATTTTCATGTATACACGTGTGTGAAGTGTGTGCGTGTATGAGAGTGTAAAACTTAAATAACTTAATTCAGTTGAAATTTAGTACACAGTCAAGTGGCATTACAGTTTTAGTGACAAGTTAACATGTCGGCATGCGCTAACATCTTTATTGCACTCTATTAACATTCTCTTATTTTTCAAAGCAGAGGAAATTCGAGTGAACAGGTGCGCGTTAGATTGTGACAGTTTCAGTCATCATTTAGATCGTTCATTTCATTCATCATAGTTATGAATTAACAGTGCTAATATTTGACTAAATTTAAATTGTACAGTGTATTTGTAATAGAACATAACAAGACTTACAGACTACCAGCTGATACACGGTCTACATTACTTCGTTCTATTATTTCAGATTACAAGATACGGGTGTAGCAGTTACAAAGAAATATTAATTTCTATTTTCTTTATTACAGATTACAAGAAATCAACAGATTTAAACCAAAATTTACTTTTGTATTTAGTTTATATTTTGTTGTTTTAAGAGTTTAATTCACTGTAATTAGCTTTGATATTTAATGAGTAATAGTAAGTTACAGAAATATTTAGATAGACCAGAAGAAAAGAAGAAATTAGTTAGTCAACCTGTATTAGTTAGTACAAGTTTGGGTAACTACCTGAAAAAAACTTCTAGTCTTTTAAAACAATATCATTTATTTTTGCATTTTGAATGTAGACCTGGTGCTCGATTTACAGATTTTTATTCATAGTTAAATTAAAATTTACGTGCTCTTTTGGACCAGTACGGCCATTTGACGTAGTATGATTGGCTTCGTAAAGGCGAAATCAAAAGAAAATCTGGTAAGTTTATTTCTTTAGTTTCTGAAAGTCTTTTGTGGAGAATGTTGTTCACTATATAGATAGTTTTTATTCAATTGTCAAAGAGTTTCATTTAATTTCAATTTTATTTGGATGGAGTTCATCCGGGTCAAATGTTAACCAGAACGTGGTTAAAAAGACTTATAGAGAACATTTTTGTACACGGTTCTTAAATGTCTTAATATATACAGTGTTATTGATACATTACTGCTCATCTGGGAACAGGTATCTGTTGGCAGGGACTGACCCATTCACAGAAATCATACCTGTTACTCAATACACTGTATCATAGATTTATTCATGTACATAGTATTACACTGTTGGGTTTGTATTGGTAGGGATTGACCCAATCATACTTTTATACCTAATAAGTTGTAAATTTACTATTACATGTGATACTGTCATTATTTTACAAAATGGCAGAAGCAGGTAAAAAAGAACAAAAGATACCATCAGACAAGGCAGGAAAGGTGAGGATACTGATGCAATCTCTATACAGCATCATATTTCTGAGGTACAGAAAGACCCCAACTACAGAGTGTTAACTAAAGAGGAATATGACGTTTTAGTAAATGCTAGTTTAAAGCAAAGCAACACTAGTACCCCCTTGGGTAAACCAAATATGTCACCAATGGCAAGACTCTTAAATAGTAAACCATTAAATTTTGACTTCCCCAAAACACCAGATGTCCCTTCTACCCCTACATGTACAATCAGCACCCAATACAACTTTCCAAAATTACCAACATTTAGTGGTGCTGATGATCCTAAACAAGGTGAGGTCAAATATGAAGTATGGAATTTTGAGGTCAAGTGTATTCAAAATTCAGGCCAGTACCCTGAGCACATTTTGCTCCAGTCTGTAAGAAATTCATTAAAAGGGCTTGCCCGATCAATGTTAGTTTCTATTGGAGAAAATGCTTCTCTAAAAGATATTCTAACCAAACTTGATGGATTTTTTGGAAATGTTGCTTCAGGGGAAACTCTTATGCAATCTTTTTATAATGATATGCAAAAAGAGGGAGAATCACTTGTAGTGTATGCTTCTAGATTAGAGGATACTTTATCCAAAGCTATAAAAGTTGGCTATATAGATGCCGTTGCAAAAGATGCTATGCTTAGAAGTAAATTTTGGACTGGTTTGTACAATGTACAATTAAAACAAAGTACTAGGTATTTATTTGATTCAATTAAAAACTTTGAACATCTTCTTAGGGAAATTAGAAAAGTACACCAGGAAGAATGATCAACTCCTGTGAGAAAGACACAGAAAGTATTCCAACAGGCTGAGATAGCAGAAACAACAGACTTACAAAAGGAACTTCAGAAATTGACATCAACAATGCAAAGATTAGAGAGCAAAATTGACAGTAACTCTCAAAGTTTTCAGCAATTAAGCAATAAAGTTAATCAGTTGGAAAGAAATGTCAAACCAACAAAGTCCAAATTTTATTGGGTCAGGTAGAAGTAGAGCAAGAGGATTTGGTTTTTGTGGAAATTCTAGTAGAGGCTATGTTCGCGGACGAGGTCAAATTCGGGGTCAAGGTCATTTCAATGTAAATTAGAACAACCGAATTCGGTCAAACAATCAAGTGCCTCAAAAGAGTAACAATTCAACAAACTAGTAACCTCTTCTATTAAAGGGCAAATGGGGGAGGAATCTGTAAATAAGAGCCCTGAACAAAATTTGTTGTCAAGAATGGTGGGTCATTCAAATGAAAGTAGAATCATTATAAATGGTGTTGAGACAGAAGCTTTAATAGATACAGGTTCTATGGTTACTTGCATGTCAGAAGAGTTTTACCATTCATTGAGTCATAAACCTGAACTTCACAGTATTGCAGATTTTGAGTTGAAAGTATATAGTGCTGAGGGTAGTACTTTGCCATATTCAGGTTATGTTGAAGTAGAGTTTCAAGTACCTTTTCTGTCAAAAGAATCATTCTATTTACCAGTCTTAGTTATGAAAGGAACAGAATACAGTAGTAAAGTCCCAATAATTGTTGGTACTAATATTATAAGACTGTGTAAAGAATATTCTAAGTGCATAGAAACAACTATTCCAGATGAATGGGAATTAGCTTTTATAAATTTAAGCCTTGATAGTGATATGCCTGTCAAAAGCACAAATAAGTATCCCATTACAGTAGCACCATACGAGGTGAAAACAATTTCTGGTTTAGTTAAGACCATGGACAAGGTAAAAACTGCTATTACAGAGCAAATTAATACAAATCAAAATGGTAGCCTTTTGATATGTCCAAGGGTTGTTACAATGAAAAGTTGAAAAACTTGTAGAGTACCTGTTCGTGTCTGCAATATGTCAGCACAACCAATTAAAATAGCACCAAAATCTGTCATTTGTAATGTAAGTGCTGCAAAAGTGGTTGATACTTTAGATTCACCATTGTTAGATTCCAAGGACCATAGTTCATTTAATCTTGTGGATGCAGGTATAAAGGTTGATCATAATAACTTAACCCCAGATCAATCAGAAGAGTGTCATAATTTTCTTAACAAGTGGAAACACATCTTTTCTACATCTTTCAAGGACATAGGGAGAACTGATCTAGTTGAACATGAGATTAAATTAACAGATAATATTCCTTTTAAAGAACCATACAGAAGGATTCCACCAGCAATGTTTGAGGAGGTAAGGCATCATCTTAAAGAAATGCTAGATGCTGATGCTATTAGAAAATCTAAGAGTCCTTATTGTTCAAACGTAGTACTAGCCAGAAAATCAGATGGTTCACTTAGATTTTGTATTGATCTCAGGAAGTTAAACAACAAAACTATAAGAGATGCATATAATCTTCCTAGAGTGGATGAAACAATTGACACTTTAATTGGCAGTAAGTATTTTTCTAAGTTAGACTTAAGATCTGGTTATTGGCAGGTGGAAATTAAAGAGGAAGACAAACATAAGACTGCATTTTCGCTTGGTCCACTTGGTTTTTATGAGTGTAACCGTATGGCATTTGGCTTGACTAATGCGCCCGCTACATTTCAGCGGCTAATGGAAACTTGCATGGGTGAGATGAATCTTAAGGAATGTTTGATATTTCTAGATGAAATACTTGTATTTTCATCTACTTTTGAAGAACATTTAGAGAGATTGCAGGGTGTTTTCAAGCGATTAGAAAAACATAATTTGAAATTGAAACCCTCGAAATGTGAATTCTTTATGTCAGAGGTCAAATATTTAGGACATATTGTGTCTGAGAAAGGTATTCAAACAGACCCTGATAAAATATCAGCTTTGAAAACATGGCCTGTCCCTAAAAATATCAAATCATTACGATCTTTCTTAGGATTCACTGGTTATTATAGGCGTTTTGTTAAGGACTATGCCAAAATTGTAAAACCCCTAAATGATTTATTAGTGGGTCACCCTACAAACAAAAGAGCAAGCAAGTCAAAGAAAAAGAAAGTACCTTGGATTTGGGGTAAAACAGAACAAACTGCTTTTGATTCCCTAATAGAAAACCTCACGTCACCCCCTATTTTAGCCTATGCAGACTTTTCCCAACCTTTTATTGTAAATATTGATGCTAGTAGGGAAGGTCTTGGCGCTGTTTTATACCAGAATCAAGGAGGGTTAGACAGGGTTATAGCTTACGCAAGTAGGGGATTGCGCCCCAGTGAATGCAATTACCCCGCCCACAAATTGGAATTTTTATGCTTGAAATGGACACTATGTGATAAATTTCATGATTACTTATATGGGAATACGTTTACGGTCTATACTGACAATAACCCTTTAACATATGTAACAACTACAGCTAAGTTGGATGCAACATCGCACCGCTGGTTAGCGTCTCTTTCAAATTACAATTTCAAGTTAGTTTACAAAACTGGCAAATCTAATAGAGATGCTGATGGGTTATCACGGAGACCAACAGAGGTAGAGGTTTTTCCTGATGTTATAAAAGCTTTAACATCTGCACTTTTAGTTGAAAAGGAAGAACTACCTTTAGCTGAATGTTTAGTTATATCACAGAATGCTCAGTTAAAACATGTAGAAATAGAAAGTGAGAATACAGATTTTAGTACCAGTAATATCAATTGGAAAGAGGAACAAGATAAAGATACAGCCATTAATAGAGTAGTTGAGTTAATACACAGTGGATTGAAGCCTACAGGTAAGGACTTACAAAGCGAAAGTCAAGATGTTAAGGAGTATCTTGAAGAGTGGAAGAACTTAGAAATTTGTAAAGGTATACTTTATAGAAACACTATTCAAGATGGAGTAAGTATTAAACAATTAGTCTTACCAGCACAGTATAGAGATGTAGCTTTTAAAGGAATTCATGACAATGCAGGACACCAAGGTAGGGATAAGACACTATGGTTAGCTAAACAAAAATTCTTTTGGAATGGAATAGATAATGATATTAAATCCAGAGTAGAAACTTGTGGAAGGTGTGTAAGAAGAAAAGTTGGTGATACCCCAAGGGCTGATCTTGTTAATATCCAAAGTACTAAACCCTTAGAAATTTTATGTATAGATTTTTTATCTCTTGAAAGAGCAAAGGGTGGATTTGAAAATATACTGGTGATCACAGATCATTTCACTAGATATGCAATGGCTGTGCCAACGAAGAACCAACTTGCTAGAACAACTGCAAAAGTATTATTTGAAAATTTTATATGTCATTATAGTTTTCCTGAAAGATTACATTCAGATCAGGGAAGAAATTTTGAAAGTAAAGTTATTAAAGAACTTTGTAAATTAGCAGGTGTGAGTAAATCACGTACAACACCATATCACCCCATGGGTAATGGTCTAGTTGAACGTTTTAACCAAACTTTACTTAAAATGTTGGGAACTTTAGAAAATTACAAGAAAGATGATTGGAAATCTTATATTTTACCATTGGTTCATGCTTATAATGCAACCAAACAAGACACAACTGGTTTTTCTCCACATTATTTAATGTTTGGTTGGCATCCAAAGTTGGCCATTGATGCATTTTTAAATTTAGATCCTTCAGAAATGTCTGATAAGCCAGTCAGTCATCAAACTTATGTTGACAAATTGAAGAAAAGATTAAACTTTGCTTATAATGTCGCAAGGTCTAATGTTGAAAAAAATACTACAAGACACAAAGAGAACTATGATAATAGAGTCCGATTCTCAAAGTTAGAGATCGGAGACAGGGTTCTAGTTCGTCTTTTAGTAAAGACTGGAAAAAGTAAACTATCTGATAAATGGGAAAAAGATCCATATGTTGTGTTAGATATTCCCAATAGTGACATTCCTGTGTATAAAGTACAGAAGTCATCTGGCAAAGGACCAGTAAGATTACTTCACAGAAACTTACTGTTACCTTTTATGTTCTTGTCAGATGATGACTGTCTTACAAATAATATGACCAAGAAAAGTAAGAAAACTGTTAAACAAAAACATAGCGTGTTTACAGAAAGTGGAACAGATTCTGAATCAAGTTATTCTGAATCAGAGGTGTTACTGGTGACAAAACCAGCGAATACAAATAAGTGTAAAAATGTTCATAACACTTCACGTGTTAACCATAATACTCATCTCAATAGTTCAAATGAACAAATGAGATCAGATGGTTTGACATTTAACACATTTAATATTTCAGATTTTAGTAAACCTATGTCAAGGTTAGAAAATTCTTCTTCCGTTGACCCTGCATATCAAATACAGGACAGTGGTTCTTCTTTTAACACAGTATCGAGTACAAATTTATCCGAAATGCGTGATAATTTGTCGCGAGGTAGTGAATCGAGCCCGTCTACTATTCAACCAAGTATAAGACGTTCCACAAGAGTTAAAAATCCTCCTGATAGATATGGAAATTGGATTGTAGGGGAGCATGATGCTCAAGTATGGTATGTGTAGGAGGAGAGTGTCACAGGATTATTACAGGGATTAGATTTTAGATAGTATATTTCAGATAGTCAGTTGTATATAGTTTTATGACGTAGATATCTAAAGTTGATAGTTTTAAGACGTATGTGATAGTTGATAGTTTTATGACTTACATGATCGCTAGTTGACCTAGATTTTAGGATACTTTATTAATCATGGATTGCTTTTCAGCGTAGCCATTCGTGATTCCAGTTTTATGAAAATAATACATTGATATGAATTGATTGAATGATTTTGTATTTCAGCTTGTGCTAATACAAAATGCTCTCTGTTATAGAGCAGAAGATGTTGCAAAACATTAATTATCAATTATATGTGTGTTGATATTTTTAATATGTAATATTTTTATTTCAGTTGATATATAATTTTTTACAATGTGATTTGATGAAATGTGAGGACACATTTTTCTCAAAGAGGAGGAGAATGTCACAGGGTGAATTATAATTAATTAATTCTACTAATTATCACTCATATCATATTCATACATTTGTCTAAGGCATTATATTATTATAGTAACTAGTGAATTCCGTTCTCACTACGGAATTTACTACGTTCATTCATTGCCTTATTCATTCATTCATTCATTTATACGGGTGAGTGGTCAGTGAGAGTACGGGTGTGTGAGTGGTCAAACTGGTTTTATTCTGTCCCCTGCGCATTCGCGTCAATACTAATTCTCAAGCACTCCAACCTAAGACTTTGGGGAGAGAAGACGCTCTCTCTCCCCAACACAACTTTATCTCACGATAATTGTGAACTTCAGTCTAGGAATTACGGTAAGAAATAGTGGTAAATTATTTCTAAGGATTCAATTATTATTCAATATCTATTTGATCATTTTATTCAAATCGAGTATTTTCTAAATTATCCAAATTTATAAAATTTAAATTATGATCCGCGTAAAAGTGTGAGTGAGGCGAGAGATATTTAATACCTGTTGTTATATTTCAGGTCACCCTTCCTTCTATGTTATAAAATTCCACAATCGTAGAATATATATTATATATAAACATCGAACCCAGCAGTCGTGTTGTGTTGTATTTTACCACATATTTAAGGCTGTGACAATAGCAATAATTTTGCAAAGAAACCCAAGTGTGGATTTTAGTTTTTAGCTCTACTGGTCAGAGACCAGAAGAGCTTATGCGATAGTAAGGTGTCCGTCGTCCGTCCGTCTGTCTGTCTGTCCGTCCGTCTGTAAGCAATTTTTCAAAAAGCTACTCCTCCTACAGTTTTGACCTAATTTCAATATAACTTGTTACATAAGTATACTACACAAAGATACATAATTCTGTGTATCGGTTTTTGATTTCAATGAACGGTGTTTCCACGGTTACTAAAACAGAAATTTCTGTGAAAAACTTTCAAAATGCTACTCCTCCTACAGTTTTGATCTGATTTCAATATAAATTGGTATACAAGTAGACTATAATAAAATACATAATTCTGTATATCAGTTTTTTATTTCAATGAACGTTGTTGTCATGGTTACAAAAAATAATTTTTTCTGAAATACTTTCAAAATGCTACTCCTCCTATAGTATTGGTTCGATTTCAGTATAACTTGGTACACAAGTAGACTACACTGAGATACATAATTCTTTGTATCAGTTTTTGATGTCGATGAGCGGTGTTGCCATGGTTACTAAATATAGAATTTTTGGGAAATACATTCAAAATGCTACTCCTCCTACAGTTTTGACCTGATTTCAGTATAACTTAGTGGCACGAAAGTAGATTACACTTAGATACATAATTTTCTATACATGTATCAGTTTTGAATTACGATGAACAGTGTTGCCATGATAAATTAAAATAGAAATTTATGTAAAATACTTTCAAAACATTACTCCTCCTACATTTTTTGTCTGATTTCAGTATAACTTAATGGCATACAAGTAGACTACACTGAGATACATTGTGGTTATTGTTTTTTTTTTTTTTATTTTGTTGAATGATGTCGCCATGGTTACTTAAATCCAAATATCTGTAAATTTGTTTTAGTCTGATTGCAATAAACCTTGCCACAAAAAGAGACTAAACCAAGGATCATTATTCTATTTATTGCTGTTACAAAGTTTCACATCCAAGTGCTACTTTTATCTTCTTTTATAAGTACAACCAGTAGAGCTACAGTCTCGTCAGACACTTCTGGTTTCCCTCAGATTGTCAACCTCTAGGTATGGATGGGGATAAAATTTGGGACCAAATTTATACAGTGCAGGGGAGGAAAATCTTAAGGAACATCAAGGTCATTTTAATCATTAATGATGTTGAAGCATCATTTTTTAGTGTTGACTAAAGGTTGTTCATGATGCATTACTTTGCATATGTTTCAAATACATGTACATGAACCACAAGAACAGGTCACAACAGATAAAATTTTTAACTTGACCTCAGTTAATTAACTGACCTTGCCATTGGGGTCAAGGTCAACAGTAGAACATGAATTCTCCTTCTTGAATTGTCTAACAGTATACACTGTGCATCAATGTATGAAATATTTGGAGCAAGGTTCAAAATATCAAGAACCACATAGATTTAGATAAGAAATTATTAGATAAAGAATATATAATACGGAATAATTTGACCTTGGGGTCAAAGGTCAAAGTTAACAGAAGGTCATAGTAGTGCATGACTCATTTCCTGTTACAACTGCACCCATATGGAATAAGGATATCTTGTTTCTCAAAGTACAAATTACTTCTAGTAATCTAAACTGTTAACAGGAAATCATCTAAAAATGCCCAAATTTGTATATTTTTGAATCTCCATGGCAACAATGTTTTTGAAAGTCTACCAAAGTTTACTTTTTAATCTTTTTGTATACTCAATCAGTTACAAAATTTCATTATAGCAATTGTATGGATTTTTGTCAAACTCCTTTTAAAAATGTCTTCAATTCAGCTATTTTTTCAATGCTAAAATTGTCGCTCTTTCCCATTGCCATAGCAACGTAACATAAGAAATTAATCCAATTTAATCAGTCAAAGTAGAACTATCAATTTAG
This sequence comes from Saccostrea echinata, assembly GCF_033153115.1. NCBI lineage: Eukaryota > Metazoa > Mollusca > Bivalvia > Ostreida > Ostreidae > Saccostrea > Saccostrea echinata. The sequence goes on from NW_026889766.1 coordinate 1,648,820, forward strand.
TCATCTTTAAAAAATGGGTGATTTTAAACCATCTTTTAAAAACATTTGCCTGAAAATACAATTAATTATGTCAGTATTTGCCCGTTTTGAATATAAAAAGTTGTTCTGGTAACTAAGGAAATGTTTCTCCTTGGATACGATTCAGTGATTATGGTTGAAATAATTAATTTTGTATTTTTCTTGTTATTTGTGACAGATATAATGCTTAGACAATATTAAAAAAAAATCATATTTTTGACTTTCCATAGAAAGTTCAATGCGTACTGGCATGGTCTCTTAATTGATTGTTTATTGTCCATTGCAATATGTGACCTCAAAACATAAAGGCGAATGACGTTAAATTCGAACCTATGATAAGCACCCAGGACCATTGAACAGTGAGTGGTTCTTTTTCTTGCCAACGCCTAGATGTACATGTACCATAGTCCTACGTTTTTAAGGTAATTTACAGAAGACCCAGAACTTTCACTTGTAATGCCATGGGTATAAGGAAGGAAAAATCACTACTTATGTCCAGCGTCTAAGGTTAAACTCAGCGTTACGGACATGGACCAAACTTGAATCCCAACCATGTAGCAATTATCTTCATACTTGTCTACCACAACAGGTACACGTAAATATATTATGTGAATATATATATATATATATATATATATATATATATATATATATATATATATATATATATATATATATATATATATATATATATATTTCGTACAATTTGTCTTGTTCTAAGAGAAATGTAATGAATTACCATTTATTGACTTCAAAAATTATTTTATACCGTGTACTCTTGTGAGTGTAGAGTTACGATAGAGGAACTGTCCTCAAATGCCTATTATGTTTCTCTATTCAATAGAATACCAAAGATGCTCACAGTTAAGGGGGGTCATTAACATAATGTGATGACGCATTTTTAAAAAAAAATGGTCCAAGTCTAAATTAAACTAAAAATAGGACAATAAGGAAAATTTAGCGTTTTCATTTCCAATTTGGATGGTTTTCCTTCATTTCACTTATTAGGCCATCTTGAAAATCTTCACCTATTACTTTATCTACATTCCATTGTCTACCAGAACAAGATGTCCCAATATCTTTGAATGACGTTCCATTAAAAAATTGTATTGACCTAATAAGATTTCCCGAAAATATCTTTAAGATTTAATTCAACAATAATATTATCTCGTTTGGCCTTATCATTTATAGCCAGTAAAACATCTAAATCTGAAACATATGACAGACTCTGTGGTGTCTGTAATATCAGGTTCACTTCAAATATATAGAAATATGTGGAGATAGCGTACATTATTCGAGCTCAAAAGTTCATTAAACATTACAAAATAGGAGTAGAGCAAACACGGACATCTAAGACATCAGAGGTGGGATCAGGTGCCATGGAGGAGTGCGCGCATCCCCTTCCAACCAGTCACACCCGCCGTGTGCTCCTTGTCATTATCGAGAAATAACGGAAAATCATTGTGTAAATAAAGGCCTAACAATTAGTATGAAAAAAGTCAGTCAGCATTTGACTTGTATTTGCTGACAAGGTCATTGCATCGACCATAGAACTTGCAAAATGATGAATTCAAACGATACTGCTGATATTCTTGTTTCATCAACTTGTTTGTCAGTAATTTACCTCGTTTTAGAAATTGTTTATAAGTAGAGCATGCTCTTGCGTATCTAATCAACTGAGAGATATATACCCCGTATGCAGTTGATGAATGAAAGTAACGTTTGCCAATTTATTATATATCGTCGATGAGTGTTTTCTCCTTTTTATGTAGAAGTTTTTGATTAAATCCTGCTTCATAGGTATATAAAACACGCCAGCTAATAAAGGAGCACAGTTAGTGTCTATCGAAATTCCAAAAGTTTGTTGGAGGACCTGTTCTCCAAAGAGTACATAAATGATGTCAATGAGGAATTCCATCATCTTTTTAATATTAACTTCAAATTACTTGTGTGTAGAATCAGAGTGATCTTTAAGAAAGAAATTTTCTTGATGACCAATCACGAGATAGGAAAAGTTCCGACTTCCATTTTCATTGACGAAACAGTAGTTTATGTTTTTATTATAATGACTTTTGAAAAAAAAAAATGCGATTTTAATTTTTCTAAAAGTTCTCTGGAGTTTTCGAGAATCCACATCTGATTAACAGTACTTCTAGAGTATGCTTTTCTGGTTTTACAATAAGATATCATATGCTCTTAGTCTTCATTTTATTTTTTAATGTGCTGCAAAACAACATACAGGCAACATAATCAAATTATTGTTAAATTATTTGTTTTTATGTATACATAAATCACAGAGAGATATCAAAATTAACACAAATGATAAGATATAAAAATAATCATAAAAATATGTAACTTCTATGTAGAATATATCCCTATAATTTTGTTTTTTTATAAATGTATTTTTATTATTTCAATACAATTTTATCCATCTAAGGCAGGAACGATTACTGTATTAATATAATTTGTAAACAGACTTTTGTGACATATACAAGAAATCACAATTTTTACAAGCTCAGGGGGAAATATGCAAGAAAGAAGAGGGAAAAAAATAATGATAGTAGGTAAGGGCAAGTTTGTAGTTATAAAAAGCTGTAAAATGAGGCAAGCTACGAACAAAACATAAATGATACAAGGGTATCTGCTATCGCATTTTGAGTCAACATTTAACAAATCCTATTACCGATATAATGACCTTGTTTGCAAATTTACATAATATGTCGTTAGGTTGATACTGATATGAGTATGATACACTTTGTTTGGTAGGCCTGAATACTCCGAGAGTTGACTGAGACTTTCTATAAATGAATAAGAAATAGGTTGATGCAAGATTATCATACCTTTAGAAATATCGGACAGTGTAATTATTCTTTTTGCTTACAAATATTATCTTACAGCCTAAAAACTGGTTGAGAGTTGAAAGAACAAAAAAAAAAAAAAAAGAAAAAAAAAAAAAGATTTCAACTAGAAGGATACATGCAACTTGATAAAAAGTGACCCCTACCGAAAAAGAAAAAAAAGTCCGTCTAATCCCAAGTCAAATTACAAGTAACCTGGAAAAGTTCTAAGGCAAGAACATTATTTTGATTATTTTCAACAATGCGTACTTAATATATATGTGCTTTCGACAAATGTTATACAAACTGTAAGGTCATGAGATTCAAGCTGAGTTTTTTTTTTTTTCTCAGGAATTACTCTGTTTATCCGATGAACATCAAGGTTTCACAACTCGTATGACTGGTCGACAAAAGGTGCTAATATATATATATATATATATATATATATATATATATATATATATATATATATATATATATATATATAGAGAGAGAGAGAGAGAGAGAGAGAGAGAGAGAGAGAGTTCGAGTTCTATAAAGTTGTTAGATTGGATTATTAGACATAATAACGGTTTGTTTGTGTTCTCTCACATTTCTCTTGAACTTTTGTAAGAAAAATATATATAGTGCATTTTCTATGATATAATTGGCAAAGATTACTAGCAGAATACATTGAAATAAATTTCATGTATACATTTATATTATTAAAAAATGCTTTCTTAAAAAAAAAAGAAAGAAAAATGTTATATATATATATATATATATATATATATATATATATATATATATATATATATATATTGTTGTTGTAATTTTCAACATTTAACTGAAGTTTAATTTTGAGTTAGCAAATAACAATCTCTTCTGTCGATATCTCATCTATTCAAAATTATCATACAAACTGATTACCGAAGCATTTTGTTGCAACAACGAAGAGCACTTGAAAAATTCTTCCATTCTTTCCTCAGAACTATATTTCTATAGAATTCTTAGTATTTCGATAATCATTTTTATAAATTGGAAAGCACTTAATTTTAAAATAGGAAAAGAAACATCTAATCCGGAACTGGGTACGTTAAGACCGATTAACGGCCCTGTAAAATCGGCAAAAATTAAACGCATGATTACATTTTATCAACAGTATCAATTAATTATTACGGTTTTCCTGTGTGTGAAATAGAAATAAATTTTTCTCAACACACGTTTCTTTTTGTTCAAACCGGTCTAATATTCCGGAGGTCCCCTATTTTGGACGGTTTCCTCCTCTTCAAATCTATATTTCGATATGAACCCATCCGAGTATTATGCGAAACTTCGCAGAATAAACAAATATACCTCAATTTCTAATATTAAAGAGAAGAATATCAATAAAAACCTGTTGTCACCCCTGCCACAAAATGAGTATTGGTTCTAGGTTATGGGATACACTGAGGTCACACGAAGGTCAGAAAATATGCCAATTTTCGGATTTTCTCATTTATCATGAAAAGTGTATCTTACAAATGCTCCTTCATAGTGGGCATTGATTTTATTCTACTGTTCAAGAAAAGAATATTTTTTACTTTTTATTGAAAATCATCAGCTTCCTTACGTATGCTTTACTCGTTTTCAATTTTTATATGTCTGGGATTCATAAATATCAAAAGACAATAGCTAGAGATTTTACAGATTTCTTTTAACGTAACGTTAAATCATTAAACTGTTTGAGATAATTTTAAAAAATAAAATGTTTTTGAAAGGACACATCGTAGGTATGTTTGAAAAAAAAAGCTAAAATCAAATTTAGAGGCAGAACCGATTTGTTATACGTAATGTACCCAGTTCTTTGTAGAGTTGTCTCATAGTTAATATTTCCTGTGCAAATTAGGCCCCGCCTCCTTATTGTAGCCTTAACAGTGCTGCGTCTGAGAAGCATGTAATCGGTTGAAAAAATAATATCAGCAGATAATAAATATAATTTCTATTTTTTTTTCATGCGGAAAATGTGAAAGATTAAGCTTTTTATAGTTCATGTAGAAGGAAACTCCGTACATTGTGCCTCAAACATTAGCATATATCCCCTCTGATGAAACGGATCCACCAAGTAATTGGTAACACCTGCGGTACTCTTCCTGGAATAAAATGAACAGCAAGAAGAAATAAAGTCACGTGAATCGCATACAATTCAATAAAACAGACATAACATCATAGGATGAAAAGCTACTACAATGTATTATTGTAATGCCATATAATACAAAAAAAATATTATAATCGGTATTAACTAGTAATTATAGGACAAAATATACAATGAGAGAAGGATAATGTAATATTCCGGAAACTTATAGTGTGACCATTCGGGTTTAGCTATAATGTTTCAGATGTAAACTTCCGTGTTAAAAAGGTATATAAAGGCTGAATCCCGGTACAGACAGTCCTTTCCAGTGCAAGCTGTGCTAAGTGCAAGACGTGTGTGAACATACAGCGGTACTTGTAAGTGAGACGATAAAGTCAGCTTACAGAAGAGGTTGACCTTATGAAATAAGTAAGGTCTACAAGGATAGTTATTAAAAGGCTGTTGCGTTTTGGAGTGGCAAGCCACTTAGAGGCTAACCAGCAACGGAGGTTAGCCACTTGTAATTCGTCTTGTTGACCTGTCTGGCGACCAGGCTGTTGTGCGCAGTGTGTCTGCCTGAATAAGGCTAGCAGTGTGCACAGCAGTTGAAGAGCTGTCACTTGTACTGACTGTGTCCTGAATAAGGCTGCAGTACAAGTGTCAGTCCGAGGTTGGCCAGTGAAAGTGATAGTCTACCCATTGCATTTACACAATCATTTGTAACCAGTTGAAATCCTCGCAGCTGTGTTAAGGCTGCATAAAGTGGGCGGGGCCTAATTTATACGGGAAATGTCTACTGTGACATCACACAAATATAGCAATTCCTCAAAACAACAGAAAATGAAATAATTTGCGGTTTTAAACTGCATAAGAGTGATGAACTACATCAAAACTTACCACTGCATTCATTTTTGTCGCTAGTTAAATCCCACACAGCAAGATATAAACAAGTCACTGATCGCAATGCACTTGTCGACATGACGTCATCGTGGTAAAATTTGACGCATTTTATGTGCAGTGAGAGGCGGATCAAGTTATTTTTCCACAGTGAAAAACGCATTTTATTATTAAACAGAATATTATTTGCAAATCTTAGGTAGACCATTATTACAAATCTGAAACCTTTGTTTTGTGCCATTTTTTAAAGAACTATCGAGAGAATGTATTGAATTAATTCTACCGTGTTTTTATGTACAGGGTGTGCATGTTTCACTCCGAGGTGCCTCATTAAATCGCCTTTTCGCAGGGGCATACACTTAATAGATCTTGACCATTTTTTGAATATGCATAACGGAAGCATTCCTTAACTTGAAAAGTGCTGCTGCTTTCCTGAAATCGACAGCATTACTAAATAAATAAATAAAATACATGGCAAAGGTCACACATATTTCGTTTATAGCCAAATAACTTGAAATTTAAACTAATAAAATGCGAATTCTATGTAAAGCAGCAGCACCTTTCATAAACTACAGGTTATGTAGATACAATTTATTACTGAAATTTTTAATTCTAACTAGGGTATGCCCTTGCGATATTGAAATTTGTTTATGACCTACATACAGTACACATTACATGCATTTATCACGTGACTGTCAAATAACGTGACGAAACCAAATTCCGTACCGAGCGAGGTATACAATGTTATTTCAATTAAAATTAAAGTCATGTGATAATATAGTAGCTTTACAAAAATTAATTCAGTTTAAAATAGTATGTATTTATGCACGTATATATTCCGTTGTTTTATTCGTAGTACGCCTTAACAGTCCTGCGCTATTTCATATTGTCGTGATTATTAACCTAGATAAGGTTAGGCCATACTATTTGTATATATTTGGAGACCTTTGTTGTTAATCATATGCCAATCATTTATTAAGAAAGATTGTTATATTGAAATCATCCCCCAAAACCTTGAATCGACAAGGTACAACCCCCCGATAGAAGTTAACATTCCGCTCGACACGTTACAATAAGATGAAAAGAAATATCACAATTTGTCACTTATCATACTTTCTCGATGAGAGAGGATAGTTCGCGAATTAAAAAAAAACGAGTTTTATGAAAACATTAACAACGATATGTAACCTTGTAAATCGGAAGAAAAAAAGTTATAATAGGATGACATTCCTAGTAACAGTATACAAGTTGCATGCTTGTGATGAGAAATGACTAGTTTTTTTCTCTCTTTAGAATATGTACAAAAAGGAAAATGAATGATAGATGACGGATAACGATTAGCAATCACATGAGTCTTTTAAATCAAATTCTCAGAACGATTATTTATTTTTGAAAGACCTTCATTGTGTTTTTCAATTTAAAAAAAAGTTCCTTCTGGTTACTTACGTTAGTTATAACTTTTAAATTGTCAACAGACACTCGGCAAACCTCGTGAACCGAGTTATTCGAAGTGTTACAAAAGATCGATAACTCTGCATCGACCATGTATTGATTTTCATGCGACTAGGTATAAGTAATACACCCCTTCAGAGGACAGACTTCAACCAATCGTAAGCCAGGATTTCATCGAAAAATCAACAGAAGTGGGCTAAAAATGTTAATTGCAAATCGTTTTCAATAAAAACTTACAAGCGTTGTAATGACCTCTGGCCTCCTAGTCTGTATCTGTCGGACTCTTGTTAATATATCCACCTCTCCGTCCATTCGAAGCTGTTGAAAAGCGTTATGTAGAACACAAAATACTCCCACTGGTCCGGCACCATTACTTTAGAATAACGATAAGTTAAAATTATGTCATTGCGTCATTTGAGAAGCAAAAAAGTCATTTAAAAATGTAAAATACTAGACTAAACAAAATACTTATTAGGAAATTTAAGATCAAAGATCTTGATAGCATATATTTTGAAGACAATTCTGATATAATTTATAATCTACTTTTTAAAGTCTATGAAATTAACTTTTCTATGGACGTCAAGAATGAAAATTGTTATCGGTTAACGAAGGCGCGAAAAAAATGTGCCGAAGGTGCAAAAGCGTTATGATGATGGTGCGACATTGCGATGACGATGGTACGATAGCACGATAAAGCGATTGTGAACATCCCTTCGTCTTAATCATACCATTTTACCATCGTCAGCGCACAATCACTTCATCTTGCCATCGCACCATGGTCGCGCCATCGTATCACTGTCATTCCGCTATCATCGCTTCTTCGTCAGTGCATCATTGCGTCATCGCACTATCGACCCTTACATCGTCAACTGCATAGCCCTATCCGGATTCCCGACAAAATATATACAAAAGAAATTGACGAATGTATTTTGTTTCATACTTCAACAATCAATGTACTGTAAATAACATTTTATTCCCTCTAAACCTCGTTTTCCTATAATTACGCGAGACGGTCTCCTGTAAAAATTTGATTCGCGCTGATATTTTTATAAGCATTTATAAAGCAAAATACTAGCATTCACGAATATATTTATGCCCTCTTCACAGATTTGTATTGTTTATAGATTTTTTGATATCGACACTTCGTTATCTTAACCTTTTTCACTATCTACAGCAAAGGTGTCGATCGATTATTTAATTTTTATGCATTTCCCCCCTGCCTTTCGTGTAAACTTTTAAGAGACATGTAAAAAAAGGATATCTAAGTGTCTTTTTGTGTCATTTTAAACAAAACATTCTTTTTTTTTTCTCAAAAGAAACATGTTTATTACATTTTATTGTAAGAATGTTCTTAAAAAAATAAATCAGGTCTTTTTTTTTTCAGTTAGTAGTTTTGTTAAATGCTAATATTGATAAGTCTTGCTTCTTTCAAAATAAAATGTTCGTGTGGTCAAAATACTTAAATTGTATAATGTGTGTATTTAAAGCTAGTCTCTTTGATCATTATTAGGGAAAAAATAAACAGATTTGTAAATTCTTACCTGCTTATGACAAGAGAAGTTGATGCATTTCCTTTCTCTAGAAGCATATTTGCACCTTTCAATAAAGCCTCATCATTTCCAGATGGAATTTGAAAGACATCAATGTACGATTTGTAATCCTTTGTTCATAAAACATAAATAACGTATGATATAAAGTGTATTTCATTTTTAGAAACACATATTCGAAGTAAAAATAAGAGAATTAAATAGCAAGAAATATTAAAATTTAGCCTTACGTCTGTTGATATAAGAAGACGATCTTGTTGGATACCGTCACTGTCACACCCATTTTCTTTCGCACTTATGGTAAAAGGATTACAGTGTAGCTTTTCTCCTCCATTAGGTAGCCAGTTATCTCCCTTGTTATGATAAAAACGATTTTACATGTATTTATTATAATGTATACCATTTAAATAATGGAGAAATAAGTTTTTTTTTGAAAATAGAGAGGAAACAGGTAGATTGAAATATTTAGAGAAGGACCGAAATGGAAACGTTCTACAAAACCAGAGGATCTGCCAGAAATGTATTTTGTAGTAAAAATGAATAGGATTGTGATAAGTTTGCATTACAAACCATTTCACCGTCATTCAGAACCACCATTGACTCGACTTCATGGTCCCTGCACAATCTCCACAAATCAACCTCTGTATCAGGAAGAGGCTTCTGGGTCACAATGAATCCATATAGGTTAGTAAAAGTCTGGAAATTAAATTATATTTCATAAAATATTGTCTGTGCCATTTTTCGTCAATTACAATGTAAAAAAAAAAAAAATAATAAATAAATAAATAAAAATTCCATTAATGTCATGCATTCCTTTGATAAATCAAATTAGATTTGGTTTAATTTATTTTTGATTTTCCGAATGAAATTTATGATATGAAGGTAAAACAGTTACATCATATCTTATGAAACAAAATTTAAAAGAAATGTTTACTTCATGATTGAAATAAAAAGAAAGTCATTAAATCTAGTAAAACCTTTTTCCCTCATAAGAGTGAAAATTCATGTTCCTTGTATGTTCATAAAAGTTGAAATTATGATACGTACGGAAACGAAGACTGCATTGATGTAGTCATTACTTCCTCTAACATAGGATGTTAAGTAGGGTCTGTATTTTGATGCTAAAAATAAAATTGTTGACTACTTAAAAAATAATTCAATTGCATAGGTATAAATTAATCAAATTTAGGATATTGTTAGTTAAAATCTCACCTGGCAAAATATTCATATCCACATTTTTTGCTCTGTTTGCGGGTTTCACAGCATCTTCTTTCATCACATTATCATAAAAGGGTTTCAAGGCCACCAACAACTGAAAAGCAATCAAATGTAAAATCATTTGTATAATCATGAAAACAAGTTGAAAATATGAACACATCTTTAATGAACAATAAAGTTTAGTTCGTACCAAAATATAAAAAAATTATTTAAAACGATTACAAAGGTTTGGTTCGTAAACTTCCTTCATTTATATTACCTGAAACTCTTTGTTCAGTTTTTGTTGATTAAAAGGTGATGCATCGTTCAGAAGGGTGAGTACTTTAGCTTGAAGATCACGTTCAGAAATTACAGTTTCTAGATCTTGAAATCCACAGAGTAATGCTTTATGCAAGAACACATACTGCTCCTACAGGGAAAATTACTAATATAAGGAGTGGATATTTTCTAGTACGGAGCAAATTAATACAATCCATTTTCATATATTATATTTAAACATATACTGTTATCTTACAACTGTTTGAACCATGTTCATACGATCCTCTCTCATTTGCTTCACAAACTCAAAAACATTGATCCGCCCCGTTTCTCTTCCTTGATGTAGTAACACATTCAGACCAATATATGTTCCTGTTCTGCCCACTCCGGCACTAAAATGTCAAAGTTCATATAATTGAATGTGTATCTAGCTGCATTCTATAAATATATTCTAAATACTATTATTTAAATGTGCTAGAAGAAATCTCAATCAAATAATATCTAAAGAATAGAAATAAATCGAACTTAAAATTGCAGAATATTTAAGGAAATTTTTCGATCTGTTCCAAATAACTATTACCAATTTCTTTCTCTCTTTTTTTGGAAAAATGCGAGACAAATGTGATTATGTAGTTAGACAGGTTATTGCAAACAGATTCGACAGGAATTTTCGATCAACTTCTCGGGAATGTTGTCATGGACGGGTAACACGTTTTTCCACCAAAATCTCAAACGATTAAATATAAATTGAAATTATCTAGGTTGATCGAGGACGCATTATCAATTCAAATTTCTTATTTTCATTGCAAAGTCGACTCTATATATATATACCTATCATATCGAAATAAAAGATGCTACAGAGTCTGATACATCTGTTACTTTTTTTCTTTTTTTTTTAAAGAAAAATACGCTAATAGGCTAATGGTAACCTAAAAAAACTTATGACTTTAAATTTTTTTTATCACCAAAGTCCCTTTTTTTTAGTAATATACCTCCATCACCTGAATATCGAGTTTTTGTCTAGCAGTTGATTCGATTTTTAAAGCGAGTCAAGCTACTGAAAAACAAGATGATGAAGCAAGAATACCAAAAGTCTTAATTAAGCGAGCAATTAGCAAATCCTAAGGTAAATGCAATAAAATTGTCAACGAGTACAATTCAACATCATGTCGAATTCTGCTTGTCATTTATTTTCAATTTTCATCTAAATTTGCTCGGTTATTATTTACATGCGGAATTGTCTACGGAATTTTTTATTTGCCCGAACAAGGCAAGGAGCACCCTTCGAGTGTGACCGGTCGACAGGGGATTTTATACGTTTATACGTTCTCATCCGAAGTATCGGTCTCAACATCTCAACTTTTTACTCCACAACTCTAGAACACTGCGCCACGCGGGCAGCTAGTTTCTTATGAAGATATATAAAAGAACAATTTATTGTATGATGCACATTTTATCTTTCGTAGAATGTTAATCTGTTTTCGTGTAATTGCATAAAAAAATGACGCCCAAGACAAATCCATTCTATTACAATACCATTATACTATTGCCATTGTTAATTGTATCTTAACAAATCCGATTTCTTTTTCTTATTGAAGATTTAAGTATAATAGAGATCGTTATCGCCACCGACCTGCAGTGAACCAGTAATGGAGATCTAGCTTGGTAAATTTTGATAACAGTTCTGTGGAACTGAACAATTCCTATCTCCTCTGGAGTGCCATGATCTGGCCAAGCTGTATAATGGAACTGGGTGATTGTTCTCAAGGAGTTTGACTGTAATGATATTACAAAAAAAGATCTGTATTAACGTCTTGGAAACTCAACCGCCAAGTAAGACATGCAATAGATTTTCAAACATAAATAGGTAAACTTGAAGATAACATTTATAAACTTAAATTGCCAATCTATAATTCTTCTACTTGTAGGTAGCGCTTTTATAAAACGTGTATTCAATACTTGAAGTGGATATGTTCAAAAGGTGGTTTGAATGGTAAGTATTTAAGACGTACGTTTTCTCTCTGAAGTGAGAACTTCCGAACAGTAAAGAAAGCATAGGTAGTTTCTTCCAAAAGGCGAATTTTACATGGACCGATGTTCATAGAGCGATCTTTATTGGGCCAGTACTCCTTGCATTTGTTCTATAAAAATGGATTGATTATGAATACATGTTATATTCAATTAAAATAATCAGATAGGGCCTACAACAAATTGAAAAAAGAATGAAACATTAAAAGAAACAAGATGAATAAATCAACAAACGTACATAAGAAAAGATTTTCGCTAGAACATCTGATTTATATCATACATCAGCATACCTTCCCATTTTCTACAAGATTTGTCAGCATAAGAACGCATTCAATATTCTCTTGCCATATCATTCTCCAAAAGTCAATAATTGTATTCTTCTGAGGACCTGTATGAAGTATGAAAATATAGGTCAGTTTTCCTTTAAAATATTAAAGATGGATAATATTGAGGATCAACAGCTGAATACTTGAAATATTTATGCTATGGAAAAAAAAGTCCATCACAAAGAAATCAGGAATATTTTCTTTTAATATACAAGTTTTCACATAGGATGGGTATAATATATAAAAATCGACTTGGGTTGAGGGCAAAATTGATTAATTTAGCCCCTTATCCTGAGGAATGAAATATTGCCCGTCGCAGAGCGGAGGTCACGATTTTTGTTCAGAAGGGGCTAATATACTCAATGTGTCTCAAAATCATTCAAAAATATTTTTAATATGAAAAAAAGAAACAAATTGATAAAACAACCTTTTGTTTTCATTCATCTAAATTCAGCACATTATTTATATCGAATGGCTTATTCTGCACGTTGCTTGTAGTGCTAGCGCTTCTTTAAGTTTCCATGACTCTATTATTTGTATTTTCAATGTGATGTTTTGCTTTTTGAAAGTCGTGATGGATTTATTTCATAAAATCAGGCTACTTATCAGAATCAAAATCAATGATATGGTTGGAAAATTCTCTTTACTGGTCAATAGCAAAATATTTTTTTTCGGAGGAGCAAATATCAATTATGTTGTTCGTTTCTCTATATAGAAAATAGGGGGGGGGGGGGTTATAATTTACTGAATATAACAAAGATTTATATTAGCATCAATTCTACCTTTTAATTCGATGTCATATTAAAATAAATCTTGATGTATTTGCATTTCTGCTTCCATATAAACGGAAAAAAATATTCTTGATCAAAAGAATGGATACTGAAACTGAAAAAAACAGTAACACTACTCATGTGATGTACTTGTGAAATAACTCACGGTTGATGAGACAAAATGTTTAGTTTACGTAAATAGGAATAAAAGACGAGAGATAACAAAGAAAATTAATTTAAATCTGCTACCTTGTGTTGCAATGAAGCGATTTCCCCAATATAAATCCTACAAAGATTAATTAAAAACAGCTAAATATAACAAACAAATAAGTATAAAACAAAGGTACTTAATAACCCTAAAACAGAAAATTACCCTAATATAATTTGCGTTTATATAGTCATTGTCATCTTTATTCCATTTTTCTTTAAGGATTACTCTGGAATGTTCATCTGCAACAAAAGTAAATTTTGCAATATTTTTTTTTGCTACAAATTTCATTGATAGAAATGATGATATGTATACGTCAATTTAAATTTTGGAATACAAGTAGAATGCAGTGACGTTAGAATATCATTTGGATGTTTTTTACTGTTCAATAAATGTAAAGGAATATTGCATTGTTTTCATATGAATTATTATAACTACGTAATTGAATTGAAAAGATTGTGACTGAAATAAAATGGGGGAAAGCTGAATTGGTTAGGTATTCTTACAAGGAAATGTCGTTTTGAAACGGTTCTTCGTAATGTTTTCTTTCTTCTGGGCTGTGTGACAGATTTCTAGATCTTCAGTTGGTAATCTCTGTTTTTACGATAAAAAGAAAGTTATTCTCAAGCTTATATCTATCGGCTAAAAACAATATTGCAAAAAGTACGATGGACAGAACTGAGATTTTTGCATACTTCTGGATCTTATGTTTAAGCTGCTACATATGGTCTTATTAATCTGAGCGTTTTCAAATTCTCGATTTACAGTTAACGTTTTCTAATGAACAAACAATAAGTACATATGTAACATTTATTCGTCATTAGTATTAGTCTATCATATCTTTCTAAATATGTAACTAATATTCATGAAACAAGAATAGTCTTCCTTTCTCTTTAAACCTCTTCACATTTTACTCCAAAAATCTCATTCTACCTTATATTCCAGATAAAACAAGGGTTTTTCCCCAGCACTTTTGGCTGCAATGTAACTCTGTAGTTCCTCTATTTTAACATCATGGCTTGTTTGGTTTGCGTTGTAATATACACTATCAGCAGCATGGTCCCGACTTGTCAATCGATCTTCAGGAGATGGTTGGGCCAAGTAACCTATGTAAATTAGCTTGTATATATATATATATATATATATATATATATATATATATATATATATATATATATATATATATATATATATATATATATATATATATATATATATATATATATATATAGATAGATAGATAGATAGATAGATAGATATAGATATAGTGGGGCCTCGTTTATCCGGACGCCTCTGTCCCCAACGAAATTGTCCGGATAAATGAATCGTCCGGATAATTGAATCACTTCTCAAAAAAAAAAAAACTCTCCATGTATGTTTATATATGCACATTCTTGTATCAAATGCGACGGCAAGGAAAAGAAACTTTAATATTTTGCTTTTTTATTTTTATTTTATAGTTTTAAAAGAAGTAATAAATTAAAGGAAAAATGTGTTAAAATCTAATTTCTAACCCCCCCCCCCCCCAAAAAAAAATAAAAAAATGGATAGGCAATTTTATGCTGAGACTCCCTTTTTAAACACTGGAAATTTTATTTGACTTCTCTTTGGCATGTAACTTCATGGGCTGGGCAAATTTTGACCTACTGTTGTTTTATTTCTCCATATTTTATAATTATTGAAGCTCATATGATATGACAGAACTGTTCCGCATCATCATTAAAAATGTTCAAATATAAGTTAACCCCGTATATTCGCTGTATATTCATTACACAGGTTACTAATTAAAATTAACTGAACACTGCAAGATAACTCAAACAAGCGCAATCAATGAAAGTACAAAACAGAAGCCATCTTCATGATTATCAATATTTTTTTCTACAGACTCTAAGTTTGGATTTCGACCATTAAACAATACCTTGAAAAGCGTAATCAACTTCTATACATTTTATGTTTCTTTTCTATAGTTATGTACATTTATAGACAAAGTACATTACAGAGAAAGATATTTCTTCATTTATGTACATTTCTAAACTGTCTTGCGGGTAAAAAAGCGTTCAAATACATTTACGCTTTTAGAAGTGGAAAATCGAATTTTAATCTAACGCAATCAACATCATAAATAGTATTACGAAATCGTTCGTAATGTATTGTTCATTTTATTTTCAACTCTTCAAAATTCTCATGAATTTACCGATGTATATACGGTTAGCAATATTATTTTGAACGGATTATTATTTAGTTAATGCACAGTGTAGGCTTAATTCTTCGAGCTTCATAATAAATGTGTGATTTATATTCGGGGTAAACACACGCTAATTGTAGACGCTATTGTTTTTGGTCACTGGTAACCACCTTCAAATGACTGCATGACCAATGTTTTTACAACAATTACCACTACTGCAAGATAAGTGTGATAAAGTCGTTTCTAGAAATATTAGCGTCCGGATAAACGAGTCATTTTTCATTGAACTATTACGTTCTGGTAGTAGAAATCGACCGTCCGGATACGGAACGCGAATTTCCGGATTAAAGGGACAAAATAACGTGGGAAAAATCGGTTCCCAAAAAATATCGTCCGGATTGTGAAGCGTCCAGATAAACGCGGCGCCACTGTATATATATATATATATATATATATATATATATATATATATATATATATATATATATATATATATATATATATATATATATATATATATATATATATATATATAACTCTGATTTAAGGACTAGGGAGACCAGACCATTATATATGGCTTAAGGAGACAATATACAGATTTTTTAAATTTGCTTTTTTCTAAAAAGAAGTACCCGATCAAAGATCTATAGAACACCATTTAGTCGACTCTTGCTTTATTTTTTCATAATAAATGCCTCCTAAAAATATATGAAAAAAATGGTCTCCTTAATATTTTATGTTTCTCTCATATGACTTAAGGAGACCAGTGTATATTTTTTATAAATATAACTTGTGGTTTAAGTAGACCATTTTTCTTTCATAGTAATTTCACTTATTATGCATTAATTAACATATTGTTTCCAACCAGAATAGTTGCGGATGGTCATTAGTCAAGGTCAGCAGAAAGATATTTGTGCTTATGTGACTCAACATGATCAGTACAAACTTTGAATTAAACTAAAGTCATTGCACAAGTGACTTAAATAGAGAGTAGTTGCCCCCGTGGCGCAGTGGTTAGAGCGTCTGCTCTAGAGTAGCGAAGTAAGGAGTTGATCCTTACGTCGCAGGTTCAAATCCCACTGTGGGATGGGGAGACCGGTCCTTCAGATGAGACCGTATAAATCGAGGTCCTGTGTCGCAGTAGATGCTGGCACGAAAAAAATCCCTCGATGCTCAATGGCCGTAAGTCCCGAGTATAGGACAAAATTTGCAGATCTCCACCGGCATGTGGTGGTGTCTCCATATGAGTGAAAAAATCTCGAGAGGAATGTTAAACAACATACAATCAATCAATATATAGAGAGTATAAGCCCAGAGTAGCTTGTTCTGATATCCACATTTAACTCTCAATGCTGTCGCCCTCGTGGTGCAGTGGAAAGAGCCTCTGCTCTAGAGTCGTGGAGTTAGTTGATCCTTTTGTCACATGTTTGAATCCCACTGTGGGACGTAGAGACCCGTCCTTCGTACAGAGGTCCAGTGTCGCAGTAGATGCTGGCATGAAAAAGATCCCTCACTGCCCATTGGCCCTGAGTGCCGAGCATAGGTCATTTGCAGCTCTCCATCGGCAAGTGTTGGCATCTCCATATGAGTGAAAAATTCTCCAGAGGGACGTTAAACAACAAACAAACTCTCAATGCCCAAAACAGTTTAACCTAAAAGTGAATGCAGGCATAGATTATTCTTTAGACCAAGTATAGTATACTCCATATTGTTTTGTTGAGGACACAAAGTTCACAGTGGACATCAAGTAGTTTTTCCTGCTATTTATACCCAGCTTCTTTTAAACCATATAGTCACCGAGTGCATTCGCTTTCCAACTAATTGATGAAGTTCTGACCTATGCCTATATTTGTTTAAATTCTTTGTGATTTAGGAATACATTTGACCAGTTGAAACCAAGAGTACATGTACTACATAAAATTTCAAGGTTGTGATTAAGATTCAGTAAAAGTTATGCCCCATCCAGTATAGCAATATGTGGATGCCATGTTCAATATACATATTTGCTATCATTAAACTTGCAGAGACCATGAATCAAAATAATTCAAATGCTTAAAAATCATTTTATTTTTACTGCTAGTCAAAATACAGTCACCCAAGCATATCCTTTGTTAATTTGAAAAAAAAAAAAAAATAATAGTTTAACATTTATTATTAATACCATACCAAAGCACAAGATAGTGCACTTCTTACATAATCCAATGATTCATGCTGTGATTTTACCTATTTAGATGTTTCTTATTTACAGTTCAATTTACAGTGTACCATGATATACATGATATACCAGTACATTGTGACACTAACCTAGTATCAGTTAAATGGATCACTACTATTCTGTTTTTAAGAAGTTTGCAGGGTAAAAAGTATAATAAAATAAAAATATTGATAAATTTACTGATTGCATATGCTAAAAACTTTTATAAAATATCAAACATTGTATCATAACAGCTTTTACAAATTAATTCAATACATTCAAAGGTACAAAAATCAAATTATTTTCATCCACAGTTTTATCATATTCAGTTGAACAACAACTACATCTATTATATAAAATGTATGGTAGTTGGCACTGATGGTATATATATCCTGAGCAAAGAAAAAACATACCTAATCAAAGAATACAAAGCTCACTTCTATAAATGTTATCTACTAGTAAGGCAAAGTCTCACTCAACAAACACCCTGGTAATGTATGTCACCTGGATCCAAAATCTATGCAAGTTGGTCTGGGTTAGATTAAACTGCTCAATAACCCTGAAAATGTATGTTACATACAGCATCAGAAGCAGGATACATCATCTATGTTTACTGATCACCAAAGAGTATATTGTTACTTTGAATGAACTTTCTCTAAACCAGAAGTCTCTGACGAGACTGTAGCTCTACTGGTTGTATTTATAAAGGAAGATAAAAGTAGCACTTGGACTTGAAACTTTGCAACAGCAATAAATAGAATAATGATCCTTGGTTTAGTCTCTTTTGTGGCAAGATTTATTATTATATCAGACTAAAACTGTAGGAGGAGTAGCCTTTTAAAACAATTTTACAGAAATTTTGATTTAAGTAACCATGGCAACATCATTCAACAAAATCAAAAAAACAATAACACCAATTATGTATCTCTGTAGTCTACTTGTATGCCACATTATACTGAAATCAGACAAAAAGTGTAGGAGGAGTAGCATTTTGAAAGTATTTCAAGAAAATTTCTATTTTTAGTAACCATGGCAACACTGTTCATCGAAATCCAAAACTGGTATAGAGAATTATGTATCTTAGTGTAGTTTACTTGTGTGTGAAGTAATACTAAAATCAGACCAAAACTGTAGGGGTAGCATTTTGAAGGAAATTTCTATTTTCAGTAACCATGGCAACACCGTTCATCGAAATCAGAAAATCAATACAAAGAATTATGTATCTTAGTGTTGTCTACTTGTTTGCCAAGTTATACTGAAATCAGACCAAAACTGTAAGAGGAGTAGCATTTTGAAAGTATTTCACAGAAATTTCTATTTTTAGAAGCCATGGCAACACCGTTCATTGAAATCAAAAACTGATACACAGAATTATGTATCTTATTATAGTTTACTTGTGTGCCAAGTTATATTGAAATCAGATCAAAACTGTAGGAGGAGTACCATTTTGAAAGTATTTCACAGAAATTTCTATTTTTAGTAACCATGCTAACAACGTTCATCGAAATCAAAAACCGATATACAGAATTATGCATCTTAGTATAGTCTACTTGTGTGCCAAGTTATATTGAAATCAGATCAAAACTGTAGGAGGAGTAGCATTTTGAAAGTATTTCACAGAAATTTCTATTTTTAGTAACCATGGCACTAACGTTCATCGAAATCAAAAACCGATACACAGAATTATGCATCTTAGTATAGTCTACTTGTGTGCCAAGTTATATTGAAATCAGATCAAAACTGTAGGAGAAGTAGCATTTTGAATGTTTTTCACAAAAATTTCTATTTTTAGTAACCATGGCAACACTGTTCATCAAAATCAAAAACCGATATACAGAATTATGTATCTTAGTGTAGTCTACTTGTGTGCCAAGTTATATTGAAATCAGATCAAAACTGTAGGAGGAGTAGCATTTTGAAAAATTGTTTACAGACAGACAGACAGACAGACAGACAGACAGACAGACAGACGGACAGACAGACAGACAGACGGACGGACGGACGACGGACACCTTACTATCGCATAAGCTCTTCTGGTCTCTGACCAGTAGAGCTAAAAACTGGTCATTAATCCAGAAAATCTAAGTCAAATCAAGGATTGGTACCCTGAAACATTTACATGTACATACATCATCTTTGCAGGTTTGTTCAACATAGAGTTTATAATTACATGAGAATAGGACTGCTCAAAACACTTAATCTTGTGGAGTCCCCCATGTGGCGCAAAGGATAGAGTTTGTAATCTAGAGTCACGAGTAAGGATTTAATCCTTAAGTCTCAGGTTCAAATCCACTGGGGATGTGGGGACCAGTCCTTCAGATTAGACCATATAAACCGAGGTCCCGCCTAGCAGTTGATGTGGGCACAAAAAAGATCCCTTACTGCTCAAGGCCCTGAGTGCAAAGTATAGGTCAAATTTTGCAGCTCTCCACCAGCAAGTAGTGGCATCTCCATATGGATGAAAAATTCTTGAGAGGGATGTTAAACAACAAACAAACAAAAACAAAAAAAAAAAAAAAAAAAAAACATGAGGAAAATGTAGATCAGGTCAAGCATCTGAAGTAAATCTGTTAATGTGCTTTAATCCATGCAAGTTTGTCCAGGTAGAGCTTAGGAATGAACCTTGCTCCTTAAATTTTAACTGGGATACAATGCTAGGTATTTAGTAAGAACTCATCTAGACTGTCCAGAAAAGCTAAAAAAATATTTAGCAATTTCTTACTTGCATGATTTAAAAAAATCTGCAATCTAACATTATTTCAAAAAGAATTTCAACACATTTTCTAATTTTCAACAAATTCAATGCACTATGAGACGATTTAACATTTCTTAACCACATACACTGTACTTAAAGTGCAATATACATGCATTATACTGTATGTTAAATCTTTACAGTTTTCTTCAAGTACTCTAATAGTATATGAAATATGAAGATTACCAAAAGTGATCAAGCTTTAAAGTCCATTGAAACAATGCATAATTAGAGCAGAGCAAACACAGACCTCTAAAAACACCAGTTGCAATGGAGGAGAAAGCATTTCCTGCCATGTGCTCCTTGACATGATTGGACAAATGGAAAAAACCACAAACAATTCAGTGTAAACAATTTTGATGAAAAACATTAGTCAAAATTCAACTTAATGATCGATTGAATTTGCTATAACAATTAATTTACACGTAAGTGTACACACATGTATGCATACTAGATGAATTATTTCACAATATCCAAAATTGGACAATAATAGTTTCTAATCTAGCTAGACAACAGGAAATTTTCATTATTACTTAAATTACATGAAACTATTGAAGTCTGTGAGCTACAAATTATATCTAAAAATTATACACATTTTAACAAGTGTTTACAGTTTAGTATATTTATTATACACAAATGATGACTTAGTAAGACATTCTAGTAAAGTCCACAGATTGACTTCCAGATTTCAGCTCAAAGGCTTGAAGATTTTTAGTGGCTCTTTCATCATTTTTTTTCACTGAATATTTTCATTTTTATTTTCAAGACGCTGTTTTTGTTGAGGTCTTTTAGCAGTTTGATGCAATCCAAGAACTCCAAGGGCAATTTAAGAACTCCTGAATTTCTTTCTTACCTGGAAAAAAAAATTTAAAAGTTTAAAATATATTCAACTTACATGAAGAAAACTAGTAAAACTAGTGATAATGTAATAGACCTTTCAGATGTTCCAAAGCAGCTACATGTATCTAATTAAAAAATATAAAGTTTGAAGTATTTAGAGTCACCTGTATTCTGAACAAGGGATATGTGTATTTGACAGACAGATGAATGAATAGACTGATCACTATAGAGCACCTTATAGTCTTTTTTCAATAATCTTTATATTAGTGAAAATCAAATAGGAACTAAAGTGTTTCAAGGAATGTATATGTCACCTGCTAGGTATCGTCATTAAAAAGGTTAATAAATCTAAGAGTTGTCAGCTATTAATTTAATATTAGCACGGAGGTTCATGCATTTGCCTGCAAGGAAAAAAAAGGATCCAAAAGTAAAAGACTGGGATAGAATCTGGCAATCAAAGAAAATATGGTTCCCCAGTCCTCAAATGAATAATTTAATTGAAATTATGAGGAATAACTATTTATCACTTTATTAATACACATGTAGGTGCTTCCAACATTCCTCGGAGGAAAGGAATTTCAGACTGTCTTTACTTTAATTGTCCCTTTGTCAGTCAACACGATTCATTGTGGAATACTGATCCCAGTGTAATTTAATAGTATTTAAATATAAGTTTGTGTGGTAACTGAATTTCATACAGTTTCAAAGTATAGTATCATGAGCTCAAAAACATACATAAATGCTAATTATCAAAACCCTGCCTCTCAAAATTTTGGAGATATAAGGTGTGACAGACGGACAGACAGACACCAGGTAAAGTGATCTCTAAGTGTCGTTCTGCTCTGCAGTTGACACAAAAATGAAAGTTAGTCAATTTTTGACCATGTATATCACTTCAGTGATGAAAGGAATGCTGAAGTGGTAAGTCTATCCTAATTATTTGAAAATACGGCAACCCCATTGGTCAGAATATAATACATATGCTGTCCAGCCTTAATTTCATTGGCATAAAGCAGCACAAAACACGATTTGATTGGATGGTGCAACTTGTTTTTCTAGGGGGGGCTGTTGCAACCCTGGAAAAGAAAACAGGACTGGGGCTTGCCCTTAGGGGGCACTTACTGACCAGAAGTAAACAAACAACAGAAATAGCAATACACTAGAAATATGTCCATAGGACATGTATGCCCGCCAAGTGTATAGTAATGCAACATGAAATTTTGTGTTAGTGTATGAAGTTTGATGAGAATATCTTGAAAAGTTTCTTTAAAATTGAAAATGAAATCTAAAAAAATGGATATAGATGGTAAATTCTCACCAAATTATGTATAGATGCATAGCCTTAGATATCAATATTTTAAATGGTTTTAAAACCATGCAAAATGCAAATTGAAGGAAAGTGAGGTCAAGGTCACAGGAAAGGTCAAAAGTTTATGAAATAGTTGAATAGGTCTTACTAATTATATTTGTTACATATATATATTGAATCAGCATATTAAGTTTGATGAAAAATACCTTGAATGATTTCTTTAAAACTGAGCTAGTCACAAGCGTGGCGCCATGGTTAAGAGCGTCTGCTCTAGAGTCGCGAAGTAAGGAGTTGATCCTTATGTGGCAGGTTTGAATCCCACTGTGGGACATGGAGACCAGTCCTTCGGATGAGACCTTATAAACCAAGGTCCCGTGTCACAGTAGGTGCTGGGATGAAAAAGACCCCTCACTGCTCAATGGCCATGAGTGCAGAGTATATGACAGAATCTGCAGCTTTCCACTGGCAAGTGGTGGCATCTCCATATGAGTGTAAAATTCTCGAGAGGGACTGCAGATTACCTATAATGATTGACCAAAATCCCGACTAGGCTTTAAACTCTTCATTCTTGACCTGTATTTCGTCAAATGAGATTTTTCCAGTTAATTAAGGTAAAATTACTAATTGTTAAAACTGTAAATGATTTTTTTTTTTTTTTTACCTGAGCCAGATTTTTACTTTTCTTAAAAGTGTCTGTATTTGACTGTTGGTTCCACCTATCTCAAGGAAATGATCTGTAAAAGTAAATGT